>NW_027185771.1:18492130-18543929 GCF_028583685.1 Petaurus breviceps papuanus
CTGGCTCTAGCACACCTGTTTTATCCCTAATGCTAAGAACAGTGCCTGGCACAGAGTAAAAGCCTGATAAATGATGACTGAACGAATCATTGGTCTTCATTGCCTTTCTAGGCCCCATTGGGTCCTCCGTCTGCATCTTTTCTCACAGCCTCCTGGGTGTTTTACCTGTGTGGTGCCATAAGTTTCCTTTCCTTTGGCCATACAATCCCAGGTCCCCAAGTCACTCACTTATGCACTTCTCAGTCCTATCTCAATCTGCTCTAACTTTTCCCTAAGGACAGAGAAAAAGGACAAAAGGGCACATTCATTCAAAAATATATTTAGTGACTATTGTCAACCATTCTCAGAGTTTGGTCTAAGAAAGATAAACATTGATGGGATACAGACTCTGGAAACCTCCTCCCCCCCCCAAAAAAAAAACCTCCTTAAACTTTCCCATATGGTCGTCTCTGGTGTTCACCTGTGGTATCCTAGTAAACCTCTCAACTGGCCTTTCATTGTGGCCTATGACCAATCTCCCAATTCTCTGTGGCCGAGACCTCCATTCTCTGTTACTTTGGTATCACCCAGACTACTTCCCACCCTTGATCCTTTCTAGACCCCATTTCTCCCTTGGTCACATGGTAGTCCAGGTCTCTGGAGTTTCCCACCCTTCTTAGTTACCTCACAGTCACCCCAGACTACTTAGTCACTCCTAGATCCCTCCCACAGTCTTTCTGTATATAAGAGTCATCTTGCCTCCATTAAAGGGCTCAGATTTAATCTGGCTTGCTTGCATTAGCGATACAAATCCTTAAGAGTTCTCAAGAGTCTGGCCAATATGGCAAATTTTTAGATTCACACCCACCTTGGACAGTATTCTGATAAACCTTGTCTTTGGCTAAAAGAAGGCTTGGGTTGATTTCATTTGGGCAGGACCCATGTGTCACTATTTTGGGGTCCTGACACCCCTAAACCTCAATGACATGATTAGGTTTTATCCATTTTCTTTCTCTCAAAGTGGGTGGCAAGCATATGCATGGAGCTAAATGTTGGAACTAAGTTCCTTTGGGGTTTGGGTGCACAGTTTATATATCCTTCCAACAGGGGCTAGTATCATTTCATCATTTCATCTCAGGACAGAAGAAATACCTCTACTATTAGAGCACCCCCAGGATTTGGGTTATCTAGACAAATGAATCTGTCCCCACCCATGTGTGATAGTAATGGAATATAAAGATCCCCCTGTATTGTCTTGGTTTTCAAATTGATTGTGTTAAAACCCAGAGCTTGTTAATCCCACTTGTGGGATGGACTTGTTGACATGAAAAGAGAGGGAGGAGCTGGTGATGTAAATTTAGAGAGACACAAGAGAGAGGCAGAAGAACTTTTTGGAAGCAGCACCTTTGGAGGCAGAGAGAGACTGAGAGGATTGCTGAGGGCCACTTTGAATTGCCCAGGACTTTTGAGAGCTGCCCCCAGAGCTGCTAAGGACTGAGGAGACATGGCTGTTATGCTGGTACTTTGTCTGTCTGTTTTGATATTGTTTTGCCAGATTTGTCCATTGGTGAAAGACAGTGCTGTTGTTGCAGAAGTTTGGGAACCTTTCTGTTGGTTCAGAGCTCTTGAGACTGTTCTGCAGACAGTGAATACTGTCCACTGATGAAGGACAGTGCTGTTGTTGCAGAAGTTTGGGAACCTTTCTGTTGGTTCAGAGCTACTGAGACTGTTCTGCAGACAGAGAGTGAATACTGTCCACTGGTAAAGGACAGTGCTGTTGTTGCAAAAGTTTTGGAACCTTGCTGTTGGTTCTGAAGCTCTGAAGAAGGATTTTCTTGTTGTATGTTTACAGAAATCCTGGAAGAGGGTTTTGCTAATGTTATCAGGGGTCCTAGGACTGTTCTGCAGACAGAGGATGAATTAATGAAGAGACTGGCAATGTATCTTGTGGCTTTGCTAAGCGTTGTCTCCCCAGGAACAAAGATTGCTGAGAACTTGGCTCTGTGAGATGAAGACCTCCATTTGGGTAGTAAGTGCTGTGCTTAAACTTGTTGTAACTCTGGGGTAGATTCAATTGTGATCCAAGGGTGGGAAACTTTTGACCTTTTTGTGTTCTATGATTGAACAAATGAATGTACTTTGCTTATGATTGGAAACTAATCTCCATTTGAGAAGAGGGGCTTTGTGATGGACTAAATGAAGGTACAGCCTAGGGGTAGAGTAGTATTTAGAACAGGGACTTTGTAATTGATTATATGAATGTAATGTCCTGGGGTGGGGTAGTACTTGATTAATTCTGGTAGTACTTGGAGATTATTGAATCACACTTAGTAAATGCTGCATTTTGAATGATGTCATATTTTGATCTTCTCTGTTCTTAATTTGTCACTAAATAAAATGGAGAGCATCTATGCTGGGATTTTGAACCTTGGGAAGTTGCCTTTGCTTGGCATTACATTATACCATGCCTGAGCAGAATGCAATGGGGCTTCCATCCCTTAGATTAAATCATTTGTGAGTTTTGGTTGGGATTTGATCAGGATAAGGAGACTCAATGCAATCACATTTTCAGTAATGTCCTTCTAAAGAAAAAAGTGAACTTTGGAAGAAAGGGGCTGGAGGAATCTGAATCTCCAAGATAATAATTATTAACAATCATGTTTTTCAAACTACCTAGTGTTGTCCTAAAGAAGACCCCCCCCTAAAAAAAAGAAGAAAAAAGATAGAGTGTAAGCTCACATTGTCATGAGGACTGATAATGAAATTATGAATAGAAAATACTTTGCAAAATTTAAAGCATTATATAACTATTACTTGTACTAAACATCTTAAGACATATGGGAACCAGGCTTTGCTGCTCATTATGTGACCTTCAGTCTGCCTCCTTTCTGGAACTGTTTTCTCTTTAGTTGCATGAAGAGGTTAGACTGCATCAGCTTTCTTGCAGATCTGACAGTTTATGCTTTAAGGTCCCATTCAATTCTAACTTTATATGCATTCCCATTTATGGAATCAAAGTTGGAAGAAGTCCCAGGGCTCATCTAGTCCAAGCTATACTAGTAAAAAATCTTCATTACAATTTCCCTGACAAATGCTCAATCTCCATTTGTAATCTTCATTACAATTTCCTTGGACAAATGCTCAGTCTCCATTTCTCAAGCAAAGAGGAATCCATCGCCTGCTGAGGCAGGCCCAGTCTCTTTTTGCATAGCTATAGATGTTAGGAAGCTTTTCCTTAGATATAGAATAGGATCACAGAATTAGAACTGAAAGTGACTTTAAAGCTTTTATCCATCCCCATTCATTTTACCTGTAATGGAAAGAGGATTTGGTTTTCCCTCTATCCCCATTGTGGATGTAATCACAGAAAGCAAAAATAACATGTCAGAGTTTTGATGTGGTAATGTATTAATAAAGTATTAATACCTGATGATCCTTTAATGAAGAGTGAACATTTCATTCCATTCTTGGAAAGGATTAAAGAAAGCAGCCTCATTGAACTAAGAACTGAGCAAACTTTTGTCATGCTTAGTCATGCTAAACAACATGTTTAGTCTTTCTTTTTTTCAGTCATGCCCAACTCTTCATGAACCGTTTTCTTGGCAAAGATACTGGAGTGGTTTGAAATTTTCTTTAGCACATTTTGTAGATGAGGAAACTAAGGCAAATGGGATAAAGTGACATGCCCAGGTTTACACACCTAGGTGTGTCTGAGGTGGGATTTGAACTCAAGAAAATGAGTCTTCCTGGCTCCAGGCCTGGCTCTCTAGCCACTGTACCACCTAGCTGCCCTGAACAAAACTATACAGGGTTTTAAATAGATTTAAATGCCTTTGCTAAGGGTTAATTTAGTCTAGTGGCTGACTGTTAATGGGAAACACTAGTGGGGGCTCTAGTAAATATCCTTTGAACTTTGAGGTGGCAGTCACCCCCAGGGTACCCAACCTATCCCCAGAATGTGAGTGAAGTTGAGGGAATATTCCAAAGGGAGAGTAACATTCTGTCTTGCCACTGGACTATGAAGACTCTGGAGGACAGAATGAGGCTAACAACTTCATGCAACTCTGCCACACTTAAATCCAATTAACTCAAATCAAAAGACATCACCCATACCATTTTACCACTTTTCCCTATCTCAAAGTCCCATGGCAACAGGCAAGTGATGAAGCAGAAGGATATTTACTTCAGAGAGTGCCACTCTGAGGGGCTGGCCACATTGTTCAAATGCAAAATGTATGCTTGCCAAAAACACTTATTTCATGGAAAACTCACACAGGGCGAGCATTCACATGATGGTCAGAAGAAGTGATACAAGGAAAACTCTTTAAGTCTCTCCTGAGAACTTCAGAATCGTGTGGCATGAGACACTGGCACAGGACTGCCTAGCATGGTGTGCCCTCACCAGAGAAGGTGCTCTGCTCTACGAGCAAAGCATAATTGAAGTTACTCAAAGAAATTTGAGATGCACAGATTTAGAGAATCCACCCCAAATGTTCACGGGGACCATTTGTGCTCCACCCATGGTAGAGCATTCCAAGCTCATATTGGTCTGATCAGCCAGAATCAGACACACTGTAACTTGACTCTAGCATAGTGATGTCATTTTGGTCCTCTTTGAGAACAAAGGCCAACAACCAACCAACCAATCATTTTCTAATTCTTTTCACATTATTTCATTCATTACACACACACAAACCCAACCCTGTATATGTTAAGCAATCTTGTTGCTAATTTACAGACTTGGAATTGCTGACTTAACTAGTAGAATACACTACTTGAGGTCAGTGAGTGTTTTTTTTTTTAAAGCAATTGGGGTTAAGTAACTTGCTCAAGGTTACACGGCCAGTTATTATTTCTGGGTGTGGTGCTGAGTGTCTGAGCCCAGATTTGGTCCAGGTCATCCTGACATTGAAGCCGGTGCTCTTACTCGCTGAGCCACCTGGCTGCCCCCAGTGAGTGTTCTTGAAAAAATACTTTATTATGAACTATTATGAAATACCACACACAAACATTTCAATATACAAACAGAAAAAAATTTATGAAATCATGAAATATATATTCTGTATAGCTTGTTTTTAAAAAAGCATGTATAAAGATTTAACACAGTAGCCACACCTCTGTCCTTTTTGTCCCTTTCTGAAATGTCCTTCTCTTTGTATGTTAAAATATTTCACTTGGGCTGTTTTCCTCATCTCTCTCCTTTCCTCTCCTTTCCCCTCCCCCCCCCATGAAAAACAGCCAAACAAAACAAATTCACAGATTGTAAAGATGGATCTCATTCTGCTCCTATACCCTAAGAAGTGGTGAGCATGCTTCATCATCAGTCTTTTGGACTGGTGACCCCAAAGCTGCATTGATTAGTGCTCTTCTAAGTCTTTCAAAGTTGCTTTCTTTTATGATAATGAAGTTGCTGCATAAGTTGTTCCCATAGTCCAGCTCACTTTACTCTTCATCATTTCACACAAGTCTTCAGAGGGTGTTTTTAATTTTGTCTTTGTATCCCCAGTGCTTAGCACAATGCCTTGAGTGCTTGTTCTGGGCACTTGGTCTCTTTAACTGTCTTTTCTCCTTTCCAAATGCAGGTGGAACCTGTTACCTCAAGCCTGGTTCTTCTTCTCTCACCTTCCTCAAAAGATAAACTGAGGAACCTTCAGTCATCAGAAGTCACTGAGGTTCCTGCCATGTTTCCCTTCTTGGCATTACCACCAGCTCCAGAACCTTTATTCTGGGGATGACAAGAAGGGAGAAGGGGACTTTCCCCCCATTCCTTCTACTTTTCTTCACTGATCTTATTGTTCTTTATGTTCCTGGGGGTCAGCTTCACTCTGACTTTATAGTTTCAGCCCATGGAAGTGGAATCCCTTTAGCTGTGGGCAGCAAGAGAGTTACTGCCTTGAAATTAGCCTGTACTTTGACTTCATATGATCCTGTGCCTTCCCCAGTCCTTGTAGCTTCTACATTCCCTGTCAATTCTTTACTCCATCCTACAGTTACTTTCTCTAGCCTATCCCAAGATCTTGTCTGTAATACGCATGTAAAATTTAAACTGCCATACATCTTCTGTTACTATCTGCATAATCCAGTCTTTTGGGTACCCCTCTTCTGTCCTAAAAGCATCACCAACTCAGTACACACAATGAGAATACAGGTGCATTTGTATGGAAGCAGGATTAGGGATAGAAAACAAAGGAGCCTCCCAGGAATTTCTGAGACTCCTTTTTGACAAATGCACAAACTTTTAATGCAAGAAAACTGTTTTTCACAGTAGGCAGGGAATTTGTGACAGGCCTATTTTTGCTATATAAAATAAGAGTATTGCATTGGGTCATGGCCCCACATGGGGTCAGAAGTACTGAAGGGCTTGCAAGTGGAAAAAGCTTAAGAAGCCTTGCATTAGATGATCACTGAGGTTATTCTTCCAACTTGAATATTCTATGGTTCATAATGTGGATTGAGTTGCAAAAGTTCACATTTCCTATGCACACAGGCAGGGGTGAAATTCTTAAACCTTGCTTTATCCAAATTCTAGTTCTAAGATTTCAGCCAACTCAATACCCTGGGCTTGAAGGAAACTGGAAACTTTAGGATTACAGGATTCAGAGCAGGTAGGGACTTTAGTGATGATTTACTCTAACTCCCTGGTTTTAGAGAGGAAAGCAGCCAACTATCAAGGCCAAGTTCCATCCATTCAGATGGAACCAGGATCACAGAATTGAGTACAACCTGTTCTTCCACCTCTTCTGTCTAAAGACAGAACGCTACCAGTCTAACCAGTCTCCCTGTTTTCAGAATTTGTCCACTGGAAATTCTTCCTTATTTTACTTTTTTCCCCCTTTCCCCAATTTCAAACTTTAGAAAAAACATGAAAGACTACAGAAATATATTTGAATGTAGAATAAACAAAATTACAAGTCTTCACTTTTTTCCGGAGGGGCCCGAGCCTGATAATTATGTTGAGAGTGGTGAGAGTGGTGAGAGTGGCGAGAGTGACGAGAGCGTCGCTTTTTCTCATGACTCTGCTTTTTCTCAAAGGGGCCACTTGGATTAAACATAAGTTTTCTGTAAATGAGAGCAGCATCTGCAATGGCAAACACAGTTGCCACAATTCCAAAGACCTGTTTTAAAAAAAAGTTATTACTTTTAGTCATTCAAGAAACAGAGAATAATTTCCCTTTCCCCCCTTGTAATTTTTAAAAAAATTTTTGTAATGATCTTTACTGAATCTAGTTTAGGTTGACTCCTTCACATAGATGTAGACTGGCAGGGATCTTAAAGATCATTTAGTCTAACCCCTCTTTCCTTACTCTCTGTCAAAATCCTCCCCTTTCTCCAAAGTTTCTGCAGTAAGTAGGGAGAAAAAAAATGCTTGTTAATGAAAAATAAAATATTTTCAAAAAAAGTTTTCTTCAGTAGCTGTTTGGCAAAGGAGAGAAGAGCTGGTCATTCAGAAAAGGCCTGAAAAAATATTCACCATCAGCACCTATGGATTGTGAGCCACGGCGTCTATTTCTCCATAGCGTCGTACTCATGAGGGCTTAGCATCATGTCTTTACTATTTAACACCTTGATTTTAATGGAATCATGAGATATTAAAGCAGGAAGGAACCTTAACAACCACCCAGGCCAACAGCCTCATTTGACAGATAGTGAAACTAAAACCCATAAAAGGAAAAGTATTTACCCAGGTTCACACAGTGCATTTGTGGTAGAGTTAAAATATAAATCCAGGTTCCTAACACCCAGTACTTCCTCCAGTCTACAATTCTTTTGGTGAAATGGGTAAAAGAGAATCAGCTCTATCTAGGAAAGTTGTATGGGATGTATATACATAAATGTTATACAGAATTGGGCTATAGATGTCACAGACTGAGCTTCATCTATTTAAAGCAAATAGCATTTTTAGGATTCTTCTTAGAGGCCTGAAAAATAGAACTAATTTGTATTAAATACATGAATGTTGTCCATGATGCTCCTGAGGAACAAGCTGATGGTGACTAGTGTCTTTTTTTTTTGGAGGGGGGAAGGCAGGGCAATTGGGGTTAAGTGACTTGTCCAAGGTCACAAGGCTAGTGAGCATTAGGTGTCTGAGGCTGGATTGTGACTAGTGTCTTAATGAGAAACTGAGACTACAGATAACACACAGAGATCAAGCAAATGATCAAATCTATGTAGAGGAGGGACATACTCATTGCCAGATTCCTGAAAGTTTATTTTAACAACAAAAAAAATTGTTCCTTACTCATATTTTATTCTTTTTTTCTGAACACAATGCCATTCTAAGTGACTAGAGTTTGCAATAAGAACAGGCTGGCCTGGCTCACCACACTGTTTTCAAGAGAACAGGTGTTTCCATGTGAGAACTTTGCAGATTTCTATGGACTAAAAATGTGAAAACCTTTGTTTCTGGGGTGGCTAGGTGGCACAGTGAATAGAGCACCAGCCCTGGAGTCAGGAGGACCTGAGTTTGAATCTGGTCTCTGACACTTAACACTTACTAGCTGTGTGACCTTGGGCAAGTCACTTATCCCCAATTACCCTGCCTTCCCCCCTCCACAAAAAAAATGGAAAAAAAAAACCCTTTGTTTCTTCCTCTAAAGTAGACAGAATGAATCTAAAGCACATTGAAAGTGGGAGAAGGGTAATCATAGACTTAAGAGCTGGAAGAGACTTTAGATGTCATTAAGTCCTACTCCTTTCATTTAACAGATGAGGAACTAAGACACAGGGGGGTCAAGTAACTTGCCCAAAGCCACATAGTAGTAAACGTCAGAGGTAGAATTCAAACCCAGAGATACTGACTATATAAATTCTGTGCTTTTCCCATTGTAGCAGGTGACTTTCCAGGACCATGAAAAAATGGGGGATTTTTAAATTGAGAAGAAAAGATTTATTGGAGTAAGGATATTTTAGGCCAATACATGATGACTGCCTTCAAATGTCTCAAGGGTCGCCACATAAAAGTGGCATTAGGGCTAACTAATGAGGTAAGAGGGAGGCTGATTTTTGTAATGTATGCTTCTATATCACTGTGGATGTGTAAACATAACCTGGGTGACCACTTACTGGAAATGATATGAGGTGATTTCAGGATAGGGGTTAGATCAGATGACTTCTGAGGTCCCTTCTAAATCTGGGATTCTATAACCTTATTTCTGTACAAATCTTAAGAGAAATATATGTAAAAAACATTTCCACATGAAACTATTAGATGGTCCAGCAATGTGACCCTTGCAGATATGCAATCATTACATTAATGTAAAGAAATCCAAGTTAAGAATATTTTCAGGAGTAAATGGTACTCTAATTTTAGTGTAAAATTATACCCCAATTCTGGGGACACAACCGATACTATTAACTATTAGACTTTTATGGACGTCAATTAACTTAGGGAATGAAGCTACCAAGACCTCTACTTACCCCTGCAATAGTAATCATTACTTCAGCTTTTGCTACCAACGCCAAAACGGACACGATCATAAGGAACACTGTACTCATAAGTGAGTTTAAAATGTCCTGAAAACATAGCATAAAAAGTCAGATTTTCCTGAAAACTGAGGCTGACAAAAAATGTCTTTGAAATCAATATAGCAAAGTCTTAAGAAAGGCAGTATGGCTTAATGGGAAGATTGGGCATCAGAATTGAGTTCAAGCTCCATGACTTATTGGGCAACCATTTGCAAGTCACTTCTCCAAGGCTCTTTTCCTCATTTGTGAACTAAGAATGAGGTCATCATGAAGATCAAATGAGATAATGTGTGTGAAGGGCTTTGCTAACCTTAAAGTACACTTTAGTCCTGCAGTGCTGTAGAAATGAGGTGCTCAGAGAGACACGCAGTGGTCCTGTTTTTCTCTACCATGCTTGAGTCATAGATACTAATCTAGAGCACAAATTGTGGGTGAGATGTTTTGGGTAGGCCAGATAGGCTCTAGGGGTATCAGTTATAGGCTGTCAGCAACGCTAGGTGTTTAGGTATTGTGGGTGAGATGTTTTGGGTAGGCCAGATAGGCTCTAGGGGCATCAGTTACAGGCTGTCAGCAATGCTCGGTGTTTAGGTGTTGTCGGTGCAGGGAATATTCACGAATGGCCTATGTTCTGATGCAGCAGAAAGAGCACTTGGATCCAGTCAGAGGATCTGCGCTCCAATCTCAGTCCTGCCACTTGCCCTGGGTGACCTCGCTGACTGGCCTTTAAGGTCAGGCCTTAGCACAGTACTGGGTATATATTAGGCACTTATTAAGTGCTTTTTGATTATAAGGGCCCTTCCAGTTCTAAATCTACGATCCTATGAATTACTCTGCTGCTATTAATTCAATGTTCAGATGGTGGACAATTTGTACAAAACAAAACCCTCACTCAATATTCATCTTGCCAAATGCAACAGTTGGTAGTTGTACCCTTATTCCTGGTAAGGTTAGCCAATGTGATTCAACTGTCGATCTGACAATGTCTTGAACTAAAGCATTTGGTTTCAGTAAATGTATTTTCAAGAAAAGGAACTTTTGTACAGTTTCCTTCCTCAGCTATCCCACCAACAGCGTCAGCTTTTCAGTGTAGGCAGTCTAAGGTATCTTGTTGGGCCCTATTAAGACCCTCTATCTCCATAAGACTACCTTCTTTTAACTGGTGAGAACCTCAAATGGAACATAAATGCTCACTCTTTGATACCAACGGAGTCCTTGGCCTTTATTAAAATATATTCACATTATGCCCGGGAGTAGGCTCTTGCCCTCAGCAGTTATCAGATGAGCTAGCAGAAAGGATGAGTTCATAATATATTACTGTGGTTATACTGCTAGCTGGAATAAACCCTGGTGGGGGTGCAGAATCAGGGTCTGGAAACTGGGGTGCTGAAAATGGCGATCAAAAGATGAAGGGGATATTAAAGAATAACTATCTAGATCAGGTCTACCTGAGGCTGACCTGCATTACAAGTTATATGGGTTGCTGGGCATTTGAGATTCACTCATAGATCAACCTGACTGATGGGATTGTCATCTTTTAGAATAGGCTTATCCAATACATAAAGAGAATTTTACTGGTTCTATGAGTATATAAGTATGCAGGGGTTATATGCTACCATGGAAGAAAATACTTTTTAAAGAATATGGTTGATGTCCATCAGTTGGGGACTGGATGAAAAAAAATATGGTTATATGAATGTAATAGAATTTTTTGGGACTGAAAAAAATGACAAATTCCTAGAGAAACCTGGGAAGACATGTATGAAGTATGTAGAACTAGAACAATTTATACAGAACTACAACACTGTAAAGGAAAACATTACAAGACTTGAGTTCATCAATACAATGAGGAACTGTAACTCCAGATGATGCTACTGAACTCCTGACGAGAGGTGATAGACTTGGTGTACAGATCTAATTTTTTTTTAGATATGGCCAATGCATAATTTGTTTTCCTTGACTATGCTTACCTGTTTTAAGGGTTGGTGTTTTTTAGTTTTAATGGGGAGAATTTATAGGGGAGAAGGGGAATATTAAAAGTGGCACTAAAAGAGCGAGAGAAGGATTACAGAGATAGTAAGTAGGGGGAAGGGAATAAATATCATCTCTTTTGATTCTTACAACAACCCCGCAAAGCAGGTGATGTTATATTATCTTCATTTTATATTTGAGTAAACTGAGGCAAACAAAGATTGGGTGACCTGCACAGCTTCACATAGCTAGGAATGTCTAAAGCTGGATTTAAACTCAGGTTTTCCTGACTCAAGGCTGAGTGCTCTATCTACTAACCATCAAAACTGCCTGAAAAAGAGGGTCACTGAGGCTTTAAAAAATGAACAGAACAGAAGGAAATTGAGAAGGAAACAAACAAGTAAAAGAATTTTGAAACTAGTGTGTTGAATTTATTATATACTTTTTAAAAAGCAAGTTGTACGTAGTAAGAGATTTATAGTTTTACATACAATCCTTTTTCTGTTCTTCTTTGTATATGTTCATGTTAGTTGATATTTGTCTAATTCAGAACAAAAAATTATCCAAAACATTTTTGAGAGTAAAAATTGTTGAGAAAATTCTTCATATTTTAGCTAACATGTACTATGTTGTTTCCTGTTAAGCTTAATTGCTTGCCTCTGAGTTTAAGACAGGGAATTTTGTGGAATAGCCTGTGTTCTTCTCTCTGGCCAGGATTATGCCAAGTATGAGCTGATAAGCTGTCATATGCTACACTTTAATTATGCAGCTTTGAATATGAGTGGAGTGGGACTGTGAGTTACCCCAGAGACTTAGTGGGAGAAGACCCAGAAACTTAAAGGTTAGAGGCACTCCTACTGGCCAACTTTCCCAAGACTACCCTATGAATGGGTGGAGGAGTGTAGCACAGCTGTGTAACAGAGTTCTATGTAAGCATGTAGAGAAAGTAATACTCTGGCCTGGGCTAAAAAGGTTTTTAATATCAAAGAATGGGACTTACACAGTAAAGGCCTTAATATATAGGAAAGAATTTACTATAAAAATGGACACTTACAAGTAAAGGCCAAAACAACCATTTCCACAGTAGGTCAAGTCTTAGTATATACAGTACTATGAAAAAAAGCACACTGATGCCCTCCAGAGTTGTGATCACTATATATGGTTCAGGGGCCAGAGCAATAACATGTAACATCAACGCTATGATAATCAAAATCTGCAAGAAAAAGGAAGGATTTACTTTAGTATAACTTTGTTTCAAGTTAAAAACATTTCTAACTATGATTGCTTTCTAAATACATAGGCATGAGGTGTGACCATGGAGTATTATGACAGATTTCTTTTTTTTGCTGAGGCAGCTCTTCCAACATTTGTACCCTTTCTATTTTTTCCTTTCTTTCCTCCCCCTCCTTCCCCCCAGCTCTTTGCTTCACCAATTCTTCTTTCTCTTTCTTCCATCCACAAGCCCTCCCATTCCCCAGCTGGTTTGGTAGGCCATAGCAAATGGAACATGGATTCATGATTTGCCCAGGGTCAGAGGCACTACTGGAATCCAAGGTTTTCTGAGGCCACATCTCATTACTCTGCCAGCAGTTCTCCGAGTGTGGTCTGAGATCCTCTTCCGGGGGGGTCTGTGAAGCCAAAACTTTTCATAATAATACTGAGATGTATTTTTCAGTCTCACTCTTCCACAAGTATACAGTGTTTTCCAGAGGCTACATGACCTATGTTAGATTTAGCTGTGAATCTGGAGACTGAGTTATTAGTTAATCTGTAGAACTGGACTTTTTACCAACAAATGGAGAAATCTACAGACATGTAAATGGAGGAGAGGGGGTGAGGAGGGGAAGAAGCATTTCCACTACATCTACTATGTGCTCAGCACTCTGCTAAATACTTAACACTACTATGTGAGATAGGTAACTATTATCCCCATTATATAGCTGAGGAAACTGAGGCAAACAGAGGTTAGAATGACTTGCTCACAGTCACATAGCTAGTAAGTGTCTGAGGCTGGAAATGAATGGAATCTTTCTGACACCAGACACAGTGCTTTATCCACTGAGAGCAATAATAACCAACAGACAAACTTTAATTACTCAGACTTGGGTATCTGACAGACATTTTCTCAAAAGTTAAGGAAACCAGTCACTTCAAGGAAAAAAAACCTGAGAATATTTGCTGCCAATGATAAAATTTGAGCTTTCAAGCAAAAATTTTGGAAAACTTGGATCCACCATAGAAAGTCTGACAGTTTCCTAAATACTTAAAAAGGTTTTTCTGATGAGATTGGTGGTGACAGTAACAATGTGATTTTTGTATTGTACAATGAAATGTGTCATTATTTGGGGGATCTGCAAAACACAGCAAATGATTTTTTTTTACAAATGATCAATACAGGATGGTACAGAATTATGCATGGGTAAACAATCCATTCAAAGTGCAAGATAACTCAATGAATTTTAAAGTAAGAGTACAAAAAAGTACATTGATAGGGTTTCAGATTCCACACTGCAACTAACCTTTAAGAAACTAACACCAAGTTTTGATCAACTAGTATTCACAATGATCTGAAAAGGCTATTAAAATACATCTCCCTTTTCCAACTACTTATCTATGTGAGGCTGTAGATTTTCTTCTCATACTTCAAACAACGTATTACAATAGACTGAATACTGAAACAAACTGGAGAATATAACATTCAAAAATATTTTCTATTTTAATTTCTAATATGGTAGATATCTACAGGTATCATCTACATAAACAAAAGCTCTTTAGAGTCCTCAATAATTTAATTAACAGTATGAAGGGGACCTGAGACCCAGAAGTTTGAGAACTGCTTCACTCATAACAATATATAAATGCTCACTATTATTTTTAGATATATCATCACAAGCATGGTATAATGAAAACTACTATATCTGGGCTTATGTCAAGAGACTTGAGTTTGAATCTGCTTTTAACACATACTTCTAGTTACCTAGGACTACAAGTAAGATGCTTATGTATATAGCCAAATTCCTTTAAAAATACCCTATATTTGGGGTGGCTAGGTGGTGCAGGGTACCCACCCTGGAGTCAGGAGGACCCGAGTTCAAATTCGGCCTCAGACACTTAACACTTACTAGCCATGTGACCTTGGGCAAGTCACTTAACCCCAATTGCCCTCCAAAAAAAAAAGGCAAAAAAAAATACCCTATATTTACATCTCATAACTCATTCACTCTAAATGCTTATAATCTGGCCTCTGGTCCCACAACTCTGGTGAATGATTACTCCAAAGTCAAGAATGACCTCCTAATCACCAAAGTCAATGACTTTTTCTCAGTCTTCATCCTTCTTGATGTCTTCAGCCTTTGTTACTGTCAATCATCCTCTTCTCCCTGATCCTTTCTTCTAGTTTTGGACACTGTTTTCTCCTTGTCCTCCTTCTACCTGCCTGACTACTCCTCAGTCTCCTTTGCTGCATCCTTATCCAGGTCACACCCATTAACTGTGGATGTCCACTAACCGTGGAGGCTGTGTTCTCTTCTCCTTCTCTCCGATTTCACTTGGTCTCAGCTCCAGTGAATTCAATTATCACATGTATGCTAATCATTCTGAAATCTATTTCTCAAACCTTAACCTCTCTGCTGACCTCTTGAACTAGATGTCACCTGTGCTCTGGACAGCCTTCCCAGATTCTAAATTTTCCTATTACTGTAGAGGGCATCACCATCTTCCCAGTCCCTCAGGCTCACAACCTAGGAATCATCCCGGATTCCTCGCTAACCCTCACTTAAAAAACTCCAGTGTCTCCACATCATCTGAGGATCAAACAGAAATTCCTCTGCTTCAGATTTAGAACTTGTCACAAGTGGGCACCTTTCTTTCTTTCTAGTGCTCTTACACATTACTCCTCTCCATGCACTCAAAGGTGCAGCCATACTTGTCCCTCCTCACAGGACTTCTACCTGTTGCACTGGCTGTCCTCCATACCTGGAATGTTCACTCTATTCTTCTTAGAATCCTTGGCTTCCTTCAAGACACCTCAAGTGCTGCCTTCTCTAAGAGGCCTTTCCAGCTTCCCAGCCTTAGTGCCTTCTCCTCTAAGGCTACCTTCCAATTACTCTGTGATGTAGGGGTAAGAATTGGACCTGCAATTTCATTGGTACAAGGAACTCCTGGATAAGAAAACTTCCTACAGGGTACAGAAAGATTGTGACTTGCCCTTGGTCATACAGTAAGAGAAAGGACTTGCACCCAGATTGTCTTGGCTTCTAGGTTCTCCATCTTGTATGTTTTCTCTATATATCTGCTGTCTCCGTCATTAGAACATAAGCTTCTTGAGGACAGGGACTGTTTTTTTTTTTTTTACTTTGCATCTTCAGTAATTAGCATAGTGAGTGGTACACAGTAGTTTATATAAATGCTAACTAGTTGGATCACTGCCAAGTCTGGGTGAGGGGCTTGAATAATTGCTCAAGGAAACTTTGAGGATGAGTTCCAAAAAATTGTTTTTCTTTACCTGTTCAACCAGTGACCCTTGCCAGGCCTTTCAAGGACTTCTTTCCATGACTGCCTTGGCTCCCATTTCAGCCTTACAGGTGAGATAATCTTGGGGCCAAAGTAAAAAATGATACCTTTCTCTTGCCCTGCAGGCTCTATCACACCTCTTTTTGAGCTCAGGTGGATGAATTATTCCTTAAGTCTCAATCCCTCAGGGCACTGGTTTACTACAATCCAGGTTCACAATGGGAAAATCAGTTAACCGTATAGTAAATAACAAAACAACAAAAAACAGGATCATGGCACCATAACCTCAAATCCAATATATCCAAACACAACTCATTATTTTCAATTTCTTGCTTTACTCCAACTACATTCTCCTTTTGCCTTCTCTGTTCCACTCAACAGCACCACCTTTCTCCTCGCTCAATAGGGTGTAGGGCGATAGACTTTGACCCTTCCCCTGTCGGTCATAGTTCTTCCTAAAGCCTTTCCCTTTTTGATTTCCATCTTCCCTCATCACCTCTCACCAGAATTCTTAAGGCAGTGTCCTCCAGGGGTCTGAACGCTGTCTCCTCACTTCAACACTGAGCCTCCGCCTTCTTACTTGCTGAACACTGCTGTGAGAACCCTCTTTTGCAAACCTCAGAAGCATCATAGAAACAAGTGTGCGCATGCGTGATTCTTACTCCAACGCCCCCTCCTCCATGAAGCCCTGCTGGAGATGACCTCTCCTTCCTTTTCAACAGGCCACCTCATGTCGTCTGGGTAGATGCCCCTTCCCCTATTGGGCTGCAAATTCCCGAGGTCAGGAGCTTTGCCCGGGTTCCCTGGGGAACCTGTTATATTATTTCATGGTCACACCTGACAAGTGCCCCAACTTCCTTAAACAAAAGGCTACTTTCCTGACGTTTCCAGTTCACCTCAGGCTGTCCAAAACCACTCTAGCCACCCCCTCCCTCGTGCTCGGCTCATTAGGGCCTGCACCGAACTTTCTCGGCGTTGGCCGCCTCAGCCTCCTCCCTGCTCCATCCACCAGTCTCCGCAGCCCCGCCTCCAGAGGGGGCCCCGTGGTCATGGTCCGAGCTGTGCTTTGGAGGCCTCCTCCCTCCGGGTCCTGGACAGGCCCTTCGGCCTGCTCGTGTGGGCATGTGACCTCCAGGTGGCCTTGAGGCCCCGGCCCGGCTGCAGGCGCTCCCTGGAGCCCCACCCTAACCGGGGGGCCTGCTCTACTCTGCCCCCAGGCGCCAGTCACCCAGGGACCAAGCCAGCTCCCCCCTCACGGGCACCCTCTCCCTAGGCCAAATCTCCCCCTCACCAGCCGTATTATCTTCACTAGGCCCTTAACGGAGGTAATGAAGCCTTTCACGGTCCTGGCCTCTAACTGGGGGTCAGTCTGGGAGTCCATGGCCCGCTTCCTCCGACTCAGCTACAGAGAACCCCACCAGCCTTTTCCTTCAGTCAACGGCAGTAGCCGCGAGCTAGCCCTTCCGTCCCCCCACCCCAAACTATCCGGAGACTCCCCCTCCCCCCACCTCCTTATGCATGCACGCTCGCGCCTCGTGGCTCCCGCCTTCAGGGCCTCGTGAGCTTCAGAACCTCTAGAGGGCAGCTTCCTTGGCCTCACTACGCACATGCTCTCGCCTTGTGACACGTGCTTTCCAGTCCGCGTGACGCCCTGAAGAGTCTCAGAGCCACGCGGTAGCTGCCTCACTACGCATGCGCAGCCACCTGGCGACGCTGGTCCTCCAGAGCCTCAGAGCCACTAGAGGGCCCTACCTCACACAAGCCTGCCTCCTGTCGACCACCTGGACCACTAGTTTATTGGGGAATAGTTTGGGTTCCTATGTGCATACACTCACATGGCCATGCATATATCTTAATTGTTTGTATATCTCCAATGTAGATATTTGATAATGGATTTTTTTTCCTATCTGAGGGCTTACCTTTTTATGCTAGGTTCATTGATTTTGTCTTCACAAGTTTTTCAGTTTGCTATAATCATCCGTAATTGACTCTATTCTTCATTTGGTTAACAATGCATTCCTTACCCAGAGCTGTGAGAGGTATATTGGATCTTCCTTTTTTTTTTTTTTTTTTAGCATGCTCTTTAATTAAGGCTGGATATCCACGGAATATGCAGTAAGGTTTTTGTTCAGACAATTTCAGCTTTTCAGTTTTCCCAGAGGTTAAAAAAAATCAAATAGGGAATTCTTTCCTCAGTAATTTATGTTTTCTGTTTGATCAAACGTGGCTATTGAGTCCCACAGCTCCTGCTTCTCCTTTGGCTAGAGTGTTCTATTGATCTGCTGTTTTTTAACCAGTACCAGATGGTCAGTCAGTCAGTCAACAAACGTTTATTAAGTAACTGCTGTGTGCCAGCCAGGCACCGTTCTAAGAGCTGGAGATGCCAAGAAAGGGAAAAGTCCTCGTTCTGGAGGAGCTCACAGTGGAATGGGAGAGAGAACGTGCAGATAACTATGTACAAATGCAGGATAAATGGGAAACTTTCAACAGAGGGAAGGCACAGGCATTAAGGGGGGTTGGGAAAGGCTTTTTGTAGAAGGTGGGATTTTAGCGGGGACTTGAAAGAAGTCAGGGAAGCAGGGAGGAGGAGATGAGGAGGAAGAGCACTCCAAGCTTAGGGCGCAGCCAGGGACCACGGCCAGAGTCAGGGAATGGGAGTGTCTTGTTTGAAGAACAGCGAGGATGTCACTTTCATTGGACAGAATACCTGGGGTGGGCTGGGGTGAGGGTGGGGAGATAGAACATGTAGAAGGGGGTTGTAAAGTATAGGAAGATTGGGAATTTAGGAGCAATGGAGGTTATAAAGAGCTTCAAGCCCCAAGCAGAGCATTTTGTATTTGATCCTGGGGATGAAAGAGAGGTAATGGAGGAGAGAGAGAGACAGAGACAGAGAGAGAGACAGAGAGAGAGAGACAGAGAGGGTGTCAAACTTGTGCTGTGCTCTAGGAAGATCACTTCAACAGTTGAGTAGCTGAGTGAAGGGTGAACTGGAGTGGGGGGAGACTTCTGGCAGGAAGACCAATCAGAAGGCCATTGTAATAATCCAGGTGTGAAGTGAGGAGGGCCTGAACCAGAGTGGTAGCAGTATCAGAGGAGAGAAGGACTTGTACAGGAGAGATGTTAGAAAGGTAAAATTGACAGGCTTTGGAAGGAAGGAAGGAAGGAAACAAGCATTTATTAAATGATGCTATACAATACAACAGGCAATACTACAAATATTTCATCCTCATGACAACCCTGGGAGGTCAGTGCTGTTATTATCACCCTTTTACAGTTGATGAAACTGAGGTAGACAGAGGTGAAGTGACTTGCCCATTGTCACACAGCTAGTAAGTGTCTAAAGTCAGATTTGAAATCAGATCTTCCTGACTCCAGGTCCTGACTCCATCCATTGCACCATAATTAACAAGGTTTATATATCAACATTACCATTCTTAGGCTTTGCATTAGCTGTTGTACTAAGCTATGCAAGAAGGTGCTTCTCAGTGATCTTTTCTTGGTACATAATGTTGATGGTAGGGATGAGCACATTAAAAATCCGTATAAGTTTGCCTTATAGATAGGTGATCCATGGAAGGAGGTAGCTAGCCTCCTCCCTCATTAATCAGAGAGAGAATTGTGGGAATCAAACTGACTCCATTTTGTAAAACTGACCTCATTTTGAGACCTAGTTTAATTTTCCTGTAAATTGCACCTGCTTACTAATTATGGGAATCAACTGACATCCTATTTAACAACTGGAAAAGTCCACTTGCTCACTCTCCCCCATCCCAACTCTCAAAATTCACTCATTCCGCTCCCAACTGAGAAAGTCTGTAATCTTTCCTCCAATTAGAAATCAGATTATCTAAGTTTTTATCCTGGTTTATATCCTATTAATTGTTTTCTTTTAGTGCATGAAATAAGCCTGTCTCCCCCTGTATTCCAAGTTCAAAGCTAAACTGAGGGGGTGGTTGTTATGCAGTTGGCACCCATCAATAATAAACTGATGTGCTTGGAAGCTTGAATCTTTCTTTACTCAGTCATTTCAGATTTCACCCATCACACCAGAGACTGAGGCAGTGCAAAGGGATGAGGGAGATTATGCCTCCCAAGTATGGGAGGGAGTATAATTGTATATTTGTGATTATACCTTCTGAAGTAAATATGCCTTTGTAGAATCTCCATTGTGCTACACTTGAAGCTCCTATAGTAGCCATTTATATCACCCTTTCCAGATGAATGAATGAAAAAGCATTTATTAAGCACTTACTGTGTTTCAAGCACTGTACTAAGCATACAAATACAAAAACTATACGGTTACTGCCTTAAAGGATTCTTTATTCCAATAGGGAGAAACAATACAAATTGAAGAGTAGTGACCAGGGAGGGATATTTTGGTTTGAAAAGTCACAGGGTTGGTGCATGGAACCAAAGAAGGTAAAGTAGATTAAAACAGTTTTCCATTGGCAATGGCAGTTCTTGATTTGATTATGATTCCAAAGCTAGCTGGGGAGTGTTTAGTGACTCGGCATATGGCAAGAAAGTGACTAAGCTATAAAGTCTATCGTGGCTGGTACCAGCTAGATATAACACTGATATGTGCTGCAGTTATTTACTGGCCCTCAGCTCTTTCTCCCTTATTTTTTTAAATAGTTTGGTAAGTAATAAATAGTTTTTAAAAATAGTTCAGTAAGTCTTCTTCCCTTCCCCAAAACCTGCTTTAATTTTTGAGGACTTCAGTATATACATTGACATTCTCTCAAACACTCATACTTTCTAGTTCATCAGCCTTCTAAACTCAAATATTATACACACACACACACACATATAGTAATTTTATTCCATCTCAACAACACACTAGACTATATCCTTGATCTCATCAATCACCCAAGTGTTCTTTGTGAGCCAGAACTCTTGAATTCCTTTTTCAGATCCCACTCGCCTATCTTTCCTTCTCTTTTTCTGCCTTATTCTTCCTTGGTTATTGTGTCAGTTTGTTTGCTTAACTGTACTTTACTGTTACAAGGTCAATTGTGTGTGTGTGTGTGTTTTATATCAATAATACAGTTACATAAAGAAAAAATGATATGACTGAAATCACATTACTTAAATTAATTTTCATGTTTAGAGCTCTACCAATCAATTACCAAGGAATTACATTATAGAAATAGACAAAATTATAACAGTTCATTTGGAGGGAAAAAAAGCTTAGATTCACAAAGGATGTATATTTTTTAAAATCTGAATTTGAGTGGGCTTATCATAACCAGATTTCAAACAATATTATAAATCAGTAATCATCAAAAGTATTTGGTAACTGTTAAAAAAGAGAATTACATCATCAGTAACAGGAATAGGATACACATCATCAAGAGTAGACTAGATGAGCAAGAGGCAGAAGAAAACATCATCAAGAGTAGACTAGATGAGCAAGAGGCAGAAGAAATTGAACATAGTAATCCAGTGTTCACTAAACCCAGGAACACTAACTAATGCAGGAGGGACTTCTATTCCATAGGAGCTGTTGGCAAAATGGGAAAACAGTTTAGTAGAGATTAAATTTAGCCCACTGTCATATACTAACACTTTAAGTGTCAAATGTATATATGACCTAAATATAAGATGTCATGTCATTTATCTTTTACAGCACTGGCAATGAAAATAATTTTTAAATAAACCAGGCATAGAGGTGGTCATGAAATATAAAACAGACAACTTTGTTATGTAAAATTCAAATCTTTCACACAAATAAAAGTAATTTGGTTAGTATTAAAAAAACCTGTGGAATGAGAAAAAAAAAAAGCTTTATATCCAAAGTCCCCGGGGAAAGGTCTAATAACCATGATGGGTAGGGAATTGATCCAAGGGCATTTCCAAAAGAAAAATGATTATTAAAGATCATGAATAGTTTTCAAAGAAAAAATGCTAATGATCAACAACCTTACAAAAATTTGTCAAATCACCAATTATAAGAGAACTGCAATAAAAAAAACCCTAGGATTTTACTTCAAACCCAGCAAATTGGAAAAAAAAATGATTAAAGAAATAGTCAATGTTGGCAAGGCTCTGAAAATACAGGCATACTAATACAGTGTGATTGGAACTGTGCATTAGTCTAATCATTTTGGAAAACAATGTGGAACTGGCTTAAAAATGACTAATTTTTTCATAATCTTTGATTTACCACTACTAGACGTACCACAAGAAAGTCAAAACAATGAAAGGTCCCATACATGCTAAAATATTTCTAGTGCTAGCAAAGAACTGAAAACAAAGCAAGTGCCAGTGTTTGGGGAATGTCTAAACAAATTGCAGAATGTGACTATTATGCAATATTATAAAATGGTGAATATAAGGAATTCAGAGAAACTTGAGAAGATTTTCATGAACTGATGAGGAATGAATTAAGTAAAATCAAGATAACAAGATGTCCAAGGAACACAATAATGTAAAGGAGGATAACTTAAAAATATAAGAACTTGGAATATTGTAAAGGAGGTGGTACTGTAATGTCTTTCTGATTTCTGGATTGCTTTGTTACACTGGAGAAGGAATTTTCCCTTGGTTGACACTGGAGACCCTGTCTCTGTGTACATACACATAACCTGTGTGGAAAACACACACCCCCTTATATATAGTATAACTTACATATAGCATAACTGGTATTACCAGTTCACCTGTTTTCCTACTTCTTTTCTTCATTATTTTCCTTGATAGTAGAAGAATATATTATGTTCTTTTGTGGAGATTCTCTAGATCTAATGAAAAGATGAATAGAAACTGATGGGACAATTCTTGATGATCTTAGTTCAGGAAGAGCATTGCCTGTTACCCCCAGTTAACTCCCAAGATCTTTCCTTTTTTTCTTACAACTGAAGCAGAAGCCAACACAAGAGGATAAAAGGGTGATGACTGTGCTTTGGGTTCTCCCTTTCTTTTTCCCTTTTTAACTCTTCCTCTGAGAAGGCAGCAAAGGAGATTAAGATTGATCCTAGGCTTTTGTGGCCTGAGCAGCAGGTGCCTGTAGGATGCTAGAGCATTCAGGCCAATGCAGGCTGGAAGAATTGGAACCACATCAGCACTGCCTGGTACTGACTGAAGTTTGGCAACTTGTAAGGTGGAGAGGGAATGCATCTTTCTTGCATTGTCTTTAATTTATGAGACTAAGCTGGGGAAAGTGAATTCCTCTCTCCACATTCCTTTTCTTCATGAGCCTTAGGTATATGCTTGGGGGAGGGGGGGGATTTACCCACAAAAAAACCTGGAGGAGGATGGATATAGCTGATAGGGCTTTATGTATTTATTTTGCATTTTATTCCATGTTATTAAAAACTATATGATCATGACACACTAAGTGAATTTATGTACAGGAGACAACATTGTAATTAACTTGTATGCATTTTGTATCTTTTTCTATGCCTGCATGTAGTTACAGAGTGTAAACACCTGAAACAAGGGTGGTTATTAAATTTTTGTGTTTGTATCTTCAGTAGCTAGAGCACTGTACCTGGCTCTTAGTGCAACATGGATCAGTATATACACAGACTGGGCAGCTAGGTGGTACAGTGAAACAAAGATGGCCATGTATTGGGGAATGGTCAAATTGTGACATAAATATAATAGAATATTACTATACTGTAAGAAATGCTGAATGTTATAAATACAGAGAAAAACTGAAAGATCTACATGAACTGATGCAGAGTAAAGTAAGTAGAGCCAAGAAAACAGTATATACAGTGACTACAACAACGTAAGCAGAAAGAACAATGAGGGGGGGCCGAGGGGGTTAAATGTGAAATTATAAAGAACAAGCATGAAAGGAGAGATATAAGAGGACACTCCTACCCAGCTTCTTCAAGGATAAGGGTAAGTCTACTGATGTTGCACGTTTTACATGCTTTCCATCTTTTTCAATGTGTTGATTGGTTATGCTGATTTTTTCCTTTTTTTTGGTCTTAAAAATACTATTTATTTTTTGGGATGTATCTCTGGGGAGGGGATGGGGAGGGATACTAGGGAAAACTATGAGGATATAAAAACCAAGAAAAATCAATAACACTTTTTTTTTTGCTTTTTTTGGAGGGGGAAGGTAGGGCAATTGGGGTTAAGTGACTTGCCAAAGGTTACATGGCTAGTTTTTTGTGTTAAGTGTCTGAGGCCACATTTGAACTCAGGTCCTCCTGACTCCAGGGCTGCTGCTCTATTCACTGCACCACCTAGCTGCCCCAGTAACACTTTTTAAAAGTGCATACATTCATCAAATTTCAAAGTTATTCTGCTTATCAGTGTTTCTTTCTGAACATCCTTCTACACAATTTAAATGGCTCATTGATGTTCTCCCCCCCTTTTTGGCAACATACTGAGGCACAGTAATATCCTATATTTTGGTTAGCTTGTCTGTTCCCCATCCCCTGCTCTCTCAAAATGGAGGAAAAAACCCAACAACCCACAATCTTTGTAACAAATAATAATAGTCAAGAAGAATGGACTCACATATTTGCCATGTCCAAATATATGTCTCATTGTGCACCTTTGTCCACAACCCTTCTTTCAGTAGGTAACATACTTCATCATCAGATCTCTGGAGTCTTGGTGGTTATTGCATTGTTTATAGTTCTTAGCATCTCACAGGTCATTTGCTTTTTCTCTTTTAAAATTTATTTTCATTGAGAACTTAACCAACACAAAATAAAACAAGGACTTACTCATTCATAGTAAAAAAGAAAAAGAGGATTGGGGGGCGGAGGGTTGGAGTCAAGATGGTGGAGGGGAAAGCATTAAGAGTCTACCTCACCCACTGCACCTGCTTGACAAAGATCTAGAAAACTCACCAGACCTAATTCTTCTCCAAAAAGCCAAAAAGATTGTATATGTGTGATGGGAATTTTAACCTTTTAATTTAATCTTTTAACCTCACCTCAACAAAAATTGACTCATGGCCTAATAGTGTTAAGGTAAGACTGTTTGATATTCCTCAGGTAGAAACCAAAGGGAAGTTAGACCTTCCCAAAATTATATGTTATTTGAAGAAGAATTTCAACTGTCTCCCATTTCTTGGTTATCTTGTTGACATGAAAATCCCTTGCCCTATAATCAGCCCATTGTGACCTCTCTAAATGTAGTTTGATCTCTAACCTGATTTAGTTTACCTTTAAAATCTGTTTAACTACATTTGTTTCCGGTAGAGATGTATGAGATCATGACTAAATTTGCTCAACTTTTATATTAAAGGAATCATGGCATTATGAATCTATTTTTTAAAACTTTTATGGCCTAAGAGAATTATGAGACTTCAATATGTAAAATAATTTCTCTGTCACTGATGTGATTTTGTCTAAAAAGCCTTTTTAGAATTTTAATCTTTGTTCAGGGTTATTTTTTTCCTGAAACTTGAACCTATGCTTATGCATAATAAAACCTAGATTTTTACTTTTATAATTTCTGCATTGTGGTAGATTTATTTCAGCACTAATAACCTCCCATGTGAACTCTCATAACATGAAACTGCAGATCTTTATTATATATAAAACTTGCTTTTCTTTTTAAGTGTAGTGTGTGTGTGTGTGTGTGTGTTGTCCATATAGGTTATGTGTACCTGCCTAGGTTTGTTTAGATGTAGCTTGAAGGCATGAAGAGATTTATTTCTAGAGACTCCTGCCCATTTCTGCACAGGAGATTGATTCAAAATCTCTAATGAGGTAATCTGGGGATAGGGAAATGAGAAAAGTGTCAGTTCTTTTACATGTTAGCTTCTTCCCAGAGTCTTTCTCTCTCTTCAAAGACCTTCCTGAAGAGAATTTGGAATTGGGTGTTTTGAAGCTGGAAGCCAGAATCAAAAGGATCTCTTTTCTCCTTATCTTTTAGATAACTTTGTCCTTCATGCAGGCATAGAGCACTCCACCAATGCGGAGAGTCCTATGCAATTTTTTTTTTTTTGCTTTTTGGAGGGCAATTGGGGTGTCCTATGCAATTCTTGAAAAAGAATACTCAATGACTGATTTTCTTCTTTCCTCCCCCCCCAAAGGAAAACAAAGCCTTTGTAACATGTAAGCATCATAAAGCAAAATAGATGTACCCAATTTGCCATGTCCAAAAATGTATGTCTAATTTTTCACGTTGAATCCATCACCCTGTCAGGAGGTAACATGCTTCATCATTGGATCTCTGTCCAGTCATTGTATCAATGAAAATCCTCAAAACTTTTCAAAATGGTTTTTCTTTATAATGTTGTTGTTGAATAGTTTGTTCTCCTGGTCTGTTCATTTCACTCTGCACCATTTCATATTTCCCAAGGTTCTCTGAAACTCTCCATTTCCTCCTTTCTGATGGCACAACAATATTCCAATATAGTCTGGTCTAACAAGTTGTTTAGCTGCTCCTCAATTGATGGTTACCCCCTTTGTCTCCAGTTCTTTGCTACAAAAAGAGCTACTATAAAATTGGGACTGTGTTTTATCTAAACTTTTGGATTCCTAGTGCCTAGCACAGAACTTTGCATACAGCAAATGCATACTTATTGACTATGTAAACTTGTGGAAGTTTCTATCAACCTGAAAGTTTGGGTAAAGGGGGCAAACAGGCTAGGTGATACGTAAATTCATATTGTTTATTCCCTTAAAGCTAGGTGAAGCTGGCAAGCTTGTGCAGACCAAGAGCCAAAACCTAAGTTCTGATTACCTGAACAAGAGAATGAGGAGTTTAAATACATTTTAGAACCATCCCAATTCAGGATGGTTGTGTCATTCAAATTTATGATCTCCATAAATGTTTAATTATTGTATGAGAAAAGAATGTTCTAAATCGGATAGGTGGTAAATACAATAAGAGAGTTGACAAAAGTGTCAATTGAAATTATGATTCAGGATATCTGTGTTTTCTTTACTATTAATATGCCATAACATAGTATATGTCCAAAAAATATTAAGATAAGAAAAAAGTCCCATTGCTGAAGTTAGTGCCTTTGGTAAAGGGTCTCATGCTTCATGGCCATAAAGTCTGGCTTTGCTGACATAGGAAGAGGTATTCTCTCAGTTTACTGGGAGAACAAAGAAGCTGTTAGGTCCAAGCTCTTCTTCTGGCTGATTAGTTCAGGCCTTGGGCCTTATTGAGGTCATTAAATTGATGTTTCATGATTATCAGTTCTTATACTGAAAGTTTTCAGGCCTGACTAGTTTGACTAATATCAGATTGGTTTACTCAGGGTCAGAAGGTCTGACACTAGAAAGAGCTCTTTGGGGTCCATTCATTTAGGATTAAAGAATCAGAGATCATTTAGGCCCCGAACTTGGGTGTTTGTTTTTTTAAATCTTGTTTTGATAACTGCATTTCATTATAGGCCTTTTCCACCCCCTCCCCCACCAGAATCTTAGGGACTGTTTTTAACTTTCTCTGGATCCCCAGTGCTAGTAAGAGCTTAATAAATGCTTGCTGACTTGATTCTCCCTCGCATTCCCGTGTTTTATTTTATGCATTTAAAAACGTTCTTTATAGTCACATATTTATTTAATTGTCTTGTTTATTAGTCACTTAAAGAGGAGTCAGTAATCTTCCCCAGATGCCAAAGGGGGGTCAACGTTAAAAACCTCGCATCCGCTTCAACTAATGAAAGTCGCGGCCAAAGTGTACACGCTGCTGGGGTGGGGGACAAGGCTAGGATCCGAAAGCTGTGCCTTTAATTCTCCGCCTTTTGCTTTTTCTCCTGAATTACTTAACCAGCCTCCTCGGGGCTAGAAATCTGGCCCGTCTTCTAGGTGGGAAAAGCCCCAGAACTCTGGGGGGCAGGCAAGTCTGGACTTGCTTTTCTTCCAGCTGGTGAAATCGCGAGGTGCGGCCTTAAGAGCCCGCCCCTCGGCCGGCCCCGCGGCTGCCGTGGGCCAGTGACATTGGAGAGCTGGGCCCTTTGCAGCATCCGCCATCGGCGTCTCGCAGGAAGCCAAGCCAGCGTCAGGAGACATCTGCGGAAGCACAGAAGGCCGGCTGCTTGTGCGCACGGGGCTGGCCTGCACAGCCGCGGCTCCATGGTGCCGGTGCGCGCGTGGGTCCGGCTGCTGCTGAAGACCCCCGGGCCCGGGGCGGGGCTGCATCCCCTTGGGCCCGGGTTAGCGCCTGCACCCGGCGGCGGGAGGCTCCGCCCCCTGGGCCCGCTGGTCCGGCATCAGCACCTCCGCCCCCCGGGGCTGACCATGGCATCGGACTCCGAGGGGCAGCTGCAGCCCGCTCCGACCTGTGGTTGGTCCATGGGTAAATCCCCTGTTTGTTTCGCTCTTTGCAACCCTCTTTCCCCTGCTGCTCTAAGGAGAAACGAGGCTTTCTCTGCTTTTTAGATTTGGAGCTGGAAAGGGCCCTTAGAACACAGGTGGCTAGACCATAGAGTGTTAGAGCTGTAAGGAACCTGGAAACAAGGATTGTTAGAACCGGAAGGGCCGTTAAAACAGGTGTCAAATATAAGAGATGTTAGAATATAGAATGGTAAGCGCCGTAAGAAACCTCAGAACAGGAATTGTTAGCGCTGAAAGAACAGTGCCCCAGGTAGAAGGAACTGGACAATAGCTGGAAAGACCCTTAGAACAGGAAAAGGTGTCATGAACCTAGGGGATATTTGTAATATAGCTTATCAGAAGACAGAGTGCTAGAATTATAAGAAACGTTAGGACATCCTTAGAGCTGGAAAACCTTAGAACATAGAGCATAAGAGCCAAAAGCACCCCTACAGAGGAGACATCAGCTTTGCAGTTCTGGACAACTGACAACTTGAGTTTTTTAGTTTTCTCATTTGTAAAGCCTACTTCACAGGATTTTTGTGAGGATCAAAAGAAGTAACAGAAAGTGCACTATGAAAATGCTAGTCATTATTATTAATGTAGAAGTTTAGGGTTGGAAGGAACCGTAGGGACCATGCAATCCAATCTTCTCGTTTTTCTTTTTAGAAGGGCAGTTGGGGTTAAGTGACTTGCCCACGGTCACAGGGCTAGTTTTTGTGTTAAGTGTCTGAGGTCTAATTTGAATTCAGGTCCTCCTGACTCCAGGGCTGGTACTCTCTTCATTCCGCCACCTAGCCGCCCCTCTCCTTTTTTTCTTGATGGTGAAACTGAGGCTTAGAGAGGTTTTATTATTTGTCCTTGGTTACAGATTAAGTAAGTAGGAGGAAGGAAATAGGCATTTATATGGCCTCTGGCTGTGCCTCAGGCACTATGCAAAGTTTATAGATATTATCTCAACTGACCTTACTGCACTCCTGGGAGGTAGGTGCTGTTATAATCCCACTTTACAGTGGAGGAAACCGAAACAAGCAGGTTAGGTTATTTTCCCAGAGTCACACAGCTAGTAAGTGTCTGAGGCCACATTTAATGTCATAGAACCCATTTCCTGTTATATCTAGGCCAAGTTACTTAGACTACAGTTGATCTATTGCTGTGGGTGCATCTTTTTGAGTGTATATGGCAATCTCTCTGTGCCTTTTCAATTCTTGTCTATCCTCTTCCCTAAATACTTCAGAAAGAATTGACTAAACTTGCCTGATGCCTTCTTATGTTTTTGTTTTATTCTAACTGTAAAACCCACTTCATGGGTAACAAAATGTGGTTAAGTTTTTGCTGAAGCCCCATAGTGGTACAGATGGGGCTGGAGCCCCAATTACCTGATATTTTTTCCAGCCCTTTTTTGACTATATCACGTCACTTGCCCATGTAAGCACTAATTTGGAGATGATTTTTCTAGTTAACAAGTTTCACTTAGTCTAAAATGAATACTGTATGGTAGAAAGAACACTATACACTATTTTGGATGTGAATTCTGGGCTTGAGTCCCAGCTCTTTTATATGCTGCTTGTATTACTTTGATTAAGTTGTTTTTCTTCTCTGAACTTCACTTTCCCATCTGTAAAATGGGTATAATAATTGTTTTATCTACTTAAGAGGTTTTTTTGATGATCAAATGATATGAAGTGTGTAAAGCTCTTTGTAAAAATTAAAATCACCAGGTCAGTGTAAACTATGATTGTTTTTTTCATTCTCTGCACTTAACAATTCACTTATTGAATTGAAGGGGGTGAAGGTAGGGAAAGAAATAAGTATTAAGTGCTTCCTATGTGTCAGGCACTGTACTTAAGCACTCTACAAAGACCATCTAATTTTTTTTTTTGCCTTTTTTTAAGGGCAATTGGGGTTAAGTGACTTGCCCAAGGTCACATGGCTAGTTTTTGTGTTAAGTGTCTGAGGCCAGATTTGAACTCAGGTGCTCCTGACTCTATTCACTGCACCACCTCGCAACCCCCCAAATACTATCTAATTTAAAGGGAAGAAGAGTATAGCTTGCATATATAGTTCTGTATTTTGAGTGCATACATTAAGTACTTAATAAATGTTTATTGAATAGTAAAACTTTCTCCTTAGTTTGTTTGTATTTTTTAAAGCTTTTTTGATGGCTTATGTTTTTTTGTAGCCTACTTATTTCCTAATATACAACCTCCATTGAACTCTCCTTTGTACCTAAGAAAAACAGTTGAGTAAACTCAATCAGCAAAAGAACTTTGATACTGACATTCTACACCCATGGCCCTCAGCCTCTGAGTGAGGAGAAAGGAAAGGACTTTGGTCTTATATAGTCCAACACCTTAATTTTACAGATGAAGAAAATTCGACCCAGGGAGATTAAATGACTTACCCAAAGTCACACTGCTAGTCTGTAGTAGAGCCAAGATTTGAACCTAGGTTCTGAGACTTCAAGTTCAGTGTTATTTCCACGAAACTATAAGTGTTTCACAGTCGGTATTCCTAGAATAAGATCATTTGTTGCAATTAATCATCATTTGATTAATTAATTATCATTATTAATCATTAATTAATCATCATTTGGCAGTCTTGTCGGGTTATTTTCATGCTCCCCTTCCTTCAGAAGCATCTTTTGCTTCAGTTATTGGTTTAGGTTTTAATTCTGACTTCAAAAGCAAACTGTTGCCAAGTCATGTATTCCATGGGCTAGAGCAGAGGTTCCTAAACTTATTTGACCTACTTCCTCCTTAAAAAAAAAATTACTCAGCACCATCCAGGAAAAACCTTTAATGTTTTTTTTTTAATTTTCATCATTTAAATTTTTTTAAATGGCACATCTTAAATTTAATAATTTATTGTAAATTTGTGTGTGTGTGGGGGGGTTTCCTGCATTGGAATTTTAATGATTTAATATTGTGTCATGTAACCATATAGTATATATTGTAAACAAGTCATCACATGCATATATTCCTGACAACACATCATTGACTTCCTGACAATGCTCAATGTGCTTGATTGCCAACACTTGATTGTTAAGACCTGTCAGTGGACTTGACCACTGATCGTTTATAACTTGTGTTTTGTGTGTTTATTTGGAAAATAATGTAATCATTATGACTTTAACTCTGTTATACAACAGAGGAAATATGTACAAATCATTTTTTGAAATTTAAAAAAATTTTAAAATTTATAACATTTTGTTAGAGCAGTCTTTCCTTATGCTTCCATGGCCCTCTTATTTTTGTTCAGCGCTGTCCAATTGCACTCAAGGCTATATCACATCCTCTTCCCCCCCTCCCCTATGGTGGGACAGTATCACTCACTTTGAGAACCTCTAAGAGTATGCCCTTAGAAGTAACCTCCTTGGGTACTCCTCCTGAGTTGCTTAGCAGTGCCTGTGGTATCAGTGATAAAGTGCTAGGTAGCACAGTGGTTGGAGTGCCAGCCTCAGACACATATGAGCTGTGTGACCCTAGGCAAGTCACTTAACCTTGTTTGCTTCAGTTTTCTCCTTTGTAAATTGAGCTGGAGAAGAGAATAGCAAACCACTCCAGTATCTCTGCCAAGAAAACCTCAAATGGGATCACAGAGTCAGACCCAACTGCATAACAACAAGAAGAAGGCTGTGCTGGAACATGGAAGGCCATATATAGTTTTACACCTTTTTTCCAAAATTTTGATTAGGGAAGTGAATTTTATTATCATTGCTTTCATAATTTGTTATTGTTGAGTCATGTCCAACTCTCTGTGATCCCGTGTACCATAGTACCAGGGCTGGGGATTCTGTGGCCTCAAGGCCATGTCTGGTCCTCCAGGTCCTTAAGTACGGCCCTTTGACTGAATCCAAACTTCACAGAACAAACTGTTCGATTGGATTCAGTGAAAGGGCTGTACCTGAGGACCTGGAGAACCACATGTGGCCTAGAGGTTCCCCATCCTTTGCACTAGGACCTTCTATTTTCCACTATCTTTTGAAGTCTGCCCAATACTCTCATAATACACAATAATAATAGTTTATATTTACTTACATAGATTTTTGCAACTTGAAGAGTACTTTCCTGACAGTAACCCTGTGGTGCTAATATTATGCCCATTTTCCAGATGAAGAAACTAGGGCCAGCAAAGGTTTGTGACTTGTCCACAGTCACATAAACTGACTTGGTCCCTGATATTTTGACTTCAGACCCTGAGTTCTTTATCTTATTCCGTAGCATTTAACAGTTTATAAAGAATTTCCCCCTCTTCCCCCAACAACTAGTCTTGTGAGGTAGGGATGATAAGTTATTTTAGTCACCCTTTTGCAAATGAGGAAACAGTGGCTTTGAGAGGTTCTAAGGGATTTGATTAAATTCACACAGTGGTGGAGCCTGGGTTTGAAATGGGTTTGTCTTCTGACATACAAGTCTCATGCTCATTTTGTGGTGGTTTTCAGTCATTTCAGTGGTGTTTAAGTCTTATGACCACATCTGGGGTTTTCTTGGCAAAGATACTGGAGCGGTTTGCCATTTTCTTCTCCAGCCCATTTTACTAATGAGGAAACTGAGGCAAACAGGGTGAAATGACTTGCCCAGGGTCACACAGCTACTAAGTGTCTGAGGCTGAATTTAAACTCAGGTCCTCCTGAGTTTCATTTCATGTAGACTTCATGATATAATGGCATAAACCCCAATACAGTGATATTTAACCTCCTTGAAATGACTATTTCAACTATGATCACTTTTTTTCTTTCTTAGATAAACATGAGAAAAATGAAAGAGACGGAAAGTTAGTGGTAAGTACTTATTTATGTACACACCCTCTATTGCAGGGTATATGTTTATACTTTGTCTTGAGATTTTTATGAATGTAATTTAGTGTAACACATTCATTACTCACCCACTATGTGGAAGGGACACAGAGATACAAACAAGAAAGTCTTTGTCATCCACGACCTTATAATTGTACTGAGGGGAGCACAACATGAACACTAATAAGTAGATCCTAGAGGATTTGAGAAGGGGGAGAGCATTAATGAGGACAGGGGGTGGGGAGAAATTGGGTCAAGCTTCCCATAGGAAGCTCAGGGGGATTCTCAGACGTGGAGGTGAACAGAGAGTGTGTTCCAAGCTGGAGACCATCCTAGGGAAGGTGGATTGGCAAGTGCCAATTTGTCTGGAAGGTAGTGATGTGAAATTAGCTTAGAAATGTGAGGAGTCAGATTGGCCAAATTTACGTGCCAGACTGATGAAAAAGATTATAAAATAATTGATGAAGCAAGGCATATACTTTTTAAGGACTTGTGGAATTGGCAACATCTTGTATTGGAGGCAGTTAGAACAGTGCTAGACTTGGATTTAGGAAGTCCAGAGTTCAGATCTTCTCTCTGAAGCATACTTCAGGCAGGCAGGTGACGTAGTGGATAGAGCACCAGCCTTGGAGTCAGGAGGATCTGAGTTCAAGTGTGACCTCAGAAACTTACTAGCTGTGTGACCCTGGGCGAGTCACTTAACCCTGTTTGCCTTAAAAAAAAAAAATGAAAATAATTCTTACTAGCTATGTGGCTCTGGACAAGTCAATTTGACCTAAGGATGAGTTCCCCTATGAATGGGCATAATAATAGCTTCTACTTCCAGAGTTGTGAAAGTTGAGGTATTTGTTTTTTTTTTTTTAAAGCAATCGGGGTTAAGTAACTTGCTCAAGGTCACACGGCCAGTTATGTCTGGGTGTGGTGATAAGTATCTGAGCCCGGATTTGATCTCCAGGTCGTCCCGCCACTGGAGCCAGTGCTCTTACTCGCTGAGCCACCTGGCTGTCTCGTTATGAGGTATTTGTAAAGCACTTCGCAAACCTTATAGTGCTACATAAATGCTAGCTGTCATTATTATTACTACTCCAATTACCCTCTTATCTTCACTTTATATTAGAGCTGCTTTAATACTTAAGAGTTATTTTCTGCCTTTATCTTTCTCAGAAGGCAGAAAGAACATAGGATTGGGAAGCAATAGACCTTGGTACTAGCCTTGGTCCTACTGCTGATAGACTGTGACTTTGGGCAAGTCACTTTCCTCATCTGAACCTCATTCGGAAAAATGAAGGAATTGGACCAGATCTCTTTCAACTCTAAATCTATGATCCTGTAGGACACTTAATCCCTTTTGAGCCTCAGTTTTCCTCATTTACAAAATGGGGTCATAATACTTTCATACTGTCTACCTGTCAGGGTTGTTATGAAGAGAATGCCTTGTAAACCTTCAGTCTTGTGAGTCAAGTCAACAAGCATATATTAAGCTCCTACTACATGGCAGAGACTGTACCAAGCACTGGGAATATAAAGCAAGGCAAAAACGTCCCAATTCTCTAAGAGTCTGCAATCTAATGGAGGAGAGACATGCAGAGAACTAGGTACAAACATTAAAATTTGGGGATAATCATAGAGGGGTAAGGAACTTTTTTTTAAAAATAATTTGGAGACAGTTGGAATTAAGTGACTTGAACAGTATCTAAGACTAAATGTCTGAAGCCGGATTTGAACTCTGATCCTCCTGACTCCAGGGCTGGTGCTCTGTCTACTTGTGTCACCTTTTCTTTTTTTAATTTTGAGGCAATCAGGGTTAAAGGACCTGTCATTGATGTGGACCAGAAAAGGTTTCTTGTAGGAGGTGAGATTTTTAGCTAGGACTTGGAGGAAGCCAGGAGGCAGATAGAGTGAGGAGGGAAAGCATTCCGGGCTTGGGGGGGGACAATCAGTGAAAATGCAGAGTCGGGAGGTGGAGTATCTTGTGTGAGAAACAGCAAAGAGACCAATGTCACTGTTACTGTCACTAGGGTACGTGGAGGAAGAGCGGAAGCCACCAGGTTAATGAAGGTCTTTCAAAACCCTGGGAGTTATTAACAATAGCACCATCAGCATCAGCATCATCCTGTTTCTCTCCTAGCTCTTCTATAGAGGCATTCTGAGAAATTAGAACTATGAATAAATCAGTGAAAATACAAACATCAAGTTGCTGATTTTTATCCATGAAAACAAATACATTGTTTATTAATCATCTCAATAACTGTGTATTCATTGCATGGTGGTTATTACTCCACTAAAGCTATCTTCTTCTAACCTTACCTCCCATTTTGATCCTGGGTTCAAGAAGGCCATGCCAGCACCCAGCTCGGGTCTGTCCCACCACATAAAAAACGTTTATATGGACAGACTATGTGTGTAACTCATCTGAGGACCAGCCTGGTCAACTGCAGAAAGCCTCATCATAAGAGCTGGCCATGAGTGGCTCATTTTTCATATCAGCTCATGAGGACTTATTAAAGTGTGAAAAGGTTTCTGTCTGCTTCCATGGAGGGAGTAGCAACATCAAGGAAATCGGGAATCTTTGAAGTAATGAAATTATAGTTGTTATTTGTAGATAGAGTTGACACTGTGGCTCTCCATTTCCCATCCATCCCTATGACTGTTATCCTGATCCCTGATATATCTGGGACTAATATCTAATAACAATGTATCTTTCATCAGATCTGTATCGAAGGTAATATCGCAAGTGGGAAAACGACATGCCTGGAGTACTTCTCTAAAACGACTGACATCGAGGTACCAATTCAGAAGTATTGTGCAAGACTGTATGAAGAAGTATTAGATAACGCCGAGAGAGTCTGACAGGATGGGGCGATTGTGAAAGCCTCGTGGTCTCGCAAGGTCTAGTTGGGATCTAAGTATGATCCTACTGGACATTCAGGGTTTTTCATACCTCCAAAACAACCCTTCGAACCCCATAAAAGTGAATAGATGTTGTTAGTATTATTATTTGTCAGTCAGTAAGCATTTATTAAGTACCCTATCTGATAGGCACTGTGCCAAGCCCTGGGGACATAAAAAGAGGCAAAAGACAGGAGCTTACACTCTAATGGGGGAGGCAACAAGAAAACAAACATGTACAAGCAAGCTAATTATACAGGATTAATAAATAATTAATAAACGGAAGGTACTAGGATCAAGAGGGCTTGGGAAAGGCTTCCTGTAAAAGATGGGATTTTAATTGGGGCTAAATTATCTATTATTTTTATCATTACTATTTTGTGGTTATTTCCTCATTCTTATCATGTTCAAAGGTTCAGGTAGAAATGGTCCTGGGACCAGTCACTATCCTACTATTAAAAAAAATTAATGTTCTACAGACTGTTCTGTAGATGGATAAAATAATTGCTTTTTGTAATTTAATACAAGCATTAAAAGATGAGTTCATCCTTTGTAGGCTCACTGAAATAATATATTTTTTTTGCTTTTTGGAAGGCAGTTGGGGTTAAGTAACTTGCCCAAGGTCACACAGCTAGTTTTTTTGTTTGTGTGTGTGTGTGTGTGTGTGTGTGTGTGTGTGTGTGTTAAGTGTCAGAGGTGGATCTGAATAGTCAGGTCCTCCTGACTCCGGGGCTGGCGCTCTACTCGCTGTGCCACCTGGCCACCCCACACTGAAATAATCTTCAGTCCAATAGCAGGCAAGGGATGAAAGATCTCTTGGCCTGTTCCAAAGTCTCTTCTATGTTTTGAATGATTTTATTATTCTTATTATAATCATCATCATCTCATAGGAATCTTCAACTGCTCCCTGCCCCCATTCTCATCTTGCCCTCTCCTGTCCCTTGAATTTTACTCGTACTGTCTTTCCAAAGTCTGAAATAGGCTCTCCTCCATTTCCATATGTTGGAGTGTCTCCTTCAAGGCCACTTCTTCCATGAAGTCTTCCCAGACTCTTCCCACTCATCCCACAAATGAATGTGATTACTTCTTTGTCAGATTTCTGATAGCTGTTTGTCTGAATCAGGAGTTCTTAACCTAGGGTCCATGGATCCCCAAAGTGTTTGTGTGTTGATTTCAAGTGGTCTGTGACCTTGGATGAGAAAATAGGACATCATAATAGCTAGCATTGATGTAGTGTTTTAAGTTTTGCAAAGTGCTTTACAAATCTTAACCTCACTGGATCCTCACAATGACCCTGAGAGGTAGGTGCTGTTATTTTAATAATAATAATAATGATCATAATAGCTAATGTTTTATCCTCTTTACTGTGTAAACTGTGTTAAGTGCTTTACAATTATTATCTCATTTGCTTCTTACAATATCCCTGGGAGACAGGTGCTGTTATCATCTCTATTTTATAGTTGAGGAAACTGAGGCAGAAGGAGGTTAAGTGACTTGTATTCATTGAAGATTTAAGTAGATCTGTGATCTCTTCAGTGTGGATACTTTCTTCTCCATCACAAATTATAATCCCTCCACACCCTCTCATCCAGTGGGCTTCTTGTTATTTTTGCCTGTGGAATTATTGAACATTTAAGCTGGAAGGATCTTAGATAGGAACTTACAAGCCCGCACACCTTTATTTGGTAAGAGAAAGTGATTGTCCACAGTTACACAGATGGTAAGCAGAAGAACCAAGAGATCAAGCTTCAGATCCTGAGCTCTACTTTGTTTCTCCCCAGTCTACCAACTGGGCAGTTTTTCACCCTCTGAAACTGGGGTGATGGCTGCCCTGAAAGTCAAAAGAGAGAATTCTCTGACTTGGCTTTGTGAATGTCAGTAGTAAAAGTAAATTCTGCCCGGTGCTGTGGGCTGAGAAGAAGGGGTGTGTAGGGAAAAGAGGGCCAGCCTCAGAGTCAGGAAGACCTGGGTTCAAGCCTGGATAGATCCCTCAGGCCCACAAGGCCCCAAGTTACAGGTGAATTGCTCTTTTGTATCAGAGGATGGAGTTTCTATCCTGGGAATTCTTCCCATTGATGAAATTGCAGGTCTAGAACTCCACCCCCTCTAAAAAAAACCAAACAAGGTATTTAATCTTTGCCCCCACTTATTTGCTTGCTTTGCTGCGCATTCATAGGATCACAGATCTAGAATTGGAAGGAACCTCAGAAGCCGACTGGTCCAACCCTCTCATTTCACAGAGGATTGCTAGCATCTCTATAATGCTGTAAGACTTATACTTTGTAAATATTTTATTTTTTTATACTCACAACAACCCTTCCATATTCCAACTTTCCCCATCTAAGTTTTGATATATTGCAAGTTGGCATAAGAAATTAAATGGGAATTTTGGGGGGAGTTTTGTGTAAGCCGCAGAGGACACTAGAAGGCCAGCAAATGACACAGAAGAAGTTTAGAAACTCAGAAATAGTATTTTTTTTTTTAAAGCAGTTGGGGTTAAGTAACTTGCCCAAGGTTACACTGCCAGTTATTTTGTGTGGGTGTTAAGTATCTGAGGCTGGAACCGATCTCGGGTCCTCCTGACTCTGGGGCTGGTGCTCTTACTCACTGGGCCACCTAGCCGCCCCAAATATATGGCATTGATAATATATGGTACTAGGGGTGGCTACGTGGCGCAGTGAGTAGAGCACCGGCCCTGGAGTCAGGAGGATAATGTATGGTACTATATAATATTTACATATTTTGTCTTTTAATACCATAAATATACATGATTTATTTTTTAAAGTTAAAATATGAAAAATACTTAATTCAGATTTTACAATAAGGTACTGTAAACATAGAAAAAATTCAGACTTCTTTTCTGGTACAAAGGGAGGGCCAAAAATTTTGATGCAAATTTTCCAGATCATGGGGGTGTGATGCCCCTAACGCCTGTGATATGGAAAGAATAACTGTATTACCCTCATTTTCCAGAAGAGGAAACTGAGGCAAACAGGTTGATTTTCCCAGGGTCACACAGCTAGTAAGTGTCTGAGGCCAGATTTGAACTTGGGCTTTCTTGCCTCCAGGTTCAGCACTCTATCCATTTCACCTGAATAGCATTACTAAAGATGAAGAAACTGAGACCCTGGAAGGCCAAGAGTAAGATATAATAAGCCTCATGCATGGAACTTAAACCTGTGTTCCAGGACTCACCTTCTTGCTGCTCCCCTCAATCCTTCCCTTTTACTGTCAGGAATTCCACCATCTTCCCGGTTATCCAGGGAAATTCAAACACTCAGCGGCATTTTCTAGTCCTCACTCACCCCCATATCCAGTCTGTTGTCTCATCTTGTCTTTTTCACCTTGACAACTCCCCTGGTAGATCTCTCTTGCTTCCGCTCACATAGTTGCCACCACGTAGTGGTAAGCCTGGAATTCTGTAAGGGGTTGGTGAGAGGGGCAGGTGTACATTCTAGGACAGGGGAGGAGCCTATGAGAAGTCAGACAGGACGTCATGTGGACTATTGCAGTAGCCTTCTGGTTGGTTTCTGCCTTCAGGTCTCTCCCATCCTTCCACTCCAGGCATTTTCTCTGTTTGTTCCCCCTTCCTGGAATGATCCCCCTCCACCGCTCTGAGCACTGACCTCTCTGACTTCAAGTCCCTGCAGAAATCCCATCTTCTACAGGATGCCTTGTTCTATAGGAACTCCTTTGATTCTAATACTTTCCCTCTGTTGATTATTTTTTATTTGTCTTGCGTATAGCTTGCTTTGTACATTTGTTTGCAGGTTGTCTCCCCTGTTAAATTATAAACTCCTTGAGGGCAGGGACTGTCTTTTACCTCTTTTTGTTCTCCCCAGCGCTTAACGTAGTGCCTGGCATATAGTAAGCTTTAATTAATAAATGCTTGTTGACTGCCCTTTCCATGATAACATCAGGACTTTCTGCTTTATTTCAGCCTTAGCTGATAGACACTAGATAAATAAAAAAGTGTTTTATTATTTATTACTCCCCCAGGGAAAGGAGCTAAGAAACCTGCTGTTAAAGATTGCTGCCAGCTACATTTCAGCTAGCTGACTTGTCTGTGTGCTAACAGGCCTGTGCTGAGGCCAGAGAGCCCAGTTAGAGACAGAGTTCTCTTGGGAGATGTATTAATGGCAAAGCCGGAGGCATTCCCAGAAACATTCCTGAGTGTGACTAGGGTGCCTGGTACTTCAGAAGGAACTCTGTGCCCTAATGGGATAAATAGTCACTGACTCACAATGTTTTTGATTTCAGTAGGTGTGTGTCATGCCCAGTAAAATACCGAAGGATGAGGGGAAAGAAAACTTGAAGATGAATTCCAGCCCCTTAGGGGAGGCATAATAGCAGCCTAATCATTCACTTTGCTATCTGATATGCTCTAGGGGGCAGCGAATTTATAGTGGGAGAACCCCGAATTATGACTTTGCCACTTATTTTGTGACCTTGGACAAGTTAATGTCTCTGGGATTCAGTTTTCTAATTTATAAAATTCATTAATGCAATTGTGGGTCAGGCACTGTGCTTGGTGGTGGTCATGCAAGAAAAAAGGTAGGGCTGTCCCAACCCTCAAGAGCTTATTGAAGGGGGGTGGAAAGGTGGGAAGAGGGATGTGTACACAAATAAGTCAATGTAAGACATGCAAAATAAATATAAGATAATTTTTTGGGGGGTACGGGCACCGGCATATGGGGCAGTCATGAGCCAATTCTCTGAGAAAGCCTGGGATTCTGTAAGGGGTTGGTGAGAGGGGCAGGTGTACATTCTGGGACAGGGGAGGAGCCTATGAGAAGGAAGACAGGACGTCATTTATGCAGATCAACAAATTGGCTTAGCTTGGCTGGGCCATAGACTGTGTGAAAGGATGGTAACATATAGTAGAGGTGTCAGACATGCTGCTGCCCTCAACACTGCTGAGTGGGAGTGAACCAGATTAAAAGGTAATTGGAAAATATTTGACAAAATGAATTAAAATGCTGTAAAATATAAATAATACCACATTTTAAAACGAAGTCAATACAGCACCTGGGGGTCATTCTGTGCAGTGTAGTGGCCTGTTCTTTTTGAGTTTGACTCCAGTTGTATACAGTACACTTGGAAAGTAGGCCAGAGACAGATCGTGAAGGTCTTCAAACACCAAACAGAGGAATATTCATTTTGTCTGCTACTTCTTCAGGAAGCTATCTATATTCCCTTTCTCTGCTTCCTTTCCTTTCCCTTATTGCTTGACTCTTAGAAGTTTGGTGTCTGATCTTATGCAAATGAAACTGCTATACCATAAACAAATTAGGAGAGCATGGAATAGTTTATTTGTCAGATCTATGGATAAGGGAAGAATTTAAGACCAAAAAAAAATATAGAGAACACTGCAAAATATAAAATAGGTAATTTTGAGTATATAAAATTAAAAAGTTTTTGCACAAATAAAACCAATGCAACCAACATAAAAAGGAAAGCAGAAAATTGGGAAAATATTTTTGCAACAAGTATCTGATAAAGACCCCATTTCTCAAATATATAGAAAACGGAATCAAATTTATAAAAGTACAAGCCATTCCCCAATTGATAAGTGATCAAAGGGTGTGAACAGGCAGTTTCCAGACAAAGAAATCAAAGCTCTTTATAGTCATATGAAAAAATGTTCCAACAATCTCTTAAGTGCCAAATTTGATGGTATTTTCTCAGTCCTTGTTTTTCTCAATTTACTAGCTTCATTTGACATCATTGACCCTCCTTGCCTCTTGGATATTCTCTTCTCTTTGGGTTTCTGTGACACTAGTCTCTCCTAGTTTTCATACCTCTCTGTGTGTCCCTTCTCCTTCTTTACTGACTCACTTTCCATTTCATGCACCCTTGGGTGCACCTCAGGGTTCTGAGCTGGGCCTTCTCCTCTTCTGTCAGTAATCTCATCATCTTCTGTGGGTTTTATGGGTTTAATATGACTCAGATATATCTGTGTCTACTTATAGATATAGACATTGATATAGATGATAAATACAGGTATAGATATGTTATATATATCTAGAAAGAGATAGCTCTATGTAAATAGAAGTTTCTGTCATCTATTATCTAATACCTGTCATCTGTTATCTATCAGTGCATATATTTGAATATATGTATGTATGTATGTATAGCCTCAGTCTTCCCCCTGAGCTTCAGTCTTGTGTCACCAGTTGTCTGTGGGATATTTCAAGCTGGATTTCCTCTTGGACATTTCAAACCATCATCCATTGCCTATTAGACATTTCAAACTGGATGCCTCAAGAGACATCTTAAACTCTACATATCCTAAAACTGAACTCATCTTCTCCCCCAAGCCCTCTCTTCTTCCAGACTTCATTATTTCTATTGAAGGCACCATCAAGTCTCCAGCTTTGTAGGTTTGTGGCTTCCCCTCTATCCTTGACTCCACACTCTCCCTCACCACTTATGGCCAGTCAGTTTTCAAGTCTTTCTGTTTCTACCTCCATGATCTCTTTCGTAAACGATGTCTTATCCTTAACCACACACATAGCTATCAGCTTAGTTCAGGTTTCTTACCACTCTAGTCTCCCCTATACACTGTCAAAGTTATTTTCCTTAAATGTACATCTAACCATGTTACTCCCTACATGTGTCTCCCCATTGTCTCAGGGGAAAAATGTGAACTTCTCTGTTTTAGCCTTCCTAGTGTGATGAGTCTCTGAGAGACAGAGTTTCTGTGTAATTAATAATTATTAATTAGACTAGCTAATCAATTGATGGTCAGTGGTTTCTTTCTGTAACCAGAGATGCCAAAGGACATCCTGAAATGCTTTAAATCATATGGAACTCATCTGATAAGTGAAACTTAATTCTGATTGGTAGACATTGAATGAAGAGATGGGCTAAAAGTCTTCAGCTCTTCCTGCAGAGAACATGGCTTGATCATGAGACTCAGCAGGCTCAAGTCTTCTGTGCAGGGGAAGCCATTTCCATTTGGACCTTTCTGGCTAGTTTTCTCCATGAACTGTGTTGCCCTAAACTCTAATGGAGGGGATCAAGGCAGGGGGTTCCTCCCCCAGGCCAAGGCTCACCAGGAATGGATTCTGTTTGTACTCTGAACAGAAATTGGATTTTCCAGTTGAGTAGGGAGCATGTGCTTTGAAGACTAGGAATAATCTCATCTCCCAGCCATGCCCTTCAAATACTGACTGACCTTTTCAGAAGTTGGATTTTAATAGAAATAGGAAGAAAAGATAGATCACAAATTATAATTAGTTATTAATATAATAGTATAATATTAATTTCTCTCAACTGACCCAAATTTATCTTTCCAAACTAATTGGATGGACTTTACTTACTTCTTCTCCTATACACACTGATCAGCCAAACCAGCCTGCTTTGTGTTGCTTGCACACACTTCTCCATGCCTGTGCATAGGATATCCCACGAGCTTGCAATGCATTCAGTCCTTGCCTCTGCCTCGTAGAGTACCTCTCTTCCTTCAAGAATATTCAGGACCTTTTACATGAATATACCTTCTTACTATCACCTCCGCCCTGCCACTGTAACTACTAGCCAAGATAGCTCTATTTCTTAAATTAGTACTTTGGAAGGCTTATTGAATCTTCATAGAAGACCCAGGCTTCAAGTGCCTTGAAGGAGAGCTTCAAAACTGGCACTTCGTTAAATTTAAGACACTGTGGGATGGGTTTAACTGCTGAGGTGGATGGAGGCCAACTAACAATAAGGACGGAAGTGAGTTTTGAGTTGAGTGTTAAAGGAGGTGAATGATTGTAAGGGTTATGGGATTTAAAGATCTCCCATGCCCCATGGACGTGCTGACATAGCAGAGCAAGAAAAAAAAAAAAGCCGAGCTAACGGTCCTGTGGTTGGCAGTTGGTGGCAGTTTCCTTTTTTTTTTTTTTGAGTTGGGACTCCTGCTGAGCACTGCCAGGGGCCGGAGCTGCTGGGAGCGCTCTTCCAGGACGCTGGGTGGTTGCTGTGAGTGGGGAGAGGAGGACCTTTGCCTGAGGTAGCCTGTTCTGTTTTAAAGGCTTGAAAATGTGGGTGCTTTCTACTTTATCTACCTGTGCCAATGTCATAACAACTCTGATGGCTTTCACTTTCTGGTTTTGGGACTCAGTCTTTTGGTATCTTAATAAATTTTCTAGTTTATTTCCCCAAATGGCAAACCTGACGTATTTGTGATGGATAATTATATCAGCATATTTGTAATCTCTATAGGCATTGTGAATATGGCATTGCTGATACAATGATTTAGGTTGGTAGAGAAGAGGAGAGGATCTATTGGCTACTGGGTAGAATTATTACTCCAGTATAATAAAAGCTCTTTGAGGGCAGGCTTTGTTTTGTTTTTATTTTTTATCCCTAGGATTTAGCATAATCCCTTGAGTATCAAATGCAGTTGACTAACTGCTTGGTGAATGAAATGGAGTTAGTTGGAGCTCTTTGTAGTGGTAACCCATTTGTGTGTGGGTCCATAGATGGGTCAGGTGCACCCCTGCTAAGGTTGGAAATGCCTTGAGGCCACTTCTCTTTCTCTCTTGACTAGGGCCTAGCAAGGACAGGGCGCATAGGAGACCCTGTCCAAGTAGATCTCTGCTCCTTTGTGGCACAGGTGGACAAATTGAAGAAATGGAAGCCCAGATAAATTGAAAGGAAAAACTCGAAGTCTGTCGCAGTGCTGTTAAGAGGAGGAGCCTGGACTCAGCCGCTCACTCTATTTTCCCTTCTCTGGGCCTCAGTTTTTTTCACTTCTAAAATGGGGGCTTGAATCCCTAAGGCCCCCACTGGCTCTGATATTCTTTGCTGTGGGTTCTAAGGCCTATCAACTTTAATCAGTCAAGAAGCATATATTAACTACCTCCTCTGGACCAGGTTCTTTTCAGTTCTGATTTTTTTTTGTGATCCTTGGTTTCTGTTTTCTGTTTTTCCAGGTTTTGACAGAGCCCGTATCTAAATGGAGAAATGTCCGTGGCCACAACCCTCTGGTGAGTGATCTGTGGGGGGACCTGCCAGCCTTAAGAGGCCAGAGCATCTCAGTCACAATCATGGTTCAGGGCTATATATATATATATATATATATATATATATGCCTTAGGACACTAAGAGGATGTTTGAATGAAAAAAGCAGTGGAGTACAGACAGAGGCTCCTGAGCAAAATTCTACCTATGGTTAATTTGGGGATATCAGGGCTGATGGGAGGGGCAGGAAGTGAAATAAACTGCAGATGATGCTTTCCAGTAGATACTTTGGAAAACCACAGTTTACTGTTTACAATTAGGTCCAAAGCAGATGGACCACTGGACCTGGAGTCAGGAAGACCCTGAGTTCAAATCCTGCCTCTGAACTAGTTGTGTGTCCCTGGGCAAGTCACTTAACCTTCCTCTGCTTCATTGGCCTTGTCTGTAATCCAGAATTGTTGTGAAGATAAAATGAGATAATATCTATAAAAAAACAAAAACAAAACCCAACTACTTTGCAAAACTTTTGCATCTCTTGTTAGTTGCTTGTTCAGGGATGATTTGAGTTAAAATCCATAATTATTAATAGAAAGTCATAGATTTTGCAGGGGATTGCTGGCCTGGAGAAGATGAAGTTCAAGACTCTGAGGCCTAGATATTTTTTCAGAAGGAGCATTTTAACATTTTTTGTATGACCTTGAGCAAGCCCCATCCTCTCTATGGACCTAAATTTCCTTATCTGTACAGCAAGATGAGAAGACTAGACTAGACAATTGCCAAGGTCTGGGCATGCTATGTTTTAATATCACTTTCAGCTTTGACCTTTTTTTCTTTTTTTAAATGAAATTAAATTATTTTCAGTGAACAAAAATCTTCCTTCTTTCCAAGGGAAAACAAAAGAAATTCCTTTTATTACATTGATCATGATATTTTATTTTCTAAAAGCCTGTTGGGCTTGAACATTCTGTGTTCTGGAGTCCCTTATAGCTGTAACGGTCTGTTTTCTGGAGTCCTCTATAGCTCTCATGGTCTGTGTTCTGGAGTCCCTTACAGCATTAACCTCCTGTGTTCTGGAGTCCCTTTCAGCTCTAAAGTTCTGTGTTCTGGAGTCCCTTATAGCTCTGACATTCTGTGTTCTAATTTGCCTTGGAGCTCTTAAGACCTTTCTAGTTCCAATATTCTGTTTTAAAAGTGCCTTGTAGCTCTGACATTTTATATAAGGTCTCATCTAACTCTAGTATTCTTAGATCTCTTTTTGTTTTGAAATTCTCTGATCCTGTGGTTGGCTCTGACAGTAGGAGCTTATGAGAGGGCATATGTAGAGGGGAAATTTTCCAAGGAAGTCAGAATTAATCCTGTCTGTGTTGCCTTGGTGACAGGGAGCAGAAGAATTGGGGAACAGAAAGAGACCGGCAGATTCCCCTCCCTTGGGCTTACTACCAGAAAGCCATTGGATGAGTATCAGTATTAGCCTGGCTGGCAATTACCAAGGAAAGATTGTCTGCCTAGTTGAATTCAGCAAGTCTTTCTTCCTTTTCTTTCTCTATTCCTTTCAGCCCAGATAGGTATTTGCTAGTCACTGAATAGCAGCACAACTTTTTGTGCTATGAGCTTGGGGAAAGTTTATTTTCATTTTCCTATCATTCCCCCCCTTTTTTATATCATCAGGAATTATCATAGGATATTGTATATGATGACTGTTATTGTGCAGTTAGAATTGTAAAATTGGAAGGGTCCTCTGGAGTTGTCTAGTCTGACCCTCAACTCATTACAAAAATGCATCACTCCTTACCAGCTGAGTACCCTGGGCTAGTTACTCAATCTGAATTTTCTCATCTGAAAATGGGAGTAAGACTCCTTATACCACTAGCTTCCTGAGTTGTTGTGAGAAAAATGTATTATAAAAGTATGATAGAAATGTGGGCTGTCATTATTATTAGGTTAGGGCTCAAATAGTTTAGAACCTTTGAGTTGATCGGGGCCTGAGAGATCATCTGGACCATAATGTTCTTCACCTTGTTTATGTCCTATACCCCTTTGGCAATATCTGGGGAAGCCCATTGGCTTCTTCTTCATTTTTAAAAGTATACAATAAAATACATAGATTACAAGGGAAACCAACTGTAATGAAATATAGTTATCAGAATATTTTTAAAAAACTGGTTCATGGCCCCCTGGTTAAGAATCTACAGTCTTGTCCACCTTCTTCTTGATCTGGAAGTCCCTCTACAATGGCCTTGAAGAAATGGTCATTGAATCTGTGCTTGATGCCCTCTGGTGATGGGAGAGTCACTTTTTTAAGTGATCCATTTTGCTTTGGACAGCACTTACTGCTGTTTTCCCTTGTATGGAGCAGAAGCCTGCTTAGTCCTAACCTCTTCCCACTGGTCTCAGTTCTAATAGGTAGTTCTACCTCATCCTACCATTTGGGGCCAAGTAGAAAAGATTTGCTCTCACTTCCACCTGGCAGCCTTTTAAATATTTGAAGATGGTGAATGATCAAGGGCCTTCTAAGTGTCCTGTTAACTGGGCTAGGTATCCTTGTCCTCTTCGTTCAATGCTTATATGGCAGGATTTAACAGGTTTTAAATTGGGTGGCTAGGTGGCTAAGTGGACAGAGCGCTGGGCCTACAATCAGGAAGACTCATCTTCAAGAGTTAAAATCTGGACTTAAACGCTTACTAGCTACTTGACCTTGGCCAAATCACTGTTTGCCTCAGTTTCCTTATCTGTAAAATGAGCTGGAGAAGGAAATGGCAAACCTCTCTAGTATTACATAGTCACAATTGAAACAACTGAATGACAATTTTAAAGAACTATAATATAAATAAATAGAAAATATAATTAGCTTATTATTAAGCTATTAAATTATTTATTATTCTTACATATAACTAGTGCCTTAATCTAACACTCAAATAACATTTTAAAAAGAAATCATATTCAAACTGTAAACTGCCAACTTGTTTTAATCAATAAAAGTTATCTATTAATGTTAACAAAATGTAGTAATTTATATCATAGTTTGGAGTCACTTCTTTGTCCTTTATGCCCTTTTCTGGATTTTCTAAAAGTAGCTAGAGATTCTCTTAAAACATGGCCCTCTCATCTAAATAGAATCTAAAGTCATGAGAACTGAGTGCTGGATGGGACCTCAGAGACCGTCTGGTCCCAATCTCTTCTTTTATGGATGAGGCAAGCTCTTTTGAGGGGGAAATGATTTATCCAGAGTCACACAGTGAATGAGTGGTAGAACTACCCCGTCTTCTCTATTCTTCTAAGGGTCATACAGCAGGGAGCGCATGACCTTTCTCATTTCAGATACTATATTTTAATCAAGGAAGCCTTGAATTAACTTTAAGAAATGTTAATTCAAGAAATAGTCATTTAGTGCCTATATGTGTAAAATCCTGTGCTAAGCATTGGATATATAAAATTGAAAAACCATGGTCCTTTTCCCATCATTGAGCTTAAAGTCTGGTAGAGAGAATGCATTGTGTATACAAATATGCTTGATAGAATATACAAAGGAGACATCTAGAGAACTTCTCAAGAAAAGTTTGAGGAGGAATCCCTTTTAGTTCAAGAGAATCAGGGAAGGCTTAATGGAGGAGGTGACTTGGCCTGAGCAAGAAATTGAAGGAAGAGAAGGATTTCAACAGGCAGACATGAGGAAGGACTATGTGTCAGGCATAGAGGACAGCCAATACAAACGTTTGAAGGTAGGACACAACAAGTAAGTTTATGGAATAACAAGTTGTCTGATTTGTCTGGAATGGAGAATATGTATATTAGGGATAGGCACATTAGGTCTTTTTAAATATGTAGTTTGTATTTTAGCCTAAGGGCAACAAGGAGCTATGGAAGATTTTTGACTGAGGGAGTGTCATGGCTGAATTAACCCACACATTTGCCACACATTTGACTGCTTGAGCTTACTTTTAATTCCTGCAACCCCTCTAGCCTTTTTTTTTTCCACGAGAGCAGGCAGCTAGAGTTGGAGTCTAGAAGACCTGAGTTCAAATTCTGCCTTAAAGACTAGTGTGCCCCTGTGTGAGTCACTTACCTTCTTCTCTCATTCTCAATTTCCTCATCCATAAAATGGAAATAATAGTAGCACCTACCTCACAGGGCTGTTACAAGAGAGTCAAATGAGATGATATAGGGAAAGCACTTTGTAAACTTTACAGTGCTATGTATTAGCTATTACCATTATATATGTAAAGCATCTTACAGATATTAAAGGGTTATATAAATGTTAACCATTATTGTTGTTGTTGTTAATAGCTTTCTAACCGTAGATTTTTGTGCAGTTGGTTAAAAAAAATCCCTTTAATCAAAACATATTCAAATACCTGGGGTGAAAGCATTCTCCAAGAAAAGCCCCAGGCAAGGAAAGTAAAAGCAGTATTCCAGGATGTTCCCAGAGAGGTCAGGAACTCCCTGCTAGAGGCTTGGAGTTGACTTTATACTCTCCTTTTGTGCAGTTGATTTTATTTTTTACAAATTGTATTTTTAATTTATGGAATAAAACAAGCATTAACATAATATAGTACAATAAAAAGGATGACTGCACATGAAATTGCAAATCTGTTATGTAGGACTTACTGTTCCTTTCAAATGTACAACAGAATTAGCATGTAAATTTTTTTCTTTCCCCAGTCCACAGAGATGGCTACCATTACATACAAATAGGTATACATATATATATATATACACACATATGTATGTATGTAAAATTATTCCATACATTATCAGTTCTTTCTCTGGATGCAGATAACATCTTTTATTCATATGTCCTTTGTAGTTAATTTGAGTATTTATAATAGGCAAAATAACTTATTTGCTCCAAGTCATTCTTAAAACACTACTGCTTTTACTATATACAATGTTCTCTTGGTTCTGCTCATTTCATTTTTCATGATTTCATACAAGCCTTTCCATGTTTTTCTAAAATTACTGAGTTCATTATTTCTTATAGCAAAGTAGTATGCCATCACAATCATGCCACAACTTGTTTATCTATTCCCCAATTGATGGGCATTCCTACAATTTCCAGTTCTTTGCCACCATAAAGGGAGCTGCTATAAACATTTTAGAACATAGAGGTTCTTTCCTCTTTTCCCTAGTTATCTTTATAAATATCCCAAGTAGTAGTATTGCTTCATGAATACTTAGGGTTAGTAGATCAAGTAGTGGTCAAAGGGTAGTTTAATGACTCTGTGGGCATAATTCCAGACTGTTCTCCAGCATGGTTGGATTAGTTCACAATTCTGTCAACAATGAATTAGTATCCTAGTTTTTCCATCCCCTCCAATATTTTATCACTTTCCCTTTCCAAAATGATAGCCAGTCTGGTAGGTATAAAATGATATCTCAAGGTTGTTTTAATTTTTGTGTAGTTGATTTTAAAGGGGTGCGTGTGTATAGGGGGAGAGGGTATGTATTTATTAACATTTTGTCTAAGTAGTGCAGTGGATAGAGTCTGCACCTGGAGTCAGAAAGACTCATCTTCTTGAGTTCAGATCTGGCCTCAGAAACTTTTTAACTGTGACCCTGGGCAAGTCACTTCCCCCTGTTTGCCTCAATTTACTCATCTGTAAAATGAGTTGGAGAAGGAAGTGGCAAATTACTTTAGTTTCTTTGCCAAGAAAATCCCAAATGAGGTCATGAAGAGTCGAAAAGGATTCAACAATAACTAAATTAAAATGTAATCCAGTTTTCAGGTCAGTGTATTATAGATCTCCCCCAAAGGCAGAGATGATTTTGCACAATTATGTGTATCAAGAAATTAAAGTTTATCTTTCCTTTCACATGCAACCATGTACCTTATGTTCTGTGCCTGCATCTTCTGCTGCAGAATCATGTGGACTTGGCTGTTCTGCTCCCTCCTCCAAATAGCGGTTACCTAGCTCTTATCCTGTAAGGGCAACGGTTCCCAAAGCACAGTCTATGAACTAGAAGTCCTGGAGATCCTTTTGGGGTCTTCTAGTTCAAAATGATGATCATAATACTACTAAGACATTTGCCTATTGAAATTCACCTTTATCTAATCACTTATCTGTGTGAAGCTAGATTTTCTTTGCATATTTCAACCAAAACAACATATCACAACAGATTGAATGCAGAAGCAGTTTGAGAATCCAGCTGTCTTCCATTAAAATAGGATTGCAAATAGATTTGCAAAAATATCTAAAACAGGACCGGTCTTCTCACCAAACTTTTTATTTTGTGTTGGAAAACATACTTTCTTTTCATTAAGAATTTAGTTATATTAACATGTAATGAGTTCACTATAATTTTTGATGAATCAATACATATTTTAAAATTTTTATCAGTTTTAATTTCTTATATAGTAAATATAAATAGATTGTTGTTCTGTCATGTCCAACTCTTTGTGACCCTAATTGGGGTTTTCTTGGCAAAGATACTGGGGTGATTTGATAGTTCCTTCTTCACTTTGTTTTACAAATGAGGAAACTGAGGCAATCAGTGACTTGTTCAGGGTCACACAGCTAATAAGTGTTTGAGACTGGATTTGCACACAGGTCTTCCTGACTCCAAACTTGGTGCTCTACCCACTGTGCCACCCAGCTGCCCAAATATCAGTAGATATCACTCACATAAACAGCAGCTATTTAGGTGGTTAAGAGTGTAAAGGGGTCCTGAGACCAAAAGTTGGAGAACCACTGCTGTAACCATCGTTTTTGAGGGAGAGGAAAGACTCATCTAAAGCCTTGGAATGAGCTCTGGATTTGGAGTTGGGATGTGGGTTTTTTTCCCCAGCTCTCTTCCTTGCTGGCAGTGTGACTTCAGTGGAGGCATTTTCCCTATTTTAGTTTTTTTCCTTGTAAAATCTCAGGGGAACATGACTCCTTCCTGCCCTAAATCCTGTGGACTTGTCATTCTTTTACCTGTAAGTGTAATGTTTGTCTCCCTTTCCCTTCTAGGGCTTGATGTATCAGGATGCCTCAAGATGGGGAATAACCTTTCAGACTTA
>NW_027185771.1:18544329-18552916 GCF_028583685.1 Petaurus breviceps papuanus
TCTTTCTTTCTTTCTTTCTTTCTTTCTTTCTTTCTTTCTTTCTTTCTCTTTCTTTCTTTCTTTTTCTTTCTTTTTCTCTTTTTTCTTTCTTCCTCCCTTCCTTCCTCCCTCCCTCCCTCCCTCCCTTCCTTCCTTCCTTCCTTCCTTCCTTCCTTCCTTCCTTCCTTCCTTCCTTCCTTCCTTCCCTTCTTCCTTTCTTTCCTTCTTCCTTCTTTCTTTCCTTCTTTTCTTCTCTCTCCTTCTTTCCTTCTTTTTTTCTTTCATTTTTTTGTAGAACTCTTTTAAGAATAAGATTTTAGGGAACTTTTCTTTTTTCTTTTTTAGGAAGGAATTTCTTCTTTAGTAGGAAGAAATTCTTACCTATAGTTAGTTTGAGGTACACCATAGTATAGTGGAAAAAAATCTGTCTGTTAGGCTGGGAGGATGACCTTAGTTCTAGTACAGGCCCTATTAAACTATATATTAAGCTAGATGCTTTCCTTTTCTGGACCTCAGTTTCATCATCTGAAAAAGTGAGAGTGGAGGAGGTGATTTCCTTTTACCTCCAGCTTTCTGTGTTAGTTTAGAGCCACTCCAGCTGTGTGTTCTTAGGTACTACTCAGCTCTGATGTTTTCTGTTCTAAGGACCTTCCCAGCTCTGGCATTCTGTCTTCTGAGTTCCCTTAAGCTTTGACTTTCTCTGTCCTTTGATCCCTTCCAACAACATTATATATGTTGACTAATGAATGTGAATGTTTTTTCCCTTGGTTTCATAACTGCACATCTATAATAATTAATAATTAGAGTAAGGTACAGGCTTATATATGTGTCCTTAGAAAACAAATACTTTAATTTTTTTTTTTGCAAGTCTGAATTTCACTTTTCCCAAGTTACATTTCTTAAAGTTAACAGGTTGGGGAAGAGTGGTATAGTGCAGTGAGAGAACTGGCTTCAGAATTGGGAAGTCATGGGTTCATTTGCCATTGTGACACATACTGGGCAAATTATTTGACCTCTTAATGTCCTAGGCAGCCACTCAGACATAAGGTGCTGAGCAGCTGTAGGACACTGCATTGGTGGACTTTTCTTTCCTGGGGGTGCTCATCACTCATGAAATCCCAGGTCCAATGAAAAACCAAAATTTTGGTTGAGAATCAAAGTAGGTGATTCCCTACCATTGTCCCCTAATTTCCAGTGACATCTTGTTATAGATATGCACTGGAATGTTATTATTTATAATGATATGTAATGTAATATATTATTTTGTATAATGTAACTAATAACATAGAATAATAGCTTGGTTCAACAGAAATTATAATATAATAATATATAATGATAGCCAGCATTTATGTAATGCAAAGTTTGCCAGGCATTTTATGTATGTTATTTGGATCCTAACAACACCCTAAGAGGTAGGTGTTATCATTATACCCTTTTTATAGATTAAAAAACCAAGGCACAGAAAAGTTAAGTGATTTTTCCAGGTCATACAACTGGTAAGTTTCTGAGACAGGATTTAAACTCGGGTCTTTCTGATTCCAAATCCTAAACTCTGTAAACTAGCTTCAGTAAACCTGTTTCTACGTTTGAGGAAATCTTGATAGCCTTTCTGGTAGGGGACATAGAGGTAGAGAGAAGGAGGGTCACAGTTTAAAGTATATAAATTTTTTGTCCCTTTCTCCCCTCATTCACAGTACTATAAGTATTAATCTAACGTATGAAATAAATTTTTTAGGACTTTTAGGGAAAGGAAGAAATGGAAAAATACCTCGGTATCTTTAGAATTGAATATTTCCATGATAATTTTTTTCTATATGTAAACACATTTCACTTGTAATTTAGGTGTATGAAAATAGTACACACAATCCTAAAATTCCAGAATTTCACTTTTTAAAAAGTGCCTAAAGGTGATTTTAAACTAATTTGTTACTGCATTACAGAGGTTAGATATATGCATGCAATTTTAAATGTTTTATCTTTTAAATGAGGCTATAGCTTTGTATTTATCCAATAAATACAATAAGATAAAAAAAATCCACAGTCATAGGATTTTAGAAGTTATCTAGTACCTGTCCCCTTCATTTAACCAAGGCCTAGAGGGAAAAGAAAAATTCATCTATGGTCATGGAGGTAGTAAAGAACAAGGTCATGTCCTCTCATTTCAAGTCTTCTCTGACTTCTTCCATACCTGCCTACTAGATGGCGCCATAATTCACAGAGCGCTGGGTCTGGAGTCAGAAAGATTTGCCTCCCGGAGTTCAAATTTGACCTCAAATACTTACTATTACTAGCTCTGTGTTGCCACTCAAGCTACTTAACCCTTTTTGACTTAGTTTCTCATCTGTAAAATGAGCTGGAGAGGGAAAAGGTGAATGATTCCAGTATCTTTGCCTCACTGACAGTGTTCTGGGCTCCATTTTCTGCCACACTGCTCTCTACCAGTGGTAGTTTCCACTGAAATCAACTCCTTCAATGATGAAAATGGAAATCCTTGGTAAACATGCTACTTCATTAACCACCATCCCGGCGAAATCTGGTGTTGATTTAAACACCAGGGCCAACAGGGTGGAGACAATGAGGGTCATCGTCAGAGTGGTGAAAAGATCAAAATTAATACCTCAAGCTTCTACTGTATTGATTTCTACTGTATTGATTTCTACTGTATTAATTGTACAGTGTAATTGATTTTATGATGTATTAATTTTGTAATTGAGTCTGCATCTGCCTGAAGCCACCTTTCTATGTCCTTGATTTGAGTTCAGGAATTCTACTTTCCCTCTGCGTTAGTTTAAAGTTACAAGTTAACTTGGTACCATCCTCCCAAAATATGTTGTCTGCCCTTGTGCAATTAGGGGAATTTTTATCTCTTCCAAGGAGAAAGTTTTGATTTTCTAGCACAAATTATAAGAGTCATATGGGTCCCATAAAACAATTAACATTTCTTAATTTTTGGAGAGGGGTGGTTACTAGCCCCATGTGTATGCTAGCCAACTTTCCTTGATGTAACCAATCATGTCACCACCCCTATGATGCTGTCTACCCTATAACCAATCACATTGTCTTCCCCACCTACCCAACTCTACTCAAAATTATATGAAGGCTAGTAAACTCTATCTTGGGGTGTTTGGTGGTTGAGAGGCCATAGACACAACTTATTGGTTACTTTTAGCCTAACTAATAAATTGATCATGCTTGTACTATTGTTTCTCAGTTTACCTTAACTTTCAATTGAAACAGTGGGATGTGTAGCCTAGAGAATGAAGAGAATTGGTTTCTGTGTGTTTCATAGTATTTGTCCACATTGAGTTCTTAACTAATAAACTACTTCTTCTTTTTCCTTAGATTTTACCAGTGCGAATGATGGAGAGGTCAATTCACAGTGCTAAATATATTTTTGTAGAAAACTTGTATAAAAGGTATAGTTCTTGGCTTATTGATTTTTAAAAATAATCATTGAGCAGTTTTTGTTCAACTGGTTTTTCTGCCCCTCCTTTCATTCACCATATTTATTGAGTGCTTATGGTGGTATATGTGGTGCTGACTCTGATTTTCATCCAAAACAACTATCTGTCTTAGATATAGGGGAAAGAGAACTGGGTTTTTTTTTTTTTTATCAGAGGTCCTGGGTTCAGATATTAGTTGGACTATTCTTTTACCTGTGAGACCTTGGTCAAGCCAAGCACTAAGTCAGAAGTGCTATTTTCCAACCCCTCTTCTGTACTTTCTCACTCTGTCATCATGGGAAAACCGCCTCCCCACTCTGACCTTCAGTTTCCTCAAATGTAGAATTAAGGGTGATCTCTAATATTCTTTCTTTCTTTTTTTTTTTTTTTAAGCAATCGGGGTTAAGTAACTTGCTCAAGGTTACACAGCCAGTTATTTCTGGGTGGGTGCTAAGTATCTGAGCCCGGATTTGATCCCCAGGTCATCCTGACACGGGAGCCGGTGCTCTTACTCGCTGTGCTACCTGGCTGCCCCCTCTAATGTTCTTTCCAACCCAAAGTTAATTTGGTTTGGAAAGTCTGGTGGAACCCCTTTAATTCTGGTATATATCCCTGAAACTGGGGCAAGACATGACTTAACATTAATGGCCTAGTGTTTTAGCCCCAGTCACAGCATAGTATATTGCAATGACCATTGGCTATGAAATCATAAGACCCATGTTCAGATCCCAGATTTTCCCACTTATGAGGCCTCAGTGATCTTGGCTTAGTCAACATCCAGCCTGGGCATCTCTTTCCCCCTATAAAAGATCAGAGGTTCTTCACCTCTTTTTGTGTCACAGAACAAAATTGGCAGTCTGACAAAGCCCGTGTACTCATCAGAATCACATTTTTAAAAAACTGAATGACCTGCTGAATTTTAATAAAGGTTAGTGAAAATAAATGTGATTTGTTTCACCCATACAGTTTCCTGGACTCCATGAACTTTATCCCCAGATGCCTTATCCATAGACCTCAGGTTAAGAACCCTTGGATTAGATCATGTACAGGGACCCTAGTCAGTAGATTATCTCATCATTTCATTTCATAGAGGAGAAGGCTGAGACCCATCGTGGGAAAGTGACTCCCCAAGTTCACCAACTTCATGGTGTCCAAGTCAGGATAAGAACCCCTATCTTCTAACTCTCAGTTCACTTTTCTTCCCAGCCATTGGCTTGTTTCTCATCAACACGTCTTCTGCTCTCTTTATTTTGACAGTCCTGTTCTTTTCCAGGATGTGGGAAAGAGAAGAGAAAAGATGTCAGCTAATGCACTTTGCTGTTCCCCTGTAGTTCTGGTCTGAGTTTTGCTGGATTGGGAGGCTGAACATATTGGCTGCAGTATCGATTCATTCCTTTTATTCAGGCTTTCCATGTTCACCATTCACAGATAACTAAAAATAATCTTGTAACTAAAGATAAGTCATCATTTTCTTGAAGCTTTAGTATTTTTGAGTGGCTGGTACATTTCAAAATTTTTACCTTATCTGATACAATTTTTTGAGTTGTAGCAGGTTGAGCAGCTAGGTGGCGCTAATGGGCCTGGAGTCAGTAAGATTCATCATTTTCCTGAATTCAAATCTTTCCTCAGATGCTTACTAGCTGTATAACCCTGAGCAAGGATCTGTTTGCCTCAGTTCATTTATCTGTAAAAAGAACTGGAGAAGGAAATGGCAAACCACTCCAGCGTCTGCCAAGAAAACTCCCAACAGGTTTACTAAGAGTTGGACATGACTTGAAAACAGCTACACAATAACAAAAATATTGAAGTTACTTTTTTTCCTTCTGATTTTAGGGACCTTGTATTTACTCCTCTGAGATGATGCCCCAGAATTTCATAGTGGTTAGGATTTCTAGTCTAAGACAGTGTGGAATGTGGACAATAATCCACACGTGTTATTTATAAAAAAATTGGTTTTGTTTTTTCTTTTTGATGAGGCTGATTATTAAATGACAGCACGATTTGAAAGAGGGAATTAAATTTATTGAAGACCTTGGTGTTATCCCAAGACTGGTTATGGATGCCACTCAATGAAAAGAGAGTTGGATTTGGAGATCCAGAGGACCTGAGTTTTAATATCAGCTGTGCAATGTAGGAGCTGTGTGACCAGGGGCGAGTCAGTTCCTCCTCTCTGGACTTCAGTTTACTTATTTGCAAAATGGGGGGATTGGATTAGATAATCTCTAAGATTCTTTGCCACTCTCTTGTCTGTGTGACCTTGAGCAAATAACTTTATTTAGGTCTCAGTTTCCTCATCTGTAAAATAAAGAAGTTGGATTAAGGTCCTTTCTAGCTATAAATCTGTGATCCCAAATCTTTGTTCCTATGACTAGGTAATCTGTCAGACACCCTCTGTATCATAGGATACTGAGGCCCAACTTAGGTACCACCTCCTCCATGAAGCCTTCTTGGATTCCTCCCTGATTAGATTTTCCCAGAGCCCTTTGTCGGGATTTCTCCTTTGTCCCTTTCATATTCCACCTTGTCTTGTACTTGAGTACATCCAGATCCCCCTTAGTACGTTATGAACTGCTTGAGAGTAGGGACTGTGTTGTGCATCATTTTTATATTCCTGTGCTCTGCAGAATATATGCTTAATGAATATCTGTTGAATGGCAGAAACTGGTGGCTAATCAATGTCTAATAGGAACATAATAATATTGGAAGTGTTGGCTCAGATGTTCAGTTCTTTTGCTAAATCTTTTTTGATGCAGTTTTGGCTGTAGAAAGACCAAAGGCCTAAGAAAATAAGATCTTAAAAAAACAGTTACTCTAGTTCGGAGGGGGTTTATATCTCCTCAGTTTTTTTTTTCTTGGTGGGGGAGAGTGAAGTCTTAAGGGAAAACTAATGTGACATCAATTTAGTTTGATTTAAACCTTCTTCTGGTGACTAGATTCTTTTTTTTTTGGTCATCTGTTATAGGAAAACAATGACTTGTCAGTAACCACAAGATGGCATACGTGGTACACCAGTGATTTTTGTGTTTCGCCTCCATTCCTGTCCTTGCTTTGGGGAAAAGCATTCTGAGATAAAATGATTAGGAAAACTCTTTTAAGATGCCAAGTGCTGACTTGCTGCTAATCACCATAGGGCTGACCTTTGATTTCTAGGAGCCAGGAGATCTGAACGTACCATTTCAAAGCTCTGCAACCGTGGGGAAGTCACTCTCCTCCTGGGCCTCATTTTCCTTTCTGTAAAATGAAGGGGGGGATAGGTTACATAACCTCCAAGGTTCTCACTAGCTCCGACATTCTATGATTCTGTGTTTCAACAGCTTTTGTTGAAAAGGCTTGTCTGTTTTACTGTGTGTCCTAACATTCTGTCCTCTGTGATTCCTTCCTGTTCCCACGTTTGTTTTCTGAGGTCCCTTTTAGTTTTGACATCTATTTTCTAACATTCTGCCAGTCATCAGGCAGTTATTAGGCATTGACTGTGTGCCAAGCCCTGTGCCAACCCTGGGGACACCAAGAAAGGCAAAAGCTGTCCCTGCTTTTGGAGAGCTGCCATTTAAATGGGGATAGAGCAGGTATCTACCGGGGTGTGTTTACATGTATAGAGCAGATGGGGGTGATCTCGAGGGGAAGGCACGAGCTACAGGGGTGGCCACATGTGGCCCTCAGGTGAGGCCCTTTGTTCTGTGAAATTTGCATTCAGTCAAAGGGCTCCACTTGAGGACCTGGAGACATGTGGCCTTGAGGTCACAGATTTCCCACCCCTGTACTAGCAGCTGCAGGGCCTGGGTGGAAGTGAGGAGGCATAGCATTCCAGGCATGGGGCCATCCAGTGCAAAGGCACAAAGATGGGAGATGGAGTGTTGTGTATAAGGACATCAATTAGGCTAGGGTCATTGAATGGTATAGTTCATGGAGGGGAAAAAGTATAAGACTATGAAGGTGGAAAGGGACCAGGTTGTAAAGAGCCTTAAATACCAAACAAGGGACTTTATTTTTTTTTTATTTATAATTGATTCAAGGGATCATAGTGAGCCACCCAGGCTCCTTAAGCAGGGGAATGACCATACGTAGTTAGACCAAAACTTTAGGAAGCCTCACTTTTGCTAACTGTGAAAAGAATGGAATTGAGTGGGGAGACCCTTGAGGCAGAGACCAGTTATGAGACGACTGCAGTAGTCAAGAGAGAAGTGATAAGGCTGTGGACCAGGGTCCAGCTGTGTGAGCAGAGAGGAGGGGATATACACAAAAGATATTGTGGGGATAGAAATGACAAAACCTGGCGACAGATCAATCATGTGGGGTGGATGGGAGTGAGGTACTGAGGATAAAGCCAGGACTTCAAGCTTGAATGATTTGGAAGGAAAGATATGAGCTCTGTTTTGGTCATATTGAGTTTGTGATGCTTACAGGACATCTATTTGGAGATGTCCAAAAGTAGTTATTTGGTGGAACAAGTCTATAGTTCAGGAAGGAGACCAGGTCTGGATGTATAGATTTGGGAATCATCATAGATTTGATAATTGACCTTGTGAAAGGTTGCTTTCTCTGGCCCTGTTTACATGGGTGTCCCTTCCAAAGTTCCTATGGTGATAGAATGGGACTAGCTGGGAGGGGGTTTGGGGAAGTCCTCGTGTAGGCAGTGATGTTTGAGTTGAGTTTTGAAGGAGACAAGGGATCACTAGAGGAAGTCGGAGTCTAGAGCACATTCCCAGCATGAGGGTCAGCTAATTCAGAGGCAAAGAGCTGGGCAGTAGACTGGCACGTCACAATAGTTTTCAATACTTGGGGTTTTGTGGGATACCTTGTGGTGTGGAGGAGGGGGAGAGCAGTGATGAAACTTCTCTTGTTTCAGTGGCAAGATGCCTGACGTGGATTATGTGGTCTTAACCGAATGGTTTGACTGGATTGTGAAGAACATCGATGTTTCAGTTGATTTAATAGGTAAGAGGTGTGTTCTTTGGCTAGCCTAAATTAGATCTTTATTGCTTTGAGATGCCTTTTCCCACCCTGCAACTCTTGGAGGAAGGTGGTGGCTGGAAGTCAGTCTGCTAGCATTTATTAATCACCTCCTGGATTCCAGGTACTGTATTAAGTGCTGGGGATATAATGAAAGGCAAACAGGGCGGCCAGGTGGCTCAGTGAGTAAGAGCACCGGCCCCAGAGTCGGGATG
>NW_027185771.1:18552926-18620929 GCF_028583685.1 Petaurus breviceps papuanus
GGCCAGGTGGCTCAGTGAGTAAGAGCACCGGCCCCAGAGTCGGGATGACCTGGGATCGAATCCGGGCTCAGACACTTAGCACCCACCCAGAAACACCTGGCCGTGTAACCTTGAGCAAGTTACTTAACCCCGATTGCTTTAAAAAAAAAAAAGAAAGGCAAAAGACATCCCCTTCCCTCAAGGAGCTCACAGTCTAATGGAAGAGCTTAGAAGTAGTAGAGTAGAAAGAACAATGAATGAGTCAGATGATTCTGGCTTTGCTACTTCCCTGTGTGTACTGAAACCATTCATGCCCCCTCTTTGGGCCTCACTTTATAACACTGTAAAAGCGAGGGACGTGGACCAGGTTTTCTCCTTCAGGCTGCAGGTTCTATGAACCTAAAGCCTTGTGGAGTAGGGCAGTTGAGAAAATTCTCTCTTGTTGCCTCTGTCTTTCCAGGTGAAAATCTACTGAGAGAGAGGAGAATAAAAGTGGATTTGGGGGCTTGAGAATGAGAAAGATTTCTAAAAATTGGGGTATGTGATAGAAAGTTCATAGGAGAAGGATGAAAGGATAGCCATGGAGTGGTGAGGGTTCCACCTGGGGTTAGAGAGCATGGATTTCCCAGCATCCCAGCTGTTGGTGTGGTAAAGGTACATTGAGTGGGTGAGGTGATATGGGACATCATGAAGACAAAGAGTGGGATCATTGTGAATATTCATACATATGCACACATCCACACATCTGGAAGGGCAACCCTTGAAGACTAATTCACAGCACTGCAGAGCAGGGGCCCATCTACATTGATACAAGGTGCTTCCTCATTGGGAATATTCTATGGCAGTGAAATCACGGATTTTCGTGTTCAAATCCACATTGTGTATTTCTTTCTTTCTTTTTTTTTTTTTTTAAAGCAATCGGGGTTAAGTAACTTGCTCAAGGTTACACGGCCAGTTATTTCTGGGTGTGGTGCTAAGTATCTGAGCCTGGATTTGATCCCCAGGTCATCCCGACACTGGAGCTGGTGCTCTTACTCTATGAGCCACCTGGCCGCCCCTAAGCAATTGGGGTTAAGTAACTTGCTCAAGGTTACACAGCCAGGTGTTTCTGGGTGGGTATTAAGTGTCTGAGCCTGGATTTGATCCACATGTCATCCCGACACTGGAGCCGGTGCTCTTACTCGCTGTGCTACCTGGCTGCCCCTCACATTGTGTATTTCTTTTGGGCTGGAACCAATGATCACATTTTAAATAATTATGACTTCAAATAGTGTGAATTTGAATGCATGCAACCACTTCAGAAGATTCATTATTCACACTGATTAGGACCTAGCTGTATAAGCATATATTTACATCTATCCACACTTTACTAGCTGTGGGTCCTTGGGCAAGTAACTTAAAGCTCTGTCTGCCCCAGTTTCCTCATCTGTAAAATGGGGATAACAATTGCATCTGTCTCCGAGAATTGTTGAGAGGATCAAATGCAATCATATAGGGAAAGCAGTTTACAAACCTTAAAGCTACTTATTATTAGTCTGTGGAAGAAGCCAGCCCCCATTATGTGGTAGCTGTTAGTGATGATTATGCCAGCTCCCATTTCTTTAGCCCTTCGTCATTCACTAATCAGCTTTTACATAGAAAAGTCCAAGGCAGTTTTTAATAACCATGTTGTAAACTCTTCCCAGTGATTGCACATTCAAATATTGTTTCCTAATGACAGTTTATCTCCGGACCTCTCCTGAGACTTGTTACGAGAGATTGAAGAAGAGATGCAGAGAGGAAGAAAAAATCATTCCATTGGTAAGGAAACCCTTTCTGTACTCAAAGTCAAGCCCCCAAATCCTATGGCTTTGCCTTCTTATTTGTGCCTTTGCTTCTTCTCCTTCATTTCCTCTTCTTCTAATTCAAGGATCTGAGAGTTTATTGTACAGGATACCCCATCTCTTGATGGAGATTACTTCCCTTGCTTGCCTTGATAGTCTTCAGGAGTTGCTGTGGCCAGGAAAAAATAATCACTTAGTGGCCAGACTTCTGGTAATGAGCCTCTCCAGACGTACCAAGGCTGGTCCTCTAACTGTAGCTATGCAGTCTCTTGGCAGACCTGTGAAAGCCTTTCTTCTTCCTGGCATTCTAGGTCTTCCCCAATCTGGGGCGCTGTCTTGCCTTTCTAGTCTTTTCTCTCATCACTTCTATGTCTTAGCTAAGCTTTGTATCTTCACGTGCCCCCCCCCCCCCCCATATGCTAGTAGGTGCTGGAGAGAAATGTTCGCTGTTGGCCCTTCCAGAACTTCCTCTCTTCTCGCATAGCCTTTGGGAACCTCTGCCATGATGAGGCATTGGAAGAGTGCTCTAGTTCTTCTCTTTCTTATTTTCTTATCATAGTCTATTCTGCTCTATGATGATTGCAAAGTTAGTGTATTGCATGTTTGTGCAATTCCTTCTTCCCCAGGCTTCCCTCTAGATCCCAAGCCCACTGAGGGCAAGAACATAGCACCCTTTCTTCCCCAGTGCCTCGCATGGTTCTCTGCACCCAGTAGGTGCTTAATAACTATCAAGTTATTTGCTTTTTCCTTGCTACCCCTGCTAATTAGGAAGTGGGATTTTTATGTATAAGAACATTGGTTTTTCTAAACCAGTGTCTTGCTTCTAGCCAACCCTGAGTTTCCCCTGGACCTGTAGAACTCCTCAGTGGGGAATAGTCACTCTTTGAAGGGGAAGCCCAACACCACAGCCAGTGTCTATTAGACTTTTGCTGTATGCAGAGATCCATGCAGTGTGCTGGGGAGGTTTAAAGTGGTACCCAGATGGAAACTCTGCCCTTATGGAGCTCATAGTATGAGGAGAGTAAGACACCGACACAGATACACAACACAGAAATACAGTAAGTGTGTTTAACATGAACCATCATCACACTAGTAACTATGTTATAAATTAGAGGTGCAACGGCAGAGTCTGACTCTCTCTTAGGCTTGTAGCAGGCATCTTCTGAGCCATTCATGTTTACGGAAATTTGTTTATCATTATTTATCATGAAAAATATTCATGTTTCTGAAAACTTGTTTATCAGCTCACTCTGGAAGATCAGTGAACAATAGTGAAAATTGACTTGAAAAAGAAGCCAATCACTCTTGAATGAATGGATAGGTGGCTCAATGGATAGAGGCTGGACTTGGAGTCTGGAAGATCTGAGTTCGAATCATGCCTCACATGTGACCTTGGCCAAGTCACTTCACCTCTGTCTGCCTGGTGATAATAATAGCACCTGTGTTACAGGATTGTTGTGGGAATCAGATGAGCCAGCATGTAGAACAGTTTGTAACCCTTAAAGCACTTTATAAAAACTAGCTATTAATATTATGAATGGATGAAAGACCAGTTATTGTTACATCGTCCAGTGAGTGATTAAAAATCAAGGCTTTGTGGTTCACAAAGCACTTCCTCACCACAGCAGTGAGGGTGCCAGAGTAGTGTTATCCCTGTTTTCTGGAAGAGCAAGTAGATGTTCAGAAAAGAAAGGGTTTGCTAGGGAGGAGAATCACGCATCAGGCAGACAATTAGACTGGATTCCGGGTTCCACCCAACTCTGAGACTTGATGATTCTAGTATCTTCTCTGCTGATAGAAAATTTTAAACTAGTATCCTAGTAAAAAATTATTTACTGTGACCCAGTTGGATTTATTCCAGGGATAAAAGGATGATTCAAGGAAAAAAAAAATTACTTGTATAAACAACAGAAACAATGATTGTGTAGTCCCTTCTAGCGGTAACGTTCCAAGCTCCTTGTTATGAAATTGTCTCTGCTGCCAAGTAGACAGAGACCTAATGGAGTCTTGGGAGCGCTTCCTTCTCTTCCGCTCGTGAGAGTCACTGTGAAGGTGACTGTTTTGTTGGCAGGAAGGACAGAGGGGTTGGGGTGAGCTGGCCACAGAGAAGCAGTGGTCTTCTGGAAGAGGGGAGAGGCCAGGCAGGAGACCAACTGCTGCAGGATAGTTAAGAGTCAAAGCAGCAGGACAGATGGGAGTCTCCTGTCATTCTGGCTGGAAATTGAATTACAGCAGCTAGGGAAGCAGAAGTTCTTGCTAATGAGATGAGAGCAGGATGTTTGGAAAATAGTTCCCTTGATGTATCACATGGTTGTAATATATTATGATGCATAATAAATGTAGCTCACATTTCTATAGTGCTTTATGTTTGCAGAGAAATTTGCATACATGATCACATTTGATCCTTTCACGTGTTCTGGTTTCAGCCAGACTTCATTTCCCGCCTCCATGTTTTTGTGCAGGCTGCCTCCAGACATAGAATGTGTCCTTCCTCCTTGCCTTTGCCTCTTAACTTCCTTACAGGCTTGACTCATGGACCAGTTTCTATGGGAAGTCTTTCCTGATCCATTGAGTTGCCAGTGGTGCCTCTGTTTCCTCAAATGATCAGTTGCATATTTCTCTGTATGTTGTATCCTTCCAAAAGTATGCCAATTCTTTGAAAATCTTCTAGAATCTATTTCTCTTCCTGTCTCTGTATCCCAAACACCAAGCATAATCCCTTGAAAACAGAAGGTGCTTAATAAATGCTTATTGGATTAGATTGACTTGATCTTCCAAAGACCGCTCGAGAAGGAGGTAGGGCCTTCAGGAAGCAGCAGCATGCATCTGTGGAGAGTTCGGAGTTAGAAGATCAAGACTCTCCAGGTGACTTTGTCTCTTATGGGCCTCAGTTTTCACATCTGTAAAATGAGGGAGGTAGATGAGATCTGCTCTGAGATCCTTTTCAGCGACAAAATCTCTGATCTTAAGGGATCTCAGAAGAATAACCGGAGGCCCCGAGAGGGGAAGCCTATGATTTCAGAGAAATGAGATCCAAGATCACATGGCTGCTAAGTAAATAGTGAGGCTCATGCTCACATCCCATCTCTCTGACTCCAAGTTCAGTGTTCTTTTTATCATTCATTCAACAAACATTTTAAAAGCACCTACTGTGTTTAAAGTACTGTATTATGTCCTGGGGAGAGCTGCAGAGTTGAGCTCTGACACATCCCGTCCCCTCTTCAGATTATAGATTTAGAGACTGAAGGGGTTTTAGGAATCATCTATTCTAATCCCTCACATTTTACAGATGAGAGGAAACTGAGATCCAGAGGGGTTAAATGATTTGCGGGTCACACAGGTACTGAGATTCCAACATGAGTCTAATGACTCCAAATCCAGCTGATTTTTCTTTTCTTCCAAGTCCTGTCCTGTGGAGATGCAATGCATATAACTTGTAACTAGTACATGTGACAAATGCATCAGAGATGCACAACAGAGTACAAGGTGAGACCTGAGGGGACGAGCATTACTGATGGGGCTGAGGAGCAGGGAATACTTCCAGATGCCCATGATACAGCAGCCTCTATACGTTGTTCTGTTGGCCAAACCTCCTCTCCATCGAGTCTGTTATCAAAGGTTGGGTGGCATCCACCGTTTTCCATTGCATGGTTTGTCCTAATCCCATCCCTGGTAGCTATATTTGGCTGTCACCTTTGATGGCCAGAGTTGGAATGCTGAAGGAGATTTTGCTCATGTCAAGACTCACCGTAGCTTTTTGTGTTTGAACGACTTTGCAGGAATATTTGGAAGCCATCCACCAGCTGTATGAGGAGTGGCTCATTAAGCAAACCCTCTTCAAAGTGCCCTCTCCTGTTCTTGTAAGTATGTTTACCCCAGCTCTCATAAGAACAGCAGGCTATCTTGGGGCTTTCCAGAAGGACACTCACCATGCTGGGAGTTAGAATGAGGCACACTCCATCTGTCAGGGGGTAGAAAGTTGCAGGATCTCAATCGTTAGTTTACAAGGGGAGCTAGCATCATCTGGTTCTAAACAGGACTCTTCCTCAACTTTCTGTCTGGGGAACCATGGCAAGGTTTTTCTGGTAGGGTCATAGTGGTGAGAGCTCACATTTCTATTGTACTTGAGGTACCCACCGAATGCTTCCCTCCTGAGGTAGATGGTGCAGGTATGATTGTCCACATTTTATAGATGAGGAGAAGGAGGTGATGACATGAGTAACAGCTGTCATTTCTGTAGTGCTTTTTGGAGTTACAAAACACTTCACAGCCCTGGATCTGGAATCAGAGGACCTGCATTTACATCTCAGCACTATTGCTGTGTGTCCTTGGGCAGATTCTTTAACTTCTCTGGCACTCAGTTTCCTCATCTGTAAAAATAAGGATATACTTCATGACTTCTAAGGTCCCTTCCAGCTATTAGGGAAGTAGGACAAATATTATACCTGTTTGATGCTGGAAGAAATGGAAGCCCAGAGAGAAGTGTGTGTGTGTGTGTGTGTGTGTACATATATATGTATATATACATATATATAATATACACATATATATGTGTGCATACATAAAGAGAGGGAGGGAGAGAGAAGGGGAGAGAGAAAGGGGGACACAGGGACTGGGGAGGAACAAGAGGGGAAAAGAAAGAAGATGAGACAGAAAGACATAGAAAGGCCCAGAGAGAGGCAGAGGCAGAGGCATCCCAGCTAGGTGGTTTTGTGGATATAGCACCAAACTTGGAGTCAAGAAGACTTGAGTTCAAATCCTGCCTCAGACACTATATGACTCTGGGCAAGTCACTTAACCTGTGTTTGCCTCTGTTTCCTCTTCTTAAAAATGAAAATAATAATAGCACTTGCCTCCCAGAGTTTTTGTGAAAACAAAATAAGGTTTGTAGAGTGCTTTGTAGAACTTCAGGTTCTGCATAAGGTGCTTACTACTACCACCATTACTACTACTTAGTACTAGTACTACCAGTACTAACCATTATGACTACTAACTAGTACTACTACTACTATGATGACAACCTAGTGCTAACCACTACTACTATTACTAACTTGTACTCCTGGTACTACTTTTTGTGTGTTGGCAGAAGAGAGAGCTAAAATGATTATACTCCTGAACCCATGGAATAAAAATGATGATAGTATGCTTATCGAGTATTTGCAGGAAATGATACGTTTGTAGAGTCATGATTTAGATCTGTAAAGTACCTGAAAAGTCCTTTAATCCAGCCACCTGCCTTTTCAAATTAAGGAAACTAAGGCTCATTTACTCGACATAGGAAGTCAGTGTCAGAGCTGGAATTTGAATCTGGGTTCTCTGACTTCAAATCTTTCACACTTTCTTCAGCAGCACTTATTCCACCCACGCCATAGTGAATTGTCCAAATAACAGAAGCACTTTTTACTTTAACTCCTTTGAAGGGCAGACTTTCTGGAAAACCCAGAGGACTCAGAGCAGAATTCATGCTTTTTTTTTTTTTAAGATTCACATCATCATAACAAGCACTAGTTGCTGTTCTGTTCTGTGTCCAGTGATGGCCAAACGGTCCCACACGTCTTAGTTTTTAATATGCTGAGAATAACACCATTGGCAGCTATCCCCTGTCATTTTTGGCTACCATACTTGTATTTCCCCCAGTGTCTTCCTTCTGAGTGTGTGTCTGCCATCCTCTGTAAGTGAAGAAGCTAGTTTTATCCTAACTTGTTAGAATCCTGTCTAAAATAAGTCAGTGGACTGAGTTAGGGCTTAAGCTCTCTGTTGTGAGTTTAGTGCATGAACTTAATTTACATTCTTGGAGATAACTGATTAAGCTCCTCAGGAGGCCTTTTCTGCTACAGGCTATATATTCCATAATCCTTACTGGGTGATGTGGATAGAGCACTGGGCCTGAAGTGAGGAAAACTCATCTTGATGTGTTCATATCTGGCCTGAGATACTTCCTAGCTGTGTGACCCTGGACAAGTCACTTCACCCTATTTGCTTCAGTATCCTTCTGAGCTGGAGAAGGAAATGGCAAACCACTCTAGTATCTGTGCCAAGAAAACCCCAATGGGGTCATGGAGAGTCTGACATGATTGAAGCAACAGAACAGCACTATATTCTGTAGGGATGAACTTGCTAAATTAAATGATTTCCAGATAAATGAAGTGTTACAGTATTTGACTCTAAGACAAGCATTCTCAACCTGGGGTCAATGAACTTGTTTTTTAAAAAAATATTTTGAAAACTATTCCAATATAATTGGTTTCCCTTGTCATCCTATGTATTTTATTCATTTAAAAACAAGATTCTGGGAATGGGTCCATAGGCTTCACCGACACAGTGACATAGAAAAAACTCAGAACTACTACTCTAGAATTAGTGAGCTTGGCATGAGGGTTGGTAGAGAATTGGTCCAAAGTTGGGAAGTATTCTGTTAGTTGTTCAGGCAGTGAACATTTATTAAGCACCTGCTGTGTGTCTGGCATTGTGCTAAGTGCAGAAAAGACAGTCCCTATCCTGAGGAGCTCACAGTCCAGGGTTATAACATTGTCTGTAAAACGTAAGGATTGAATGAGATGGCCTCAAAGGTCCCTTCCAGTTCTGTCCTTCTGTGATCAATAAAACTTAATCCAGTGTGCTGTGATGGATTTGGCCACTTCCTTTCTTCTAATCTCATTGGTGAGGCAACAATTAACCTCTTCCTCTCTCACCAAGAGGTTCTCCTGACTAATTATAGAAATGATTCTCATCAACTAAATTATTTTTTCCTTCTTTTCTAGGTGATTGAGGCAGACCAGGACACACAGACAATGCTGGAATTCTATGAGAAAAACCGGGACCAAATATTAACTGCAGGGGATATGAAGCATCACTTATAGAACCAGGAAAATAAATCTTTGTCATCATAGTAGGAGCCTGTCAGGGTCTTGTCAGTTTAGCCAGGAGGAATAACTTTTTAAGGTCCACACAAGTGAATTTTGTATCACATCTGATAAAAAATAAATGTGTGTGTATACACATACAGCACACAACATACATGAGGTATAAAGGGTAGGCCTATACGAACATGCATATGTATATGTCTTCTTCAATATGCTAAGTATTGAAGTGTACATATATACATATTTGTGTACACATGTATATCTTTGGTAAATTGTCATGGTGTTCATTTATTACAGGAGTGTCTACCATGAGGCCTCTTGGTGATGTGGCCCACCTGATCTTGAGATGTGGCCTGCCTCAGAGTTTTAGCCAAAAAAAAAAAAAATTTACCTAGCATCTAACTATGTAGCAGGCCATTTAACTGACTGCTGATGGGTGCTGTGCTAGCAGATTTGGACCAATTAATCCTAATTGAAGTTGAATGTCATTTATCCTGTAATTAAATTCATGCAGCATATGTGGTCACTGCCACTATTGAAAACATGGAATGCTTTTTTTTTTTCCTGTATGTAGCTTAATTGTAGGAGGTATAATAGTGGACTTTGGAGCTTTGGTACTTCCCCTGTCCCAAATCCCAGGGAATTCTCATTTTGCTTTTTGATGACCTAGGCATAGCTGCCATGATACAGTCAGATCCTCCTGACAACTTGATGGTCCAGCCTTTTGTTGTGAGCATGGGAGCGGGAGCCTGTATTTATAGAGAGAAAGCCAGAGAGTGAATGGAGCCAAGTGTCATTATTGTTTGGTAATTTGTTTGCCAAGGCTTTGAGAGGAATAAACAATTGTTGGATTTTTCTTTTCTTTCTTTTTCCTTTTTTAACAAGCCGGTGTTGTGTTTGGGCTCATCAAATACTAATGCTTAGTTTTAACTGCATCATGAGTCTGGGTCTGAGATGCAGCTTACTTGTATTGGTGTGAAATCTTTTGACTTTGATGAGACTGAAGGCTTTATTTTCTAGGTGGCACCCTTTCTTATCTGGGATACCCTAAAGCAGGGATCTCAAATCCACAGGCCTGTCCGTTGGACTGCTTGTACCCCACTATGCTTGGAAGTGTGCCCTGAAACCTTTTACCACTTGCCCAGACAAATACGTAATTGTTGAAGAGAAAAAGACTTACTTAGCATGATGGCAAATAGAAATGTGTGCATCGAATGGGTGTTCCATTTGAGTCTGAAGTCACCTTCTTCATCTGGCAGAAAGTAAATTGGACCTGTTGATTTCTGAGAGCTTTTCTGGTACTGAGGATCTGTGATAATATTGCAAATTTCCTATGGGATTCAAATGTATTATTTTTCATTTTGAAGGCAATTACTCCTGGCATTTAGGTAGTTTATTAAATGTTGAGGAAAGAGCAGGAAAGCTGGAGGCTCATCCCACTCTCATTGACTGCTTTGTGCCTTTTGAGGTCTCACAGGGAGCCTAATCTTGAAGGCAAAACCATGAGGCCACATGACCTCCAAGGAACCCTTGCTCCATTGCTTATATTTAAAAAATATATGTTTTTATTAAATTTTTTTCTCACTATAATTCCTAGGAACTCTCCCCTAGTTCCTTCTGCCCCAGAGTCCTCCCACATAATAGCATTTTTCAAAGAAAAAAGAGGAAAAATTTCAGCATAACTGATAGTACAATGAAAAAAATCTGAAAATATGTGCATGTACAATAGTGGTAGACCTCTCCCACCTTTGCTAATAGGCGAGTTGAAGGTGTCTTTTCCTATCGCTTCCTTTGAAGTTGTGCTTATTATTTGTAATTTTGCAACATTCATTTTTGTGGTGGTTCTATTTATATTGTAATTATTTTTACATATTGTTTCCTTGACTCTGCTTATTTCACCCTGCATCCGTTAGTTCATATAGGTCTTTTCATGCTTCTCTGTATTCATCATAATTTCTCATAGAATAATCATATTCCATAACATTCATGTGCCATAATTTCCTTAGTTATTCCCCAATCAATGAGTCTCTAATCTTTGTTTCCAATTCTTATAAAAAAAAGTGCTGCTATAAATATTTTGGTGTATGTGAGGACTCTCTTATTATCCAGTGTCCTCCTTGGAGGATAAACCTAGTGAAGAAATCTCTAGGTCAGAGTGTGTGGACAGTTTAGTCACTTTATTTGCATAGTTCCAAATTCTTTTCTAAAATGATTGTACTGATTTATAGCTTCACCAACAAGATGTTAGTGTGCCTGTCTTTCCATCTTTTGTCATCTTTGCCGATTTGCAAGGTGTGAAGTGAAACTTCAAGCTTGTTTCAGTTTTCATTCTTCCACCGCTTTTAAGCTTGTTCAAATGTTTTATTTTTTTCTTCAAATTAAGGAGATGATTTTGGAAAGAACACTGGGATAGGAATCGGGAGCTTTGACCCTACCACTAAGTCACTTTCTGACTTTAAGAAAGTTATTTCCCCTGACCAGGCCCAAGTTTCTTAATCTATAAATGAAAGATTTGGGCTATGAATTGGGAGTCATAGAATTTCAGAGTTGGAAGGATCAGGGGGTCCGTATAGTCTATCCTATGTCTGAAAAAATAAATTCCCTCTAACACACTCAACGAGTCTCTTTGTCCATCTCCAGTGAGGGGGAGCCCACTACGTCCCAGCTCACTGCACTCTTCCTTGTTAGGAACTTTTTCCGGACCTCAAGCTTAAATTTCTCTCTCTGGGCCAGAGTAAGTTTAATCCCTCTTCCCCATGATGAGATCTCAGACACTCAGATGAAGGCAGTTCTCATGTCCCTTGAGTTTTCCCTGCTTGAGGCTGTCTTGTACTGTACTGCTCTTCTATCCTGGGACCACAGGAACCAAATCATAATAAAGCACTCAAGGCTTCATTTCCACATGAGAGGCTGGGGGGTCACAGCGGGAGGAGCATTGGATCTTGCACCTGGAGAGACCCAGAACATCATCTGGTTCTGCCACATCTCGGCTGTGTTTTGGGGCCTTGGGAAAGGCCCTTTTTATATCAGAGCCTCATCTTTGAAGTGGTGAATGAGAGCACCTGACAAGGTTGGAAGGACCAAAGGAGATGAGGAAGGCAGTACTTCACAAATGCAAGCTGTTATTACGATGGCCAGGTTTTTTTTCTTCATGTAATGGGAAGGTACGAAGCTATTTTGAAAAAGGTAATGAGTTCATATGTTAAAATCCCATTAGAGAGTAGAACACATTTTTTCTTTTAACATAACATCCTTTGTCCTAAGGTCCCCTATTAGCATAGTTCTGGACATAAAAGTCACGGGGCCTGGGATCAAATCCTAGCCCCACCAAAGTTACCTGTGGGACCTTAACCTCTGTGGGCCTTGGTTTTCTTGTCAGAAAAACAAAGAAGTTGGACCTGATGACCTTTCAACCTATGATCCTAGAAGCTGACATATTTACAGCAGCATAAGGCTCTTGATGCCCCTTACATATACTCTCATTTGACCTACGTGACATATAAGGAAGGTATTACAAATGTTGCCTCCAAGAGAAGGAGTTGTGACTTTCCCAAGATCACTCAGCTGGTGAGTGTTCTAAGGTGAACACTTAGCACTTCAAGAGAGCTGGGTTCTTTTTAAAGTCTTCCCTGTCTCCAGGTCTTTTACCAGTTCATAGAATGGCTTCACATAACATTCTGTGGTTCTGACTTAAACTACAGAACCCAAGGCACTCTCAGTTCATGCAACAGTTTATCTTTGCCAAACTCTTGTAATATTTTGGGGACTTTTAAAAACTTGCTTTAAAAAGGGGGGAAGAAAAGTCTTGTTAGTAGGAAAGACAGGATAAGCTGGTGGAAGTTGACAGTCACAGCACTTATGATTGTTAATTGGATCACAGCGCCCTCATGAGGATTCATGGTAATGCACTATTAAAATGCCTGCTATTGGGATGAGAGGTGGCATGGAGGGAGAGCTGGCCTCTAGCACATACTGACTGTGTGACCCTGGATGCCACAGGTCCAGACTCTAGGGTGACATCTATATGGATAGGAAGATAGGAGTTCCCTATACCAGTGAAACTGCAGGTCTGGGACTGCTCCCCCTTCCCCCCCCCCAAAAAAAAAAATTGGGAAACTTTCCTAGCCTGGGCTAAAGGCCCTTCTCATCAGCTAAAGTGCTAGACCCAGAGTTAGAAAGACCCAAGTTCAAATGCCATCTCAGACACTTACTAGCTGTGTGACTGGGCAAATCACTTAAGGAATAATAACAGTACCTGCCCTCCAAAATTATTGTGAACATCAAATAAGAAATTTGTAAAGTGCTCAGCAAACAAAGTGCTATATAATGTTATCATTATTACTATTACAATTATTATTCTCCCCTCCACATTCTGTGGACAGGCCCACCAAGGACAAGGAACTAGGTGTCACAGTTGATAGGTGGACCAAGAGTCAGAAAGGCCTGAGTTAAAATTCTATCTCAGATACTTACTAGCTGTTTGACTCTGGGCAAGTCACTTGACTTTTTGGCCTCAGTTTCCCCATCTGTAAAATGAGGATAATAATGGCACTTAACCTCCCATGGTGGTTGTGAGGATCAAATGAGATAAGGGCTTAGTATAGTATCTGGCACATTGTAGGCACTCTGTAAATGTTAACTATTATTATATGGGGAAGGGGGAGAGAAACCCTTTGCCATGTGAAATCCTAGCAAACTTATAGACCCAGCACTAATACAAATTCATTGACTTATTTGATGGGGTCGGTCTATTTATCAACAGGTATTTTGTTTGTTTAAGGATATTTCTTTCTGAATTGAGAACTGCTTAGAATCATAGTAACAGAACTGGATTCTGATTTAAACCTCTCATTTTATAAGAGAGGAAACTTAGACCCAAGAAGGGGAGATGTGACTTGTCTAAGGCCACAGAACCAGTTTGTGAGTGAGTGGCTGAGAAAGCATGTTGTGATCACTATGTGCAGACCACTTATCTATTATGGAACTGTATTTGGTTATACATGTATGTGTGTGTATGTATATGTGTAACTATTGTCTGTCAATTAGAGATGATATATTTTGGAAACTGAGCTCTTAAAAACCTCAATCTGAGAAATGATACACAATCTCTAAATGCTGGGGATGCAAATAGAAAAAAAAATAAAAAAAAGAAACCCAGTTCCTTCCCTCAAGCCACTGACATTCTAAAGGACAGATAGCACACGAGGAAGATTTCAGCTGCAAGTCAGATGGGAAGGCCCCATAGACACAGCAGCAAAGTAGACAGCAATACATCTATGGTGTCATTCCCACTGATTAAACCTTTCCCACTTTTGATGTTGAATCATTTGACAGCACCAAGGACTTGGGTGGCATGAATTTTCCTTTACAAATCAGTAGCTTTGGCTGGTGAGAAGGGTGAGGTGTGGCTAGGTCACGTCTCCATCAGGGTTAATTCCCTGCAGGGTGGCTTTGGGGATTGAGCTGGAATTGGGTTGTGTATTGGAGTTGGAGTTCTGTAGTTTGTTAGAACCACAGAATGTTATGGGAAGCAGTTGCATGAACTGGTAAAAGACCTGGAGTTGGGGTTGATGATCTTGGGGGAGGGTGTTAGTACCAGGGCTCTTGGGCTCAGGATCCTGGGCTGACTCCACTGAGATCTGAAGGGATGTGGTGGTCATGGTGGTTTGATTTGTTTGGCATTTGCCACCTTTTACCTCTCTTTTGTGTTCTCTTGCTACATCAGTTAGTGCCAAAACCAGAAAAGAATTCTCTGAATTCCCTCTCCAGTGTTCATTATCTCATACCCTGTTGTCTCTGCTCTCTTCTTATTTGTTAGAAAAGGATATTAATTACCCAGACTAGATCTCAGGGATGGATTGAGCTGGACCCTGAGGCTAGAACCTAGGCATCAGGACAGATATCTGGGGTCAGACAGGGGTAGAGAGTTGGTTGCAGATTTCATGAAGCAGCAGCTGTTAATCTCAGGATGGCCACTTAGCAAAGTGAGTTTAGAAAGCAGATTCAAAATGAAGAAGGCAGAATTCATAGGGTTTTGAACTGAAAGGAAACTTAGGAAACTGTAATCCAACCTGATCATCAATTGCAGGCAGAAGAATGGAACTCTAGCCCTGAATACTGAATTTGGAGCAATGTCTAGGATCTGGGATGTCAATGTGGACAGTGTCAGGGGTAGGGTTGGGAAAGGGTTGAGGCAACGAACATAGCTATCACTGGGATAGTCAGGTGATATAATGGTGATTGCACAGATGTCAGGAGATCTGTATCTGCAGCATGAAGTTTCAGGGTTCAGGGACCAGGAGATGAAGGCTTAAAGACAAAATTTCCAGCCACTGGGAAACTGCATCATAGGGGGACCAACCTTAATAGTAACGATACTGAGCCCAAAACCCACTAATCCTGGGGCTCCTGGGCTAACCAAGACCAAGACTGGTCTCAGACTATGCAACAGAATTCATAGGACCAAAGAATATTAGAACTGCAAGGGACCACATTCACTGTCTATTCTCTCATTTTAAATTTGAGGAAACTGAGGTACAGGAAGCAACGGGATATTCATAGTCACAGCTGGCTAAGAAGCCAGGTTCCAAAGCTAGTTCTTTGACTCCAAAGTCAGGGTTCCTTGGTGCCTACAGATGGCAGGGAATCACCCTTGTTACAGGTAGGAGAATGGAGGGGCAGAAAGTAAAGGAGTCAGGTAGCAGCAGCTGCCACAGAAGGGTCCCTCATAACGTCAGCTCCCCAGTGTTTATCTTGTCCTATTTACATATTACTTCACACCCATCCTGGGAGGGAGAAGGGGCAAGGATTACCATCCACTTTTCCAGATGAACAAACTAAGGCTCATGGAAATATTGTGATCTTCTCACAGTCACATGGCTAGTTTGTGACAGTCAAGTTTTCCATGGTAATAGACTCCTAGGTCTTTCTGTGGTAACCAACCATCTTTGTGCTTGTTATAGTGAACCTTCTCTGGATTATCTTTGAGAAATCTCCAATTTATGTAAATTCTGTAACTCTCCTTCCTACCCAAACCAGAAAGGACTTTAGAATACAGAATGTTATAACTTGAAGGGACCTTAGGACATAGAATGATAGAACATAGAAGGTCAGAGCTAGGAGAGCTCTTAGAACATAAAATATCAGCTGGAAGAAATCTCCAATCTATGTAAATTCTGTAACTCTCCTTCCTACCCAAACCAGAAAGGACTTTAGAATACAGAATGTTATAACTTGAAGGGACCTTAGGACATAGAATGATAGAACATAGAAGGTCAGAGCTAGGAGAGCTCTTAGACCATAAAATATCAGCTGGAAGAGAGCTTAGAACATAGAACGTTCAAATATAAAAGTGTTGGCGTTGGGATGCGCCTTAGTCTGACATACTTGTTTTCATGTAGCTGAGGAAACTGAAGTCCAGAGGTGGGATGGTATTTGCCTTAGGTCATAGTGGATGGTAGGGCCCCTGGGATTAGAACCCAGGTCTTTTGACTCCAGGTCCCACATTCTTTGCACTCTTCCAGATTGCTGCTTTCTTGTCTTCTTTCCTGATGATGGAGTCTTCTGTACCCTTGTAGAAATAGAATGAATGACCTTGTGACATAACCTGAATGGGGAATGGGAAGGATGTGTTGTTTCTGTGTTCCTTGGTTTAGTCTTCCTTAGCCTAGAGCCCTTGGCACTGCCCCTATTCAGAAAGTCAAGCAGGGAGTATAAGTAACTTGCCTAGCCCATGTTTCTGGGAATGTTGGCTCCCCTTCCTGACAGACACAAAGCCTTGTTACCCAGTAAGTTTAAGCCAATCATTGACAGTCATCCTGATGGTGTGTGCTGATGGCAGTATCTAGAGGAAGCTCCTCTAGACTTCTGGGAGGAATGTAGGTAATGTTTGGAGGCTCCTGGACATGTCGGAAGGATGGCAGAGCTCCCTGAAGCTGCTGTCTCCTGCTCTCAGAATAGCCACTCTCCCAGGGTCCACATACTAATTCTGATGCTGGCTGGGTGGTGGGATGGATTTTACTAGTTACAGCAAGACACCTGTGGCCTCCCTCAGAATGGTTGGGGCTTCCAGTAACCTGACTCTTATTGGCCTTCAAGGTCTCTTCAACAGGATATTCCAGGTTTTCATTGCTGTGAGCTTTAATTTGGAGTCTGCTAAAGGAGGAGGAAAGGTCATCAAGGTCATCCTCACTGGACCAGTCATCTTCCCAGGGAGCATTGTCACAGAGGGGTAGCACCAGATTGATAGGTTGGGACTCTGGTGCTATGCCTAGATGGGTGGACCTAGTGGTACTGCCAAGATCAGCCACCTCTTCTGGCTTAGGTCTTATCTGTGGGCCAGGGACCTTGTTGTCATCAGATGCTGGATCTGTAAAAACTGTTAGGGCCTGGGGGCCACTGCATGCCAGAGGGGGCAGAATGGAGGCAACTCTAGACATAGCAGCCTTGTTGGAGATCAAGATGCCTTGATCAGCACAGCCACCTTGGGACTGGGGCTTCCTCTGGCTACTTGGAGGGAGGTCCTTGGGGAAAATGGGCATCTGGCCAATGAAGATGTCCCTGTAGCAATTCAGGAACTCATCACTGTCTGAACACTTGCTAATATCTTGAACTACTTCCTGATCTTGGGTGAGGACATCTGTGGGAGATGGTCCGCTGGGGAGACTTAGGTCTGATTTCAAATGACAACCATCCTCGGTTTTCCCACTCCATGGACTTTCAAATTTACCTTTGTCTACTGGGTCCTGTGCATCCCTTAGGTTGGAAAGCAAATTGTCTGTCTCCCTCTTGCCCAGGAGCTTGGACACCTGGTTGAGATGAGTCTCCACGTATTTTGAGCATTCTGGAATCTTGGATGGCTGGGCATTTTGTAGAAGGGTGCTCACCTCCTCCCTGTGACCTGACTCAGGAGACATTTCAAGGATAGTTTCACATTCAACTCTGGTGAGGAAGATTTCAAATGCTGTCTGCATTGCTTCCTCCTCGTTTATTTTTCTGACAAGTGAAAATTCTGTGGCTGTTAAGGCAACATAACCTATTTTCTTCAGGATCATTTCCACAATGTTTTCTGGAAGCACAGACCGAACCGAGTAGACAAAATTACCTGTAAATGTCTGAAACAAAACAAGGCATTAGGAGTGAGGCAAAGCTTTGAGGAAAATCAAACAGTGAAGGGAGGAGGATCCTGTTTACTGTCTGAGAACTAGGGGTCCCCAGGATTTGATGGACAGATATAGAATCATGGGACTGGCGACCTTTAAATCATAGAAACCTAATAGAGTTGAAAGGGACATTAAAACAATGAAAATTTGGAGTGAAATGGGATTTAAGAACATAGAATGTTTGATTATAGATAGAACATAACGATGTTAGAATAAAGATCGTAATATGTCAAAGCTGAGAGGGATGTGACAAGAGAGGGGTATTTGTTAGAACACAGAATAGAAGGTCACAGCTGAGAGGGACCTCACAGAGAGGTTAGAACCTGGGAGGGAGGGCCTTCAGACATAGGATATTAGAATAGAGAATGTAATTCTTGGCAGGGACAGACATCTCCATTTTACAGATGGGGAAAGTGGGGTCTATCCAGAGAAGGAAAGTTACTTTCCTAGTGTGGTATAGGGAGTAAATCTCAAAGCAAGGGAATTCAGTTTAGTCCTCACTTTCAGTGGAAAGCTCTTAAAAAAAAAACTTTGATTTTCTGTTTTTGTTTCACTTTCATTTCCAAATACATTCTCTCCCTCTCCCACACCCCATGTGGAGAACTATACTCTGTAACAAAGGATAAAGAAAGAAGAAAGGAAGAAAGGATAAAGAAAGGAGGAGGCAAGGGCATCAACAGAATCAGAAATGACATGGATACAGTTTTCACATTGTTAGTCGCCTGCAAAGAAGCAAGGGACATACATTTTCTCACTTCTTCTCTGGGGCCTGTCTTGGTTATTATAATTTCACAGACATCCCACAGCTGATGCACGCTGCTAAGCCCAGATGGCCTGCGTGGGACAGGGCAGGTGCAGGGACTTTCAGTTAAGGTTGAATGCCATTGTAGTGGTGGGGGAGGGTGAGGAATATGACAGTGATGGAAGAAGTGTTGAGTGGTGAGTTGTGGGGAAGGAAGCTGCTTCATCCCCACAGAAGTCTTGTGTGTCTTGTCTTCATCCCCATCAGCCTGTGAAAGAAAGATGCATGTTCCCCCAAATTCAGTGTTCTGCAGAGGGAGGGGAGCAGTGTGATCCGTCATGTCTGTGCTCATTGGAAAACCCCTGGGGGGCCTGTGCTGGCTTTAAGGTTCTCCTCTGGAAGTCACCTAGGTGGCATGGTGGATGGAGTGCTAGGCTTGGAGTCAGGAAGATCTGAGTTCAAATCCTGCCTCAGACTCTTATTAGTTGTGTCATGCCAGGGAAGTCACTTAAGTTCCCTCAGTCTCAGTTAACTCATATATTAAATGATGGGGGGTGGGGGTGGGGAAGGATTTTGATGGTCCCTGCCAGGTCTAAATCTGTGATTCTCCCTGAGAAAGAGCAGTTACTTTGACTCCTGTGCCCTACACTAATGGTAGCAAACTCGAATAGAAATGGGGATCACCAAGGATATAAGCTTATCTTTATTTTATTATCCTTTTATTGATTTTGTTAAATATTTTCCAGTTACATTTTAATCTAATTGTGGGCTCTCCTCAAAAGTATTACAGCTTGACACTTTGCTCTATAATGCTGAGAACAGGACCTTGAAAATATAGGTTCTTGATAAACATTTGCAGTCAGTATTGTGGTTGAAAGACTTTCCATCATGTAACTACTGAACTAATAATAAGCTCCATAGTACTTTGCATGTTTACATATTCCCTCTAAAGGAGGAAGTCGTCAGGGGTTCCTAGTACCCTGTATTTACATAGAGCTTTATAAACGATCTCATTAGATGTTCATGACACTCCTGTCAGGCAGGGGAAGTTTTATTAGCCTCATTTTACAGATAAGGAAACTGAGGCACAGAACCAAGAGGTGACTTACAGGTGGTGGAACCAAAGATTTGGTCCCAGATCTCCTGATTCCCTTCTACTTCATCTCTACAGTTTTCCAAAAACCATTTCCCTGCTGAAGTAAAAAATGTAGGGGGTTGGACTTTCAGCGCTGAACCTTATGATACTATGATTCAGATTCCTAAGAAACTGAACAACCCCACCTTTACCTTCCTAATCCTTCCCCTCCTATCCCTTCTCTTCCTTATCCTTTCCTCTTCTCTCCCTAGACTCCTCTTTCTCCTCCCCCTCACTCCCTCTGACCCACACCTGACCCAAGGCTGATAACTAAGTTAAATGCCCCGATGGTCAGTCCCTTATCTGCTGGGATCAGTACCTACCTTCAGTGACTTTATTTCTCTCCTCCAAGGGAGGAGAAAGAGGTTGACACATAGGAGCTCCAGAAATTCCAGTGCTGGCACCAGCCTTGGACATACATCCTCTCCCTGTCCCAGAAGCCCCTGGCAGGAGCCCCCAGTGACTGCCTCCTCATACAAGCAAAGTCCTCGGGGTTGCCTGGCCCCTGAGGCCAGGAGCTGCCTGGCCTTCTGGGTGACAGCTGGCTGCCTGCAGGCCCACAGCCTTCCATCCCGGCCTCCTGCCCGGTAGTAAGTGATGTAGTCTTGGAAAAGCTCCAGTGACTCCTGCCCAGGGGCTCCTGGGTCTGTCTCTTTCATGGCTTTAGGAGCTGGAGGCCAGGCATTGGCGGGGAGAGGGAGAGAGAGCTCCCCTCCTGTCTGGGGCACCCTGGAGCCTGAAAGAGGAAGTCATTGGCAAGGGTTCCCTTTGCCCCGTGATTGGCCAGCTAGTGTTCCCCCACTGGGAGACCCAGGTGGTTGGCTGTCAGAGAGGGCTCAGATTGGGAGGAGTCTGTCAAAGGAGGAAGTTCAGAAAGACGGCAGGAAGCAAAAGAGAAACTGGTTTGGAAGTCTGGCTCACCCACACTACTGTCTCTGGGAGAGCTGAGAGACTGGGGTGAGAATCGTCTGTCAAGTCCGAGACTCAGGCCCTGGCAAGAGCTCATCCTGGCCTTTCTCTGCTCTGGCCTGAAGCCAAGCAGCTGCTGGAATCTAGTCCTCAAATGAAAGTTGTCTGCAGCCTGGGGAAGAGTTGTCAGTCAGTCACTCAGCCAGTCAACAAACACTATATATTGGAATACAAAGAAAGGTAAAAAATAGATCCTGTTTTCGAGGAACTCACAGTTAAATGGAGAAGACAGCATGTAAACAACTCCGTGCAAACACGATATTGTTGTTGTTCAGTCACGTCTAATTCTTTGTGATCCCAGCTGGGGTTTTCTTGGCAAATTCACTGGCCATTTCCTTCTCCAGCTCATTTTATGGGTGAGGAAACTGAGGCTGACTTTGAATTTAATTCCTCCTGACTCCCAGGTCAGTGCTCTGGTCCCTTATTTTGTAACCCTGGGCAAATCCTTTAATCTTTTGGTGCCCCATGCAACCCTTTAAGCCTTAAGTGGCCAAAGAGTCACTGATCTGTATTGCTGGATGGAATTTTCTCCCTGGGAATTTCCTATATTAACGAAATGGCAGGTCCCCATTAGAAACTTAACATTAAAGGTCAATACAAATAACTCTGCTTGTTTAATAATATTTCTATGGAAAATAATTCGTTTAAATGCACTAGTTTTGGGTGCGTTCAGTTTTGTGGCCCTGGTCTCCATTAGGAGCCTCTCTGTCTGATGTTCTTTGCATTACACTACTGCGCTCTCTCTCTCTCATGAGTGGGAGTGATCTCAGAGAACTTAATATTTAGCTAGCTAAAATGTGGATGACAACAATGAAAGCAGTAATAGTTAGCATTTACTTAGTGTCATGCTTACTTACTATGTGTCAGGCACTGAGTGCAAAGTGCTTTACACATATTATCTCATTTGATCCTCACAACAAACCTGGGAAGTCAGTGGTATGATTATCCCTATTTTACAGTTGAGGAAACTGAAGCAGGCAGTTTTATTATCCTGATTTTACAGTTGAGGAAACCGAGGTAGGCTGAAGGTAAGTGAGTGACTTGCCTAAGGTCATGCAGCTGGTAAGCAGCTGAATCCAAATTTGAACTCAAGTCTTCCCGACTTCAGGCCCATGTAGTTGCCTCAAAGAAGGACTAGACTTCTTGTGTTTTGACTGGAGAGGACAGAACCAGGAGCAATGGAGAGAGACATATTACCAGACCTAGATCAAATGTGAAGCCTTGCCCCTTGCATAGGCATTCTCCTCCCTATTGTATTCCCTTATCTTTGGACAGTAGACTGGCCAGAGCTATCTCTGTGACCAGACAAATGACTAGTAGGCAAATGGTGGAATAAAAATGAAAATGCATGATGTTAAGAGTAAACTGCTGAAGAGATGGTGGTATCTGCAAGCCAAATGGGCATCCTCAGGCCATTGTGGATTTCCTTGCAGAATGTCTTCAAGCAGGGGCAGCTAGATGGCGCAGTGAATAGAGTACCAGCCCTGCAGTCAGGAGAATCTAAGTTCAAATCTGGCCTCAGACACTCACCACTTACTAGCTGACTAGCTGTGTGACCTTGGGCAAGTCACTTAACCCCTTCCAAAAAAGAAAGAAATCTAAAAAAAACAAGAATGTCTTCAAGCATAGACTGTATGACCACTTGACAGGGATTTAGTAGAGAGGACTCTAGTTCGGAATGATTGGATTAGATGGCCCTTGGGACTCTCGTCATCTCTGACATCTTAGGATTCTTTTGATAATCTGTGTATCTGGATTAAATTCTGAGAATCCTCTCTAATAATCTCTGTAATTGGTGGCTCCACTTAAGGATGTGATTGTATAGAAACATCAGGATCTGGTTCATGTCCTTATGATGGCCCTCAACTCCTAGCACAGTGCCTGGTACTTAGTAGGTACTAAATCAATGTTTATTTACTGATTGAAAGCATTAGGCCAACAAGTACAGAACTGTAGAACTGATTATTTAAGAGTAAGGAACACAAGAAGGATCTGAATCTAGGCCTTTAGCAAAGCTAAGATCAGAGAGAAGCCCTGGAGAGCTCCAAGTCCCAAACCACAAGTTTGGCTCACAGGTCTTGCAAATTCCAGACCAGCTGGTGAAATCTCTGCTTCACGGGGATTCCACTCGAGATTTAGTGGAGGACCAGAATCCCTGGAGCAGATCAAGGTTCTCAGTGCCACCATCTGCCAGTCCGAGCAGGAATCTCCTGCACTGCTCCAGACAGGCACTGGTTGGTCGGCTCCCCCTCCGTCTCTCAGCCTGTCTCTAAAACTTATGTGCATTTGTCTGGCTCAGTTCTTGGCCCACAGTGTTAATGATAGCATTATAGGTTTGAAGTGATACCAAGTCTAGCATACTCTCCAAACTGGACACCTATGACATGCTTCCTGTACAGGTGCCACTAGACACTTGTGTGCCTGGGGACAAGTCCCTTCACTTGTGGAAACCTCAATTTCCTTCTCTTTAGAATGGGAATAATAATTTTTGCGAAGTTTCCTGATCTCTAGTCTCACATAGCCACCTACATATTGTATGTCTCAAACTGCACACCTTATAGGCACATCTAAAACATAACTTACTATCTTTTTTTCTCAAATTCTCCCCACTTCCCAACTTTCTGATTACTGTCCAGGGTACCACTGGGAGTGACCAAGCCTTAGATTAACTGTCTGGGCCAGGGGTGGGCAACCTGCAGCCTTGAGGATGTAGCCTCAAGGCTGTAGATTTCCTACCCCTGTTGGGCCCTCACCCCTAGTTTAAGGGGACCTGGGGGGAACACAGGCATCATTTGAAAAAACCCACCAGCAAGAGCTCTGAGGCCGCCCTTCTCCTGATAAGCCCCTGTGAGAGAATGAAACACCCAGCCCCAGCAGGACAGGGTTGCTTTTTACATGGAGACAGCCCAGCACTGATGGTGCCTGGGAAGAAGGCTCCCTGTATTGTGGTGGGCCTGAGCATCCCTCTCTTCTCCCCAGATGGACCACCCCTTCTTTCCCCCTTCCATGATCACTGGTGTGTGTGTGTGTGTGTGTGTGTGTGTGTGTGTGTGTGTGTGTGTGTGTGTGTGTGTGTGAGTATCCAGATTGGACTGCCCAGACATTTCAGACCCTGTACCTCCCCTTGCAAGGCTAATAAAACATTGTAGGAGTCAGAGCTTCCAAGTGTCTCTCCTAATTTGGCCAGCCCAGCCACCATTCTCCCATCCATACTCCTTTCCTCGGTGTGTTATCTTGGACTCCTTGTTTATTTTCACCTGCACAAATCCAATCAATATTACTTTATACTTCCCTTTCCCTACATACTATCCTTACTATACTTCCCTTTCCCTATTTACTGTACTTTCCCTACTTCCCTGTCTATTCCCATAGCCACCAGTACAATACAACAATACAAAACAGGCCCATGGGAGGAACCAAGATGGCAGAGTAGAGGCAGCAACCCAGTCAAACCCAGATTGTTCTCATCTGCCCATTGTACCAGGGAAAGTCTTCACATGCTTGGGGTAGACACCCCTTGATTCACCCAAGGGTTTGTGACCTGTCAGTTACCCTCAGCCTGATTTAGCCTATCTGCTGAGATAGTTTTACCAGGGTGTGGCTGCTGGGCATGGTACAGCTGCATAGGGAGAAGGTGAAAGTTAAGTGCCAGGTAGACATCTATGGCATGTTCAACAGGACTAGTACCTCTGGTATGAGGGTTTGCTGAGCCCTTTTAAAAAATGTATTTCACCCCCCCCCAATTACATGCGAAAACAATTTTTTAACGTATTTTTTTTTCAAGTTTTGAGTTCCAAATTCTCTCCCTCCTTACCTTCCTTCCTTTCTCCCTGTGACAGTAAGCAATCATATATGGGTTATACAAGTGCAACCATGTAAAACATTTCCATATTAGTCATTTTGTACAAGACTCAAAAGAAAAAAAAAGAAAGAGAAAAATAGCATGCTTCAGTCTGTAGTCAAGCAACATCAGGTCTTTCTCTGAAGGTGGATAGTATACTTCACCATTAGTCCTTTGAGATTGTCTTGGATCATTGTACTGCTGAGAACAGTGAAGTCAGTCACAGTTCTTCAATGAGCAATATTGAAATTTTATATATTATGTATAAAGTTCTCCTGGTTCTGTTCACTTCACTTTGTATCAGTTCATGTAAGTCTTTTCATATTTTTCTGAGATCATCCTGCTTGCTATTTCTTATAACTTAAAAATATTCCATTACAATTATATACCATAGCTTGTTTAGCCATTCCCCAATTGATGGGCATCCCTTTGATTTCCAATTTTTGATACCAATTATGATTCACAAAAAGCTGCTATAAATATTTTTGTACAAATAGGTCCTTCCCTGCCCTCCTTTTTTGATCTCTTTGGGATACAGACCTGACAGTGTCCGTATGTTCAGTTTTATAGTCCTTTGGGCATAGTTCCAAATTGCTCTCCAGAATGGTTGGATCAGTTCACAACTCCACCCACAGTGCATTAGTGTCCCAGTTTTCCCTCATCCTTTTCAGTATTCATCATTTTCCTCCTTTGTCATATAGCCAATCTGACAGGTATGAGTTGTTTTAATTTTTTGCTGAGCCCTTTTCAGGGCTGCTTATCCACATTTCATAGGGTCACACAATGTATAAGAGAGGAAGGCAAATCTCCTGCCTCCTTTTCCCTTTCCACCTCCCTCACCTGGGCTGAGATGAAGCATCTAGGTGGTACAGTGACAGTGGCACTGGGCCTGGAGTCAGGAAGACCAGATTTCAGATCAAGCCAGAGACTTCCTAGCTGTGTGAGCCTGGGTAAGTCACTACAACTTTGTCTACCTCAGTTTTGTCATGAGAACTAAATGAAATAATATTTGTAAAGTGCTTAGTACAATGTCTTCTGGTGCATAGTAGGTGTTATAGAAATGTTAGCTATTATCATTATTTTAATAATAGCTATAATTATTATTCCCCCCCCCCAGCTTTGCTTCCAGCTGCTTTATCTGAAATCAGGTTACCAACCCCTCCCTGCCCTCTTTTCCTCTTTTCCCACTGGGATCACTCTCTCAGCTTGGTTGTTGATCAGTGGGAGGTGGGGCTTGCAAAGAGTCTTTTCTTAGCACCTTGTTTCCCAGAAATAGGTTGAGCAGGTTCATCTGATACCCAGAGTGTCCCCAGGAAGCTGCTGCAGCAACAAGCCGCCTCCACCTGGGTTTCTTACAGATCCTGGCATGTTCTGGGCATTTGGTTCAAATCAAACATTTGCCCCTGGCCCTTTCTCTCCACTCAGCAACTGCTACTCTAGGTCAGGCCTTCATCACCTTTCTTCTGAACTATTGGAATAGCCTTCTACTTCATCTCTCTGCATCTAAGCTCCCTTGTCTCTGCTTCATCCTTTAAAGTGATCTTCCAGCTGCCAAACCGACATTCTTAAAATGCAGGTCTGACCATGTTTTCCCTCCAAAAAAAAAAATCTTCAGTGGTTCCCTTCGGGAGCCCAGGGTAAAATGCAAACTCCTCAGCCAGGCATTTAAAGCCATTATTAGCACCTCTCCCCTTTGAAATGATTTTTTTTATTACAATGCAACACAACACAATGCAACGCAACACCATGCAATGCAACACAACACAACACAACACAATACAATACAACACAGCTCTCTGGATTATTGCAATAGCTTTCTATTTGGTCTCCCTGCCTCAAGTCTTCTCCCTTCTAATCCACACTCTATACAGTTGCTAAAATGATTTTCCTAAAGCCTAGATTTGACTGTGTTCCCTCCTTACAATACAATAAATGATACAATAAACACTTATTAAGCACCTACTAGGTACCAGGCACCATGCTAAGTACTGGGAATGCAAATTAAAAAAAAAAAAAGACAGTCCCTGCCTTCAAGGGACTTACAATTTAAAGGGGAGGAGACAACACATAAAAGGAATTTGGAAAGGGAGGGGGCACCACCAGAGGGTAGCTCAAAGAGAGGCATCTTGTTTCTTGGAGGTCAAACCAAGCCAGGCTGCTGATAGAAAGTGCAGATTTGGTTAAAGTCCAGATCCAGTCATCTATAGGGCAGCTGGGTGGCTAAATGGTTAGAATGCTGGACTTGTCTTCCTGAGTTCAAATGTGACTTCATACACTTGCTAGCTGTGTGACACCCCAAATGGGTCCATGAAGAGTTGAGGATGACTGAACAGCAAATATATGTATGACATATTAATATATGTAATATAATTATGTTATTAATTACACAATATATAAATATATTAATATATTTATGCCATTCATTATAGAACATACGGTATAGCATGTTAATATATTACATGTTGCTATAAACACATTAATAAATAATTATGTAATTAATAGTAAATGTAATATTATTGTATGTAGTCATGTTTTGTACGTAATAATTATAGATAACATATAATTATACATGCATGTAGGTGGCACAGTAGATTGAGCACTGATCTTGGAATTAGGAAGACTCATCTTCATGAGTTCAAATCTGGCCTCAGACACTTACTAGCTGTGACCCTGGGCAAGTCACTTAACCCTGTTTGCCTCAGTTTCCTCATCTGTAACGTGAGCTGGAGAAGGAAACAGCAAACCACTTCAGTATCTTTGCCAGGAAATCCCCAAAATGGGGTCATGGAGAGTTGGACATGACTGAAACAATTGAACAAGAACAAAAAAATAATCATAATATATCAATTATTAATTATATATAATAAATCTCATTGGCAACTCTTAGAGTGCTATGTAAATATGAACTGTTCTTATTTTTACTGATTCTTGCCACTTTGTATCCTTGTGACCTGGGGCAACTGGGCCTCAGTTTCTTCATTTATAAAATGAGATAATAGTGTATCCTACTAAACCTCATAGAAATTATAAAAAAGCGTTTTATAAGCTTAAAGTTCTCTGAGGATGGCAGCCATATCTTTATTAGGCTGCTTCTAAGATCTTCCTCCACTATTTTATTATGAAGTGGAGGTAATCCTGGCTGCTTGAAAGCCATGCCAGCACTCCACAAGCTTTGGCTGACTTCTACAGTCAAGAAAGGCTTTGAGCATGTGACCAGAGTTTGACCGATCCTCTGTAGTCTGCAGATCTGGGTTCAAGTCTTGCCTGTGTGGCTTACTGGCTATGTGACCTCAGGCAAGTTATTTAAACTTGAGCCTCAGTTTCCTCATCTGTAAAATAAGGAGTTGGACTTGCTGGCCTTGAAGGTGTTTCCATGATCAACATGGCCAGATTCAGAGAGGCTTTCTGCCATTTTGACTGAATACAGGATGATAAAATTTTTGGTCATAGCAAACTTCAAATACCATTTATTATCTAAGAAGGTTGTTATTCATTGGTGGGAAGAGGACCCTCACCACCAGAATTGGTGGCTTTGAAATTTAAAAAGTATTATTATTATTATTATTAATTATACCAGATTCACCAGCTGAGAAACAGACCCAGACTTGGCACCTCATTGTTCTGGGTGCCTGTTCACCTTGTAACCCCCTGCCAGAAGCTGGGCCAGAGCCCAGCTGTCTCTTAGGTTTGCTACCATGGATTCAGGTTAGGCTAAATCATGAGAGGGGCCAGGCAGTGCTGCTTAGCCAGCCCTTTGGGGTTGGATCATTGCTGCCAGTCTTTGTTCCCTAGCACACATCACACAGGGACTGGAAGCCTCCTGCCATAAGAAAGGACTTCTCAGGAAGTCAGAGCTGAAATCCAGAGTCCAATGAGGTGTTAATTACGTTATTCACACTTTCCCAGGCTTCAGAATGATTCACTTCAGTGTGAAAATATTTTAGCTGGCTGCTCATGTGACAGCTGCCTTCTTTCAGTGGTGGGGCGGGGTGAGAGGAGAGGGATGGGAAGGAATTGGGGCTGCCTGGGAAGGGAGGTGCTCGGGAGTCTGACTGTGAGGAATTGTCTGGGGCTGCCTGGGAGGAAGTGTGGTGGTAGAAGGTGTGTGACACATTGTCTGACTATTGACAGATGAGGAAACTGAGACCTAGAGATGGAGTTCCAGCTCTTCTTTATCCTCCCACTTAGTTAGGAAGGTACTAGTTCACAGTCATTCAAGTAGGAAGTAGAAAAACAGATTTGAACTCAAGTCCTTTGCCTTCAAATCTAGAGCTCTTTTCCAAGAATTATTGTGAGAAAGGCATTTTGTATCTTACGATGCAATAGAAATATGACCTGTTAGTATCATTAGAGGGCATTTCCATTTAAGTATGAGAGACAAATGCTGTCCCTCAGCCTTCACTTCACAATTTGGAATCAGTCCATTGGGTTCTAGTCCTGGGTCTTTGGTCACTGCTCCTGTCTTCCCAACCCTAGATGGTTGAGGGCTTTGTCTAAAAGACTGGTATGGGCTCTTCTCTCTTCACCTTTCTCTCCCCCCTCCCCCATTTTACTTTCCTGAGAGTGACGAGGTAGCAAAACCGTTGATCTGTACCAAGGCCTTGATTCTATTCCCTGCTCTGTTACTTACTAGGAGCTGGACCTGTGGCAGGTAACTTTACCCACCCCTCTGAGCCTCGGTTTCCTTATCTGTACAATGGGCATAAGAAGACTTTGTGGTATTGTTGATCAACTATCATTTATTAAGCATGTGATGGGCACTGGTAAAGACCTAGGATTTATATAGCACTTTAAAGTTTGTTTAGGGTCATGTGGCCACCGAGTATCAGAGCTGAGATTCAAATCCAGATCTCCCGATCCCAAGGGCCCTAACAGACAGTTTCCATGAATTGCTGTGGCCCAAAGCCATATCCCCTGGTGGCTGGCTTTCAGTTTCTGAGCTGCTCATCCTTTGGATGATCCCTGGATAATAGACAGAAGGCTAAAGAAGGCCTGTGGTCAAAGGTTTTCCTGGCTTGGTAGTGCTTGTCAGCACTGGTGTTTCCCTGACCCGGGCTCCGCAAGATCCAGGGTCTCCTCCAGGATATGACAAAGGTGTCTATGGGCAGAACAAGCATTTACTAAACACCTGTTATCTCACTACTATGTGCAGAACTCTTTACAAATATCTTATTTGATCTTTCCAAGAACACTGTGAAGTAGATGCAATTATTGTCCCAATTTTACAGTTTAACAAACTGAAGCAGACAGAGGTTAAATGACCTGCCCAGGGTCACACAACTAGTAAATGGCTGAGGCTAGATTTAAACTCAAGTCTTTCTGAGTTCAGGCCCAGTGTTCTATCCTCTGTGCCACCTAATTGTATAATGTATTTCACAAAACACTTCCAGAGTAAGATTTTTTTTTTGAGACAATCAGGTTAAGTGACTTGTCCAACATCACACGGCTAATAAATGTCTGAGGTGGGATTTGAACTCAAGTGTTCCTGACTTCAGGGTTGGTTCTCTATGCACTATGCCACTTAGCAATCTAATGTATTTTTATAAAACATGTCCAGAATAAGAAAGCTATAGGCCATCACTACTGCAAGACCTCCTGGAAATGGATCATTCCTTGGCAAGGTTTTCTAGAAAGTTCATGCTTTTCATTTGAAATCTCCCATTGATGGACTCAAGAAAGAAGAACTGCTGTTGTTGAGTGGTTTCAGTCATGTCCAACTCTTTGAGACCCTATTTGAGGTTTTCTTGGCAAATATACTGGGGTGGTTTGCCATTTCCTCCTCCAGCTAATTTTACAGATGAGGAAACTGAGGCAAACAGGGTTGAGTGACTTGTCCAGGGTCACCCAGCTAGTATCTGAGGTCAGATTTGAGCCCATAAAGATGAGTCTTTCTGATTCTAAGACTGGCACTCTATCCATTGTGCCACTTAGCTGCCCTAGGCAGAGGTACATGATACAGAATATGGGAGAGGAGAGTCCCAGTGCCCTATGCTTTGCTCAGATCATATTTGTAGCATCATGGTCAGTGTTTTAGGAAGGACAATCACAAAACAGACAGAGTCAAAAGAAGGTCATCCAGGACAATTTAGGATGGAGAAAAAAAGGCTTGGGGATGGAGAGACATTCTCATTGTCTGTGTTTGAAGGACTGTAATGTGGAAAAGGAATTAGCTTTCTCCTGCTTGGCCATGAGAAAATTGAGAGTCCAGGTCATAAAAACTTCCCCAAATTTTGGGTTACCCCAAAATAGAATGGGTAACCTCAGAAGGTGGTGAATTCCCCCTCATTTAAACAAAGATTGGATAGTCACTTGGTAACATTGCCCAGGAGACTCCTGTCCCAGTGTGGTCTCAACTAGAAGGGCTCTGGGTCCCCTCAGATCCAGCATGGAAACGACCAGTCTGCCTCCAAGATCAGATGTATGGAGATTGGATGAAGGCTTCCTTCTTTGACAGAAGCTGTGTCTTAGAGAGGGGAAAAGCAGAAAACTCTTCTTTCCAGAGGTGATGACAATGTGTTTCTTAAGCAGTTACTGAGGGATTCCCAACAGCTCCAAAAAAAGTGTGATAAGGCAGGCAGATGGCATGGTGTCTAGAGTTGGCATAAGGGTATCTAGGCTTTGGGTTCATCATAGTCCCTTAGCCTGTCTAGCCTCACATTGCACTCATTGCCAAAGGATCAGCCGCTATGAGGAGTGATGAATTACACTGGCATGTCCACTAGGATTTTTAGGGGTTTCAGGGAGTAGGAATGTTGCTGGTGTACAAAAGATTTGGTGGAGGAAGAGATGAGCTATTATTTGGAAGGCATGGCAAGTGTGCAATGGAGTCTTATCTGGTGTGTAGAGAATATTTGGTAAGAATTGAAAGAATGATTACCTAGAGTATAGTAAACTTAAGAAATGCTTACTTATTTTTTGATCTAATAGAATTTGGGGGCATAGGGGGCTACAATCAGTCAACAAGTCTCCAATAATTTATTAAGCACTTACTATGTGCCAGGCACATAGGGTAACTAGGTGGTGAAGGGGATAGAGTGCCATGCTTGGAATCAGGAAAACCTGAGTTCAAATTTGGCCTCAGATATTAGCTGTGTGACCTTGGGCAAGTCACTTAACTCTGCTTCAGTTTCCCCTATGTATAAAATAAGCTGGAGAAGGAAATAGCAGATTACTTCAGCATCTTTGTCAAGGAAAGCCCAGATGGGGTCGCAAGGAGTTGTACATAACTGAAATGACCTAATGACAACAATAAATGATAGTGGGAATAATTAGATGGAGAAGATGGGAGGTAATAGAATCAAGATTGCATGTATGGAGGTTGGACTTGGTGAGGAGAAGCCCCCGCCCCCCAACTTATTTGAGTGATAATCAAAAGATAGTTGGGGAAGATGTATGAGAGTCATGAAATAAGGAAGAGGGGAGTAGAAAGGACAGTTTTAGAGAGCTGTGGCCCCCATGGTGTGGATATTGTAATAATGATAATAATAATAATTGCACTCATATAGTATTTTAAAGTTTGCAAGATACCTCATACATGCTCTCATTTGATATCAAATAACCCTATTAGGTAGAAGCTATTCTTCTTTTACAGATAAGGAAACTGAGACTGACACTAAGTTCCCTAAACAGCTAGTTAAATGTCTGGGTCAGGAAATTTCAGGTCTTCCAGATTTTAAGTCCAACACTATGGAATTTGAGGGATAGATGGAACCTTGGAGCATACGATGTTTGCTGGGAGGAAATCTCAACATAAAATATGGGCACTCTGGGACCTGAGAGAAAATTTATTTAGGCCCTTCCATTTTACAGATTAAGAAACTGAGGCCCAGAGAGATTAAATGGCTTGTATGAACTGGTATAGCTTCATTTAATTGTGTAGCCCTTGAAGGTATCACTGCATTACAACACAATACAATAGCTGTGGTGTGTGATGATGCCCTTGAGTTTTCAAGAAAAGGGTAAATGATGTATACCACACATTGCCTCCTTCACCAGTCTATCTCTTGTGCTTCTTTGTGACCTGAAGACAGCCCTGGGCTCACGAAGGCTATCTCCGCCTTGCATTGTGCTACGTGGGCGTGTTTTTTTGGACGTCATGTGTACATGCTATGTCATGTTCTGTGTGTCGGTCTCACACAGGAAATATCGATCTGGGGAAGTTGTGGTACCAGAACATGCCTCTCTGATGTGTCTGTCTCATCCTTGCTCTTGTTGACTCATTTTGAACTCTTTGTGACCCCACTTGGGGTTTTCTTGGCAAAGATATTGGAGTGGTTTGGCATTTCCTTCTCCAGCTCATTTTACAGAGGAGGAAACTGAGGCCAACAGGGTTAAGTAACTTGTTCAGAGTCACACAGCTAAGGAAGTGTCTGAGGCTAGATTTGGACTCTGGTCCTCCTGACTCGAAGGCCAACCATTCACTGTGCTGCCTAGCTGCCCTTTATCCTATCTTGGAGTAATCTGATGTAGGATCACAGATCAAGAATTCAAGGGGACCTAAGGGGCCATCCAGTCCAGCTCCTTCATTTTCCAGTTAAGGAAATTAAGGCCCAGAAAGGCTAAGTGACTTGCAGAAAGTAGTAAGGGTGAGAAGCAGAATTAAAACCCAGGTCTCATGACTTTTAGAACCATAGCCTTTTGCACTATCCCATAGCAACTGTAGTCATTGACATGCATCCCTTGGGTGCCTAACCTCCCTCTGATTGGCAATTCACTTGGCTTCATTGTCTCAGTCCTAGGGAATGTCAGAGCCATCAGATTCAGACTACCTTGGGGGTAGTTGGATGGGGATGGGGGAATTTGGCAAGGACTTGGTCCTAAAAAGCCTGACTGCATTCTGGGCTGGGAGCTGAGCAGCCTTAGGGAATAAGGTGTGGATGAGGGGGGTGAGGGAGGATGGTACAGAGGTAGGGAAACCAGGTTGCCTCTACTGGAGTCTCCTTTCTGGCCACTAATCCCCTGTAGAGTGCAGTATAACACTGGTCTGGACGAAGTGCGAAACAGTTCTTTATTGTGTAATTAAAAACAGTTCTACAGTCAGCTCTTGATATATGTCTTCCTGGTGGCAAAAGCCAGAATGACCTGAAAGTTGAGTAAGTACTACTTTAAAAAAAAAATGTGTGGTCCCCTGAAGTCCCTGGACCTAGTATTGCTGGAACAGGGCTAAAGATCACAACCTGTAACAGGGACCCATACATTTGCCATAGTCTCAAAAAAAAAAAATGATGCCAGGTTTCAATTGAGATTAAAAAAAAGTCATTCCAGCAAGTCATTTACAGCATATAACCAGCTGCAAAATCATCCTGTGTGAACAATAAAACACTTTGTACCACTTACAGATTCTAATTTTCAGAAACATTCAGGTGAAGGCTTGCTGGGTTAAAACGGTTATTTGCTAAATCGAGGCATTTGAATCAGCTGCTGTTTTTTGCTATTTCCTTTCCTTACAAGTTTCAATAAGGCAAGAAAAGCCTAGCTGTGCACTCGATTACTAAAGTTACATCTACAAGTGCTACATTGTTATTTATTTAGAACAAAGAAAGAATATATTGTTGCTCCATTCAGAGCCCAGCCCGAGAAAGAAAACTGTCCAGCTCCGTCTCTGTAGCCAGCTGCAGAAGCTGATGTGTCCTGGAAGTTTTTTGGTTGGTTATCCACGCTCGCTACGGTGTGGAAGGACAGGTTTCTTGGGAGACTCAAGGCCCTGCAGTGCATGTAAAAATCTATACAGTACAACAGAGAGAGAAGATAGATACATTTCCCCCTATAAAACAGTAATACCACCAAGGTGAACAGATCGCTGTTTGTAAACAATCCCTAGTATCCACAGAATGAGTAAGAACGTCAAGGCGGAAACAGCTAAAGAGAGCCTTTGAAAAGCAGTGAATAGCACTGGGAGAAATTAGAATGTTACACAGAGTAAAATATAAAAATCTTCATATTTTTTCTCCCCCCTCCTGGCCCCCAGCTCCTTAAAAAGTGATTGAAGAAAAGTCATAGCCCTTCATTGGAGTTGGAAAATTTAATGGAGGTGGGGAGGAAACAAGAAACAGGATGAAAATCCTGGTATTTAAAAAATGGGCCATAGGGACCTAGGATTAGGGGACTGAGAGTTGGCAGGGACCATGAAGATCATCTAGGCCAACCCCCTTATTGTACAGATGAGGAAACTGAAAGTTTCAGAAAGCTTGTGACTTGTCCAAGGTCACACAGGTAGTAGATAGAACAGGGATTCTGCTTCAGGTCTTCTGACTCCAGCTCCCATGCTCTTTGGAAAATGCCTCTCTGCCTTTAGAGCAAAAGTCCTGGCTCTGGGGAGAAGCAAAAGGAAGGTTAGGAGAGAGGGTGACGACTGGGCGGGTAAGCAGAACTTCTGGGTTGTTTCATGTTGCTGTTTTCAGGACCAACTCTAGAACGATGGCTCCTGGCAGTGGTAGTGGCCTATGTGAGTGGTTCACCAATACCCAAAACTTCCCCCCAGGGGAGGGAAGCGTTGGAGGTTTCCAACACGGCTCCATTTTGCTCCCACATCCACGACAGAACTCAATCAGTGCCTCTTTTCCTTCTTGAGACAGATCTCCTTCCTTAGCCTTGGTCTATCCTCTGGTCTGGCTAGTTGGATCCCAGCTGATCAGAGGGAAGGTTTCTCATCTTATGGGACTGGAAGGGGTACCAATGGCTGAAGAATTCTGGGGCTGATCCCACACTGAGTTTTCATCTCTTTTCTGGACTGTGTCTTTCTCTCATGGTTCCTAGGAAATTTAAAGCTAAAGTTGCCTGGCCCGTCGTCCGTGTGTTAACTAAATGTGCTTGGGCTGGGAATGAGGAGCAAGATTTAAGTACATCAATTTCTCTGGGAAAGCTTGCTACCACAGACCCACCAAAGTCAGGCTTGTGTATACAGCCCAACCCATATCTTTAAGAGGCCGGTTTCTCCCTGGTTAAAGCATTTGTTGGTAAGTTTCTCTAGACTATAGCTCCATAAGGACATGGACCTTACATAAACTTATTATGTTGCCTGGTTCCCAGCATAGGGGTCTGCATACAATAGATAGTTAATAGATATTTGCTTAATTGAACTAGCAGGGAAACCATTTGTCAAATATTGAGAAGTGATTGGGCCCAGGACACATCACCAGGCCAAGGCAACTCTCACTCTCTTGTTAGGGCATTGTCCATTGGACCCAGTAATCCAAGACTATGGAGAGGCTGTCTGACCGAGGCTATAAATGCCAGAAAATGAGGGCCATGAGCTTTAGCTTTGTGAGGGGCAGCTTCCCTTTAAATAAACTCAGGCTCTGGCCACATTGGAACTCTATTAAGTTCTTCTTGGCTGCCATTTCCCCCACAGGCATGCTCATGAGGTGGGCCTTCTGGGAATGACTTGACAGCATGGCTTACTTAGATTTTTCTGGTTCTGGCCAGCCAATGTTAGGCCTGTGTCAGTGGTATGAGGAGAAGTTCCAGTCCAGGTTCTAGACATTGGTTTGAAGAGACTAAAGGTGCCTACTATTGGGCTCCTGCCCAGGTTGAATCTTGTGGGTGGTAGATGCCACTCTCTTACCTCTTCAAGTTCATTTGGAAGGGAGAATTCTTTTTCCATTGAGAATATGAGCCACTGTTGACAACATCTGTATATTTCCCATGACCTCTGGTCTGTCATAGCACTCTCAGATCAACCAGCTTGTGTCTCTCTGGGGAGAGGACAGGAATGGGGGCAGAGAGTGAAGGGGACATGGAGTACGGCAGAGATGGCCTAGGAGCTGCCTGGGCTGAGGCTGTAGCAAGTTAGGAAAGAATTCCCAATGCAGAAATCAGACTTTAATCATCTGGGTTACACCCAATTTTGAGAACCTGCTGGGAAAGTGTGGGGAATGGAAGGGGTTGGAAGGAAAAAAAGCTAATGCCCCTGCAGTCCCAGGTCCTGAAAGGGACAGTGAACAGAAGGGAGTCTTGTAGTGAAAGGTTCATTCTATTATTGAATGACTCCTGCCCCCAACCTCGTGGGTTTTGTGTTTTTTTTTTTTCTGTATGTGTGTACGTGTGTTTGCATTTAGTCAGGCCCCACTATGGAATCCCCTCATTACACAGTCCTATCCAGAAGGGTCTGGTACTCAGCTGGGGAGCTTTTCAGACTCTGAAGGGGAAGCAGTACATTAGGGTCATGCACTACAGTTTCATAGGGAGGCACAGTTTCTAGGGCAATAGTGGAGATGACTGCCTGTCCTTGGGGAGGTCTGATGGAACAGCCGGGATCCCCCTGGGCCACAGGCAAAGACGCCCCGTCTTCATGCTCATCCCTTTCCTCTGCTGCACTGATCTGGATGGAGACATTCCTGTCCTGGCAAGGGTCATTCAGTGAGTATGGCGGAGGGTCTTCGGTGGGGATGTAGATTTGAGTTGACCCTGGTCCCACACACTCCTCATAGCTGAAAAAAAAAAGAGAGAGCGATGTCTAAGGCCTAGGTCTTGGATGAGGGCCCTTCCACTTCTCAAAATATGTTTCCTCTGTTTTCACATTTAAAGCTCAAGGCTATCTCTCAGTTCTGCCATCCTATATACTGACATTCTATGCCTTTAAATCTCTTCCAGTTGACATTCTGTGTCCTAGCATAATAGTGATAATACCTGATATTTCGATAGTACCTACTATGTGTCAGATGCTGTGCTAGGCGCTTCACAAATATTTTTTCATGCGATCCTCACAACAGCCTTGGAGGGTAGGTGCTAATATTATCCCTATACAGATGAGGAAGGGCAGCCAGATGGTGCAGTGGACAGAGCACCAGGCCTGGAGTCTGGAGGACCCGAGTTCAAATACAGCCTTAGATACTTACATGTGTAAAATGAATTGGAGAAGGAAATGACAAACCATTCCAGTATCTCTGCCAAGAAAACTCCAAATGGGGTCATGGAGAGTTGGACACAACTGAAATAACTGACCAACAATAACAGATGAGGAAACTGGGGCAAATAGAGGCTTAGTGACTTGGCCAGGGTGACATAGCTACTAAGTGTCTGAGGCTGGATTTGAATTCAGGTCTTCCTAACTTCAGGGCCAGCGCTCTATCTGCTATACCATCTCGCATCACTGACATTTTGTGTTCTAAGATTTCTTTGAGACCTGATGCTCTAGGTTCAAGTATTCTGTGGAAGTATTCTATAGTTCTAAGGCACCTTTTCATGTTCAATACTGTCTGCTTGTCCTATGACTATAGCCCTGTCCTTGACCAGTCTGAGATACAAGAGGGGATGAAATTGTCCCTGCCCTGAAGAACTTGCAGTCTAGAGGAGGGGAACACACACACATACACACACACACACACACACGTACACACACTGAATAACTGGGGAATAACATTCACAGTGAATGAATAACTCAATGTATAGATTGTGAATGCTTTTGGAGCTAAGTAAGGAGAGAGAAGAATGACTTGGAAAGGATCATCAGGGAAGGCATGGAGGAGGAGGAGGAGAAAGAAGAAAAGAAGGAGGAAGAGGAGGAGGAAGAAAAGAAGGAGGAAGAGCAGGGGGAGGAGGAGGAAAAGAAAGTGGGAGAGGAGGAAGAGGAGGAGGACAATGACAGCAATGATGGCGTCAAAAGGAAGGGCCAAGGGAGCTTGAGGTCAGGGCAGCACAACATAAAAGCTGCAATGAATCAGGCACAGGATTCATGGACTCGGACGCTTGAACAGAACGTGCTGTCACAGAACATTAGTGGTGAAGAGGACCTTCGATAAGGGAATGTCAGAACTGCGTGCATCCTTGAGGCAGGAGGGCTGAGCTGGATGGGACCCCAGAACATACAGCGATCATGCCCCAGGCTGTTTGAACTCAAGGGGAATGTGGAACATGGGATCTTAGTGAGGGACCTTTGGACTGTGATTTGAGAGCTTGGGTGGAGCCTCGGGACCACAGAGGCCGATTTTCCCAGTTTTCCTTTTCAATCTTAGTACACCTTACTCCCCTTCACATACTCTGGTTCTGTCAGATTGGCTTTCTTTCTGTTCCTCATAGAGGATGCTCCATTTTCTATCCCTGGATCTTTGGACATGGCTGGAATGCACAACCCTCTTAAACTCCACCTCATAGAAGGCCAGGTCTCCTTTAAGGCATAGTTCTAGTCAGACCTGAGTGCAAATCCCACCACAGACATCTACTACTAGCTGTGTGTCCCTAGCAAGCTGCTTTGCCTCTGCCTCAATTTCCTCATCTGTAAAATGGGGGTGACAATAACACCTATCTACTAGATTTGTTGTTAGGATCAACTGAGATAATATTTATAAGGTGCTTTGCAAACTTTAAAGAACTGCATGAATGCTATTATGGTCAATATTATATGAAGCCTCTCCTGATCTTCCCAGCTGCAAGTGCTTTCGCTGCTTGTGTATTTTATATGTAAACATATAGTGTATTATATGTAAATATGATATATGCGTGTCTCTACATGTAAATGTTACAGCTCTTTTTAGAATATAAGCTCCCTGAGGACAGGGAGAATTTCATTTTTGTTTTTGTATCCCTAGCACCTAACATATGCACGGTAATATAGTAGGGACTTAATAAATGCTTGTTAGTTGATTGACTGATTGAAGTGATTTTCTCAGGGTCCCAAAGCTCAGTTGTGGCATAGTTGAGTCACTAAACTTTGTGTTTTTGAAAAGCTGGTACAAATCTGCTGTAGAACTTCCCCTGGTTGGGGTTGGGGGAGTGGTTCTTGAGTCATTGTTGCCAGCTGCTTTCCTCTCCAGGATCATCAACATTCCTCTCTCTATGTTTTGATTCTTTATTTAATTTAATTTATTTTTATTTTTTTGAGGCAATCAGGGTTAAGTGACTTGCCCAAGGTCACACAGCTAGTAAGTATCTGAAGCTGCATTTGAACTCAGGTCCTCCTGACTCCAGGGCCTTTCATTCTTTTCTGATTCTTCCCAGAAGCCCCTGTCACTCTTCACGCTCTGCCTGTTCTATCCCCCATCTGCCAGACTGCTCACTTGAATCCCATCCATGATCTCACCTCCACCAGCATGCCTTCCTTGATTAAGAACAAAAGGATTTCTTCTTTGCTTTCCCTCTAACAGACCCCTTGCCTGGATGACAGCCTTTGAATATTGATAACATGATAGATCAGGTCATGTTACTCAAAATAAAAATCTTTTGCCTACCACATTGAGTTCAAACTCTTCTCCCTAGCACTGAGGGTTCTCTAGTCAGTTGCTCCCCTCTTTGTAGTCATTATTTTGTTGTTGTTCAGTTGAGTCTGACTCTTTGTGACCCCATTTGGGGTTTTCTTGACAGAGATACTGGCATGGCTTGCTATTTCCTTTTCCTGCTCATTGACAGATAAGGAAACTGAGGCAAATAGGGCTGAGTGACTTGTCCAGGGTCACACAGCTAGTGAGTATCAGAGGCCAGATTTGAACTCATGAAGATGTCTTCCTGATTCCAAGTCCAGTGATCTATCCATTATGTTGCTCACACTATGGTGCACTCTATCATCCAGCTAAAACAGAGACCCTGTCCCCTGCACTCTCCCCACGCCTTCACTAAGACTTATACCCTGCCAGGAATATTTCCTTCTCTCTCTTTGACTGCTGAATTTCTTTTTTTTTTTTTGCCTTTTTTGGAGGGCAGTTGGGGTTAAGTAACTTGCCCAATGTTACACGGCTAGCTTTTTTGTGTGGGTGTTAAGTGTCTGAGGACGGAACTGATCCTGGGTCCTCCTGACTCCGGGGTTGGCGCTTTACTCACTGCGCCACCTAGCTTCCCTGACTGCTGAATTTCTACCCATCCTTTTAATCTGAACTCAGATGCTTTGACCTCTAGGAAGCCTACCCTCATGCTTTCTCCCTTCCCCCTTTCCCATCCCTAGGACCTCAGAAACTTCTGTTTATACCTTTCTAATGGACTTATCATGTCATATTATGAATTCTGTTAGGTTTGTGTCCTATCATCCAGCCAGAGTGTTAGCTGTATGAGGGTGTGGGTTGTGGTTTTACCTAAACGATGCATCTCTTTAAGGTTCTAGCACAGGACTCTGCAAATAGAAGTTGCATTAATTAATAATGTCTGTTGAATGAATGAAAGTCAAAGTCACCAAGCAACTCAATAGCAGAGATGTCACTGGCACTTATCTCCTGATTCCCAACCTGTTGTTCAAATATTACACACTTATCTCTGAGTGTCAGAGAAGGGGGCAGGAGCAGGGTGAGAAATAGTCTATAAGTCTGGACAACAGCAGCAATGCTGTGGAGAGCGGATGGCAGATGGACAAAATGATGCCCAGAGAAAGTGACTTGTGCAAGGTCATACAACTGGCAAATGGAAGAGCTGGGATAAGCTCTCTCTCTCTCCCCCACCCTCACCCCTCATCTCTCTGTCTGTCTCTCTGTGACCTTCTAGGGACATCATGATAGAGAATGGGGTCCAGAGACTAGCTCTGACAACTCACTAGCTGTGAGATGTTAGGGAAGTCCTGAACCTGTTTCCTCATCTATAAAATGGGAACAATAATATTTATACTTTCTTCCTTACAGGTTGTTCTGGAGGGGAAAAATGCTTTGTAAACTTTGAAGTGTTATGAAAATAGCACAGGGCGGCTAAGTGGCACAGTGAATACAGGCCCTGGAATCAGGAGGACCTGAGTTCAAATCCGGCCTCAGGCACTTGACACTTACTAGTTGTGTGACCTTGGGCAAGTCACTTAACCCCAATTGCCTTGCCTTCCCCTCTCCAAAAAGAAAAAAAAAAGAGGAGGATATGAGATGCTAGGTTCATGGATTTAAAATGAGAATCCCTTAATTAAAGTCCTCCACTGATGCCTTATATCATTGTGTAGAGGTGACCTGGTATTCATGAAGGGTAAGCCAACAAAGTCCAAGTTCTATCAGGTCCTTCTAAGCTAGAAATGTTTTGACTTCCTTGGCTTCCTTGAAGTCTCAGCTAAAATCCCATCTATTACAAGAAGCCTTCCCTGATCCTCCTTAAGTAGAGATTATCCCCCAAGTTAACTTGCATTTTTTGGGGGGAGGGAGGCAATTGGGGTTAAGGGACTTGCCCAGGGTCACACAGCTAATACATATCTGAGGCCAGATGTGAACTCAGGTCCTCCTGACTACAGGGCCAGTGCTCTATACACTGTGCAACCTGGATGCCCCCCAATTTATCTTGTATTGAGGTGTCAATATACCTCGTTTGCAACTAATATTGCTTACACATTGTCTCTTCCATTAGACTGTGAGCTCCTGGACAGCAGGGGCGCTCCTGCTGTCTAGCAGACATTTAATAAATGCTTGCAATCTTGATTTCTTGGTTTGAGCACAATCCTGGAATAGATGGTGTGTCAGTCTATTGGAAGAGGCAAGGTGGAGAGAATGCTGGACTTGGTGTCAGGGAGACATGGGTTCTACTTCTGCCCCTGGGCAAACCACTTATGTTCACCAAACCTCAGTTTCCTCATCTGCAAAATGGGCATCAGAACCATACCTACCTCCCAGGGTTTTTCATGAGGCTCACATGGGATAATGTGGGTAAAACATAATAGAAATGTCAGCTTCCATTTTTACCCAAGTGACAACAGGCTCTTCATCAGGTTGGCCACAGGCTGGTGATTTTCTGGGTCACAGTCATTTCAGTCATGGCTGGCTCTTTGTGGTCCCATTGGGGTTTTCTTGGCAAATGTAATGGAATGATTTGCCATTTTTTTTCTCCATCTCATTTTACAGATGAGGAAACTGAGGCAAACAGGGTTTTCTTGGCAAAGGTGCTGGAGTGCTTTGCCATTTCCTTTTCCAACTTATTTTATAGACAAGGAAAACGAGGCAAACGAGGCTCAGTGACTTGCCCAAGGTCACACAGCTACTAAGTGTCTAAAGTTGGATCTGAACTCAGGTCCTCCTGACCCCAGGCCCAGCATGCTACCCATTGTGCCACTTAGCTGCCCTGCAGAGGATTAACACTGATGAAATCACAGATTACTGAATCCTTGTGCAAACACAGAGCAGACATTTATTAGGCCCCTATTAGATGCTGGCATTATGCTATGTTGCCTGGGATACAAAATATGGTTATTACCTAACTTGCATTAATATGGTGCTTTTAGGTTATGCAGTCTGTTCACATACACGGAGTTTCACAAAAACTCCAAAGTGGGCAGGATGTCCATTTTACATTGGGGAAAATGAACCTTCAGAGAAGTCATGTGCTTTGATAAAGGTCATACAGCCAGAAAGATGGGAGGTTAGACTCAAAGGATTCCAATGGTCCTTTCAGGTCCAACAAGATAACAAGGCTGGGACTCAGGTTTTTTCCTTTATATCATATCAAATTTTCTGGATTGGGAGGACCTGGGTTCCAATATCCAGTATGTCACACATTAGCTGTGTGACCTTGGACAAGGCGCTTCCCTTTCCTCAGTCTTAGTTTCCTCATCTGTCAAAAGAAGGGGTTGGACTAGATATAATGGGAATCTGAAGATCTTCCCTGCCCCTTGGCCCCTTGATAGGCTTAAGTGAATCTGAGAACCTTTCCTGATTTGAAAATATACTCTGCCCCCTAATAGGCTGAATGTGGTTACATGGAGCTTTCTAATGGACTTATCATGAGTCTGGGGTGGGAGGCTTGTTTTTTCAGGACCGCCCATATCTTGTTGCTTTGTGATTGGGCAGTGGGTCAAGAGGGTTGTGACATTCTCTGACCCAGGAGAAAGCTATATATATCCTGATGTGAGATTTTGCTTTGGGGCTCACTTTTTTGGGGAAGAGTTGTGTGATTTGGCCAGATGAAACTCTGGGCAGCTGTTGAGCCACTCTCCACCCCCCCCCTCCCGCCCCCCCACTGGCTTTGAAAACCCAGATGTTGGTGCTTCCCTCTCTGGTAACTAACTGGGTATGGATGTGATGGTCAGACAGCTGGAAGCCCTGTCTGCTGAATTGTGTTATTTGCTGTTGTGACTTCTGTTTGTATTCTCTGAAGTTCAGGGTGCTGACTTTTCCCCCTGAACTAGGTAAATGATATATATTTGATTAAAGCAAAATTGTTAGCCCATTTTGAGTTGCTTTCCTTAGAAAAGTAGATCTAGGAACCTGTGCTAGCAGCCATCCTGGGTATGCTGGGGTGTTTGCTGCTACACTAGACAAGCTTTAGGATCTCTTCTACTTTAGACTCTAGGATGTGGAGATCGTTCAGTCCCTATTTGGACGTGACAGATCTCTTCTGGAAGCTAAGTGTTTTGGAGGTGGTAGTAAAGACAGGGTTAACATCTCCATGTGAGATGATTCCCTTTGCACCAGGAAAAAAAAATAATGTGACTATGGGGATAGTGAGTGGGGGTACCAGGGAAAAGAAATCCAGATCGGGCTTTATCATTTTCAGTGGGACTGAATATAAGTTGGGTTTGTTGCCATGGAAACTTAAGAGAGTTTCAGTAAATAGCTGTCATTCATGAAGAATGACCTTGGGAGGAGGGGGAGGCTCTTGGGAGGGGAGGCTGAAAGTTGGGAGAACTTCCGGCCTTCAGGATCAAGGTACAAAGCCGAAAAAACAATATGTATCTTTGATGGAAATGTTATTTTTGGCTTCATAAATCATTCAAGAGCCAGATTGCCAGAGAGATTCAGAGAAAAAGAATAGGGATCAGAAGACCTGAGTTTGGGTCTTGGATCTGACACTGTGACTAGCGGCTTAGCTCTGGGTAAATCCCCCAGCCTTTCTGGCCCTTGATTCCCTCCCTGGTAACACAAGGAGATAATCTCTTAAGGTCCCTTTAGGAATGACCTTGCCTCTGTTTTGTCCTTACTTATCTGTGTTCATGTTGTTTTCTCCCAGCAGAATGTGAGCAGTGACTGTTCCTGTTCCATCTCTGCATCTCCTGTGCCTAGTGCGGTTTCTCATATTCAGCAGGTACTTAATGGTTAGCATTTATAGAGCACTTGAATATTCTCTCATTTGAACAACCCTGGAAGGTGTAGGGGTGTGTGTGTGTGTGTGTGTGTGTGAGAGAGAGAGAGAGACAGAGAGAGACAGAGAGAGAGAGAGAGAGAGAGAGAGAGAGAGAGACAGAGAGAGAGAGAGAGATTATTATTCCCATTTCACAGATGAAGATAATGAGGCAGACAGAGCTTAAGTGATTTGCCCAGGGTCACTCAACTAGTCAGTACCTGAGGCTGCATTTGAACTCAGGTCTTCCTGACTCTAAGTGCAAAACTCTAACCATTGTACCACCTGGCTGTCTAATACATGCTTATTGAATTGAGCTGAAGTCTAGGTTGCCATATTACACCATCTGCATCTATCACATTTATGCCCCCAGGAGCCTGGGGAGCAAACAGTGTTTCAAAGATTCTGCCAATTAAACCCAAGGAGAATTTGGCATCCTCAGTAAGAGTGAGGTTCAAGGGCTTGTGTAAGACGATGGCTTAGTTAAGACCATCTGTTCTAAGCGTGAGGCCTGTAAACCTTACCAGTTTTCATCCACCAGTGTTGGCACCATACCTATCAATTATCACCATCATTCATTCAAAAGTCATTTAAGGGCCAACTCTGTATAGTAGTACAGTGGACAGAGCACTGGGCCTGGAGTCAGGAAGATCTGTGTTCAAATCTGGCCTCAGACACTTACTAGCTGTGTGACCCTGGACAAGTCACTTTACCCTGTTTGCCTCATTTTCCTCATCTGTAAAATGAACTGGAGAAAGAAAGTGCAAACCACTCCACTATCTTTGCCAAGAAAACCCCTCAAATGGGGTCATGAAGAGGCAGACATGACTGAAAATGACTGACATATAGTTTCCTGAGGACATCACTAGCCAAATGGGACTCCATGTACATCCTCATGGAATTCATGAATTAATGGCCTCCATTTCTGTAATACTTTAAGGGTTAGAAAGTACCTTCTTCACAAGAAACCTCTGAAGTCAATAGGGTTTCAAGGGCTACTTCTCCATGTTATTGGTGGAAAAACTAAGGCTCAAAGAGAGGAAATGACAATTTCTCTAGGCCTCAGTTTACCGGATTGGACTAGATGATTTCTTTAAGCACTGTCCAGCTTTAAACCCAGTGACCCCATGACTTACACGAAGTTGGTACCTAATTCTTTACTCTTGCCACTTCATCTCAGGACATATCCACATTCACATATTATAACATGGGATAATATTTGCAGTGCACTTAGCACGTGCATAATAGGCACTTATTAAATGCTTCTTCCTTCCCCTCTCCCAATAACTCTACAGTCACAGTTCCTAGACTACTATGCAAAGAGCTATGTGAGGTCCAACGGAGGGAAGGTAGTTTCCAAGGTGGGGATCAGGAAAGCTTCCTTGCGACTGGGCCTGGAAGGGACACAGGGCAGGGAGCAAGGTTAATGTTCAGTCTCTGACCAAGGTTAGAGGAGGTTTTCAGTCCATCAGTCAAACAGCATGCTCTTTGTCAGGCACTGTGCTACACACTGGGGAAACAAAGAAAGGCAGAAAACATCCCTGCTGTCAAGGAGCTTACACTCTAATCGGAGAGACACCATGCAGACAAGTCAGTCCAGACAAGATAGAGACAGGACAAACTGGGGATAAACTCACAAGAAGGCACCCAATAAGCTTAAAAAGGACTGGGAAAGGCTCCTTATAGAAGGTGGGACACAGATGAGAAGGGAGAGCATTCCAGGCGGGGTAAGACAGTTGATGAAAATGCCTGGAGTGGGGAGGAGTCACTACATTACGGAGTTTATCATCATCATGTCAGACTGAATGAGATTGTAGAAAGCTCATTGGATTTCTAGTCAGACATGGTTTTGAGACTAGGCTTAGCCATTTATTTACTGGCAACGTGAGTAAATCATTCCCCTTCTCTTAGCGTCTCTTTGCTCACCTGTAAAATGGGGTTAAATCTGTAAAATGGGCAGCTAGGTAGGATATTCACTCCTCAAACTAGGTCCCCCACTACTGTTTCCCATTAACAGTCAGGAAGTAGGTGAAATGAGCTCTAAGCAAAGGCATTTACAGCTATTTAAAGCCTTGTAAAGGTTTGCTTGGGGCAGCTAAGTGGCACAGTGGATAGAGTGTGGGCCTCAAGTCAGGAAGACTTATTTTCCTGAGTTCAAATCCAGACCCAGACACTTACTAGCTGTGTGATTCTGGGCAAAGCACGTAAATCCTGTTTGTCTCAGTTTCCTCATCTGCAAAATGAGCTGGAGAAGGACATGGCAAAGCACTCCAGTATCTTTGCCAAGAAAACCCCAAATGGGGTCACAAAGAGTTGGACAGGACTGGAAATGACTGAACCACCACCACCAGCAGAACAGGGATAATCATACTTGCCCTGGCTGCCTTGAGGGGTTGCTGTGCGGCTAGAATTAGATAATGCATGTGATGAAGCGCTGCTTAAATACTATTGACAGCATTATTGTCAGCCGCCGTGTGTGACACAGCATTCGATACTTCAGGTTGGAAGCTCATTCCAAGATTAACCAAAACAAGCATCTCATTAATGCTGGTGGTTAGACAAGTTTTTTTTTTTTTTAAGAAAAACTTTTAGCTCTGTTGGTGGATGAACTAAATTACTAAGGACCTACTATGTGTAAGGTCTCTGGGAACACAGAGATAAAAAATGGCAGCCCTTGTCCTCAAGAGGTGACATTCTCCTGGAGTGGGCAGCATTGGGGACCAGACTTGGAGTCAGGAAGACCTGGGTCTGAATCTCCATCTCAGATTTGCTACTTGACCTTGGGCAAGTCACTTAACCTGCTAGCCTCAGTTTCCTCATCTATAAAATGGGGATAGCACCTACTTGCCAGTATTGTTGTGAGGATCGAATGAGATTATATATGGAAAATGCTCTGTGACATTCCCAGTGACTACTATAGCCTCTCTCCTGAAATTTCCTTGTATTTATTTGTATATATTTTTCGTATTTTTATATGGGTACACGTTACTCCCCTGGTGGAAACTGTAAGCTCCCTGAGGATAGGAACTGGACTTGTTCTAGAGTTTATTGGTTCTAGGACAGGGGGTTCTTAAAATGTGGCCTGGAAACAGATGGGAGCTTCCAGCACCCTTTCAGGGTGTCCTCAAGGTCTCGAAACTATTTTTGTGATAACACTAAGACATTTTAATTTCTAATATAGTAAATATCAACTCACATAACCCATATAACAAGAACTCTTTAGGGTCTTTATTTTTTAAGGGTATAAAGGAGTCCTGAGACCAAAAAGTTTTGAGAACTTCTAGTTTAAGGAACTGAGGAGGCAGCTAGGTGGTGCAGCGGTTAAAGGCTAGGCTTGGAGTCAGGAAGATCTGAATTCAAATTCTGTCTCAGACATTTACTAGCTAGCTATAGGACCTTGGGCAAGTCACCTAACACTATCAGTCTCAGTTTAATACATAAAATGAGGGAGTTGGATTTGATGGCCTCTCTAAGGCCCCTTCCAGGTCTAAAACTATGACTTAGATTTAAACTAGATTTGGGGCAGCTAGGTGGTATGGTGGATGGAGTGCTGGGTCTGGAATCCTTAAGACCTGAGTTCAAATCCAGCCTTAGATGCTTACTTCCCTGGGCAAGCCACTTAATTTCAGTTTGTTTCATTTTCTTATCTGTAAAATGATATTAGCACCTGCCTCCCAGGGTTGTTGCAAGCATCAAATGAGATGCTATTTGTAAAGTGCTTAGCACAGGGCCTGGTGCATAGTAAGTGCTATATAAATGGGACATAATATAATATAATAATAATGTAATATATGATATGATGTATAATACTGTTATATAAACATAATCATTATTATTATCTTAGGATAGTATGAACTCATGGCAGCTAGGTGGTGCAGTAGATAGAGTGCCTCAGAGACTTACTAGCTGTGTGACCCTGGGCAAGTTACTTCACCCTGTTTGCCTCAGTTTCCTCATCTGTAAAATGAGCCAGAGAAGGAGATGGTGGACCACATAGTGAAGAAAGGACACAACTGGACAACAAGTATGAACTCATAGGTGAGGACATTTCCTTTCTAATGCCTGCTCTATAACTTATATCGTCTTAATTGCCTAGAACAGTCCTGTTTAACCCCAATAGAAGGGGATGACTTTGGGCTACAGACTGATTTAGAAAACCACAAATTTACATTATCTATGTTATATTGCATGTTTATTTCTTTTGTTAAACATTTCCCAATTACTTTTTAATCTGATTCTGGCCCAGGCTGCTGGGGCTCTGAGTTGAGGCCTCTGGTTTTGCCCATTCAGATGTTTAGTGACTTGCCCAAGGTCACAGAGTTGCCTCTTGAACCCAGGTTTTCCTGACTTCAGAGCAAGCTCTCCAGCTACCATACCATGCTGCCCATCTTATTTTTGCCTTTGTATACCCTTGCCTAGCACAGTGTCTGACGTACATTAGGTAATTAATAAATCCTTGTCCATTGACAGATTGTGCACAGACATAAGTAGTCAGCAGCTATTCAATGGTCTAGAAAGGGAGAACTTTGTGTTTAAAGGGATTAATTAACCTCACAAAGGGAGGCCAAATTTAAAAACAAATAGTTCCATTTGAGCAGGTTGGTGAAAAATAACAGAGGTTTTACCAAGAGGCAGCCCCAGGGAGGGGAGATAAGGCATTTAAGAGTCTGGCTCCCAGCTGCTCCTGGTGAATGAAAAACAACCTTCCCCCCAACAAATTTAAGGTGAAATAGAAACCTACTCCCTTAGAGATTGAGATGGAGAGAAGGGATTGGAACACTTAGCATCTCTGTGGCCCTTGGTAAGGCTTTTCCCAGCTGTTTGGTGGTGATTAATCAGTGAAGCCAGCCGGAGACCTCGAGAGATGGCCAACATTATCACTGCTATTTTCCCAGGGAGTGGAGGGAGCCTCGGAGGTTAAGTGGTTGGCCCCACAGAAATGGTGCTCCAGGCCCAGAGCCACGAGCTACAACTGAAGTGGCTCTAGTCTCTTTCTCTTCTTTAAGGACAGTGTTGGCCACGTAGTAGGTGCTTAATAAATGCTGGTTGTCTTCCCTCTTTCTTTTCTTCCTCTCCCTCCCTCCGTCTTTCCCTTCCTTCTCTCCCTCCTTCCTGTTTTTACTCTCTCCTTCCCTCTTTCCTTTTTTCCTTCCTTCCATCCCTCCTTTCTTCTTTTACTCCCCCCATCTCTCCCTTCCTTCTTCTTCCTTCCCTCCATTCTTTCCCTCCCTCCTTCCCTTCCTTCCTCTCTCCTTTCTTCCCTCCCTCTCTCCATTCCTTCCTTCCTTCTTTTCTCTCTCTCTCTTTCCTCTCTTCCTTCCTTCCTTAATAAATATTTGTTGAACTGAATGATGGGCCAAGCTCTTCTGCCCAGACCAGCCAGGCCTTGAGGGTGCTTTCCTAGTGCAATGTCATGCTGTATAAGCAACATGGGGTAGGAAAAAGGAGAAAGGCAGTTTGGATTCCAGTGCTGACTTTGTCAGTAACCAGCAGATGCACCAGCTGTTAATCCCCTCCCCTCCCTCCTTAGTTTCTTCCTCAGTAAAACATGACATTTGCTCAGATAGTTTCCCGAAAATCCCTTCTGGGACGGCTAGATGGCGCCATAGTGCATAGAGCACCGGGCCTGGAGTTAGGAAGACCTCTTTCTGAGTTCAAATCCTGCCTCAGACACATACTAGCTAGCTGTAAGACCCTGGGAAAGTAACTTACCCCTTTTTGTCTCAGTTTCCTCATCTGTAAAATGCGCTGGAGAAGGAAATGGCAAACTACTCCAATATCTTTGCCAAGAAAACCCCAAATGGGGTTGCAGAGAGTTGGAGATAACTGAATGGCAATAACAAAGTCCCTTCTGACATTCCGAGGTTCCTTCCTGCTTTAACGTTCTATGTCCCGCTGGTTGTGGTGGGACACGTCTACCGTCCTTGTTTCTGGGAAGGCTGAGGCTGATGGATTGCTTGAGCATAGGAGTTCTGAGTTATAGTAGGCTAAGCCAATTGGGTGTCTTTGCTATGTTTGGCACTATAATGGGGTGACCCTTGGAACGGGGGGCACCAGGCTGTCTAAGGAGTGAACAAATATAAGTTGGGAATTTGAGAGCAGGTCATAGTCTTCATGCTGATTAGTAATGGGATTGGACTGGTGAGTAGCTATGGCCTAGCCAGAGTGAGATAGGGGAGCCAAGTCTCAAAAATGTCTTTAAAAGTCAACCATTCTATGTACAATGTTCCAATATCCCATGTTCTCAGGCTCTCTCTGGCTTTAACATTTTATGGTCAGAAGAAAGGAGATTTATTACTAGGTGGTGGTGTTTTTGTGTTGTTGAATGAGAAGGAGAGGGGAAGAGAAAGGTATGAACTGCGGGAGGGGTAGAGAGAAACTCCCAACAGTGTCCTCAGGGGTGCTTGGTGATATGGGGCCTCCTGTCAGGCCCACAGGCTACCCCTTGCCTGGGGTTTACAAGCGTCTTAGAGCAGAGGAAGCTCTCCAAAGCAATGGGACAAGAGCATGTCTTATTTGACTAAGCCCAGTGGAGGCTGTGAAGGGCAGGGATACATCAGCTTGTCTGCTTTCCCTTCAGGCCTGTCATCTGGCAGAATATCTCACATGAAATCAATGTGACAGGCAGAGCAGAGGCCTGCTGAATCATGAGGGAATCAGCAGCCCCTGGGGAGGGGTGCTGGTGACCTCTTCAGGGCTGTCAGCATGGATTGAACAAACAGCTATTTGGGGACAGTCCTGGAGCTCCTCAGGACCCTGACCAAACCATGGGGCTCTGATGCCCAATTCCTCCTAACCTGATGTGGAAAACCATTTCAAAGAGCATCCAAACTCCTGTATGCAAGTGTCTGCTCTTAAGAAAATGCACAGGAAAGGGATCTGGTCTAGCCACTATGCTGTGTGACCTCAGACAAGTGCCTTCCCCTCTCTGGGCCTCAGTATCCCCCTCACTCAAATGAGAAGTTTCGACTAGATACTGTGTAAGGTGCTTTCCAGCTCTGACTTGCTATGTGTCTACTTTCAGATTTCCTGAGACTAAGCTCCTAGGACACTGAGGCTGGGCAGAAGATAGGAGAGAGGAATGACAAGTGATGGAGACCTCACTTATTTGGCTTTTCACCAGTTATGTGGTGGGTTTAAGCCCTCTGGTTCCATCATCCAGTCCATTCTTTCATCTTCCACATGAGAACACAGGCCCAGATAAGAAAAGCAACTTATTTTAGATCAATTTAAGTGAATAAATGGTAGAGGCCGGAATTTGAACCCAGTTCTCTTCCCACAGTACCACATTACCTCCTAGTCAGGGTCTAGGTTGGGAGGGAACCTGGCACCCTGTGAAAAACTGGACTCTGAATTTTAGGCCTTGCTAACCCAATTTGGCCTCCTAGGGCACCATCTCTTCCACTTGGTGGCTGTCCAAATGATGAGAACTGGGGCCAGAGAACTTGGGTTCCAATATTGCCTCTATCACCTATAACTCAATTTCCTCATTTTCGTGGCTTTGTGTAAATTGCTTAACCTGCCTGAGCCTCCATTGCCTATCTGTCAAATGGGAATGGTAACAACATTTACCTTATGGGGTTGTTGTGAGGACCGAATGAAGCCCTTTGTAAACCTTAGGGACTATGCACACAGGAACTAGCCAGTGACAGGATCACAGGGTCATAGCTTTAAAACTGGAAGGGACCTTGGGGGGTCATCGAGTCCCACCACCTCATTTTACGAATGAGGAAAATGAGGCAGAAAGGTTAAGGCATGAAGCATTTATTATATACTTACTATATGCCAGGCACTGTGCTTAGTCCTGGGGATGCAAAGAAAGGCCCAGAAACGGGAGTTCCCAGTTTAATGGGGAAGATGACACGCTAACAGCTACATACAAAGAAAATACAGACTGGAGACAATCAGCAAAGGACCTGGAAAGGCTTCTTGCAGAAGGCAGGATTTTAGTTGAGACCTGAAGAAAGCCACAGGGGGCAGAAATGAGGAGGGAGAGCATTCCAAGCATGGGGGGGACAGCCAGGAAAAATGTCTGGAGTTGGGAGATGGAATGTGCGTGGAATGGCACGGAGGTAAGTGTCATGGAGAATGGAAAGAAGAATATGGTAAAAGAAGACTGGAAGGGGAGGGGAGGGACAGGCTAGGAAGGACTTTAAAAAGCAAACATAAGAAGTTCTATTTGATTGAAGGTATAATAGGGAGCCATGAGAGTTTACTGAGAAGAGGTGGGGTTGGGGGGGTTTACACTGACATGTTCAGACCCCAAAAGAACCAGAACCAGTTCCCTTGCCCCCCAATTCAGGGCTCTTTCCAGTACAGTGTGCAGCTTTTCTAAGGTCTGATAGTCTATTCTGGGCCAGCCTATCTACTAGGGTTTAGAAATCAGTCACACTCAATTCCTAATTCCCTCTCCTGGTTCATTTTTTTTCCCCCTGTCGCCACAATTCAGCTTTGGGCCATTGGAGTGTGTTTTCTAGGGTTCATTCACAAAGGAAATAGAATATACAAAATGAGAAATGATATACCAGGAGAAGGTCATTAGACATGCAGATAAAAGCAATCTACTCAGTTCCAGACTGAGTGGCACCTAGGATTTCTAATCTAATCCTTAAATTAAATTCCCTAGGCTTAGCATGGCCTATGTTCTTTGCTAGGCCAGAAACCCCAAGCCAGGATGTCAGGCTCCCTCACTGCTCCAGATGCGAATGGTGTCTCTTTCCGTCAGCCCCCTCCAACACTGATTTGAGCATTCACCCATCTGTGCTCAATGGACCAAGCTTATTGGCTCATCTTTCCAATCAGACAGTTAGGAAACACCAGATGGCACCAGGGGCTGGGGATGTTTACTCTTCACATTTCCTTGGCATCATGTTTCTGAATGATTCTTCCCTCAATCAAGAAGGAAGGAAATGACACATAACCAATATAGGCCATAGTCCCATCATCTCAGAAAAACCAGAATCATTCAACCCGACACTTGGCTCAACCCTGGAGTTTGAAAAACACAACTCTGTTCCTTTAAGCCACATGACAGAGTAGAAAGAGGAAGAATTTGGAGTTCTAAGACTTGGGTTTGAATCCCAGCCTTGCCACTAGCTGGGTGAACATGGGCAAATCACTAATCCTGTCTGAGTTCTAGTGTCCTGGTCTATAAAAGTGCTGCTGTGAGGAAGGTCCTCGCACAAACCTTAAAGAATTACGGAAATGTTGCCTGGTTTAAAGTTCCCCACTGCCATACTGCCCTTGTAGCTAATGAAAGCTTTGTCAAGGAGGGCCATGTTACTGCTGTTGTTTGTCCTTCATTCTTGAGGAGGACCATGACATCAGGAAGGTGATGCCATGACATGCAGGTGAATTGGATTTAAGAGAGGCAGCAGGGCTGTGCAAAGTCACCAGCCTCACTTTCTCTTCTGGAGCTGTCTGGGTCCAGTGGCAAGAGACTGATTAGGACGATTGGAGATGACTCCAGATATAGTGGGAGACCTTGGCCTTTTTAAGCTAAAGTCTTTCCCAGGTCTCAGTTTGACTAAAACAACACACATTCAATGATTAAAGGTTGGAAAGAAATGAAGCAAAGAATGGCCTCTTTTACCTAGTCAAAAAAAAAAAATCAACCTGGGAGGGGTAGACCCTCAGGATTTCTGCCAAAACAGAAACAGTTACTTTTCACATTCACTCTGAGCCATCTGGGCCCAAACAATGACCAGGTTTGGGACTTATTCTGGGCTAATCATTGAGAGCCAGAGTGATTAGGGTTTAAGGCATGGTTCTTGAAGAAATCTATCCCATAAACTGAGACAGTTTTCCTCAATCAAAACTGACATTCTCTTGGGCAGAGCATCCACAAGTAAGGGTATTATACCCTATGTGGACAGAGGGAGAAGGAGGAAAGGAAAGCAGAGGAGAAGAGAGGGAGGAAGAAAGATACAGGGAAGGAAGGAAGAAATGAGCTGCATTGCTCAACTGGAACTGACCAGTTGGGTCCCCAGTGAAGTTTTACTACTCACAGGTTGTTAGCAACTTGGAAATGAACAAGAGAAGCCACCGCTTTGTTCTCCCCCTTCTCCATCCCAGGAAATGCACCAGGCCCTTTCCCCTTTCTGACGGCAGAATGTGAAGCCTCTTGATGAGGGTGAAAGAGGAGAATGTAAAAGCTGGCTTGAAGCCTAACATCAAAAACCTACTATCTTGACAACTGGTCCCATCACTTCTTGGCAAACAGAGGGAGAAGAAATGGAAGCAGTGTCAGATTTTATATTCTTGGGCTCACAGATCACTGCAGATGGTGACTGCAGCTGTGAACTTAAAAGACGCTTGCCCCCTTAGATGGAAAGCTATGGCAAATCTGGGCAGCATACTAAAAAGCAGAGACATCACCTTGCTAGCAGAGTCAAAGCTATGGTTTTTCTAGTAGCAATGTAAGGCTGTGAGAGCTGGATTATAAGGAAAGTTGAGTGCTGCAGAATTGAATTGTGGGCCTGGAGAAGACTTTTGTGAGTCCCTTGGACAACAAGGAGAACAAATCAGTCAATAAATACTTAAAGAAATTAACTCAAGCTCTTTACTGGAAGGTCAAATACTGAAGCTGAAGCTTAAATCCTTTGGCCACATAATGAAAAGATGACACTCATTGGAAAAGACCCTGATGTTGGGAAAGATTGAAGGCAAAAGGACAAAGGGACAGCAGAGGATGATAGCCAGTGTCATGGAAACAATGAATATTAACTTGGAGAGACTTTGAGAGATAGTGTAGGATGGAAGGGCCTAGAATTCTCTGGTCCATGGGGTCACTAGGAGTTAGACATGACTGAACGACTGAATAACTACAACTCCCCTCCCAGGTCCCCAAGTCAGTGTGGATCTGAGCCTACATTCCTTCCTTCCATCAGGACCTTGAGAGATACTTCTTACTTTGCTTTTCCTTTAAAACAGAAAGCATTTATAAACCTTGTTTAGTGAGAGCCTTATAGACAAGAACTCTTCTGAGTTCTGAGTTCAAATTCGGCCTCAGACACTTAACAGTTACTAGCTGTGTGACCTTGGGCAAGTCACTTAACCCCAAACTGCCCTCCAAAAAAAGAAAAAAAAAGAAAAAATCCTGACAAAGGGATGATCTTATTGATGGGGTGCTTGGGATCTGTGTTTGTAAAATCAATTTGTAATACCACTTTGTAACATCAGTCTGTAAAATCACACTCTATCCCCCGCCCCGCCCTCCCACCCAGCTTCAGAGCATTAACTCTGCCCAGCAACAACTCATGAATTGTTCATCTCAGCTTGAAACAATAACAAGCTATTCTTATGAATCCTTCACAAAAGTATCTATAAACATTCCAGCTTAGGCAACTATTATCTCCCCCTTGTATAGTGTCTCGCTGCCCCCATGAATCCTTTGGTACCCTATCTCTAGGCTGACTCCTTGGCTGCCTCAATGAATCCTTCAGGATACTATCTCTGGGTTAACTCCTTAGCCTATTATCCACTGAGTCTCAGTTAGCCTTGGTTCCCAGACATCAACCTTGTCAAACATGACACTGATGGGTGGCAGACTGGGCACTTCTCCATCACCCCTTGACAGCTAGCGGACTTAGTGACGTTTCAAGCCTAAAACCACACCTCTAGGTAGCCCCCCCCCCTTGGGTTTTTCCTAGTGAAACATGGGTAATATGCCTGTGCAGTTACATTAAAAATGCATGTTCCTTTAAACACTGGCCCCACCTTAACTCCTCCCTAATCCCACCCTTAATCACCTAGTTAGCATAATTGGCACAGGTTCTACTATGGATTATCCTATAAAAATCTTAATTCTATCCCTTTAAGGTTGCATGTCCCCCAAAAGGACTTTTGCCCGATGTACAGCCTAATAATAAACTTGCAGGTCCCCTAAGGACCCTTACCTGCTATAAAGCGTAAAATAAACTTTTACAACTCTGACTCCAAGTTGGCTTGGGCTGAATTCTTTCAAGACTGAATTGAAGGTTTTCTGGTCTTAAGATAAAGATCAGAGTTCCTGCTGAACCTATTAGCCATCCCTCATCATTATCATATTCCAGCTTAAGTCAGTCTCTAAGGGCTAGCCCTATCCCAGAGGCTGCCCTTCCTCATTCATTCATTCATTTATTTGATAAGCATTTATTAAGTACCTATTCCATTAAAAGTAAAGTACAAACAAAGCTTAGAGAGATACAGGATTCTTGGCTCAGTAAGAAGGCAGATGAAATTCAGTTTTATGCTGATAGCAACAATCCAAAGTGCTTTTATGATGCCCTGAAGGCTATTTATGGGCCAAAGACCTATGGTGCCCCTCAGCTACTCAGTGCTGATGGAGCCATCTTCATTCCTGATAAGGACATGATCCTGGAGAGGGGCTGAACACTTCCATAGTGTTCTCAACAGACCGTCATCAATCAATGCTGAGGCCATTGACTGTTTACTTCAGGTTGAAGTTAATCCCTCCCTAGATCCAACTGAAGAAGAGGTTTTGAGTGCCAAGTGCCATCAGGCTCCTTTCGTGTAGCAAAAGCACCTGGTGCTGATTCTATTCCAGCTGAGATTTACAAGGTAGGGGGTCCATTGCTTGTAACAAAGACTGACTGAAATTTTCTGGGTTATATGGCAAGAGGAGCTTATCCCTCAGGAGTTCAAGGATGCCTCCATTATTCATTTCTATGAAGTTAAAGGAAATAGATTGTCCTGTGACGGTCACGGGGTGGGTGGGGGGGTCCTCTCTCTCAGGTACAAAAATGCTGTACTTAGTGGGATACCAGGCAAATGAAATAGTCTCTGCCCTCATGCAGCTTCTGTCCCACTGGAGTGGGGAGAGGTTTGCAATACAACCCATACAAGGGAAAATTGTTTTATATCATCAGGGACCTAGCAATCATCAACAGAAATCAACACTACAAAAATCCAAAGTAATAGGTATAGTTTCCACAAGGCATTTTCTCTTGGAAATCTCTACTTTCATTCTATTGGTTGTTCCTGCCACGTGGGGTTCGTTTAACAATTAGGATGTAGCTATTGTCTGTTACAATAGTATAATCCTCACTGGGAAGGCCCCAGTGATAGATAATTTCACTGATGTTTACCTAATAAGGACTTTGATGGAAACACTACTAGTTCTTGAGTCAGAGGACCTGGCTTTGAATTCTATCATTGCTACTTGCTACCTGTGTGACTGAGCAAGTCAGGTCTCGCTTTCCTCATCTGCAATACAAGTGTATTTGACTAGTTTAAAATCTTCCAATGAAATTATCTCCAAATTCTGGGATTCTTTGATTCCAAGATCTTTGAGAAATCCTTACCCTGGTGGTGAGTCTGGGTACAACACGTTGACTTGGGACAACGTCTCCATGTAGGCACCAAAGTCGAAGGCAGGAGGGAACTCTTCAATACAGGTGGATCTCAGCTCTCCAACAGAGCCACCATAGGAGAAGCCATCTGGAGCTGGAAAAGAAGAGTTAAGCTCTCATTCCCTGCATCCAGGAAATGGTCTGAGAGAGGAGTAGCAGCAGACCTTGGCTGGACATGTCTGGTGAGGGTAGTGGCAGAAAGAACACAAGTCTCAGTTTCTGGACGGGTGGGTTCAACTCTTAGCACGTACTGCCTTGTGACCTTGAACAAAATGCTTCATCAATGTAAATGTCCTTCTTCAACTATCAAAATGGGAATAAGGCTATGTGTACTATCCAACTCACAAAACTGTTATGAGGAAAGTCCTATAAGCTTTAAAGCCCTACAGAAATCTGAATGGTTATTATTATAATTATATAACTTTGTTAAGCAAAAGTCTGAGCTGAATAGGGTTAGGGTAGCCACACTGTTGGGGAGAAGACTTACACAATCAATTCAAATTCCTTCCTATAGATTATTCAGTGTGAGCATTACCACTGGAGTATGTGGAGAGATATTTAGTTTTTTTTCTCTCCATGTGCTTTTTGGTTGCCTCTCTCAAAGGCAAACTCATCTGAAACTTATGGAAAGTCATCTGAATATCTGCCTATGGAAATAGAATTGGGGTTGTCAACTATCATCCTAGAACTGAGTTGAATTGTGTTTTTTGATCAGATTCCATTCTAGTATTACCTAGATTCTCTATCAGCATGGAAAATAGAGAGTTTGATTCTTTTAAATTTTGTTCCTTAAGTTTATATTTGCCTTCCTTCAGTCTCTTCTTACTCCACAGTCCAGCCACACCCAGGAAGGCACACACATAGGTCCCCCTGAAGGTTCTGAGGAGGCCTTGAAGCATCATGGTTTTCAGGGATCCAAATTGCTATAGGTGATACCTCGGTTTTCATTTCTTTATTTGTAAAATGGTGGGAAGGGGGGAAAGAAAGGTAGTGATGGTTAGATTAGATGATGTCTAAGGCATTTTCTAGTCTCTGAAATTGACTCCTTCCATCTCTGATATGATACATTCTAAGTTTCTATTTTTAACATTTGATTTTTATTTTTTGCTTTTTTTTTTTGAAGGGGGGAAGGCAGGGTAACTGGGGTTAAGTGACTTGCCCAAGCTCACAGCTAGCAAGTGTTAAGTGTCTGAGGCCGGATTTGAACTCAGGTCCTCTTGACTCCAGGGCCGGTGCTCTATTCACTGCGCCACCTAGCCACTCCTAACATTTGATTTTTTTAAAAAAGAACATTTTATATTCTTAGGTCTCTTCCTGCATTGATATTATATCTCATATCCCTTCTGGTTCTAACATTCTGGGCTCTGTGGACCCTAACATATCTGATAGTCTCTGTTCTGAGGTCATTTCTGCTCTAACAGTCTATGTTTTAGGATCTCTTGGCTTTAGAATTCCATGAATATTCTAGGATTGTTCAGCACATAAGTTGAGTTCCATTCAGTGACATTATAGTCTGAATGAGCAGCTCCATTATTCTTTCTCCAAACCAGTAGCCTCTGAATGCCACAGTGTTCTCTCATCTCAGTTTATTTCACCTATATCAGTAAAGTTAATCTCTCCATGGCTTTTCTGGTAAAAGACCATGACAAACATCATGTTTGTTGTTTCTTTAGCATAAGTAACAGGCCATTACTTTCAGGTACTACAACTGGTTAGCCATCCCCCAGCTGATGGGCATTAATTATGTCTCTAGTTCTTTGCTACCATTAAAAGTTTTGTTATAAAAATGTTGGTGCATATGGAGTCTTTCCTTTTGTCAATGACCTCCTTAGTGTATAGGCCTAGAAGTGGAACCTTTGGAGCAAAGGGCATGGACAATTTATCCACATTATTTGTATAATCCCAAACTGCTTTGTAGAATGGTTGAAATAATCCACAGTTTCAACAACATGGCATTAGTGGGGCCCAGTGTTTTGATCCCAACACCGTCTCCATCTGTAGGAAGGTTGGTCTGACACGCAACAGGGGAAGTGGCTGCAGCTGATTAAGGGAGCCATTCCCATCTTGAAATAACATTTAAAATGAAATACATAGCTTAGCTTCGTGAGAGAGAAGACACAGAGCCAGGGCCAGTGGGATCTCAAGGATGGAGGGGACTTTTAGTATGGATGATCAAGTCCAGCTTCTTCATTTTATGGATGAGAAGACTGAGGAGGTTCAGTGGATAGAGACAGTGCTGGGTCTGGAGTCAGGAACACCTGAGTTGAAATCTGACCTCAGCCACTCAATTGTGTGATACTGGGCATGTCACTTAACCTCTGTTTGCCTCAGTTCCCTCTTCTGTGAAACGGGGATAATAATAGCACCTACATCCCAGTTGTGATGCTCCAAAGAGATAATACTTGTAAAGCCCTGAGCCCAATGACTGGCACATAGTAGCTCCTATATACAAGTTAGCTAGTAGCAAATAGTAGTAGTGAGTAGTAGTAGTAGTAGTGGCAGCAGCAGCAGCAGCAGCAGTAGTAATGAATAGTAGCGCTGAGATTTGAATTCTGACTTCTAGCCCAGGGTTCTTTCTGCTATACCACATACTAGGTCTGCCTGTATCTGTGTGTGTGTGTGTGTGTGTGTGTGTGTGTGTGTGTGTGTGTGTGTGTGTGTATCTCCTATGCCATAGATTCACAATGGCTGTCACTCTGGGTAGGGAGAAGAGAGCCCTGGGGGGCGAACCCTGAGGTCAGGCAGAGGCTCCTGGACTCCACTGAGTTCCTAAACTAACCCACCATTGCGTTCTACTCCTCCCCTGTGGAGGACCAGGGCTTTTGTTTTAGGGATGGGCTAGCTAGCCAAATGGATCAAAGACTAATTTACTAATGTACTGAGTCTGCTGCACAGAAGGTCGGGCCTCCAAAGGTGAGGCAAAGAATCAAGAGGGGGCAGGAAATCTGTCTCCCTAAGCTGCTGACTCGCTAAGGATCACGCCCCAATGCCAAGAGCCTCCCCCCTCTGCCTGCCTGGCAGTAAGAGCCTTCTTTGTGCCTTGAGGCATTGTGGAGAGTGACTCATATTAATAATGGTAACAATAACTCCCAATTAAATAGGACTTCAAAGCAATTTGGGCCCATTATCTCATATTAGCTGTACAACCAAGGGTAAGTCACTTAGAGCCAGTGGTACAGAGTAGGTGGCACAGAGAATACAAAATGCTACACCTGGAGTCAGTAAGAGTTGAATTCAAATTCTGCTTCAGATACTGACTAGCTGTGTGACCCTGGGCAAATTATCCTCTTTCACCTTCAGTTTTCTTATTTGTAAGAAAATAATCACACCCACTTCCCAAGGTTGTTGTGAGGACCAAATGAGATAACATGTATAATGAAATTTTTGAATCACAACATAAACATTAACCATAATTATTAGTGACTTTTCTGAGTCTTAGTTTCCCCACATATAAAATTATTATTATAAAACTTCTACCTAATAAAATATGAGAAAAGCCCTTGGTAAAACTTAGAGTACTATGGACGCGGTAATTTTTATTGTTATCGATCCTCACAGACACTCTATGAGGTAGGTAATATAGATATCAACTCTATTTTACATATGAGGAGACTGAGGCCCAGAAAGATTCATGGGATCACAGAATCATAGATTTAGGACTGGAAGAGACTTAGAAGCCATTGAGTCTAAATCAATAAAAGCTGAGAAAGGTTAAATGATTTTCCAAGGAAACAGTACTAGAAAGTCTGAGGCAGGATTTGAATCCAGGTCTTCCTGACTCCACTGGTCCACCTAGCTGTCTCCAAGTTAAGTGGCTTGCCCGTGGATACATTACTAACAAATGTCACAAAAAAAGACCCAAACCCAGGTCCTCTCTTACTCCAGTACCAGCCTTCCTCAGTCCCTATACCCTGCCTCTTTCCTGGCTGCATCCCCCATCAAATTGAGTATAAATCCTGCCATAGCCGTCATAACCTTGGGCTGCTGGGTTGTATGCTATCTGTAGGAACATTTCCCAATCTGTCTCTCTCCCTGTTCCCTCAAGCCTCAGGGTGAGTTTTTTTTTAAACAGTCTTTTATCTTGTACATGTCCTCATTTTTCCACTCAATCCAAATTGTCTCTGCCGGGGCAGGCAATCTGATATGGCACATGCCAACTTATCTACCTGACACCATAATGTCCTGCCTCTTCTCTGGATGTCTAAACCCTTGTATTCACACAGCTTAGGGGATATGAATGATTACAGATCAGAGCATGTTTTAAAGCTGAGGGAGACCATCAAAATCACCCTTTCTATTTGACAGATGATGAAACTGAGGCTTAGAGATGAGGTCATGGTAAAGGTCATTCAATGACTTGGTGGTAGAGCCTGGACTCAAGCCCAGGTGTTCTGCCAGGATTCCAAATGGGATTGAATTGAATTAATTAAAATAAATATCTACAAAGTGCCTTGTTATGCACAAGGAAACTGGGATTGGTCTTGGGGATACAAAGATGAAAAACAACAGTCCTTTCCCTCAAAGAGCTTTCAATTTACCAAGAGGGGATAGAGGCCATAATACAAAAAAATAAGATATTTGATAGGGACAAAGTAGAGATTCTGGCAAATTGAGCTGGGAAAATCTGAGGAGGGAGATTCCTTCCATCTGATGGAATAAAGAAAAGCTTCATTGAAGACATGGCCACTGAACCTTGAAGAAGGAGATGGATTTAGAGAGGCAAGTTGAGGCGAGGACATTCTAGGCATTCGGGATGGCTTCTGTGAATGCACAGAGATGGGCAACGGAATGTTAAGTTGCAAGAAGAGTCAGTTCCAGTGATCCATTAGTCAGTCCAGTTGAGTTGGAATGGAGGTATATGAAGGGGAATAATGTGAACAAGGCTGGAAAAGCTCTTTGGAGCCAGATTGTGAAAGGCCTTCAATTTTAGGATAAGGAACAATATTTATGCACCAAATATGCTCTGCTGGTTATACAATGGTCTTCCTAATGTGCCACTATGATTATGCCACTCTTCTATTCCAAACTTAGGGTGACTCTCAACTGCTGTTGTTGTTCATCCTTCGATGTCTCAACTTGCAGGTGAATTGGATTTAAGTGACTCAAAAGCTGTGCAATGTCGTTTAGCCTCACTCTCTTCTCCAGAGTCATCTGAGTGCAGTGGCAAGACATAGGTCAGGATGAGTGGAGATGGCCCTGGATGTAGTGGGAGACCTTGGTCTTTTTAAACTAAGGTCTTTCCCAGGTCTCAGTCTCTCCAAGGCAACACCCATTCAGTGATTTAAGACTAGGTAAGAAGTGAGGCAAAAGATGGTCTAGTTTGTTTACTTAAAAAAAAAATCAACCTGGGAGGGGAAGACCCTCAGGGTTTCTGGCCAGATCAGAAACAATTGCTAGTTATATTCACTCTGAGCCATCAAAACCCAAACAATGACCAAGTGAGGTTTGAACTGGGACCTATTATTGGCCAATCAGTAAGATTTAGAATGATTTAGGTTTAAAGGAATAATCAAGTAACTCCATCTGAATCCCACTGGACTTTATCAAAGCCAGGTTTTCCAAAGCTCTATTTCAAGAAATCATAAATGAAACTACATGAGACAAAAGAGTTAATTGTCCCAGTTTTTTTTAAAGTGATAGAATTAATAATTAGAGAAGAGAAAAAAAAAGAAAAAATCTAGCCCCCCAAACCCCAAGATATCTTGTGAGGTTTAGGTGATTTTGCAGAGCACCCACATGTAATGGTATAATTCCCCATGGGAAAGATGGAGGGAAGGAAGGAAAGAAGGCCTCTCCATTGTTCAGTAAATGAGAAACTTGCAATTCTGTCATTTAAAAGCTCTACCATCACACTGTAATCTACAAGTTCAGTCCCATTTTAATGATTCTCCATGTGTTCCAACTCAACCTTCCATCTCTGGTTTCCTTTTGCCCTATCCCATCTGTGTGCTTTTGCTCAGGCCCTTTCTCATGACTTGAATGTTCTGCTTCTTCCAGGAAGTCTTCTTGGAAGCCTCCACATCACCCTTTTACACCCCCCCCCCCCCAGGGAGAAAGTGAATTGTTTCTCAAATATCCTACAGCACTTAGCAGGGCACTCAACTTTGTTTATATCTCATTGTCTCTTGTCCCATACATACTTCTGTATTTCTTCTTTGTTCCATTAGATTGTAAGCATCTTGAGGGCAGGCCTATACTGTACAAATCACTGTTTTCCCAGTGTTAGGCACAGGTCCTTAGACACAGTAGGTACTTTAAAACTATCCACTGAACTGAACTGAGTCACATGTCTGAAAGATGCTCTTCATGAGCTTATGTTCTGGATAAAGACTGGGAGCCCCAAAATGACCACAGCAATGAAGAACTGCTCACTATGTAGCAACAACTGTAAGTTTCTTTAAGGTGACAGGACCATATGTTTAGAACTGGAAGGGATGTCAGAGGTCACCGGATCCAACACTCTCATTTTCACAGAAGGGGGAAGAGATTAAGCATTTACATAGTGTCTACTACGTGTCAGGCACTGTGCTAAGCACTTTTTTACAAATATGATCTCATTTTATCCTCACGGCAACCCTGGAATACATAAGGAAACAGAAGCCCAGGAAAGTTCAGTGAGCAGCTCAAAGTCACTTAGGTAGCAAGTGACAGGTAGGATTTGAATCCAGGTCCTCTGACTCCAAACCCAAATTTCTCACTTACCATGAAGCCTTTCGTAGATACTTATAATTTGTATTACTCATTATTTTTAGTAGAAGTAAGTCTTTATGCTTTTGTCGGGGGACTACTACACGGATCCTTTTGACAAGCCCAACTTCCTGGTATGAAAGGGGAAGTTTCTGAAGTTAATATTCAACAAATGTTACAAAGAGCTTTAATTTCTAGAGAGATGGACTTTTACTTAAATAATGGATTTTCTTCAAAGAAACATAAATGGAAATGCAAGGAATAAACAGGTTATTTATTCTTCCCCATTTTACAGCTGAGAAAACGGAGGGAGAAAGAGGTTAAATGACCCACCCAGGGTCACACAACTAGCAAGGTTAGATTTGAACTAAGGTCTTCTTGACTCCAGACCCCAGTGCTCTGTCCCCTGAACTACCTAGCACCTGTTAGGTGCTAAAGAAGTTGGTAAAGTTCTATGGGGCATTCAGAAAGGGAGTAATAACTTTCCACCTAGGAAAATCAAGGAGGGCTTCATGAAAGTAGCACCTGAGATGGGCCTTAAAGAATAGGTAAGGTTTCAACAGGCACTAGTGTTTAGTCTTTAACATTTGAATGAATGTATGTAGATGGTGTAATGGATAGAGTGCTGAGCCTGGAAGGCCTTAAACACTTACTAGCTGTGTGACCCTGGGCAAGTCACTTAACCACTGCCTTCCTCAGTCTCCACAATTATAAAATGGATTAAAGAGAATATTTACTTCCCAGGGTTGTTCTAAGGATCAAATGAGATAATATTTGTAAAAGCACTTAGCACAGGGCCTGAAACATAGCAGATTCTTAACAAATGCTTGTTTCCCTCCTCCTTGCTACCCACATTGAATAGAATGTATCCCAGGGGGGCAGCAAGAATCAGTGACTCAATTGATTGTTTTTCCATGTTTCTGGCAGGGACATAAGTCATGCTAGGACTCTGAAGGACACTATTTGGGGGTACTCTGGACACAAATGAAGGCCTCCCCCACCAATTGCCCCAGTAACTTCTGGCTTGAAGAGAGGGACACTGGGATGATTGGATTGATGATCAAAAGATCTGAGTTTAAGTCCTAGGTATACCATTAGGTTGTGGGAATTTGGGCAAGTCACACAACTTCTCTAAAGTCTCAGTTTCCCTTTCTGTTTGATGAGGACATTACTCTAGACCAGAGGAGTCATGCGGCCAGTAGCACTCCCAAGAATGGATGCCATTGCTCTAGATCACTGAAATGCCTTCCAATTCTAACATGCTAAATCCCATGTTCTACATTCTATGTTCTAAAGTTGGACTTCATTTATTGGTCACTGGAGTAACCAACTTCAGCCTCTGGCTGCTCTGCCACTGAGCCCTTGAGGCCAAGTGAGGGCTTGTGACTGCCAGGTGTCCAGGGACTCAGACTGGCCTAGAGGGAAGGGGTCACTTCTCTCTTACCATAGGTGGGGTCCCTCCTCAGGTGTGGGTGGTTCCGGAGTCTCCCATCCTTCCGAAGGCTGCCCACAATGATGGTCACACAGGACAGAAATAGCACCAGGCCGATGACCACCCCAGCCACCAGCAGAGGGGACACCAGCAGGCTGGGGTCGCCGGTGCTCTCTGTGAAGACTGGGTACTTGTTGATGGGGCCGCTCTGGTTGGAGTGAATTTCTGTTGGCAGGGATGATGAGGGGAAAAAAAAAGACATCTGAGTACAGGAGGTAGATAAGGAAGTCAATTCTACCTTAGCAATGCCTCATGAACCCATCATTTCTTTATTCTCAGGGTTATAACCTTAATTCTACCTCTCATCATCCCTCACCTGAACCATAATAACAGCTTACATTTCTTTAGCATTTTTAGTTACTAAGTGGCCTCACCATAACAATCATGAAAGATAGCACAATTGTTATCCATTTCAAAGAAGAGAAAACAGAGGACAAGAGGTCAAATGACTTGCCTATGTCTACATAGCTAATACTAGAAGAATAATGCAAGAGGGGGTAGCTAGATGGCACACAGAATGGAGCACTGGCCTCAGACACTTACCAGCTGTGTGACCCTGGGTAAGCACTTAACCTCGACTGTTTCCAAAAGAGAAAAGGATAAGACAAGAAATAAATCAGACATCCATATAGGGGAAATAGTTTGCCGTGTAAGCAGCAGAATTAGAATTTAAACCCAGACCTCCGCCTCCATAGCCAATGAAATATCTACTATGACTACCACCTCTAAGGACAGTTACATGGCACAGTGATTAGAGCACTGGGCTTGGAATCAGGAAGACTCATCTTCATAAATTCGAATATTGCCTCAGACACTTACTAGCTGTGGGACCCTGGGCAAGTCACTTAAGCCTGTTTGCCTCAGTCTCCTTATCTACAAAATGAGCTGGAGAAGAAAATGGCAAAATACTCCAATACCTTTGCCAACAAAATGCCTAATGGGGTCACAAAGAGTCAGACATGACTGAAAAAACAACAAACATAACTGTTAAGGATAAAGTTGATTGAGTAAATGCATCATGTAACATGAGTTATTTGACCAATCACTCAAAGACTTTAGATTAGTGAGAAATTCCTTAGATATACTAGAGTTTTATTACTAGGAAGAGTGTTCTGGTTGACTGAAGAAACTTAGTCATGCTCTGTGGGTCATCTCTAAAGTTGAAAACCAATTCAGAACCCAAGTGAGTGGCAAGAAATTCCAGATACCGCCCCCCCCCCCAAAGTTGCTTGGCATGGGGACAAAAGGACTTTGGCCTGGCATTGGTTTGACTATGGAGGAGGACCTCGTAAGTTTCAAAGGGTTAGGAAGGTGTTGTTCTAGTATAGTCCCTGGGATAGCAATGATGGAGGTGACATCTGTTTTGGGAACCAAGGACAGATTGATTGATCTTGGTTGACTAATTGAAAATTAATTACTAATTAATTAAAATGAAAACTAATTGAAAACCAACCCATACTCAGGGCAGGAAGTATGCTGGTGGGTGCTGGTGAATTCTACAGTACTGCACAGATGACCTATAACCCCTAGAGGCCTGAGGGAACATAATAGCCATGCTCCGGGGACCTGACTAGTCAGTCAAATAGAGGCTGGGATAGTAGCCCCAGAGCACAACCTTCCGGATTAATATTGCACCTGTTATAACATCCTTTTCAGATTGCAACTTCTGTGAGAACTGTCTTCTCTATATTTCCTCTTGCAGCTATTGATGCAGAAATCTTGGTGCACAAGAGACACTTAGTAAAAAAAGATTTGTTGAACTGAATGTGGGGCCTCAGTCCCCAGAGGATTTCCAATGCTGCCTCTGTTTTCTGACTCATATTCCAGATTGCCTTCCTGAGTTATTTGACTATGTCCAGAGAGGCGCCTGTTTGGCTAAGTCCCAGACAATCTTTTGTGGCTTATCAGATGACATGTTGGGGCAAGACGTAGCCATTGGGTTCTGGGACCTTTAGCATCTGCTGACATTCTGAGCCCTTTCTCCCTTCCCTCTTTGTGTGTGTGTGTGTGTGTGTGTGTGTGTG
>NW_027185771.1:18620939-18634348 GCF_028583685.1 Petaurus breviceps papuanus
TGTGTGTGTGTGTGTGTGTGTGTGTGTGTGGAGAGCTAGAGAGGACTAAGGTTGAATGAAGCAGGTAAAAAAGAAAGTCAAGCAATGTCAAGGAACATTGATATCAGGCATCATTAAGTACCAATCACAGTGGGAAGAGATATAAAGATAAAGAAGGAGGCGTGTAAGTCACAGAACGTTAGAAGTGGAGCTGTTAGACCTAGAAGGGGCAGAACAGAACATGAGGAACACAGACTTTATTATAAAGCATGTGGATGTGCTACTCACCCTGACCCTCTTTCCAGACCCCTTTTGTGTGTCAGTCTTCCCTCATTAGAACGTAAGGGCAGAGAGGGTCTTGTTTGCCTGTATTTGTCTTCTCATCATCCCTAGTATTTCATCAGTGTTTATCTCTGTCTCCTTCCTCTCCTTCTCCCTCTCTTTCTTCCTCTCTCCTTCTCTTTCTCTCCTTCTCCCTCTCCATCTCTTTCTCCCTCTCCCTCTTTCCTTCTTTCCCTCTCCATCTTTGTCCCCCTCCCTCCCTTTTGTCCTCTTTCCTCCTTTTGTTTCTCCCTCCCTTTCCTTCTCTCTTCCTTCCTTTTCTTCCCTCTCTCCCCATCTCTTTTAGCTGTGGAACATGAAATGGCAGAGCTGGAAGGGCCTTTAAAATATAGAAGTGATCACCTAGTCCAGTCTCCTCATTTACACAGTCCCTGCCTTAAAAGGGCTTATAATCTCATGAAGGAATAAGATATGTTTGCAAATGACTAAGATATAAAGAAATCAGGTAAATATAAGGAAGAGATTTTGTTGTTCAGTTGTGTCTGATTCTTCATGACTCCCTTTGCGGTTTTCTTGGCAAAGATACTGGGATGTTTTGTCATTTCCTTCTCCAGCTCATTTTACAGATGAGGAAAATGAGGCAAACAGGGTTAGGTGACTTGCCCGGGATCACACAGCTAGGAAGTGTGTCTGAGGCCAGATTTGAATTCGTGAAGATAAGTCTTCCTGATTCCAAGCCCTGTGCTCTATCTACGGCATCACTTAGCTACCCAAGGAAGAGATACAGTGTCCGAAAGATTCAATGAAATTGTCCTTGTTTGGGGGATTTATGGAGAAGTTGGCATCTGAGTTGGGCTTGGAAGGATAAGGATAGCAAGAGCCAATATTCATATAGCCCTTTAAAGTTTATCAGGTGCTTTGCAAACATCTTATTTTATCTTTTAAACGACCCTGAAAGGGAGGTATTATTATTATTATCCTCATTATGAAGTCGATGGAACTGAGTCACAGAGAAAATAAATGACTTGCCCAGGGTCACCCAGCAAGTAAGGCTCTGAGGCAAGATCTGAATTCATGTCTTTCTGACTACAAGTGCAATACTTTGTTCTCTACACTGCCCTGCTGTAGTTCCTCAACAGGTAGAAAGGCTGCATGTATATGTGTGTGTGCATGCGCATGTACATATGTGTGTGCATGTGTACGTGTATGTGCATGTGTGTGTGTGTACTTGGCAGGGGTTTGGGAAAGGCTAGGTGGGTAGAGAATAGGGGTAGTATCCCAGGCATAGTGAACAGTATGGGCAAACTCAGGATGCACAGGGATGACAGGATCATTGATGAGGAAACTGAGGTCTGTAGGATGTAAATGACCTGTCCAAGATCACTCAGGAAATGGCAAAGAGTTTTGACAAGCATGGCTGCTTTGTAAAGTGTGCAGGAGGGTGGGGGTGGGAAAATTGGTTGGAAAAATATTGGAAAAGTATGTTTCCTGGGGAAGTCCCTAGAATGGCCAGCTAAAGGTCTTCCTTTTACAGACAAGAGGCTATGTATAAAAATTTTTTGAGCAGAGACAGTTAAAAGTGGAAAGATGGGAGGAGGGGCAGAGAATATCGGTTTAGGAACTGGAACAGAGTAACTCACTTTTATACAGCACTTTGACGTTTAGGGGGAAAGGAAACAATCATTTATTAAGGACCTACTATGTGCTGGGCATTGTGCTAAGCACTTTTACAAATGTGATCTCATCTGATTCTCATGACAACCTTGGTAGGTAGGTGCTATGATTATCCCCATTTTAAAGTTGGGAAAACTGAGGGAAAAGTGGTTAAATGACTTCCCCAGGGTCATCAGGAAGCATCTGAAGCTGAATTTGAACTTGGGTCTCCTGGATTCCAGACAGCCCATATCACTTAGCTCACTGCAAAGTGCTTTCCTCACAAGTATCCTGTGAAATCAGGTAGTATAAGTATCATTATTCCCATTATATAGGTGAGTACTCACTCAGAGAAGAAAAATTACTTTCTTAGGGTCACAAAGAGAACACACAGGTCAGAGTTAGGATAGACTTGAGGGGGAAAGATGGGTTAGGAGGCCATAATACTATTCCAGGTAAGAGGTTCTTCCCCCATCTCTTTCTGTCTCCCTCTCCCTCTGTCTGCCCCATTTCCTGGGTTTCTTCCACTTTCTCCTCTCCTTCTCCTTCTGTTTCTCTCCCTTTCTCTGTGCCTCCCTCCTCTCCCTCTCTCCCTCCCCCTCCTCCTCTGTCTCTCTTTGTCTCTGTCTCTGAGTGGCGATGGAGACCCATGGTGCCTTTTCCTTTTGAGGGAGAGAAGCTTTGTCGATGCAAATGGGATGAAAGACTACCTTCTGCCCAAGTGGCCACGTAGGAGAGCATTTCTAGGCTTTCTGAGACAGCTTGCATCCCTTGTTTGCTAACAGGGGCCTCCAGGTTGGAAAGCTGCCCTAAGTGATTCTGATAGGCTGGGAAGAGGAGTAATTAGTGAAGCCCGCCTGGTAACCTGGCTGTGATTGGGGATGGGGTAGGAAGGAGAGCGGTCCATCCAGGGGCAAAGTCTTCCTCGTGCTCACTGGGGCTCGGCCAGCAAGACGAATCTGCCTGGGCCCACTGGGGAGCCAGGGCAGGCAAAGGTGACCTCATTACCGGGACCACTTAGCAGCTGAAATTCATCCAAGATCCTACCCTTGCTGTTCCTGCTAAATCCTGCATCCCTGCGGGCCACGGCACTTTTCACTTTCTGAATGAATCACAGAATTAGCCATTAGAGATGAAAGGAATTTGAGAAGTTTGAGTATTAGAGCTTGAAGGGAGGGACCTTAGAATATAGAATGTTAGAGCACAGAATGTCAAAGCTGGAAAGAACCTTAGGACATTGAAAGTTAGAGTTCTTGGGATTTGGGTTAGGGATTAGGACTGGTTAGGGTTCTTAGAGATCATCTAATGCAATCCCATCATTCTACACAGAGGAAAAAACTCAGGCCAGTGCTGTCTCTCTTATACCACAGTGGGAAATCAAGATTTACAGCATGCACTATTGGTGGGTCTGTCCAATTTACTCTAAAGAAGAAATCCGCTTTGGTTTCTAATGGAAATATTGTTTGCATGCAGAGGGTGCTCCCAAAGCATTGACTTCTTTTGGGAGGGTTAAAAATGGCCCTTGCAGAATCTTGCCTTTGCTATTTATTTGCTTAGCAAGCTCTTTCTCTGAAGAGAATGTAAAGGCAGATACCAGGTCACAAACATCTCAAGATTCCTGAATCTCACTAGGCAGATGATAATTGAATAAAGTACACGCCCAGGGGCCGGGCTCTTCCTAGATCCATCCGGCTTGGCATCTTGTCAGAACTCCATGGAGAAGCTTGCTAAATTGAATCTGTACACTGTCAACTTATCTGCATTCAAATCCCTAATAAAATGTTCTTCTAAAAAATTATCATCTAGGCATTACTCTAAGTCGATTTTCTTAGATTACAGAGACCTGTTTCGTTGAATAGTGATTAATTAATACTGTTGTCTGATCCTGCGGTTTCTCTACTGAAAAATCTCCAATCCATGGCCGACTGAATAAAGGATCAATTCCTGCTTCTGTCATTCAGTGCCCTCAACAATCTGGCTCCTTTCTACATTGTGGTGGGTATAAATTTGGCCTCAGACATTTGTTAGCTGTGTGGAGCTGGTCACTACACCCAACATTTGGGGGCCTCCATGACCTCATCTGTAAAAGTAAGGGAATTGGATTTAAGGCCCCTAAAGTTCTATCTAGTTCTGAATCTATGATCTTATGATTTCATACTAACTGCTCCCCTCCATGTACTCTTGGTTTTATCCCCTCATCCTGCCCTGCCTTCTCTCTTTTCCTCGTCTTTTCTTACAAATCTTCTCTGCCTGTTGAAGTTTTTTGCTTCCTTGAAGGCCCACCACAAAGGCCACTTTCTCCATGATGCCTTCCCTGATAACAACCTCTTCTTCTCCGACCCCCCTCCGTCCCCCGCCCAATTGCTCTCTCCTTCCTCAAAATTCTGATAGCAATTTCCTGGAGCACTCCTTTGCTCCCTCCCCCTAGTTCCTTGTGTAAATAAGCTCCTTCACAGTTGTTTGGTTGTTTCTGTTGTGTCCGACTCTCCATAACCCCATTTTGGGGTTTTCTAGGCAAAGATACTGGAGTGGTTTGCCATTTCCTTCTCCAACTTATTTTACAGATGAGGAAACTGAGGCAAACAGGGTAAAGTGACTTGCCCCTAATTACATGGCTAATTACGTGTCTGAGGTCAGATTTGAACTCGGGATGATGACTCTTCTTACTTCCAAGCCCAGTGCTTTATTTATTACACAAGTACCGACTGTTTTATTTTTGTCTTTGTATCTCCAGTGCCTGGAATGGTGCCTGATTCCCAGCAGGTATTTAATAAATGCTTATTGATAGACTGGTTCATACCCACCTCCACCAGCTACTGCCTGTTGGACAGCTGGACGCTTGAGAGCAATGTCTTTGTTATGTCTGTCTTTGTATCTCTGGCACCAAGAGTATGAATTTGCATAGAGTAAATACTTACGAAAATATATTCAGAATTAAATTGAATTAATGTCTGGTATATTTCATCAAACAACAGAGAAACATTTGGAAGTATCTGCTATCAGAACGATAACAGGAGTTTGGCGCCCTTGGCATTTGGAGGAGAGAGTTGTGTGTTGCCTTCACTACCATCCCCCTCCCCACTTCTCCTCCATCCCACACAGAGGGGGTCAGGATGCCTTAGGCGGCCTGGAGGTTGGCTCACATTTGTCTAAATGACAAGGCCCATGAATCCTTTCAAGCCCTGCAGCTCCCTGAGAACGGGCTTTTCTCTGAAAAAATCAATATCCTCTATAGATTTTTTTTCCCATCTTCCCTTGGTTTCTCCCCATGTACCCTGTCTCTCCTTCTTTTGGTCCCTGGTTATGAAGCAATAACTGCGTGAGCCTTGCAGCTCAATGACCTATATTAACAGCAACCAAGTACAAAATTCCAGCCTTATACTGAGGGACTCTCTAGATTACTCTTTTCTCTACCATTTCAGTTGGCTTTGGTCAACTGAAACAAGCAAGATGTGTATGAGTCCAACATTGCCTGAGTCCACAAAGGTATACGTTTTAATTTTCACCCTCAATTCCCTAGGTAAAGCATGTTCATTGTACTGATGGACTTCCATTGGTGCTACAATGAACTGGAAAACAAAGAATGGTAGAAGAGAAGGTTGGAACTAGAAGGGACCACAGAATGCAGAATGTTAGAACATAATGAAAGATGAGAGTGATAAGGGAGAAAGAACAATGGAGTCATAAGAGCTGGGTTGGAATTCCAGCTATGTGAATGTGGGTGAGCCACTCTGGACCTCAGATCTTCCTCTGCAAGTGAGAGTTTGGACCACCTGGTCTTTAAGGTCCTCTCCAGCTCGAAATCTTACGATCTTACACCATTACACAGATATCCTTCATATCTGGAACAGCCTTCTGCCTTCCAGCCCCCTCTTAGAAACCCTGGAGATGGTTCATTTGCCACCTCTCACATGGAAGCCTTCCCGATCACCCCAGCTGCTCATGGGTTCCCCTGAGGCTACCTCCAAGGTGGTGCTTCTCTTGTATGTACAGTTATGCATTTATTGTCTTTATAGACACATGAAATGCACACGCACACACATGTATGTTATATATATGCATGCATACATGTCTGCATGCACACGTGTATATATCTTTCTATAAACATAAAAATACATGCATATGCTATATATACACAAGTATATATACATGTATACATACACATACATATATACATATCTATATCTACATAAGTAAATATGTATACATAGCTTCTTGAGTGCAGGGTTTGCTTTTGCGTTTTCCTTGTATCCCCAGTGCCCAACGGAGAATGCACATTCAGTTGTATCTGACCCTTTGTGACCCCATTAGGGGGTTTCCTTGGCAAAGATATTGGAGGAGGTTGCCATTTCATTCTCCAGCTTATTTTATAGATGAGGAAACGGAGGCAAACAAGGCTATGTGGCTTGACCAGGGTCACACAGCTAGTAAGTGTCTGAGGTCGGATTTGAACTCAGGAAGATGAGTCTTCCTGACTCCAGGTCTGATGAGTGCCACCTAGGGCCCCAAGGATAGCGTGTGGCATTTAGTAATTGCTGAATGAATGCTTATTGATTGGTTGGTTGAATGCTATGGATAGAGGGGAACTTTGGAGATCTTTCAGTCCAATCTCACTTTTTTTTGAGGACCCAGAGCTCAGGTGACTTGTCACACATTCCATTCAATTTAAATCAATGATTATTTATGAAGCATCTCTATGCCAGGTACTCTGCTGAGTACCGAGGATTGGAAAAACCCGACCTGGTCTCTGCCGATGAGGAGCTTATATCCTACTGAGGGGAATATAATACAAACACAGATAAGCAAATATAAGTTAATATGAGAAAAAGAAAAGGAATGACTCAGGGTAGGGATCAAGGAAGGCTTTTTAAGGAAGTGGCATCTGAGCCTAGCGTAGGAAGCTAGGAATTCTAAGGTGCAAAGGTAAGGAGGGAGAATATTCCAGATCCGGGGCACAGCCCATGCAAAGGATGAGGCAGGGACATAATGTTGAGTTTCAGGGAGTAGCTAGTACTCCAGCCTGATGGGAGTTGTTAAATTAGTCTGGTAATGGAAGCACACTGGGAGGTATAGTGATTAGAGTTCCCACTCTGGAATAAGGAGGACCTGAGTTCAAATTTGACCTCAGACACTTACTAGCTGTGTGACCCTGGGCAAGTCACTTCACCCTGTTTACCTCAGTTTCCTTAACCGTAAAAAGAGCTAGAGAAGGAAAGGACAAACCACTCTAGTATCTCTGCCAAGAAAACCCCAAATGGGGTCACAGAAAGTTGGACATGACTGAAACGACTCAGTAAAATGCAGGCTGGAGTCACAATGTGGAGATACTTAGGTACCAGGTTTAACTTGTTTTTAATTCTAGAGGCAAGAGGGACCAGTGAAGATTTCTGAGCTGGAGAATGACATCCTGCTGTGGAGTGACTGGAAACATTTTGGAGGTTATTAGAACAGGCTAGGTGAGAGATGATGAGAGTGTAGGCTGGGGTGGTAGGCTGTATGAAGGAGAGAAAAAGAATTGATAAAGGGATTTCTTTTCATTTTAAATGTTTTATCGATGCTCTTATTTATGAATACCACTGTTACTTTCCCAGTGATTAATTCTACCTTGCAGTCCCCCTATGACTCCCTGCCTTCCATAGAGGCCTCCTTTGTAATAACAGTAAAACTGGCAAAAAAAAAAATCAATGCATTGGCCATATCTGAACAATGTTGCCTGATTCCTCACTCATAGCTTACTATGTCTATGCATTGACATGAGAAGCCTGAGAGGTGCAGAGATGGAATTGACAAAACTTAGCAATTCCTTGGATAGTGGGGGTTGTGGAGAGGGAGAGGGAAGACTGAAGGATAACTCCAAAGCCATGAATCTGGTGCTGTCCTTGGCAGAAATAGGGAAGTGTGGGAGAGGGGTGAATTTATGGGGAAAGATAAGGATGCAAGGGGTAGTAGGCAGGACATTGGACATGGAGTCAGGAAGACCTTGGTTCATATTTTGTCTCAGATATGAACTGGCTGTGTGACCCTGGCCAAGTCATTTAATCTTTCTATAAAATGAGGGGCCTATCTTGATGGTCTCTGAGGTACCCTTCCAGCTCTCTACAATGGTAGGATGAGTTGCTTTTTGGTGTTGAATTTGAGGTGTCACTGGGACGCTTTGTTGGCAGACCCGGCATTAGAACCGGGTCCAATGCCTAAGGTATCCAGCCTTGACGGTGACCTTGAGAAGCTGAAACAAAGCAGAAAGGGTGGTCTGTCCTGAGATCTCTAACTCTCTTTCTCCTTTATCGTGTCTGCCAGCTATCAGATAATGACTTTTCTCTTCTTGCACTGACATCCTTATTATAAAGGCAGGATGGATCAGATTGGCTCACTGGCTGCCTGCAAATTGAGAATGTCAGAGGCTTGCATGAGGGCCCAGAGAATAAATCTTTCCAGCTGCTGTGGCTTGAGGGCATTATACTGACGCCACACCAGGCCTGGCAGGGGCTGTTTCAAATTAAGAGGAAAAATCTTTCAATTTTCCAACCCGAGGCCCATTTTATCAACAAGATAAATATGACTGTGGTAAAACAATATAGTGAGAAATCTCCCCCACTCCTGCTACCCCAAGCCTTCCTCCCACACCAACAGAGTTCAAATGGACCTTACATACAGAACTCTGGTGGCAGTTTCTCTCCCAGGAGATCAAGGGTTGTGCACATGGGAAGGATGCCCCAGGCAGCCACTAGTTAAAAAAAATTAAGTGTCTTCATACAAGGTAAAGGATAGATCACTGAAACACCTAAGTTCACCAGAGCCCATTGGAAATTATAATTTAGGTTTAACAACAGTAGATTTTTCTGCAGCTAGAAAAAAGATTACTTTCTTCCCTTGGATTAATTCATCTTAAAATGAGAAATCAAAAGGAACTGGGAGAGAGCAGAGAACAAAAGAAAGCCTACAAGGAACCAAGGAAAAGATAGACAGCTCTCAACACAATGTGTAGTATTTAATATATAGGCTTTCTTGAAAAGGAAATTTATTGCTGTATATGTTGAATCTTCTCTTACATTCTGCTGTGCTCATGACATGGTTTTTTCCTTTCTTATTTTACATTAAAGTTTTAATATAGAAGTTGATAATATGTTTCTTTTTCTTTTCTTATTATGTATTTGTTTTAATTAAAAAAAAAAAGAATTAGAAGAAAGAATCAAAGCTCTGTGTCTATCTTTGTCATTCCATGTATAACCAGAAGGGGAAGCTTCTATTCATGTCACTTTCTTTGTACCACTATTCAAGGGTGGGAGAGAAGTGGGAAGACCATGGGATTTTAGGGGTCAGAGGACCTGAATTTGAATCCTGGCTATGTGGGGCAATGGGTAGAGTGCCAGGAAGTAGTTTTTGTTCAGTTGTTTTCAGCGATTCTTTGTGACCCCACTTGGGGTTTTCTTGACAAAGTTATTTGGGTGGTTTGCCATTTCCTTCTCCAGCTCATCTTACAGATGAGGAAATGGAGGCAAACAGAGGTAAAGTGACTTGCCCAGGATCACATGGCTAGTAAGAGTCTGAGGCAAGGTCTAGCCGTGTGACTGCAGACAAGTCACTTTACCTCTGTTTGCCTCAGTTTCCTCATCTGTAGAATAGGGATAATAATAGCAGATCTCTCCCAGGGTTGTTATGAGGATCAAATGAGATAATAATTGTAAAGCATCTGGCCAGTGGAGGGGGCTCAGAAAGCCCCATATAAATTGTTAGAATTTATTTTTATTACTTGATGCCCTTGGGATCTTGGGCAGATGACTTTCCCTCCCTGAGACTCAGTTCCACCATCTGTTCAATGAAGGGACTGAGGAGGTGATCTCAAAGTTCCCTCCCAGCTCTGCCATAATATGTTTTATGTTCTCACATTCTCCATTCTGGGGTCTCTCCAAGCTCTGACTCTAAGGTTTTACACCCCTTCTAGCTCTACAATCCCGTGATCCGTTGGTTAGCCATAAACATGCAGCCCAGGAACCCAGACTAACTCCACATATGGTCAGTTTCTCCCATCTGTCCTCTCCTCTCTGTTAACACAGCTGCCACTCTCAATCAGGCCCCATGGCTTCTCTCCTAGAACACCGCAACAGTCACTTAACTGGTCTCCCTGTTTCTAGTCTTTCTTTTCAACAATCTAACTTGCACATAGTATGTCACTACCTTGCTCCAAAATGTGCTCCTGTTTTCCTCTAGGAGAGTACCTTAGCCTGGAATTAATTCCAAGCCATGGATTCCATTCTCTAATCTGCTTCCCACCTGCCTTTGTGGACTTGGTTCATATTATTTCCCTTAACACATTCGACAATCCAACCAGTCTAGACTTAGAGCTATTCCTTTAACACAACATCACATCTCCCATCTCTGTCTTTTTGGAATGACAGCTCTGTGGGCCTGGAATGCGCTCCCTCTTTGTCATCCCTAGCTTCTTCTAAGACTCAGACAGACCAAGTGCCACTTCCTACAGAAAGCTTTTCTTGATTCCCCAGTGATAATTGCTTTTATCCTCCTCAACCTAGATTCTATCTATCTATCCATCATCTATCCATCCATCTATCTATCTATCTATCTATCTATCTATCTATCTATCTATCTATCTATCTATCTGTCTATCTATCTATCTATCTACCTGTATCTATCATTTATCTCTCTCCATCCCCATATTGGTATGTATAATCTCTCACTCTCTTTCTCTGTCTCTCTATCGCTGTCTCTCTTTTCTCCTCTCTCCTTCTCTCTCTTCCTTTCCCTCCTTTCTCTCTCAATCATTGGTATCAATCTTTTATCTGTTTATTTATTCATCTGTCATCTATGTACCATCTATTTATCCATCTATGTACATTCTGTGTCCCACCCTGTAGAATGTCAGTCATTTGCTATGCATTTATTAAGCCCCTACCATGTGCCAGGCACTGGGCTAAGTGCTAAATGCTCAGAGAAAGGCCAAAACACTGTCCCTGTTCTCAAGGAGCTCATTGTAATGGGGGAGAGAGAGCCTGAAAACAACTATGTGCAAACCACTGGATACAGGACAAATTGGGAAGTCAATAGAGGAAGACTGGAAAGGCCTCTTGTAGAAGAAGGGCATTAACTGAGACTTGAAGGAAGCCAGGAAAGCCAGGGAGTGGAGGTGATGAGGGACAGTGTTGCAGGCAGCGTCAACAGCCAATGAGAGACAGTAGATCTTTTGTGGGGAGCATCAAGGAGGCTGGTGTTTCTGTATTGCAGAGTATGTGCAGGGAGCATGGTGTGAGAAGACTGGAGAGGCAGGAGGGACCAGGAAGGGCTTTGAAAGACAAGCTGAGGATTGGAAATTTGATCCTGGAGGTGATAGGGAGCCAGCGCATGTAACTGAACAAGGGGTGATGCCATGGTCAGATCTGTGTTTCAGGAAGATCACAGCTGAGAGGAGAATGAACAATGGAAGCCCTTTGAGGGCAGGGTGTCTGCTTCCCCTTTGTCTCTGTACTCAGTGCCTCGCACATATATATGTATATATACACATATACACTCACATAAATACATATGTGTATGTAAATATATATATCCATCCATCCACCCATATATATATGTATATACACATACACCTATACACATATCTCTGTCTCTATCCACACACACACACACATACATACACATATAAACCTGACTGGATATTTCATCAGCATAAGGAACTCACCATGAACAAACCCTTTCTATGGATGCAGGCCACTTCCTGTTCTGAAGCTCAGAGCTTTGGGGAGTTTCCCAGGGCACTGAGATGGTAAGAGGCTTGCCCGGGGTACACGGTGAGTGCGTATCAGGGGTCAGAATTAAATCCAGATCATCCTGATTCTAAGGAGGGGCTCTCTATCCACTGTGACATGATGCTTTTAGCCTTCATTATGGAAAAAGGAGACAAGCATTTATTAAGTGCCTCCTATGTGCCAAGTACTGTGTTTTACAAATACTGTATCATTTGATCTTCACAGCCCTGGGAGATAGGTGCTATTTTTATCCCCAGTTTATATTTGAGGAAACTAAGGCAAGCTGAGGTTGACTGACTTGCTCAGGGTGCCTATTGGTCCTTAATTTGTTGATTTGAATCACAGATGCCAAGAGCTCATAGAGACCTCAAGGGCCATCTAGTCCAGCTCCTTCATTGAACATAGGAGGATAAAGGGAAGTGACCTGCCCAAGGGCACAAAGTGAATTAGCGGCAGAAGCAGGAATAGAAACCAGATCTCCTTACTCTTCACGTGGGACTCTTTCCCATATATCATTTACCATTTACACACCCCACACCAGAAGCAAGCATCACGGTAACAATAATCACCCCCCACCAATAATTAGTAGTAGTAAAAGCTCCTTTTCCTATAGTATTTAGAAGATTGCAAAATGAATTCTTCACCAGAACCCTGTAAGAGAGACAGTACAAGTATTCTTCTCCCCATTTCACAGATGAGGAAACTGAGTCCCAGAGAAAGAAAATGACTTACCCATGGTGATACAACTGGTCAGTGACTGAGCCAGGACTGGAATGAAGGTCTCCAGACTCTTTCACCAGAGTCCTTTCCATTACATTGTGTGGCTTTTCTTAACCTTTACTCAGTCCATCTTTCCATCAATAGTCCATTAATAATCAATACTGTGTGCCTGTTACACGCATAGCACAGTGTCAAATGACAGACACCATCTCCTCTCCAGGGAGAAAAGGGGTTGATGTCAGAGCTGAGCTGCATAGCAATGATCTATGAAACACTGAGTTTCATGAAGATCTGGAGTGTGGGGCCACTGGACCTGGGGGTAAAGGGCTGGAAATGGGGGTTGAGAGGGACCTGAGTTTGAATCCTGGCTCTGAAACCAGCTGTGTGATCCTGGGCATCCCACTTAGCCTCTCTAACTAGCTGATTCTGTTTTCACCCTTTGCAAAATGGAAAAAATACTTGATCTAGCCAAGAATTAGAAAATAGAATGCTAGCAGTAGAAGAGATGAGAGAAAGGCAGAGAGACAGAGAGACAGAGAGAAAGACAGTCAGAGAGACAGAGACAGAGAGAGACACAGATGCAGACACAGAGAGGAGAGGAGACACACACACACACACACACAGAGAACCAGAAACAGAGACATGGAGACACACACACATATCCATCCAGACAGACAGAGATTGGGAGAGACAGAGACAAAGAAATAGAGACAAAAGACACAGAGCGACAGAGACATAGAGAGGCATAGACATAAAAAGACAGAGACACCAAGAAAGAGGGATACACATACACAGAGAAAGACAGAGTATGAAGCCCTTCACTTAACAGGTGAGGACACTGAGGCCCATAGGAGAAAAATGACAAGGTGCTTTCTAACACTTAAACTGGTAGATAAACATGTGATGGCTATAACTTATGATCTATACCCTCTTCATCATTTTCTTCATCATGGTCATCCTCCTCCTGGGTGGCTTTGGTTGTTAGACCATAGAACGTCCATCTATTTCAGGACATGG
>NW_027185771.1:18634358-18670429 GCF_028583685.1 Petaurus breviceps papuanus
GTTCTATCATTTAAAACTTATGATGGCATTAAGACTTTTGGGATGCCCTGTGTTCTAATGTCCCTTTGTGTTTTAACCTTCTACATTCTAAGGACTCATTTGAGTTCTGACATCCTTTCCAGCCTTGATATTCTATGTTCTGAGGTCCTTTGGAGTTCTGAGTTCCTTCCAGCACTGATACTTTATAATCAGTGATTCTGAGATTCATGACTCATCATGGGGAACAAGTCAAGGACATTTGCAGGGTTTCTTGTGAGGTAAAGTGGTGTATGGCCTGCTAACAGGGTCAGGGTCAGATGGGAGATAGAGGAAAGAAGGGCAAGTTGCTTTAAGAAATTCCAACCTTTTTCTTTTAATAATAACAAGAGTTATCATTTAATACAGTGCTTTAAGGTTTGCAAAGCACCTTATATGTGATTTTTCATTTAATTCTCACAACAACTCTGTGAGGTAAGAACTGTTATTTTCCTAATTTCCAGAATAGGAAACTGAAGCTTAGAGAGGTGAAGGGTCTTATCCTAGGTCACAGAGACGGTGTCTGAGGCAGGATTTGAACCCAGGTCTTCCTAACTTCAAGTGCAATACTTTATTACACTTTGCTTCTTCCCATTACAGGACCATTTGTGACTGAATTAGATGTATTTTGAAAAGAGATCCTCTTATTCGGAGAAGTAAGTTCTATCCTCTGTTAATCCCTTTTAGTGGTAGTAAAGTCCACTTGACAAACCTCAGTGTCTTCAATGATTAAAGGGGACAATAGTGGGCTGTTCATGCTTAGTTCAGGAGCAACTGGGGGAATCAATGTTCCTGGAGGTCAGGTACTACCTAGCAGCAACTGGAGAGAGAAGCACAAGAGTTGAATCCCCAAAACTTTGGGTACTTGTCAATAAAGGTTATTGTTTCACGTGTGTTTGTCTTGTCTTCTTAATGAGGCTCTCAGCTCACTGGGGACCAGGAATTTGTCTCTTCCATCTTTCTGTCCATCTACAATGTCTACTAGAAGGGTAGGTACATAGTAGGTATTAAAAAAAAATTTGTTTGTAAAAGGAGGAAGATTTGGGTGAGGTGGGTTGGATCACATTGTCCTTCTGTCAGAAAGCTCCTAAATGACTTTTCCCCAAATCAGACTTGGATCTTATTGTAAGCAACTTGGGAAGCAGCACAGCTTAGCCAGTCAACAAGCATTTATTAAGTGCTGACTATGTGCTAAGCACCTGGAATACAAAGAAAGGAAAAAGGCAGTTTCTGCATAAGGAGCTCACAATTTAGGGAAAGGATGTTGGACTAAAGACAGAAGAGCTGGTTTTGAGCCTCAACCTCGACCATGTATGATTGTAGAACAGTCACTTCTCCAAACTTTTACTTCTTCATAGGAAAGCACTCTGTAAATCTCAAAGGGACACAGAATTTTGTGAGATGTTATCATTGTAAAGCAGCTTCTTTTTAAATTTTTGTTAAGTAGAACATATATAACCAGTGGTCATGAATCACAATGACCTCGGTTTCACTGGTTTCATGTTTGCCTCATCTCCTTAACTAGACTATCAGCTCTTTGAGGGCAAGGATTTTTATCTCATCCATCTTTATTTCCACCTATGATGTCTACTAGTGGGGTAGGTAGATAGTAGGCATTCAAAAATGATTGATTAATTCAATTCCATTCCATTCAATTCTCATTGATTAAACACTTAATATGTGCTAGGCTCTGTACTGGGTAGTGGGAATTCAAAGAAAAAAATTAGTCTCTACACTTAAGGAGATCACATTCTACTGGAGGCAGGGAACATGTATTCAGATAAATAAATATAAAGTAGGGGAAGAGAACAAGAATTTTTAAAGCACCTACTATATTCCAGGCTGTGTGCTAAGTACTTTATAAATATGACCTCATTTGATCTTCACAATAATCCTGTGAGGTAGATGCCATTATGATCCCCATTTTACAGTACAGGAACAGAGACGGGGATTAAGTGACTTAGTCAGGGTCACACAACTAGTAAGTGTCTGAGGCCAGATCTGAAGTCAGGTATTCTTGATTTTAGGTCCAGTACTCTATCCACTGAACAACCTAGTTGCTTCTAGATGAAATGAAAAGTAAATACAAAATAATGGGGGAAGGGGAAGACTGCTAGGAACTAGGAAGAACAGGAAAGACCCCTTGAAGGAAGGAACAGCTGAGCTGACCTTGAAGGGAGCTAAGGATTCCAAGAGATGGAGGTAAGGAAGGAGGACATTCTAAGCATGGGGGATAGCCTTCACAAAGTCACAGAGGCAGGAGATGAACTATCTGGGCAGGCTATACAGTAAGAAGACCTCTTGGACTGGTTATGGGGAATCATGTGAAGTAAGCCTAGAAAGATGGTTTGAGATTGGATTGTCAAGGATATGGAATGCCCCACAGAGTGAAATTTCTATTTTATCTGTGAAGTAATGAAGAATTATCACTTTGTCAGCTGTGATGAGGATAGACTGGTAAGAAAAGATGCTGGAGGAAGGATGGAGGATGGCCATTTAGTGACTATTACCTTGTCTAGGTGAGAGGTGATGGGGACCAGAGCTAGGCTAGTGTCTGGGTGATAGAAGAAAAGGGAAAGATGGGAGAGATGTTTTAGAGGTAGAGTTGACAAGACTTGGCAGCAGAATGGATATGCCGGGCAAGGAAGTGGAGAGGCAAGAATAAGGTTGTAAAATACAGTGCTTTGAAGGATAGCGACATCCTAGACAGAAATAGAGATATTAGAAAGACGGGTGCGTATGATTTTTCCTGTAAAATCTTGGGTGAAACTAAACATTCTGTTTTGCCTAATGTCGGAAAGGTACAGTTGGGTCTGTCAATTTATGTCTGACAGAGAGTCATCCACTCTTTCCTCAACTTCCTCTTCCTTCACTTTTTTATTTAGTTCATGGCATCATTCTCCTCCCAGTCATCCTGGCTGGACATGTTGGGGTCTTCTTTGATTCCTTTCTCTCCTCTGTTCCTAAACTCAAGCTGTTGCTGAATTTGTTCCTTCCATGTATCTTTCAAATTTAGCTTTTCTATCATCTTCTTCTACTCCAAGTTGTTTCTTGCTTGGACTTCTGAAATATCATCCTTGCTGGTCTCTTTGCCTCTAGCCTTTCACTTTCCAATCTATCCTGAATTTGTTGCTAGATCATCTTCCTTATGCATAGATTTGATCATTTCTCCTTGTCCCATGGACTACTAAATAAGGTTCAAGGTTCAGCCTGGCATTCAAGGCCATCTGGTCAGACACCAACCTATCTTTCTAGCCTTGTTTTGGGCTCCTCCACTTCATGCCATAGTGGACAATGCCCATCTCATCTTGCTTTTTGTGTCTCCAGGCCAAACCCTTTCTCCCTTTCCCTTATGCTTAGAATGGAATCCTCTCTGTACCTGATGAAATTCTCTTCCCTCAGGCCTAGCTTAGACCTCCTCCATGCAACCTCCTAACACTTCTTCCCTTCTCCTTAATACCTTCAAAGCTGAAAGTGATCTTTTGACTCTAATTTGTAACAAATTTGTATCACAATTCCTGTCTTACCTCCCATATTAAACCTTGATCTTCAATAGGACAGGGATTATGTTTTATTTATCTTTATGGCTTACAAGCACTGGACTCTGCACACAGCAGGCATTTAATAACTTCATGTTGAACTGATTGGCTTGAACATTACCAGGAAAGTTCATTGCTTCATGAGGTACTCTGATATAACTCTCATTGTTAGGAACTTTTTTTCCTTTTCTATGTTGAACTAAAATCTAGCTCTCTGTAATTTCTGTTCATTGCTAGTTCTGACTTCTAAGACTAATCTAATTTCTCCTAGAGATACTGCAAGAAGTTGACCATATCTGATTATCAAAATCTAAGAAAGGAGGCAACAGGAAAAACCCATGGTCACAAATGTCTTTACTCAAATATTGAAAGATCAGGTAACAGGTAACATGAATAATAATATTAATAACTATAACTGGCATTTATATCATGCTTTAAGGTTTGAAAAACTCTTTATAAATATGATCTCATTTGATTTTCACAACAACCGTGGGAGGTAGGTGCTATCATCTCTACTTTACAGATGAGGAAACTGAGGCAATTAGCGGTTATATGACAGTAAATGTGTGGGGCTGGATTTGAAGTCAAGTCTTCTTGATTCTGGGACCAGTACCTTATCCACTTTGCCAAACTAGCTGAAATGGTGAACCAGAGGTGCTAATTCCAGGAGGCAAATTTGACCTTTTAGGAATGAGACTAAGTGGGATTGGAAAATGGGTCTGAATGGGTATATCTTATTCCAAAGAAATAGGGTAAAAGGGGGTGGTGGTATGCAGCACTGTGTTTTAAGAAGGCATAGTTACTCCAAGAAAGCCAAGAACCCCATCTTTCTTGACCTATCTGCTGCATTTGATACTGCTGATCATTCTTTCTTTCTGGATACTTTCTCCTCCTTGAGTTTTTGTGACATTTCTGTAACACCAGATTCTATAGTGTTGATCACAGAATAAATAGTATAGTCAGTAACTTTGATATTTAAGTCCAGGAGATTGGAGGTTACACACACACACACACACACACACACACACACACACACACACACACACACACGAACAAAGTTCATGGGAAAAGTTTTTCCAGTTCATTAAATAATTAATACTTAATAAACTGGAGTGGGGGCTCAGAACTAATTATTTAATGAGAAATGTTGGGATTTTAGTGATTAATAAGAAAATCTTCAAAAATCTCCTTTGTCTTGGAACCCCGAACAAGTATGAATAAGGAAAATGAACTAGCAGCATATAGAGAGATGATCACTTCATTTAGGTTATATGGTTTATACAGAAAACCTAGTTATACAACTTTTCCCTGGCTCTAACCACTCCTTCTCAATCTCCTTTGCTGTCTCATCATCCAATGTTGTCATGCCCCCTAACTGTGGGTGTACCCCAAGGCTCTGTCCTGGGTCCTGTTCTTTTCTCTCTCCCAATGACCTCATCAGTTCCCATGGGTTCAATTATTGGCTCTATGCAGATGACTCATAGCTACATTTATTCAGCCCTAATCATTCTCCATAACCCCAGTCCTGTATTTCCAATTGTGTATGGGATATTTCAAAGACGATGTCCTGGAGACATCTCAAACTCAATGTCCAAAACATTTCTCCCCAAACCCATTCCCCTTTGAAACTTTCTTATTTCTGTTAAAGGCACCAGAATTCTTGCAAGTCTCCCAGGTTAGCAATCTTGATTTTATTCTTGAGTCATTCTTTTCCCTTATCTCACATAACCAATCAGTTGTCAAATCCTGCCATTCCTATCTCTACAACATCTCTTCCATCTGACCCCTTTTCTCTACTCATATAGCCGCCATCTTAGTTCAGATTTTCAGCCTCTTGCTTGGACTATTGTAATGGCCTTTTAATTGATCTTCCTGCTTCATTTCTCCCCACTTCAATCCCATTCTTCACCTAACCTCTAAAAGGATTTTCTGTCCATGTTTATCTGCCCATGTTACCCTCTTTAATCAACTCAACCCTATTGCTTCTATGATAGAATACAAACTCCTCTCTTTGGCTTTTAAATCCTTCACAACCTGGTCACAATCTACCTTTCCAGACTCATCATACATTACCCCCTTTTTTCATTCTATGTTTCAGTTCAGGGGTGGGGAACCTGCAGTTTTGAGGCCACATGTGGCCCTTGTGCTGAATTCAAACTTCACAGAACAAATATTTTTATTAAGGGATTTGGAATTGGATTTGGATTAAGAAGTTTGGATTCAGTCAAAGACCTGCACTTGAGGACCTAGAGGACTATATGTGTCCTCGAGGCTACAGCTGGTCCAGTCAAATAACCAATCTTTTGTTCATCTCATATGGTACTCCATTTCCTATTTCTGTGTTTTTGGATTGGCTATCTCTAGAGGCAGTGAGGTGATACAGTGATAGAATGTCAGACCTAGAGTCAGGAAGATCAGAGTTCAAATCTTTTTTTTTTTTAAGCAATCGGGGTTAAGTAACTTGCTCAAGGTTACACGGCCAGTTATTTCTGGGTGTGGTGCTGAGTGTCTGAGTCCGGGATTCGATCTCCAGGTCGTCCCAACACTGGAGCCGGTGCACTTACTCGCTGAGCCACCTGGCCGCCCCTAAGCAATTGGGGTTAAGTAACTTGCTCAAGGTTACACGGCCAGGTGTTTCTGGGTGGGTGCTAAGTGTCTGAGCCCAGGATTCGATCTCCAGGTCAATCCTGACACTGGAGCTGGTGCTCTTACTCGCTGTGCTACCTGGCCGCCCCCAGAGTTCAAATCTATCCTCAGACATTAGCTGTGTGGCCCTGGGTAAATCACTTTCTTCCTTTCTTTTTTTGAGGGGCAGTTGGGGTAAAGTGACTTGCCCAAGGTCACACGGCTAGTAAGTGTTAAGTGTCTGAGGCCAGATTTGAACTCAAGTCCTCCTGACTCCAGGGTTGATTGCTATATTCACTGTGCCACCTAGTCGCCCCCATCACTTCTTTATGCCTCAGTTTCCTCATCTGTAAAATGGGGATAATAATAGCACCTACCTCCCAGGGCTGGTGTTCAAGATCAAATGAGATTATATTTTAAGGTGCTTTGCAGACCTTAAAGTACTACATAAATGCAAGCTATTGCTATTATCTTTATTATCTCTGATGCCTGGAATGCATTTCTTCTTCAACTCTACCTCACAGAATCCTTCACTTCCTTAAAATGCAGCTTAAGCCCCAGGGTCCTAATGAAGCCTTTCCTCTCTGTCCCCTCCCAACAGTTACTATTCTCTTTCCCAGACTGCCTGGTAGCCCTTTTGCAATTCTTCTCTATAGCTCAAGGCATCCCAAAAGTCTTAGTGCAATTCTATACTATTAAAACTCAGGACCTCACGAAGACTTCTGGGATGCTCCGTCCTTATGTATTTACATGTGGTTTCCTCTGATAGAATACGAACTTCACAAGAACAGGCAGGTTTTGTTTTTGTCTTTTGTCTTTTGACTTTGTATCACCAGCACTGAGCACAAGGATTGACATGCAGAAGGAACCTTAATAATTACTTGTTGGTTGCCTGATGGATTGACTTAGGTAAAGGTCAACATAGGGAGAAAATGCAGCACTTCTGCCATCAAAGCATACTCTGGACTATTCAGAAGGAAGAAATGCATGAGGAAGCTAGCAAACAGCTCACAAACCTGGCAGGAAGAAAATTACAGAGTACAGATGGTGGACTTCATCTATCTCCTTCTCTCTATCTCCTTTTCTCTCTCTCTCTCTCTCTCTCTCTCTCTCTCTCTCTCTCCTCTCTCTCTTTCTCTCTCTCTCCCTCCCTCCCTATCTCCCTCCTTCCCCTGCCCCCCCTCTGCCCTCCGCTCCCTCCCTTCCCCCCATACACACACACACAATCACACCCACACCCACCCACACCTTCTTTACTCACCCTAAAGATTCATTCCTCAAACTAAAGTGAAGAAATGCAATCCTGGATTTGATTCTCATTAACAGGAAAGAACAGGTTTGTTAAGTAGAAATGACAGGAACTTGGCAAGAAGTGGATCCTCCCTTCTAGAGTTTATAATAGGGGCAAGAAAAGTCAGACATAGTCTGATATGTATCCTAGATTTTAAAAGAGTAGACTTCAAAGGATTCTAAGGACAGACAGGAAGAAGCCCATGGCCTAAAATTCTAAGAGAAGTCAGTCCTGGAGGGATGGGAAACTGACAAGAATAAAATTCTGAATTCACAAAGGGAAACAATTATGAGGAAGAAAGAATGGGAGTTGTCTGAAAAGACCAATGAGGATGCACAGGGAACTCACCAGTCAACTCATATTTTAAAATTATATGTACAGTATATAGAAGTGAGGGCAGGTAACAAAAGAGAAATCCAAATCCTTTAAGAAGAGCATTAATTCTCATTAATTCTCAGGCTGTTGAGCAAACATAAAGACAAAAAATGTATGTTGAATTATATTAGGGAAAAGAGGATCAAAGGAGGGATGGTACTGCTGCTTGAGGTGGAGAAGATTCACTACAACAGAGAGAATGTAGAGAGGCATATACGATTCCTATAATGTGAAAGAGAATGGCCTAAGAAATAGGACAAAAATGGTGAATAGAGAGCGGATGCCTAAGACGAATATTTAGTTAGTAAGAGACCACTTCAAAGAATTCAAGTCACCTTGACCAAAGGAACTACATCCTTTGGTACTAAAAGAGCTAATGCCAGTCACTGCTGAGGGGCCATCAATGATGTCTGTATGATGGTGGAGAATGGGAGAAAAATCATAGAACTAGTGAAAAACAAATGTCCCAGTTTTCAAAAAAAGGGAAGCCATTTAAAAAAAGTGGCTTGTACAGTCTAGTTTGGTGGGTTTTATTTCACTTCCCAGAAATATTATAAAAAGGTATATTAAAGAGCTGAAGAGGGTTTCATCAAGAACAGGTCATACAAGTCTAAACCTTATCTCTCTCTGTTTGATGACAGGGTCACCAAACTGGTAGCTTGGGGAAGGTCACAGATTTGTCTTACTTATATTTTTTAGCAATGAGTGATGTTCCTTCAAGTCTTCTCTTCATCAGACTAATCATTCCCAGTTCCTTCAGTGAATCTTCTCAGAATGTGGTTTCCAGTCTCTTCTGCAGTGACTCAGGGACCAGAAGTCCTTGTTCTGAATTCCTAGGCTCACTGGTAAGGTCAAAGAATTTAGAACTGAAGGAGCCTCAGACGTTTTCTAACCCAACATTTAACAACTGATGAAACTGAGGTCCAGAAAAGGAAAGTGACTGACCCAACACAGCAGTACCAGTAATGAACCCAGGTCTTTTGTCTCCAAATTGAATGATATTTCCATTATGACCCAAGGTTTGTAGCATACAATTAGTGCCAATTAAGGGATTCTCTCATTGTGTTTCTTTTTTTAAATTTTTCTTTTTTTTGAGGGGCAGTTGGGGTTAAGGGACTTGCCCAAGGTCACATGGCTAGTTTTGTGTTGTGTCTGAGGCAGAATTTGAACTCAGGTCCTTCTGACTCCAGGGCTGGTGCTCTATTCACCATGCCACCTAAGAGCCCCTGATTCTCTCACTTCCTATCTGAAAAATAGCTGTGCTAAATTTTTTTGGGGTGGAAGTCTATTGATATCTTTTGTTCTTTTATATCATAGCATTCTGCTGATGTAACCTATTCCTCTACAGTTGTGCAGTGGGTAAAGCCCTGGGCCTGGAGTCAGGAAGACTTGAGTTAAATTTGGCATCAAATATTTACTACCTGAGTGGCCCTGGGCGAGTAATTTATTTGTCTACCTTGGTTTCCTTTACTGTAAAAGTGAGGTCATGGGGTAGTTAGGTGGCACAGTGAATAGAGCACAGGCCCTGGAGTCAGGAGGACCCAAGTTCAAATCCGGCCTCAGACACTAGATATACTTACTAGCCATATGACTTTGGCCAAGTCACTTAACCCCAATTGCCCTCCAAAAAGCAAAAAAAAAAGTGAGATCATAATAGCACCTACATTGCAGGGTTTTCATGAGAATCAAATGAAATAATATTTGACTTAGCTTTTCCTTCCTTTTTCCCTCTCTTCCTCCCTTCCCTTCCTTTCTTCTTTTCTTCCTTCCTGCCTTCTCCCTCCTTTTCTCCCTTCCTTCCTTCCTTCTTTCATTCCTTTGTTCCTATCTCCTTTCCTTCCTCCCTCCTTCCTTGCTCCCACCCTTCCTATCTTCTTTCCTTCCTCCCTTCTTGCTTCTCTCCCTCCCTCCTTCTCTTTCTTCCTTCCTTCCTTCTCTCATCCTTCCTTTCTCCTTTCTTCTTTTCATTAAAACAGGATGCCAAAATAAAAATGACCAACAGAGAGACCTTGTTTAACAGTGTATGTATTTCCACTACTATAATCCCTTAATTCTCTACTGAGAAGTCATAGGACTTATTTTCATTGATTAAAAAAAAAAAATCAAGCCATGAATTTAAGACGAGTCACAAGAGAAATAAGTAAAAATATCAGAATGAATGAAGGTTTCCAATTTGGGGTCCTGGATTTGAAGGTTAGGTGGGTTATAATCATATAAACTCTTCTCTTGCTCTCAACAATGGGGCCTGAAGCAGAATCACCTGAAATTCTGTACAAAGCGGTCGAAATGTAATTTTCTTTCACTTATGAAAAAACTCTTAAATAGAACAGGTCCTGACTGTGTCTGCCTCTGAAATTGTTTTAGCCTCAAAGAGACCAGAGCACCAGTGAAAATCTAATAAGGAGACCAAGCTACTTTATTTAATACTCTTGGGATTAAAGAAGCTTGTTCAGTTTTTTCTCCAAATGTTAGCTTTGCAGAAGACTGTTTCAGCCAGAGAATTTCTCACTCGGACTGTATTCTCCGATACAAGCCTAGCCTTGTATGAATGAATATATTCATTTAATGAGCATTTATTAAATGCTTTCTCTATGCAAGATATTGTGCTAGGTGTAAGGGATACTTAGATTAAAAAACAAACAAACATTTATTAAGTGCCTATTATATGCCAAGCACTGGGCTAATAAGGGCTTTACAGACATTATCTTGATTCTGGTCCTCACAATGACTGTTCAGGGTGGGTGCCAGGATAATTCCCATTTTATAGTTGAGGAAGCTAAAGCAGACAGAGATGAAGTGACTTGTTCAGGGTCACACAGTTAATAGCTATCTGAGGCCAGATCTGAGCTCAGGTCTTCCTCACTTGAGGCCCAGTGGTCTATCCACTGTAGCACCTAGCAGCCCTGCAAGAGATTATATTCTACTGGAGAGATATATGTGGTCTATTGTTGGAGGTGAGGAGAACAAAGAAGAGAACGGGTGGAATGTGTTGTCTAAGAAAGTTTGAGGAGGAGAAAAAACCCTTTCCGCTGGAGCACAGGTTCTGAACATTTTTTGGCTCCATGGAGACCTTTGGCAGTAGTCTGGTGAAGCCCATGGATCCCTTCTCAAAACTATGTTTTTAAATGCATGAAATAAGACATAAAGGATTACATAAGAAATCAATTATACTGAAATACAATTATCAAACTACTTTTAAAAAGAACAGAAACCAAAAACAAGTTCATGGACATCAGGTTAAAAAGACCTGAACTAGAGGGATCAGAGAAGGCTCTCATAGAGGGCTGGTCATCTCATTGGCTTGGGATCAGTCTTACAATCACCTCTTGCCTCCAATGGACCAGCAGGGCCCCCATTAGTGATCCTGGATCTTCATAAGCTATTGGAGTTGTCTTACTGCTCTGAGTCTCCACTTCTGGGTCACTGTCCATGTCGCTCCACCTCTATACTGTCTGCTTGGTGTAGAGACCTTCCTTCTTTCTCCAGTTCAGTTTTCCAGATTTTCTTTGTTTCTGTCTTCCCTGAATAGAATGTAAACTCATTGAGAGTAGGGACTGTCTTGTTTTTGTGAACTCAGCACTGAGTGTTCTGCCTGGCACATAGTAACTGCTTAATAAAAGTTCCACCTATTCATCCATCCATCCACCTATCATCTATTATTTACCAATTTACCATCTATCTGTTCTCTCTCTCTCTCCCTCTCTCTCTCTCTCTCTCTCTCTCTCTCTCTCTCTCTCTCTCTCTCTCTCTCTCTCTCTCTCTCTCTCTCTCTCTGTCTCTCTCTCTCTCTATTAGTGCTTCATCGGTTCAAGAACAGAAGCTCAAGGACTTTGCCAATCCGAAGAATAAGGGGAGACCAAAAGGGAGTGTGGTGTAATTAATAAAGCATTGGACTTGGAGTCAGATAGATGGTATAGTGGATAGATTTACTAGACCCGAGTTTAAATTTGGCTTCAGGAACCTAACAGCTGTGTGAGTCTTTGCAAGTAATTTACTTTTACTAGCTTCAGTTTCTTTAACTGTAAAATGGGGACAATAATAGCATCTTCCTCTCAGGGTTGCTGTGAGGATCAATTGAGAATATTTGTAAGCAGCTTAGCATAGTCCCAGAACATAGGAGGCACTTAGGAAGTGCTTGTTCCCTTCCTCCCCTCCTATTCTCCCCCCCCCCCCCCCCCGCCCCCTGCCCCAAGCCGAGACTTAGGTTCAAATTCAAATTCAGATAATGTGTGAATCTGGGCAAGGCTCTTTGTGCCTCATATTTTCTTGTATGGAAAATGGAGGACTTGGATTTGATGGTTTTAGGTGGCTTCTAGTTCTAAATTTATGATCCTATGGGAGAAGTTATCAGAGAAGCAGCTTTGTACTGTACAAATTGATCTCGAGAGGACCAAGGATATCAAAGCTTTTAGTTAAGAGCTGAGCTGCCCAGAGGTGATTTGGGAAAAAGAAAAACAAACTTATACATTCTAAAATATTTATAGCAGCTCTCTTTGTGGTGGCAAAGAACTGGAAATTGAGGGGATGCCCATCACTAGGGCAATGGCTGAACAAGTTGTGGTATAGATTGCGATGGAATACTATTGGGCTATAAGAAATGAGGAGGTGGTTGATTTTAGAAAAAACATGGAAAGACTTGCATGAAATAGTAAAGAGCGAAATGAGCAGAACCAAGAAAATGTTGCACACAGTTACAGCAATATTGTTCTAAGAACAACTCTGAATGACTAAGCCATTTTTCAGTATTATAAATACTCATATCAACTATAAAGGACCTATGAAGGAAGATGCTGTCCACATCCAGAGAAAGAACTGATAAATGGAAATTTGTATAGTATTGTTTTATACACACACACACACACACACACACACATCCCACACACATTAGTGTCTAATGGTATTCTTCTCTAGGGCAGGGTGGGGAGGGAGGGAGGAAAAAAAATTAAAAAGCAGTGTAGCTTTGAAAACAATGTCAGGGGGCAGAGTCAAGATGGTGGAGAAAAGTCAGGAAGTTGCCTGAACTCTCCCTAGTTTCCAGTGAAACAACTTGACTCAAGCCTCAAAATGAATTCTGGAGTGAAAGAACCCATAAAAGGATGGGGTGAAATAATTTTCCAGCTCAAGATGACTTAGAGGGATGGCAGGAAAGGTCTATCTCACTTGGGTAGAAGGGGAGCATAGTTTAGTGCAGGAAGTGTCTGGGCAAGTCAGCAGGAAGGTCCTAGCCCCAGTACAGATCACCAATCAAAGCTCCTCAGCCCTGACTTAGCAGACCAGCAGAACTATGGGCCAACTGTGAGGCCTCCAGTCCCATTGTAGCAGTTGAACTGCCAGCCCTGGAGCCCCCGATGTAGAAAGTTAGTAACCAGACCCTTGTCCCAAGAAGCTTGGGACAATACCCTCTGTATCCTAGGAACAGACGTCAACTCTATAAGTCATTTAATAGCCTGGAAAATGAGCAAAAATAAAAAATTAAAAAAAATATCCTGAGTATAATGCCACTATGGTGACATGGAAGACTAAAATGCAAACTCAAAAGAGGCCAACTATGTCAAAATGCCTACATGTGAAGCCTCAAAGAGAAATAAGAATTGGTCTCTAGCCCCAAAAATTCTCCTAGAAGAGCTAAAAAAAGGATTTAAATTTTTTTTTTCTAAATCAAATAAGAGAGGTGGAAGAGAAATGATAGTGAAAAAGAGTCAACAGCTTGGAAAAACAAAACAACTTCTTAAGAATAAGAATTGGTCAAATGGAAAAGAAGGTACAAAAGCTAACTGAAAAAATAATTCCTTAAAAATTAGAATTGGGCAAGTGGAAGCAAATGACTCCCAAGAATCAATCAAACAAAATCAAAAGAATGGAAAAAATAGAAGAAAATGTAAAATACCTCATTGGAAAACAATTGATCCAGAAAATAGATCCAGGAGAAATAATCTAAGAATTATTAAAATACTTGAAGCCATAATAATAATAATAAAAGCCTGGACAGCATTTTTCAAGAAATTATTAAGAAAAACTGCCCTGATATCCTAGAATCAGAGAATAAAATAGTAATAGAAAGAATCTACTGATCACCTCCTGAAAGAGATCCTGAAATGAGAACTCCCAGGAATATCATAGCCAAATTCCAGAACTCTAAGGTCAAAGAGAAAATACTACAAACAGACAGAAAGAAACAATTCAGGTATCAAAGCTTCACATTCAGGATTACACAGGCTTTAGCAGCTTCTACCTTAAAGGATTGGAGGGCTTGAAATATGATATCGCAGAAGGCAAAGGAGCTTGGATTATAACCAAGAATCAACTACCCAGCAAAATTCCGCATCATCTTTCAGAGGAAAATAGATGTTCAGTGAAATAGGGGACTTTCCAATTTTCCTGATAAGAAGAACAGAGCCGAACAGAAAATTCATTTTTCAAATACAAGACTCAAGAGAGGCATAAAAAGAAAGCTCTGCAACCACAAAATATCAGCCAGAAACAGTAGCATCTGCAGGACCTCACTATCCACAAGGAATCCTTCTTTAACCTGGACTCTGTGCTAGCTCTCCTCCAACACAGTGGTATGCCCCTTTGTTGAGCATACATCTTCCTGCTTTATGTTCTCCCCAATGTTTACTGTAAGAGGGTCACTTAACAGTTACCTTCATTACCTCTTCTAAGGAATCCTGGATAATTATGATACATGGACAGGAGACACTTTGTAAGAGAATCCTTAAGGTGATGTTTTGTTCTGCCAAGTCAAATACTTTTCATAATCAACAAATAAGCACAATTCAATCTTACATTCTCTACATCTTTCAGTCAATTGTAAAATGGTAGATGTAGGGGTCACTGTTGACTATTATTTATGGAAACTTGTCTGTTACATTATAGAAGCTAGTTTGTGCAGGTGGTTAAGAGTTCTGGACTTGGAATCAGGAAAGCCTGAGTTCAAATCCAGCTTAGATACTTACTAAACGTGTGACCCTGGGCAAGTCACTTAACCTGTTTGCTTCAGTTTCATCATCTGTAAAGCGGGGATGATAATAAAAGCACCTACATCCCAATTTTGTTGTGAAGCTAAAATGAGATATTTGTTAAGTGCTTTGTGGCAAAGAATTGGAAACTGAAGGGATGCCCATCAATTGGGAAGTGGCTGGAATATTATAGTGCTATAAGAGATTATGAGCAGGATGATTTCTGAAAAACCTGGAAAGACATGAGCTGATGAAAAGTGAAGTAAGCAGTACCAAAAGAACAGTGTATACAGTAACAGCAATATCATGCAACTGTACAACTCTGAATGACTTCGCTATTTTAAGTAATACAATGATTTACGGCAATTCCGAAGGACTTATGATAAAGAATGCTATCCACCTCAAGAGAAAGAACTGATGGAGTCTAAATGTAGATTGAGGCTACTTAAAAAAAAAAACAAACCTTTCTTTTTCTTGTTTTTTTTTTTTGGGGGGGGGTGTTGTGTGTTTTCTTTTACAACATCACTGTTGGAGACACGTTTTGCATGACTGCACATGTATAACCCATATTGAATTGCTTGCCTTCTCAATGAGGGGGAAGATTAGGGAGAGAATTTGGAACACAAAATTATAAGAGAATGTTAAAATTATTTTTATATGTAATTGGAAAGAAAAATAAAATATTTAAATCTTAAAGAGCTATAAAAAAGAAGGAAAACGATGTCTAGTATTTATTACGTAGTTTTTCAAAACAGTAAATATTGTGAAGTGTAAATTCATGGTTTTATATTGAATCTTCTTTTTATGATGTGCTATGTACACGGAAATGTTTGGGTTTTTGTATTTAAGAAATTCAAAAGGAGTTCAAAAGGAATAAATGTAATTAAAAAAAAAAAGAGCTACCTGGGGATGGCTAGGTGGCTCAATGAATAGAGTACTAGCCCTGGAGTCAGGAGCACCTGAGTTCAAATCCGAACTCAGACATTTAACACTTACTAGCCATGTGACCTTGGGCAGATCACTTAACCCCAATTGTCCTGCCTTCCCCCCTCCAAAAAGCAAAAAATAAATAAATAATAAAAGGGTCATCCTGTACATATGAGTTTTCCTCATTCATGTGTCTTCCTCCTAGGTTTCTATAAGTGTGTGTGCCTATTTTCCTATAAACATTGTATGCACTGATGGGAAGTAACCAGGCTTATCCATGGCTTACAATATTTTGATTATTTCTGCTTTTGTCTTCTATTGAGTAGAAGTAACGATTAGTCCTGCTTTTGCCTTTTCCTTTAATAAAAGTTTTATATGTGAGAGTGCCTAGTGCCATAGTGACTGGTTTTGTATAAAGGGGAAGCCTACCCCTAGGGCCTCAGGAGCCCTGGTGGTGAGTAATAGGATAATGTTCCCTTCTCCCCCAACCAGAATTCCCCCCAAGGGCCCTAAGAGAGTTTTGAGCTGTAGCCAAAGGGTATAGATCCCTCTCTGAGCACAGTAGACCTGCCAGAGTGAGTTTATATTGGAGTAAGGCAGCCAATAAAACAAGAGGGAGGTTCATATCATATCTAGGCTTCTTAAGTTTAAACTTTATTTTTTGTTATTGACACCTTTTGCTTTTGTATCACTGTAGTTTCTAAATATCTCCCCCTGCCCCCAATGGATCATTTTAAAAGACAAAGAATAAAGAGGGGGAGGGGAAAGCAATTCAGACAAACCAATCCGCTGAATTTGACAGTGTATACAATATTCCACAACCATAATCCACTACCTCTGCAAAGGCAGGAAGGTTCATTTTCTCCATTCTCCTCCACAGCCAAGCTTCCCGCTCATTATAATTACTGAGAATTGTTTTGGCTTTTTGTTCTTTCCAATTACACTGCTGCAGTCATTGCGTATATTGTTTTTCTGATCCTACTTACTTAACTCTGTACCAGATCCTGATTCTGCAGATATTTTTTTTCTTTTACAAATGCCAGGGGATTACATGTTGCATACATAAGCATTGCTGGGAAAAGGTGCTAGGCACTAAATGCCTTTGCCTCTGAAGGATTCCAGCAACAAACCCTTGGGAACAGTTCCAGTCACACTGGTCACGGCGATTTGGTAAGGAAGCCAGTAAATAAAAGATGAATCCCAATTATGTTCTGTCTCTGGAATTTGTGAGAAGAGGCAGTCAATGTAACAAGAAAGGAATCATTTCCAAAGGTCAGCACAGTTTTAGCTTGTAGATTTTTTTAAAAGAATGTTTGCATGTGACCCTTGAACACACATTACACTCCACAATTCATGCTTATGCTATTCCTTTCACACAACACGCCATCTCCTGACTGCATGCTTTGCATAGGATGTCCCTTCTCATGCCAGGAATGCATTGTCCTCTTCTCTACCTCTTGGCTTTCCTGACTTCCTTCAAGACTCACGTCAAATCCCACAAGTGCAAGAGACCTTTCTTTTTTACACCTCCCCCTTACTGTTAGTACCTTCCTGATGAAATTACCCCCAATTTATCCTCAATGACACATTTTGTTTGTACATAATGGCTCACACATTGTCTACCCCATTAGACAATATGTGAGCTATCTGAGGGCATACGCGGGTTTCGATCTGGGTTGGTTGAGGGAGCTCTTACACTAAGAGTTACCTACATTGTCAAAACAGCAACCCCTCTAAATACCCTGTGCTATCTGCACTATGGTACCACAAGGGGCTATTGTGAGGAAAGAGTCTTTGTAAAAAGGAAAGTGTTACAGAAAGGAAAGTCCTTTATCACCCTCCTTATCCAAAGGAATTATCCACCTCTCCTTTCTAGAGAGTGAGGAATTGTGGTTTAATGATGGTTTTGCTTTAGAGAGTGAAGACAAGATAATAATCTAAATGACAATCAATAAAGGAACACAAATCAAGAGATTCTTATCATCAGTCTCCAAGGGCATAAAAGAATGCCATTTTCATCATTTCTGCCCCTGGAAATTCTTCATTTCCGCCCAGACTCAACTTTTTACCTCCTCCATGAAGCCTTCCCTGATCCCCCAATTAAAAAGAGACAGGAAGAGAAGAGAATAAGTATTTGTAAGGTGCCTACTATGTGGCAGGCACTGTGTTAAGTGCTTTACAAAATATTATCTCATTTGATTCTCACAATAATCCTAAAGGCTATTATCATCCCCATTTTATATTTGAGGAAACTGAGGCAGAAAGCAGTGATGTACCCTGGGTCATACACAAAGTGCCTGAGGCTGGATTTGAACTTGGCTCTTTTTGCCTCTAGGTCCTGCACTTTATCCACTGTACCACCTCATTGCCTTCCTTCCTTTCTTTTCTTCTCAAATTTTCCTGGAGCATTTACTCCAGGTCTCTCTTTTCTCCCTATTACTCTACAACTTGTTTTGGATTTATCCAAAATTTTTTTTGTGTATATATCAGATCCTCACTCTTTTTTCCTCCTGGTTGGAAGGTGGGCTTCTTTAGGGCAGAAGTTATATTACTGAAAAATCTTTGCATCAGCATCATCCAGGCCAGAGCCTTCTACATAGCTGTTTTTGTTTGTTGTTTCTGAAGAGGACCGATGACATCACAGAGTCAAAGTGAATGTCTTGACTCGTGTGTGAATTGATTTGTGAAGCAGAGTTGCACAGTCATAAGCCTCACTTTCTCTTCCAGAGTCATCAGAGTCCAATGTGAAGACAAAAGTCAAGATGACCAGAGACGGCCTGGGATGTAGCAGATGCCCTTGACATCTTCAATGTCTGACCAAGCTCTAAGCACTCCAGTGCCTTCTTTAGCCACCTTCATGGGTGTTGGCACAAATTGTTCTCATCTACCCATTCTGCCAGGGGAGTCTTCATGTGCTTGGGGTAGACACCCCCCTAACTCACGGATGGATTTGAGGCCTGCTGGTTACTCTCAACTTGGTTTAGCCCATCTGAGATGGTTTTATTGGAATGTGGCCACCATACATGTTACAGTTTCCTGGAACCACAAGTGAGAGTTGAGTGATTGATGGACACCAAGCCCTGAAAAGGGTTTGGCAAGCCTTTGTACCAGAGGTGCCAGTCCATATATCCTGTATTTACAGAATTGACTTGTGAATGGTTTGGGGAAACAAAGACAAATAAGGTTGGGTAGTTGTAGTGTGGCATGAATATTTCTTGCTGGCCTTTGTGGGAAGAACCAGAACTAAAAGGTGGAAGGTACAGGAGTACTATCATAGTGTATGACCAGAAATCTGACCACGGGGTGGCCCCATATTCCTGAAATGCTCCCCCTCTTCACCTGTGCCCCTTGGCTTCCTTTGAGAGTCAGCTCAAATCCTACCTTCTGCAGCAGATCTTTCCCAATCCCCTCCCTCACCCTCCACCCTCCACTACTGGTGGTTTCCATCTGAGATTACCTTCTGTTTGCACTACCTTGTGTGTACAGAGCTATTCACAAGTTGTCTCTCCTGTTAAAAATGTTTGCACCTCAAGAACAGGGAATGATTTTGCTTTTCTTTGCATTGTTGGCCCTCACTGCTGCAGCATGGTGCCTGGCACCTAAATAAGCACTTTACAAAAGCTTGTTGACTGACCGAATGATGGACTGATGACCCTGCTTGGGATGATAAAGAAGATGACCTTCTAGCTGTAAGAGTCTATATTTCAAGGTCATATAGACTGCAAATGCTTTTCTCACAACTACATGAGCTAAGAAGGGCAGGTATTATTAATACTATTTCATATCATGATAAAAAGAAAACTTTGGAAGGTTTGCCACCAGGTACTTTAAAATTTTTTTAACTATAGCAAAGGCACGAAGGGGTCACAAACAACACCAAAGGATGGAGTACTCACACTGACATACTGGTTTCTTGGAGTAAATAATTATCTCCATTTTACAGAAGAAAAAACTAAGTCTTGCCCAACATCAACAGCTAGCAAGTGCTAGAACTGGAATTTGAACCCAAATCACCTGCCCCTAAGCCTAAGGCTCTGTCTTGTAACCCCAGTTGGACTTTCCAATGAATAAACCTAATAGTTAAGCACCTCCCACAAGGTAGGTGCAGCCTATATAACTGGAGGCCATCTGCAAGGTATAAATTCAGCATCCTCATCTCAGTCTAGGCAGGCTCTCAAACTGAAAAAAAAAAAAAGGTATATATGTAAATCCATTATGTCAGTTTATTTTGCATAATGAAATGGAAGAAAGTTGGAATATTAGAAATCCAGAGAATATCAGACAGTTGAAATCACTGCCTTTCCATCTGATCTACCTTTAAGTGGATCAGATGCTCCTACCTTCACTATTTTTAGGATTTGTCTGAGGTTGGTGAGCTCAGTTGGTAACAGCTAATGAGGCCAAGGTCATAGGTGTGGTCCCTCAACTTCATTCCACTCCCAGAAAATAGGCCCAAACCCAGGTCACAGACTGAACTTTAACCCTTATCAGAGATTAAATCTTAAGCCCAGTCACGTCTAGACTAAGCCTCACACTTGATGACTGCACAGGACTTCTTAACTTGGGGGTTGTGAACTTTAAAAAAAACATGTGTTTTGAAAACTATATTTCAATGTAATTGGTTTCCTTTGTAATCCTATGAATTTAATTCTCTGCATTTAAAGACATAATTCTGAGAGGAGTCCATAGGCTTCTCCAGGCTGCCAAGGCGGTACATGACACAAAGGTTAAGAGCCCCTCTGGAAGTCTGAGCTCTGCTTCTATCACAAACTAAGGCCTAATTTGGGCCATAAATTTAGCTCTAATCCCGTTGACATGCTGAACTCTAACCCCAATGATAACCTGAGCTCTATCCATAGTGATAGACTGAGTCTGAACCTAAACTAATGGTCATATAAATGTGAACTGACAGTGATTAAGAAGATGAGAACAGAGTAAGAAATGGCTGACTACCTCCCATGCCCACCAGTGGAAAATCTCTCCTGGTCCCGTGCCCCACTGGCACTGTCCCATTGGCCACGACACCACGATGGGTCTGTGACACTTTATGGTCCCAAGATACCTCATGTAAAAGTGCCTTGTTGAACCCTCCTTCCAACTCTGTGAGGCCAGTGGCACAAGAAACGTTAGTCTAGTACCATAGCTCCTAAGTGTCATGAGGCAGGTAGCCTGTCTCCCAGTTCCTCCCAATAATCTTTCCCCTACATGATGCTGGCCCTTGGATTTTGGGAGTGACAACACCTGATGAATGAAATTAGGCCTATATTGTAGCTTTGCCTGCAATATCCCATCTGATTTACAAGCAGACAAAGGAGGTTTGGAGGAGGTGCAATCAAGCACACGAGGGCCAGTTTCCACATCCGGATTGCAGATGGTTTGATTATTCTGTGGTCTACATTTGAAACTCTGGGACTAAACTGATCAATAGTCAGTCAATGGGTGAAAGCTAAATGGCTTGGTGGATTCGAAATCCAAAAGACCTGAGTTAGAATCCTGATTTGGATACTGATTAGCTCTGTGTCTTTGGGCAAGTCACTTAACCTCTGTCTTCTTCAGTTTTCTTATGTGTATAATGGGAGTATTAATAATACTTACCTCCCAGGGTAGCTAGATGGAGCTTTGGATAGAACCCTAGGCCTAGAGTCAGGAAGACTCACCTTCCTGAGTTCAAATTTGACCTTAGACACTTGCTAGCCCTGTGACCCTGGGCAAGCCATTGAACTGCTTTTGCCTCAGTTTCCTCATTTGTAAAATGAGCTGGAGAAGGAAATGGAAAATCACTTTAGTATCTTTGCCAAGAAAACTCCAAATAGGGTCCCCAAGAATCAGACGTGACTGAAAATGACTGAACAACAACCTCCCAGGCTTGTTGTGAAGATCAAATGAGATAATATATGTAAAGTACTTAGAAAACCTCCAAGTGCTATACAAATGCTCATTATTATTATTAATATTATTATTCCCAGGGCAGTGGGAGAAAGGGATCCCTTAGACAGCTTAATAGTCTCCTGAGCCCTGGTTAGAGACGGCCTGAATTAAGTATTTCCTATGTACCAGGCCCAGTGCTAAGCTCTGGGTATACAAATACCAGCAAACGGGACAATCCCTGCTCTTGAAGGGCTTACATTTTATAACACCCAAAAGGGAGCTAGGAAAAGGGAGGTGGAGGAGGGAACTTCCCATGGCATGGTGAGGAGTTGTCAAGGAAGCAGGGTGGGGGCCTGGGCTCTGTCCAGGTAAGGTAAAGGGTTACTCCTCAGAGCTGGGACCCAGGAGCAGAGTCCAAGGTTCTGGTGGGAGGGAAATGAGGATGATGGATGGAGTGTGGATGACATGTGTGAAGATAGCAGGAGCCTACTATGCCCAGGAGCCTCTCACATCTAGGCACTAAGGGACCTGTTCCCAGCAGAAACCAAGAAGAAATAATAATGGTGTATGATAGTAAGATATGCTGAGGTTTGTTAGGGATTTCCTCACAACAATCCTCTGATGGAAATATACATAGTACCAGTGCTATTCTCTGTTTTACAGGTGAGGAAACTGAGTCAGTGAAGCGACTTTGATATTCGGCTAGGAAAGGACAGAGCCAGGATTTGAACCCCTGGGATTCTGGCCCCTTTTCTCTCAAATATCTTAAGTTTTGTCACAGAGCTGTGCCATAGCCCTGGGAGACAGGCTAAGCAAGTAGGAGTGATAAGACAATCCCAACCAGATGAAAGGGCATTGGTACTCAGGCAGAACTTGGGAATATCCATGAATGCACACGTCTTTACCCTCTCTGCAGTATCACCAGCTGCTTGGGAATAATATTAATTGATTCCATTATAAAAGTGCCCTACTAATTACAGGAGAAAATAGTTTTCCTTGCAAGTCGTGCTTGGAGGATTGGGTTGACATCTGGCAAGTCCTCTCAGCCATGCACCAATATCTTTCAGTCCTCCTTGGTATCTATTATAAATGGAGCAGGGTCCCTCTTAAGGAGAACTCCAATCTTACTGAGGAGATGAAGCATGGTAAATACATGTGCTTATAGCCCACATCTGCCCATAGATCTGGGGTATCTTCCTAACTAGAGAGGAAGGCTTGGGTGTCAAAGAAACTATAGCTAAGCTGCTAGGTGGTACAGAGGATAAGAGATATGCTGTTCTTTGGAATCAGGAAGGTCTGAGTTCAAATTCCACCTTAGACTCTTCCCGAAGTTGTGTGACTCTAGTCAAGACACTTAACTTTGGCCAACCTCAGTTTCCTGATCTATAAAATGGAGATTATAATAGCACCTATTTCACAGGGTTAGTGTAAGGATTAAATGAGATACCATATGTAAAATGCTTTGTGAAACTTAATATTATTCTTAATATTCATTACAATGCAAAGGAGAATGTAGAAAAATGGAGGCAAGAAAATTCCAGCTTTGCCAATACTAGCAGGGTGCCTTTGGGAGAGTCATTCCTCTTCTCTGGTCCTTTTCTCTAAAATGAAGAGCTTTTCCTGACCCTTAGTGCTCTAAGGTTCTGATCTTCTGTGTTTTGCATTCCGATGTTTAATGTTTAAAGGCTCCTACCAGCTTTAACATCAACATGCTATGTACTGAGGCCCCTCCCATCCCTAACATTACATGCTAAACGGTAAACATCACTGCAATTGTGACTGACTGCCCACGAGCGACAATTCCCAGCCTTCATTTTGCATTTCATGTGTGGTTCCTGCTATCTCTCAAGGTGTCATAAAAAATCTCAAACCCAATTAGTGTTAAAGTACTTTAATTTACACCCTAACTTTAGCCAACTTGCACATGCTTGCTGTTGGTTAAATGAGACCCAGTGAGAGATCATGAAAAGGCTAAGTGCAGCCCATTCCCCTCTGCTGTGGGAACATCTCGAACCAAGCACATGACCCTCATGAGGACCTGTTTGGAGAACCAAGCCTTTCTTTTTTTTCACCTGTGGCTTTACATATTTGCATTAAATGATAAAAACTTCACTTTGAATATCTCAACAACTAATTACACTTAGCAGTCCAGGTCCACAAGCATTTATTAAGTGCCTACTATGTATTAAACACTATGATAAAAGTTGGGAATACAAAACTAGGCAAAAACTGCACCTGCCTTCAAGGAGACAACATGCAAACAGTTGTATACACATAAGATATGGACACATTCTAAACTGGGGAGAGTCTCAGAATGAAGGTACCTTTCAAGGAAGACCTGGAACATGGAGGGATAGGGACTGAACCTATAGGGTTTTTTTTTTTTTTCATTAGTAGGAAACTCCTTTTACCAAGGGCAGCTAGGTGTTGCTGTTGATAGAGTATGGAGCCTGGAGTCAGGAAGATCTGAGTTCAAATTTGACTTCAGATGGTTGGTTATTGTCCTTTCTTCTCGGAGAGGACCAAAATGACATCACTATGCTGGAGTCAAGGTACAATGTGTTGACTGTGGCTGATCAGACCCAATGAAAGCTTGGAAGGCTCTATCACAGGTTGGACACAAATAGTCCTCAGACACTAGCTGTGTGACCCTGGACAAATCACTTCACTCTATTTGCCTCAATTTCCTCATCTGTAAAATGAGTTGGAGAAGGAAGTGACAAACCACTCCAGTATCTTTGCCAAGAAAACCCCAAAAGCAGTCATGAAAAGTGGTACACCACTGAAAAACAACTAACAGCCACCTTTAACCAATGCAGATCAATACCTTCACATCAACTTAGAGTCTCAGAGAGTTGCCTAGAGCTCTGAGAACTTAGCGGATCTGCTCCAGAGTCACACAGTCAGTATGTGTCAGGGGCAGGACTTGAATCTGAATGTTTCTCAATTCAAGGCCAGTTCTCTCTTCACCATGTCCTACTTCCTTATGAATTTAATTAACATCAGTACATAAAATATCCTAACTTCTCAGTCCTTCTCTTTGAACCTTCATTGGGATTCTTGGTTCACTCATTTTCTCTCACTTTTCTTCTTGCATTGTGGTAGCAGACCATTATTCTGTTTCCTTGGTTCTGCTTTTTTTCTTTGCATTATTTCATAAATCCACTTCCATAGTTTTTAATATTTTCATATCTATCAATATTAATTGTATTCTACTATTCCATTACACTAATGTATTATAATACATTCCACCATTCCCCTATTGTTAGATATTTAGGTTATTTCCAATTTTTTCATTTACAAATTATTTTGGAGGAGCTGGTATCCAGACTTGTGATTTCATTAGTGAATGGAACTTCTGGAATGAAAATTCCCTCTACTGATAGAGATGGTTGACTCGTCTATAACATCAATAAAGCATCTGATATTTGGATACTATCGTTGTACTGGGGATATAAAGACAAAAAAGAAATAGTCCTTATCCTCAAAGAGCTTACGCTATATTGTGAAAGACAACACGTACATTTATAAGTATATACAATGCATATATAGTATAGACATTCAGAACTATATATAATAATTTTTTGAGGAAGGGTCTTAGCAAGAAGGGTAGGAAATCAGGAGAAAAGCCTCTTGTAGAAACTCTGGGACAGAGTTATGAAGAGTATAAAGGAGGCAGTTAGGCTAAGAAGGGGAGTGTATTCTAGTCAGGAGAGGTTGTACAAAAACATGGAGACTAGGGGTGGAGTGTTGTGTGTGGAGAGAAGAAAGATGGAGAGTTTGGTTGAGTAATAGAGAATGTGAAGGATGGTAATAGACAGGTAGGTTGGAATCAGGTTGTGAAGGAATTTGAATGGTAGACAGAGGATGCTGTATTGGAATCTAGAGGTAATAGGGAGCCACGGAAGTTTTATGTATAAGTGAGAGTATCTTGGCCAGACCTGGGTTTTAGGAAAATCACATTGGCAGTTGTGTCGAGGATGGTTTGGAGAAGGGAGAGGCTTAAGATAGGGAGACCAATTAACTGGAATGACCCAGGAGAGGAGTGATAAGGAAATGAGATAGAGTGGCAGATGTGTGAGCCCAGAGAAAGGGATGGAGATGAGATATTGGAGAAGTAGAAATGACAAGACAATGACACTTGATTGGAAATGAAGAGTGAAGGAGTGTGAATGTGGGTGACTGGCAAAATGGAGGCCCCCTATTATGTCTACAAACCCGTTTGTCATTGAAAACGCTTCACAATTTGGTCCCCATATACCTTTCCAGTCCTATTACACATGACTTTCCTTAATGCTTTTCCCTGTGGCTGAGCCAAAGTGGCCTTCTACTGCTCCTCATAGACATTGCTATTTCCTGTCTCCATGCACAGATTGCCTACCATGCCTGGAATGCATTCTCTCCTCACCTCTACTTCACAGAATCCTGTGTTTCTTTCAAGGCTCAACTTACATGCTGTCTTCTATATTAAGATTTTCTTGATCCCCCTCCTGCCAGCTACTATAGCCTTCCAATCCCCACAATCTCTGATTTGTGTATATATTATACATATATGTATATGTATGTGTATATTGTATATGTATACATTCAGCCATTTTTCAATTGTGTCTGACTCTTCATGACCCCATTTTGTGGTTTCCTTGGCAAAAATACTGGAGTGGTTTGCCATTTCCTTCTCCAACTCATTTTACAGATGAGAAATCTGAGGCAAATGGGGTTAAGTCACTTGGCCAGGGTCACATAGCTAGTAAATATCTGAGGCCAAATCTGAACTCAGGAAGTCTTCCTGATTCCAGGTCCAGCACTCTATCCGCCGTGCCACTGTGATAGTAATGGCATTTAAAGATTCCCCCTGTATTGGCTTGGTTTTCAAATTGATTGTGCTAAAACCCAGAGTTTGTTAATCCCACCTGTGGGATGGGCTTGTTGATGTGAAAAGAAAGTCCTGAACTGGGAGGAGCTGGTGAGGTAGATTTGGAGAGACACTAGAGAGAGGCGGAAGATCTTTTTGGAAGCAGCACCTCGTGGAGAGAGAGAGACTAAGAGAATTGCTGGTGGCCGCTTTGAATTGCCCTGGACTTTTGAGACCTGCCCCCTGAGCTGCCAAGGACTGAGGAGACATGGCTGTTTTGCTGGTACTTTGTCTGTCTGTTTTGATGTTGTTTTGCCAGATTTGTCCACTGGTGAAAGACAGTCCTTTTGTTGAAGAAGTCCTGGAACCTGGCTGTTCGCTAAGAAGCCCTGAGACTGTCCTGCAGACAGAGAGTGAATACTGTCCACTGGTGAGGGACAGTGCTGTTGTTGCAGGGGTCTGGAGACTGTCCTGCAGACAGAATGAATACTGTCCACTGGTGAAAGACAGTCCTTTTGTTGAAGAAGTCCTGGAACCTGGCTGTTCGCTAAGAAGCCCTGAGACTGTCCTGCAGACAGAGAGTGAATACTGTCCACTAGTGAGGGACGGTACTGTTGTTGCAGGGGTCTGGAGACTGTCCTGCAGACAGAATGAATACTGTCCACTGGTGAAGGACAGTGCTGTTGTTGCAGGGGTCTGGGAGCCTTTCTGTTGGTTCAGAAGCCCTGAAGAAGGATTTTCTTGTTGTATGTTTACAGAAATCCTGGGAGAGGGCTTTGCTAATGTGTTCAGGGGTTCTAGGACTGTTCTACAGACAGAGGATAAATTCATGAAGGGACTGGCAACGTAACTTGTGGCCTTGCTGAGCCTTGTCTCCCCAGGAACTAAGATTGCTGAGAACTTGCCTCGTGTCAAGATGAAGAAAAGACCTCCACTTGGGTATTAAGTGCTGTGTTTAAACTTGATGTAACTCTGGGGTAGATTCAATTGTGATGCTGGGGGTGGGGAACTTTTGACCTTATTGTGCTCTGTGATTGACAAATGAAGGTACTTTACCTATGTTTGGAAACTAATCTCCATTTGAGAAGAGGGGTTTTGTGGTGGACTTAATTAAGGTATAGCCTAGGGGTGGAGTAGTATTTAGAACAGGGACTTTGTAATTGATTGAATGATTGGAAGATCCTGGGGTGGGGTAGTACTTGGAGATTATTTAATCACACTTAGTAAATGCCCGTATTTTGAATGATGTCATGTTTTGATCTTCTCTGTTCTTGGTTTGTCACCGAATAAAATAGAGAGCACCTATGCTGGTATTCTGAACCTGGGAAGTTGCCTTTCCTTGGCATTACATTACAGCCACCTAGCTGCAAATATATATACACACACACACACACACACACACATAATGTGTTCAGTCTATATGTCTATACACATACATGTGTATATGTGCACACATGAATTGTGTGCATATACACACACGTACATATATGTATATATACTCATATATGTAATATATGTATTACTATGAAATAAAATGTAAGCTCCTGGAGGGCAGGACTGTTTAACACTTAGCACTTGATAAATGTTTATTGATTCACTTGAAGAAATAGAAAAGTTTGGAAGAGGGGAAAGATGATTACATCTGTTTTAGATCATGTTGATTTCAAGATTCCTTAAACAAGTGCATTCAGTTTGCATATCCATATTGGATATCCAGTCTGAAAAGTCTAATGAAAGTTGGTGAGGTGGGTCTGGAGCTAATTAGTAAGAATGATTATATAGGTTTGAGAGTCACCTGAATATAGATAAATCTATGGGAGTTGATGATGTCACTAGGAATAAGAGGGGAGAGAGGGAATAGAAAGGAGCCCACTCCAAAGGAGCCCACTACAGAGCCTCAGGTTCTGCCTACAGTAACAAGGCGGGATTTTAATGATGACCCATCAGAGACTGAGAAGGAGCAGGGAAACAGAGAAAAGCAGATCTGGGGGAGATCAGTGTCATGAAAACCCTCAGAGGGATATAGGGCAGGAGGAGAGTGTCAAATGATGCAGAGATCCAGAAGGATGGAGAGTGAGAAAAGACCATCCCATCTGGTAATTAAGAGATAGTGGTAACTCTAGAGACACAGCAATTTCAGTTGAGTGATGAGGTCAGAACCCAGGCTGCAAAAGGGTCAAGGGAAGGGGAGGGGAGGAAGGGGAGAGGAGGGAAGGAGATCAACACTGCTTTTTCCAGGAGTCTGGCTTTGAAAGAGAAGAGAGATAAGAGGTTGATAGTGTGGATATGGTAGGGTTGTTTGTTAGGCATCAAAGAAAGGAGTGAGTATAACAATAATAATCAGCATCTATGGAGCACTTTAAGGTTTTTGCAAAATGTTTAATGTGTTCTATATTATTCTATCACAACAACCCCAGGAGTTAGGTGCTTTTATTATCCTTATTTTACAGATGAGGAAACTGAGGCTGAGAGAGGTTAAGTGACTTTCCCCGGGTCATACAACTGGTAAGTGGCAAACTCTGGTCTTCTTGCTGCCAAACTCAGGGCATTACTAACTATGACACCTAGATGCTAGTAAACAGGGAGAGACTGAAGGATCATGGGGGCAACCTGTGGGAGATGTGATCAAGGGTATGCACAGAAATGGAGAGAAGGGTCATCTCTTCATTAGATACTGGAGTAAAGTAGAAGAGAAAAAGGGATGATGTTAAGGGGGTGTTTTAGATGTAGAGGAGTGGAGAAGGGGGAGATCAGGGAGAATAGCTTCTCTTTTTTCAGTTAAATATGAAGCAAAGTCCTCAGCTGCCATGGAGGGAACCAGGGGGGGCAAGTGGAGGGAGAGTGACCAGTTGGAAGGTACAAGACCAACTCACAAAGTGGGGGATGGCCACTGGACGCTGGTAAGGTGGAGAATCTTTGGCCCCAAGATTACTCATGTTGTTTCTCTCATTGACACTGTTCAGTAGATAACTGGTCAGCAAGCCTTAGAAGTGGGTAAGTGTATAATAATGACAGCAAGACAACCTTGTGGTCACCATGGAAAAGTCCCTGGGGAGAAAACCCCTGAAGCAGAGACGCCCTCTGCTCTAGCAGAACAGGCCTGCACCCTGGTTTAAGGAGGATGATTTCCCAAGCCATCTGTTAGTGTCCACTGGGTGTTTTCCATCACTGAATGTCATGTTGCACAGAAAGGACAAGGACAGCGATCTGTCTTTGTGCAGAAAGCAGAGAAATACACAAACAGCTGTTCTTGTCTCTCTCTGCTTCTCTCCAGTCATTGTGCCAGAACTGCCAAAGAGGGTGAGAGGGCTCGACCTTCTTCCTTAGGTGTCTTCCCTCGACAGTACAGATGGGCATAGCTTCAATAAAACTCTCTGACAAATGGCATTAGGCTTCAGTTTTAATCTGTGGTAATCACCTTTTAGCAATGTGGCTTATTCAGTTCAACTCCCAGATTTTTTTCTCGTACCCACAGACGGACAAGAGGGGAACCCTATCTACAGGTTCTGTTCTTCTGAGGAAATGTGAGGACACAATATTCTCTTCCTTGGGTATTTCTTGGTTGTCAGAGGGATTCACACATAGCTCATGTGTGTTCTGTAGGTGGGAGAAAGTGAAGTATGGTGGAAAAGATGCCAGCCTTCAGTTGGAAGACCAGGGTTTGAGTCTGGCTCTGACACTTACTTTAGAAGCATGTCTATGGACAAATCACTTAATCACTTTGACCCTCAATCTCCTCCACGTTTGACAGACAAATCTTTAAGATCTGACCTTCTGTGGAACTAGAAAATACTGAAGCCTAGGTGAGGGAGGAATCCCGGATGCTGTTGGGGCATATTTCTCCAGGGTACAAGGTCCCACGTGAGTGATCTGATTATGGAATTATAAAGGATTTCTGCTCTTGCAGCAACTTCTCTCAGAAAGGCTGAAAAAGTTGATTTGTCAGATAACTAGCACCAGGAATCTTTAACACAGGTAGACAGGCTCACTTTAATGGCTTCCAATTAGTAGGGGATGTTCTGCCTCTTCTACATGCCTCTGAGTTCTGCTGACTGTCTTGGTTATATGGAGGTGGTTTTTGCCAAGTGTGTGGCCACACTGGTCAAATGCCAAATGTATATTTCCTCAAGTGACTATTTTATGGAAAACTCACACAAGACAAGTGCTCACACAGAGGGCAGAAAAATCGATACAAGGTTGTTCTCAAGGTCTCTCTGAAGAACTCTGGAATCGACTGTGGGACAGGAGAGACACTGGCACAGGACTTCCCAGCATGACGTGCCTGCATCAAAGATGGTGCTGTGTTCTATAAGCAAAGCAGAATTCCGGTAGCTCAAAAGAAACGTGAGATGTGCCAATTTAGAGACATCTCACTCCAAATGTTCTCATGGACTATGTGTGCCTGACCTGTGGGAGAGCCTTCCAAGCTCATGTTGGTCTGATCGGACACAGTCAGACACACTCTACCTTGATCCCAACATTGGGATGTCATTTTGGTTCTCTAAATATGAAGGACAAAGTGTGTGGTGTGGTGTGGTGTGGTGTGGTGTGGTGTGGTGTGGTGTGTGTGTGTGTGTGTGTGTGTGTGTGTGTGTGTGTAAATTTCTTATTCCTTTGTCAGGTGCATGTACCATTGCAGCCTCAAGGCTGTTTTCTCACTGACAGCTGTGGAGTAAAAGTTATAGTTTCAAGGAGACAAGGTGATTTGATTCAAGGAATCAAAGATATTCCAGGGATTATTGACTCGGGTATCCTGGCAACACATTCTGGATGTCTAGATAAGGAGGCAGGCTCTTTGTAGACCAGAGAATGGGAATGCAGATCTCTTGCAGGAGTGACTAGGGCTCCAGGTGTTCACAGTTCCATCCAAAACCTTAGACAGAGGTGGGTTGAGCTGTTCACAGGCCTGTCACCACAGTCTCCCTGACATAGCTTTTGGGGCCTGGTCACAGTTGGCACAGAGCCCTTGCCTTGAAATGGACTAGAAGACTCCTTTTTTTGGTCACAACTGTTGGTGACAAGGGAGTATATTCTCCTGGTGAAGGCTCTGACCTGTGGGCTCTTTGCCTCTGGGAAACAGAGCCTGTTCCCTGGGAGGGAATGATTTCTGTGCACAACAGAATAGAAAGGCAATGTGGTGTCTAGTGCAAAGCAAGCTGAATTGGGGTCAGAGAATCTAGGTTTGAATCACACTCTTGCTACCCGAGCAGCCACTTTGGACAAGGTGTTGCCTCATTACCTCAGTTTCCAAATTTGTAAATGAAGTGGGTTGGACTAAAGCCAAGTTCCTTCTAGTCCCAGTTTGGGGGAAGGTTGGGGAATGGTATTATTGATGCCTCCCAATATATGAAGGGTTGGTAAGTGGATGAGGGAAAATACTTGTTCTATGACTCTAGAGTAGGCCTGTACAACCTGTGGCCCACAGACCATAGTGTTGTGTATCTACAGATTGTGCAGACCTACTCTAGAGGGAAGAATTAGGACCAAGGCAGGAAAATGACAGAAGCATATTTTGGTTCAATTATTCAATTCAATAAAAATTCATTAATTGTTCAAGGCCCTCTGCTGAGCCCTAGATATATAGAAGGATGGAAAATGACATAAACTCTGCTCTGAAAGAACTTATATTCTATTAGGAGGATTAAAACACATAGACAGATAGGTATGATATGTGGTAGAATGAGATGGTGACAGGGGAAAGAGCCATGGAAAATTCTCTAGAAAAATTTGAAACAGCCAAAAACCCATCCTCCTAGGCCGAGAGACAGCCAAAGCTTTATGGAACAGCCCTGAGCTGGGCCTTGGAAGAGAAGGATTTCAACTGGCAGAAATAACAATTGAGCATATTATTAGTATGAGAGATGATTTTCATGAAGGCAGTTAAGTCAATAAATGTTTATTAAATGTTTACTTATTATTACTTATTATATATTACTGATTAGTACCAGGTACTATACTAAATGCTGGGAATAATATAAGCTAAAAAAAAAAAAAGACATTTCCTGCCCTCAGGGAGCTTATATGTGAAGGAAGAAGAGCTAAAAAATGAAGAAGGGTTACCTGAGCCGGGGCATGGATAGAGTCCAAAGAATGAAGCGTGGCTGGTCTGGGTCCTGCCTCAAAATGGAGTTTGGTGGGAATTCACCAGTGATAAAGGGGGATGCAAGGGTGGGAGGTGGGGGAAAAGGCAGCTGAATAACAGGAAAAGTGCAGGATGAGGAGAGGACTGGATAGGACAAAGAAACAGCTAATAATCTAGTCTGGGTGGCACAGAATATGAGAAAGTAAAAAATATGCAATAAGTCTGGAAGGATGGGATGGACTCAGGTTGTTGAGGGAGGGCCTCAAATGTCTAAGAAATTTGGAATTTATCTTAGAAACAACGGTGAGCCAAAGAAGGGCTCTGATCAGGGAGGGCCTTGGTGAAGAGCTGATGGACAGGAGGCAGACTGGAGGCTGGAAGATTTAATTAAGGTTCTATCACACTGGTCTGGAGAAGAGGCAATAAAAGCCTGACCTCGGCTGGAGGCAATGAGAGAGTAAAAGAGGAATTCAAGAGAGGTAGTGAATGGAGGTGAGTGATTGAGATGATGGTAGTGTTATCAGTACACTAAAAAAAATTTGGACACAGGGCAGGTTTTTAGAAGAAGATGAAGAATCCCATTGTAGACACATGAGTTTGAGGTGCTGACAGAAACTACACTTGCTGAGAAAGAGGAGTTTTGCCCTTTGGTCTTTGTATTCTCATCATGTACACCCTTCTTACACATAGTAGGTGCTAAGAAATGCTTGTTGATAAGAACTGGACTGGCTATATGTCTTGGAGGAGCTGTGAAATAGCAGTCATGTGGGGGTGGAGTTCAGGGGAGAGATTAGCTCTGGATATATAGATTGGGAAATTATCAGTTTAGAGGTGATTGATGAATCCATGGGAGTAGAGGAGACCATCCAGAGAAGAGAAATTGGCTAAAAACAGTAACAGAGGGTGGGGTACCCTTACTTGGAGCCTGAGATAGAAGATGCAGTTTCAGAACTGTTGGAAAATGGAACCATTTGCCTCGAGGGTACAGAATTCCCTGTCACTGGAAATATTCTGGCAGAGGATGGAAGATGACTGTAAGTGTTGCTATAGAACAGTTTTTTGAGCTGAATGGTTGGCTGGACTAGCTGCCTCGCAGTTCTGGAAGTCTACAATTCTATTCCTACTTGGGAACAGTAGGATTAATTTGAACTAAAATTCATTTCCTTTTTATACTCCTACATCCTGAGTTTGCCTTCAGATCCTTTCTTCCCCCAAGGGTTCCCTATGGAGCTGGTGGGGCAAAGATGAAGAATAATCAAGTGGAAAGTCCCAGCGTCTCTACTCCCCCTTCCTGTCCTATTCAGCTCCAGTCTTTATTCATGTTAAATGAGAAGGTCCCCTTCTCCTTCTCCCTAAGAAAACAAAAGGCCTGATGAAGCTATGGCTGAGATTTGACAATGAGGGAGAAAGACAGGGTAAAGGGGATGATGTGTACATGGTGGGAATTGTACAGGATAGTGGTCTGTCGTCTTGTTGTTTTCAGTTGTGCCCAAGCCTTTGTGATCCCTTTTTGGAGATTTCTTGGCAGAGATACTGGAGTGGTTTGCCATTTCATTCTCTAGCTCATTTTACAGATGAAGAAACTGAGGCAAACAGGGTGAAGTGATTTGCCCAGGGTCATACAGTTGGGAAGCTGAGGCCAGATTCGAACTCAGGAAGAAGAGTCTTGTTAACTCCAGGCCCAATACTCTATCCCCTATATCAGATAACTGTAAAAGGAGGGATTTGGATAAAATGACCTTTGGGGTCACTTTCCACTCTAAATCCATGATTCGATGAGATCTTCTGGGTCACATAGAGAGGATACAATCTTCATTGATGGAGGGGATTCCCATGCTAGGAGTCTTCATGCTATAGAAATCACAGATCTTTCATTTATATATATTTAGTGTTTAATACTTTGATGTACTTTCCCAGGACCAGAGAATGTCAAAGCTGGAAAGGGCCTTACCACTTAGAATGGTAGACAGAACACTGAGTTTTAAGAGTAGGAAGGGACCTGGCACAGGTGTAGGTCATTAACAAAAATTTATTGATTGAATATTGATTGATTGATTGAATTGGGACCTTAGAACACAGAATGTCAGAGTTTAGGGATTATCTAATCCAACCTCTTCATTTTTTATTTAAGGAAACTGAAACCCAAAGTGTTAAGTGAGCCTAGACATGAATCCAATTTTCCCAACTCTGAGCCCAGTATGTAGATGGCTGCTTATTAATTCATTGTTATTAATGGATATCCCTTAGATCTAGCACTTTCTTTTATGTTCTGTTGAGGGTTGTAACTTCCTTCTAGGGGTAAATCAACTTTTCTTTTTTCCTTCTTGGTTTATGGTACTATCATAGTATCTCCCTCCCTGCCCCGGACCCTGTAAGGCTAATGGGATGTAAGACCTTCCCTTCCCATTAATAAGCCTCACTTTGAGCCCTGACACAGAGTCAATTAGGTTCTGGGTCACAGGGATCCCCCACCTTTCCAATTAAGTGCTGATTCCCAAACTTCTCAGCACTAAGCCTATCAAGTTTTTTATTTTTTCATATCACTTGGAGGGAGAGGTGTGGGTGGAGGGAGAAGCAGATAGAGGGAAAAACTTGCTTGTGGGGAGGCTTGATAGAGAGAAGGCTTTCGATGTCAGGGCTCCCGGGATTAGTGATGAGTATCTTACTAAACCTTTTTTTTGGTATCCTAATAGCAATGTCCCACATAAATACTTTGGTTTTGTCTTGGAGGAGGAGGGTTTATTATGTTTTGCTAACAAACCCTGGGAATATGTATGCATATTCACAGCAGAGGCTATGGGTATCACGTTGGTTTTATAGTCTCCAATCCGCCTTCACCGTGTGTGCTGGGGTGATATAATCTTATTTTAAAGATGACCTTGGAAGAGAAAATTGACTGTATGCTATGAAAATAAGATTGGAGGCTCCTTTTGGGGAAGGGCTGGCCATGATCAATGGAGCCAGAGCCAGTCAGGCAGACTTTGATGAAATGAATGCTGACAACCTTGTCCTTCTGGCCAGGGCAGGCCCAGGAAGTCTTAATGCTAATTTCAAGGTGGAGGAGGACTGCCCAGCTCTCTTCCTCCTTCCCTCAATTTTCTTCCGCCAAAGCAGTTGAGCTATTTATCATGGTGGGGACAATAGTTAAGGCAGGTCTGCAGAGCTATGAAAATATCCAGCCAACCTGGCAAAGACTTGTCTAAGGGATTGTCGGCAATTCTGGCCATCTTCTCTCCCTACTTTGGTTGGCTTCCCTCAGGAAGGGGCCCCTGCAGCATTTCTGGAAGATTTCCTCCTTCCTTTCATCTCTTTGTCTGGCAAATGGTGAGAATGATACCTTCCCTCCAAGTCTCCAGATACAACAAAGGCTTTGTTTTTTAAGAAAAAAAGTATGCTTTCCTCTCATTTCCAAACCATGCTGAAGAAAAAAATGTGGAAATCTTTTTGGGAAAATTTTTTTAAATTAAATTATAGATGCAATCAGTAATTAAACACACACACACACACACACACACACACACACACACACACACACACA
>NW_027185771.1:18670439-18710736 GCF_028583685.1 Petaurus breviceps papuanus
CACACACACACACACACACACACACACACACACACACACACACACACCAGAAACAAAAACCTTCTTAGGAGCTGAAAGTACCTCAAAGGCTATCTAGAAATAGCTGGGTGGTATAATGACTTGGAGTCAGGCAGACCTGATTTCCTATCTCAGACACTTGACTGTGTGACCATCCACAGTCCATTTTAACTTTTCTGAGCCTCAGTTTTCTCTTCTGTAGAATGGGGTCAATAACCACACCTCAGATGTGTTCAAGTGCATGCATGTATCCCCACCTCAACAATGTCATATCTTAGTGCACTTAAAACCGTACTAAATGCTGTTCACATACACTCATACATATGAACACACATACATGCACACATACACACATGTACAAACTCATTGTTGCCTTATTGTTCATCCTTTGTTCTTAAAGAGGACCAATGTCATCACAAGGCTAATGTCTTGACTTCCATGAGAAATGGATTTGAATGAGGCAGAGCTGTGCAAAGTACAGATGTGTATATATACATGTGTTTGTTGTTGTTGTTTAGTCATGTCTGATCCTGTGACCCCATTTGCGGTTTTCTTGGCAGAGATAATGGAGTGGTTTGCCATTTCCTTCTCCAGTCCATTTTACCAATGAAGAAACCTAGGTAAACAGGTTCAAGTGACCTGCCCAGGGTCACACAGCTAGGAGTGTCTGAGGGCAGATCTGAACTCGGGATGACCAGTCTTCCTGACTCTAGGTTTGGCACTCTAACTACTGCACTACCACATATACATACATGCCAACTACACATACATGCGCACACAACATGTATATACATGCTACATGTATATATGTACATATATACATGTGTATGTAGCACTTAAAAAACCTTTTAAAGTACTATGTAAATGTGAATTACTACTATTACTATTAATAAATAATTTTAAAAAGCTATTTTAGAGCAGGAGGCCTTTAAAATTTTTTTTCTTAATTACATGTTAAAATAATTTTTACATTTTTTTAAAAAAAGTTTTGAGTTCCAAATTCTATTCCTCTCTCCTTCCTTCTTCTCCCACCTCCCTGATATGTCAAGCAATTCAATACAGGTTATATATGTGCAATCATGCAAAATATTTCCGTATTAGTCATTTTGTATAAGAAGACTTGAATAAAAGAAAAATGAAAGAAAGTGGGGAAAAAAAGTATGCTTCAGTCAGCATTGAGACAATATCACTTCTCTGTCTGGAGGCGGATAGTATGATTCACCATGAGTCCTTTGAGATTGTCTTGGATCATTGTATCGCTGAGAATGGCTAAGTCATTCACAATTCTTCATTGTACAATATTAGTTACTGTGAACAACATTCTCCTGGTTCTACTCATTTCATTTTGCACCAGTTCATGTAAATCTTTCCAGGTTTTTCTGAAATCATCCTGCTTGTCATTTCTTACAACATAATAATATTCCATCACAATCATATACCACAGCTTGTTCAGTCATTCCCAACTGATGCGCATCCCTTCGATTTCCAATTCTTAGCCACTACAAAAAAGAGCTGCTACAAATATTTTTGCACAAATAGATCTTTTCCTTTTGAGCAGGGGAAATTTCAGTGAGTTCATCTACTTGAATGGTAAAAACATTACATCTTAATTTTCGCTAACCCCGGCTTTCCTACATTTTATTGTTCAGTCATTTCAGTCATGTCTGACCCTTTGTGATCTCATTTGGGATTCTTTTGGCAAAAATAGTGGAGTGTTTTGCCATTTTCTTCTTCAGCTCATTTTTACAGATGGGGAAACTGAGGCAAACAGGGTGCAGTGACTTGTCCAGGATCACATAGGTAGTAAGCATCTGAGGCCAGATTTGAACTCAGGAAGATTAGTCTTCCTTTCTCTAGGCCTGGCATTCTCTCCACTGCACCACTTAGCTGTCCATAATTTAGAATTCTATGTATTTTATTTTAGGCGTTTAAAAACACAATTCTGATGAGGGGTCATAGGTTTTCCTGAACCGCCAATGGCCTCAGGACACCCACAATGTTAAGAACTCTTGCTTTAGAGCCAGAGATCACCAGAATAAATGCATATATTTTCTCCTCAATGTATCTTCCTCTCCCCCTGTGCCAAAGTTTCAAAATTTATGGAAATGTTCTATCTCTGCCTAATTTAAAAATGACCATGAGAATGAAAAAAGGTAAGTGTGACAGTGAAAAACACACCAAGCTCTGAGTCAGGAGAATTGGATATATGTCCTGGCTCCTTTAATTCTTTGGGCCCCACCTTACCTTAACTGCAAAATGAAGAGACTGGATTACATAATCTCTAAGCTCTGACATTTATCTAAAGTGTTGTTGCTGTTTGTCTTTCCTTCCTAAGAGGACAGATGACTTCGAGAGGTTAATGTCTTGACTTGTATGTGAATTGGATTTAAGTGAGGCAGAGTTGCACAAAGTCATCAGCCTCACTTTCTCTTCTGAGTCATGGAAGTCCAATGGCAAGACAAAAGTCAAGATGACCAGAGATGGCCTGGGCTGTAGGGGATGATCTTGAGGTCTTCAATGTCTGACCAAGCTCTAATGGCTCCATAGTGCCTCCTTTGGCCTCCTTCATGGCCATTGGAACAAACTGTTCTCATCCACCCATTCTAGTGGGGAAGGCACCCCCCCTAACTCACTGCCAGGTTTGAGGCCTGCTTGCTACCCTCACCCTGATTTATCCCATCTGTTAAGACAGTTAACTGGAGTTGTGGTCTCTGCGCATACTACTACTTCTCAGAAACACAGGTGAGAGTTGGGTGAAGATAAACTCCAAAGGCAGTTGGGCAGCCCTGAAAAGGGCTCAGCAAGCCCTCACACCACAGTCCTCCCTCAACACCCCTTGCGCCCCAAGGTAACACCATCTTCTAAGAGACAATCAATCAGTCAATCAGTGTTTGTTAACCACCTACTATGTCACTTTGAACTCAAACACTATATTTCAAGGCTCCTATCAATTCCTAAGTCTATACTGTCTGTTCTATTTATCGTTCTAAGTGTTAAGGCCCTTTCCAGCTTTGGTATCTGCTCATTCTCTAAGAATTCTTCAAAGTTTGCTCTTGAGCTGTTTCAGTCATGTCTGACTCTGTGACCCCATTTGGGGTTTTCTTGGCAAAGATAGTGGAGTGGTTTGCCATTTCCTTCTCCAGCTCATTTGATAGATGAGGAAACTGAGGCAAACAGGGTTAAATGACTTGCCCAGCATCACACAGGTAGTAAAGTTCTAACACCAGATTTAAACTCGGGAAGATGAGTCTTCCTGATTCCAAGCTCCATCCAAAGTGCCACCAAACTGCCTGCTTGAAAGTATTAAACACTATACATATATAAATGAAAGAACTTGTGGTTTCCACATCATGAAGACTCCTAGCATGGGAATTCCCTCCACCAGTCAGGATTACATCCTCTTTGTGTGACTTATCAGACCACAGGATCATGGATTTAGGGTGGGAATGGACCCTTAAAGCCTATCTTGCCCAAATCCCTCCTTTTACAAGTGAGAAAATTGAGGCCCAGAGAGGATTTTGAGGTTATTGTTCAGGGTCACATAGCTAGTAAGTTATAAAACTAGGATTTGAATCCAAACCCCATACTACCGCCTTAAACCTTAGAGAATTCTTTGAGGTACACAGAGGTTAAGTGACTTGTCCAGATTCATGTGCTAATAAATGTCTGAGGCAGGATTTGTACTCGGGTCTTCCAGAACTTTGCCCACTGAGCCACACTGCCTTTATATGAATGTAAGTTGTCCTAGCTGTTATTTAAAAGGACCTATGGATTCAGTCCAGATCCCAAATGAGGTAAACAGTTCCTGGTGTTTCTTGGGACATTTGGAAGATAAGGGCAAGCAAGTGCTGTAGTGGCAAAAGTTGCTGGGCTTGGAGTCAGAAAGACATGAATTTGATACTTATTAATTGTATGATCCTGGGCATACCACCTCACCTCTCCCAGTCTCAGTTTCCTCATCTGCAAAATGGGAATAATAATAGCACCTATCTGACAGGGTTGTTGTGAGGATTAAACAAGATAACACTTGGCTAAATTTCAAAAGCTATACAAATGGTATTAGGGCTGGAGACATTGTTTTGTTAGTTGTCTCGAGTTATGAAAGTGATGGAGAAAATGGTAAAAATGCAGATTGAATTTGGATTTAACCATGCCTCTACTGTCCATCTCCATAAAGGAAAAGGAAATAGATCCTCCTGTGACAATCATGGGCTGGGGGTGGAGGGGGAGGTCCTCTCTCTTAGTCACTGCCCAGTGTTCTCTTTAATAGGCCAACCCTTCACCTGGAAGATGAACATTAACCTGAGAGCCAGTATGGCTTCAGAAAGGGCCATATGGTGTTTGCTGCCTGACAACTCCAGGAGAAATCCTTGTGCCCCTCGTTGAAGATGGAGTGGAAGGGCTCATGCCCTCCCAAACCTTGCCTGGATCTTCAGTCTGTCTCTACCCAAGGCAGCTCCAAGTGGGGCATGAAGCCACAGGGGCGACCCCTCTGTTCCACTTGTCAATACTGTACCATTCAGAACTTCAGCACTGATTGGTTTTTGATGCACACAGAGCCCAGTGAGGTAGGTGATGAAGATATTACTGTCTCCACTTTATAGACTAGTCGGCTGCCCAGTTGGTCAACAAACTTACTCACAAAGCACTTACTATGGAATACAGAAAAGGACAAAAACATGGTCTCTGCCCTCAAGGAGTGTACATTCTTGTGGGGAGGCAACATGTCAAAATGATGTATGTTTGATATATATATGCATATATTTACATATGTATGTATTATAGATGTGTGTTTATACATCTACATATTATATGTGTAGAGAAAAAGAACAGGTGAAAGTAATTTGAGAAAAGAATGTTAACAATATCTAGCATTTATATAATACATTAGGTTTGCAAAATACTTTACAAATATCACATCATTTTATCCTCACAATAACTCTGAGAGGTAGGTGCTATTATTATTTCTGTTTTATAGAGGAAGAAACCAAGAGAGACAGTGGTTAAGTGCCCAGGGTCTGAGGTCAGATTTGAACTTTGGTCTGTCCTAACTCCAGAACCAGCACTATATTTACTGTGCCACCAAATTGTCTCTATAAGGCACTATTGCCTTGGCAGGGGGGCACTAAAAAAAGCCTCCTACAGAGGTGAGATTTGAGCTGAGCTAGGAAAACTAAAGGACTGAAGTGCAAGAAGCAAAGTTTCCTAGTATGGGAGGCCTTTTTAAGTACAAAGGCAAGGAGAAGGGAGATAGTAATAATAACAATTACAATAAGAATACTAGTAGTAGCAGTTTTAAATACCAGTAGTAGCCAGCATTTATAAAGCACCTATTACAGGCCAGCCACAGTGCTTAATGCTTTCCAAATATTCTCATTTTCTGTGTTTGAGGGATTGCAAGTAGGCCATTGTAGATGGATTCTAGACCATGTGAAGAGTAATATAGTTAAAGGAAGGTTGAAAGGGGCCAGGGAATGAAGACTTTAAATAGAAGACTTTATATTTTATATCTCTTATATTTACATATATTATATTTTTATATCTCATATTTTGTAACCTAGGCTATCAAAGTTCACTGAGCAGAGGGCTGACATGGTCAGACATGTCCTTTAGAAAAATCACCTCAGTGGATGACTGGTACATGGTTTGGGTGGGAGAGACTAGAGATAGGAAGACCAGTGAGAAGGCCACTGCAGTAATCCAAGTGACCTGAGATGAAGGCCTGAACTAAGGTTGTCTCTGTATGAGTATTGAGAAGCAGACATGTAAGTGATATTGTAAAGACATGGATGATGAGACTTGGGGCTGAATGCAAGAGAGGAGCTGAGGAGTGACAGTGAGGCTAGGAGTCTGCTGAGGTCCTTGGTGATGATCTTTGACAGTAATAGGGGAGTTTGGAAGGGGGAAGGTCTAGGAAGAAGGATAATGAATCCTGTTTTGGACATGTTGCATGTGTGATATCTGTGGGACATCCAATTCAAGAAGTCCAAAAGGCTCTTAGAGATGATGAATTGGAAAGTCAGAAGTTAAAATGACTTGTCCGTGGTCCTACCATTTAGTAAATAGAGCTGGGGCCTTTTGGTTCCATGTCTGGTGTTCTTTCCATCACACTACAAAAGTTTCCCCTCTTTTTCTCCTCCCTGCCCTCCCTGGGCACCCACTATTTGATTAATTCTTTGGCAAAACCCACTATGTCTTTAATAAAACCACCAACCCTCTTCCCAAAGCATCCAGCCCAGGGCTTGGCTGGAGAGTGAGGTGGCCACAGCAGAGAGCCCAAGCTCGGAAGGTGGCGCCCTTGGGGGATGAGGTGAGGCAGAGGACTTACTGGAGCAGGTGATTTTGATGGACATGTAGTCTCGACTACAGTCCTTCTTGTAGTGACAGCGTAGCCAGTTCAGCAGGCACAACCCGTTGTCACACTGCAGCTCCTCCTTCTTACACGGAAGGATGCTCTGCTCATCTGAAGGGCACAGAGACAAAAACAATGGCTTTTAATCCCTCTGCTTGGCTGGAAGAAACCTTAAAAACACAGAACATCAGAATGATGACCATAGAACGTCAGAGCTGGCCGGGTGGGAGATGAGGGAAGATCTGGTGTCAACTCCTGACTTTACAGATGCAGAAACCGAGGCTCAGAGTAATTAAATCACTTGCCCAAGGTGACAGTTATTTAGTCACACATCAGGCTTAGAACGCAGGGATGGTCCAGCTACCAAGCTGGCTTATTGCTTTGCATGGTGCTAGCTCCTCCTGAATCCTGCAGCCCTCATCTGCTGGAGTCCAGGGCCATGACTCTCCCAGAATGATTTTCAAGAGATTTGTGACATCGCTCCATCTCCTCTCTCCTTGCCTTTGCATTAGCTATCCTCCACTCCTAGAGGCCATGACTCTCCCAGAATGATTTTCAAGAGATTTGTGACATCGCTCCATCTCCTCTCTCCTTGCCTTTGCATTAGCTATCCTCCATTCCTAGAATGCTCTGTTCCTTCACCTCAGCCTTTTAGTTTTCCTGGCTTCCTTTAAGACTCAACTCAAATCCTGCCTTGACAGCAGATCCTTCTTGGTGCTCCCCAAGCTGGTAGTATCTTCCCCTTTACCTTGAAGAGGTGACTTTGGTCTGGGCATAGGAATAAGCCAGCTATGGATTTTTGCTGAGCCAAGGACTGGGCTCCAACATGTACCCAGGGGCCAAATTTATCTGGGTGTCCAAGAGAATATGACCAAGAGAATATATTACTCCTAGAAGTCAAATCTAGTCATGACTATCCCATGAGGATAAGCAGCTCCTGTCCCCGCTGACACACACACACACACTCACACACACACAATGAGCTCTTTAAGCCACAGCTAACTTTAATTTGGACAACTAACATGAAATATATTTTAGGATTTTTTTGACAGGATCTATGTTTCATTAATGTAGGGGACTCTTCATCTTCATCTACTGATGCAAACTGGCATATGCTCTGAAATTATGGTCTTAGAGAATTGTCTAGGACACTAAAATAAAGGTCAAATGACTTGTCCAGGATCACATGACTGGGATATGTCACAGATGGAACTTGAGGCCAGGATGTCCTAGCTCAGTGGCCAGTTATCTACGCATGCCATGCTGCCTCTCATGTATCTTAGGATAAGCATTTTTTGTGTATTTACTTTGTGCTGGGAACCACATGGAGACACATGAAAAAATCCCTTGCTTTGAGAAATGTACAGTGTAGTTGGGAAGCTAGATATATAAAAAAAGAATGCAAATTATAGGATGATGAGTCCATAAGAGAGTTATCAATGGTATCAAGATGTCCCCAGGGATCAAGCACCAAGCTGATCACTAGACAAAACACTTCAGAGTCAAAGATTTTCAATCATATGAGGATCGTTTAACTTGAAAAGGCTACAAACCAAGATAAAAGTAGAGGGAGAGTTAGTACATGAATTTTTGTTCCCAGAAACGCTCTTAAGGTCTCTCTGAAGGACTCTGGAATCAATTGTCTAACATGGGAGTTGCTGGCAAAGGACTGCCCAACCTGGAGGGTCCACATCAAATAAGGTGTTACGCTGTATAAGCAAAGCAGAATTGCAGTAGCTCAAAAGAAATGTGAGATGTGTGAATTCTGAGACATCTCCAAATGGACCTGGCCTTCGGTAGAGCCTTCTGAGCTCATATTGGTGTGATGAGTTACAGGCAACAAACACACTGTACCTTGACTTCCACATAGTGATATCATTTCAGTCCTCTGAGAATGGAAGGACAACAGTCAACCAGTCAAAGGAACTCTGGGAAGTTCAGTCAGGAGATGACAGGGAATATGCTTTTGAATGTCTGGAAAGTGGGGAGCTGGGGAAGATTATGTACTGCTTGATTCCAAAGGACAGAACTAGGTCAGCCAATCATTCAATAAGCATTTATTAAATGCCTACTATGCACCCTATAATGTGCAATGGGTACAAATTACAAAAGGGTCAGCCAGCTCAATTTAAGGTAGACCTGTCCAACAAACAATGGAATGGGTTGCTTGGTAGTGAGTTCCCCATCTGTCAAGGTGTTGAAGCAGTCTGGATCATCACTTCTAGGAGATATTGTAGATGGCATTCTTTCTTTAGGTAGAATTTGGACTAGATGATCTTTGAGTTTCTTTTTATCACTGAGATTTTGTGATTCTATGATTTCCTGGAGAATTAAAAAAAAAAAACCCCAAAACTAACAACCTCTCCTTCTGGTATGAAGAGATTAGGGTAGGGGTAGGGAACCTGGGACTTTGAGGCCACATGTAGCCCTCTAGGTCCTCAAGTGCGACCCTCTAACTGAATTCAATCAAAGGGCCACCCTTGAGGACCTAGAGGACCAGATGTGTCCTCAAGGCCCCAGATTCCCCACCCCTGGGGCAACTCATAAAAACAGAGAACAGAATTTCAAAACATTTCAACAATCTGCCCATGTTCTGCAATTCTACCATTAAAAGATCTGAATCGATCCTTCCTGGTATGTCCTGGAAGAGTGTGTGAATGTGTAAAATACAATGCAATTTGGGGATTATTTATTTGGGAATGTGGTCACTTGTACACCACCACCAAGTGAACTGCAGCTGATGAAAATGTTGATTTAATCTGTGCACTAAGGACTTAATTATCAATCAGTCATGCTCACTGGAGGTAAAAGCTGTCTTGCCAAGGGAAAACAGACCTCCCTGCTTCAGGGCACACAGATCTCTTTCAGCTGCTAGGGGTGGTGAGTCAGAGTGCAAAAACTGCCATGCTTTGGGATTGATCTAGTAGTTCGTTCTTTCATTCATTCATTCATTCATTCATTCATTCATTCATTCATTCTCGTAGTGGGGGTTGGAAAAAAAGAGATGTTTGAGTCCTTGAAACACCTCAACTTCCCTTGAGGCTGCCACCATTTACAATAAGGGATACTCTTAATGAAGATCCTGAATCATCAAGATGAGACTAAATCATATTCACAATATCTTTTGTTCACCAAGTTCCAGAATGTCAGGGCTCAAAGGGACTGTTCGAAGGTTATCAAGGATGTCAGGAGCTTTCCTGGGAGGAGCACTGAACTGTGAATAACCAGGGGCCTGGGTTTAGTTTTGCCTCACACTCTGGTGTGCCTTTCACTGGACCAGAAACCTGCTGGTGGGAAATAGCTGCTCAGAGTTTGTTCAAGTCCCACGTTATCTGTCACCGACTCCATTCACTGAGCCGTGAGTGAACCAGTCCATGGTCTCTGAGCTCAGCTTTCTTCATTTTGTGGCTGAAGTACAGGAGGAGAGTACTTCCATCCCGCTCTCTGACTCATCTCTAATTGGATTTCCTAACAAGGGGAATTCAGCGTGCAGTACTTTGAGCTATTAAGTGGTTCTGTTATATACACGAAGAGTCTGCTTCATTTCCCTCTCATTTCCTTGTTCATCAGCCTTCCACTCAAGGGGATTTTTAGAAATGCAGACTGAAAAAGGTACCATGCTAATTAAACCATCAAAGCCCCCCCCACTTTCTTAACTGAGGTGAATTGGGGGGGGGTCAGAAGGGGAAAAAGTGACTCAGGGGAATTTCATGACTGAGCAGGGCCCAGCTTTCTCACACTGTATCTAGGAGACATCCATGATCATCCTAGAGGAGGAAGATTTATCCTGATCAGGATATGTAGACTTGATGCTTCCATTGCAGGTAGATAAAAGTATTGTTTGGCTGTGTCCAACTCTACATACCCTCTAGACTTTTTTGTCCATGGGATTTTCTTGGCAAAGACACTGCAGTGGTTTGCTATTTCCTTCTCCATAGTGTCCCCATTTACCGACGAGGAACTAAGGCAAATAGGGATTAAATGGCTTGCCTGGGACAGCTAGTCAGTGTCTGAGGTCAAATTTGAATTCAGATCTTCCTGGTTGCAAGCTCAGTAGCTGGTCATTTATATTCAGTAAATTTTAAAACAAGCTGGCTAGTTCCCTTCCCAGCAAATATCTCTTCAACTGAGATATTACTGTGTCTGCCTCACTTAAATCTAATTCACTCACATGTCAGGGCATCACCCTCATGATGTCTCTGTTCCTCTTTGAAAATGAAGGACAAACAGTAATAGTCATCAAGTCTAAAATTCCATCACTAGGAATGTATTTATTGCAAGATAGAAGCAGAAGTCAGACCAATGAGTAGAAGTTAGAGGGAGGAAGATTCTTCAGACTTAGAGGGGTTCAGCCATGAAATGGTCTGCCCTGGTAGGGTGTGAGATTTGTTACTGAAAATTTGTAAGGACAGATGGAGGATTCAGTGGAGGTACTATAGAGGCGATAAATGCTTTGGCCAGGTTAGATGCCTTCTGATGTCCCTTTTGATCCTGGGATTCTGAGATTCCCTGGGCTCCTTTTGAAAATACATGTACTTCTGGGAGGGGCAACAAATTAAGCCATTAGAACCTTGGAGTTCATGAATTTACCATAAATACTAGAGTTGCAAGGGACTTTATATGCCATGACAATGTGTGAAGTGCTTTGTAGACCTTGTTGTTGTTCAAACATTGCTGACTTCTTGTGACCCCCGTGGACCATGCTGTCCATGTGGTTTTCTTGGCAAAGGTACTAGAGTGGTTTGCCATTTCCTTCTCCACTGGATTAAGGCAAATAGAAGTTAAGTGACTTGCCCAGGGTCACACCGCTAGGAAATGTCTGATGCTGGATTAGAACTCAGGTCTTCCTGACTCCATCCACTGTGTCACCTAGCTGCCTATCAGACCTTAAGCCTTACCAGAAGTTGCCCACTAGGCTGTTGTGGTTTGTCCTTCATTCTCAAAGAGGACCAACCCATTAGGCACTCACATTCCATACCTGCATTCTCTAAGAGAGCTGGGCTGCTTATCCATTTAAAATTGGAGAACAGACTGAGATCATTTTGGTTGTTAAGACCTCTAATCATTTGTGTGACCCAATAAAATGGTGTGGTGGTAGGTTCTGGGGAAGGCAGTATATTAAACACTAGCTATTATCATTACCATTTTAATTTATTTGAAAACTAGAATCCAACTTTCTGACCTAAAGACATCTCTGTCCAATGGGAGTCCCAGCTTGTCTTAGACCCTTGAGTCTGGGTAAAGACACCCTGACACCAACCTGGCCTGCCTTTTTGGTTTATACTTTTCTCCTTCTGATTCTACCCCTCCATTTCCTGATGGACTTGTCCTTCATGCATTTGGGGTATATATCTAGCCCCCAGCATTGGTTGACCCTGCCCTGAGTGAAACAGCCCATCTTTGTTCTGTCTCTGAAGAAATTCAATGTCCTCTTACTGCAAGAATTTGAATCTTATATCCTGCATATATGCTCACCTCCCTGCTTCAGGGTGCCAGTCCTCACAGGTGTTAGGTCCCGGTTTTTGCATCACCTGCACCTGGGTAGCTAGGTGGTACAGTGGATAGAGTAGGAGCCCTGGAGTCAGGAGAACCTGAGTTCAAATCTGCACTCTGATACTAGCTGTGTGACCCTGAGCAAGTCACTTAACCCTGTCTGCCTCAGTTTCCTCATTTGTAAAATAGGAATCAAAAGAGTATCTACTGCTCAGGGTCACTGGAGGATCAGATGAGATACACTATGTAAAATGCTTTGCAAACCTCAAATCACTATACACTTGCTAAGGATTATCATCATTCTCTCCCTTGCACCTGGGGTATCCCTAGCTACTTCACAACTCAGAAATCCAAGTCTAGCCTTCACTCTGGATACTGAAGCGTCTTGGCAGGAAGAGCATTTGTAATAGCGGAACATGTGGCCACATTAAACAAATGGTGCTCAGTGAGGGTGAATGGATTACTATCCGCCAGGCCCAGAGAAGGCACTCTAATTCCGTCTCACTTCACTTGTGGGTGATAAACTTTTCTTTATCATCTCAAAGGGAGGATGAAGACTCATTAGATTTAAGAGAAAAAAACAACCAAACAACTAACAACCAAGAAAGGAAAAGATCTGTAAAATGCAGCTGGGCCCTTTGGGTAAAGGACCGCTATCTCAGGCACTGCCTCCTTCCATGAAATCCTCCTTTCCACTTACTGGGCACTAAGCATTGATGCACAAATAAAGGCTGTGGAAATTTCTAGGGCTCACACTCTACATAACGGGCCTTGTAATAATGATGGATTTAGAGAGCACCTGGGTTCATCTCTTGGTCCTGCCCCTCATTACCTGTGTGGCCAAGTGCCTAAGCCCAGGTTTCATATCCATAAAGTGAGAGGGTTGGACCAGAAGCCTTTTCATCTCTAGGTCCTGTGACTGAGGACAGGATGAAGGTTTAAAGCCCCACAGATGGATAATGGCAAACTGATAGGACCTGACTTGGGCCAGGACAAAAATAATTACAGTTACACAGCGCCCAACAGCTATGACACATTTTAAACACACTATCTCATTTGATATTCACAACAATAATAATAGCATTTGTAGCATTCTTTAAGATTTGCAAAGCATTTTACAAATATTATTTTATCCCTGCAATATCCCTGGAAGGTAGTGATGCTATTATCTCCATTTTACAGATGAGGAAACTGAGGTCCAAAGGTTTGCCTAAGATGACATAGAACAAGTCAGAAAGATGCATTAGAATCCAGGTCCTCTGATTCAAAATCTTGTAAGTGATACCATAAAAAAGCAATAAAGATTTTTTTTAAAAAAATCTTTTTTTTTGAGTTAAAAACCAGTGAGTTAAAAAATAATTGAGTAAATAAAAGTCTCACTCTTTTTAACTTAATGAAAGATTTCTTAAATTAATGTCATTGTTTTCTCCGATACCATCTGTCGGCTCTATAAAGTTGTTTTTAAAATTAGCTTAATCGTCTATGAAGTTGCTGCATTTGCACTCAATGCAAAACTTTTAAAAAATTATCTTAGTTGTTTTAAAAATCTAAGAGTCTCTATACTTTGGGTGACAGGGTGCTCAACGCATGCCCCTGCTTGGTGCCTTTCACTGTGCCACGTGTGCTGCAAACATGTATGCATGTCCCTGTCCCTGGCCTCGGAGAAATTGGAATCTTGGGTGTGGAAAAGGATGGAGAGCCACAAGGACAACATCCACTCAGTGACAGGAAGAGAACCGTCAAGGGCAAAGAGCCTTGGGCCAAACATGGTGGACAATGTCGGTAGTAGGTTAAGTTAAATCTTATGTCCTTTCTTCTTTTAACAAAGGCTAATTATAAAAATTGCAATTACATTTCTGGCGGTCACAATCAATTGTGAATCTGGATGACTCTTATAATGACTGAATAATTCTTGGTGTTTACTCGTCTGTGCATTGGTCAAATATAAACTCCTGGAGTGGCATGGCCAGCTTTGGGTTTCTCTCCGTATTCCCGGAACTTTGCCCCTTGTTCTGTTAAGAGGCAAGGCAGAATGAATCATTGTTGAGTTAAATGGAATGGTGTACTGGAAAGAGAGCTGGCCTGGCCGTCTGGGAGGGGGTCCTGGGTTCAAGTCTCAGCTCTAATATGAACTAGCTGTGTGACCCTGGCCAAATCACTTCTCCTTCATGAAGCTTAATAAAATGCAACAAGAGAAGATTGGATTAGATGTTCTTTGCTTTCCCTGCCAGTTTTCAGAGCCTATGATTCCAATTCTCATGCATCAATTTGTAGATGAGCTGGCATTTGCATGTGATGATAAAAAGAAGATAACATAATGCATAGGACTAGGACAAATCAATGCAATGGATTAGGACACGAATGAATTTCTTTTCCTTTTTGCCGATCTGTATACTTGACTATAGACATTGTTGTTATTCAGTCATTATTCAGTTTTGTCTGATCTTCTGTGACCCTATTTGGGGTTTTCTTGGCAAAGATAATGGAGTGTCTTGCCATTTCCTTCTCCAGCTCATTTTACAGATAAAGAAACTGAGGCAAACAGGGTTAAGTGACTTGGCCAGGGTCACACAGCTAGGAAGTGTCTGAAGCCAGATTTGAAATCAGGTAGAAATCAGAATTCCTAATTCCAGGCCTGGTGGTCTATGTATTATGGGGACACCTACCTGCCCCTAGTCACTGGAAGCAAGACGGCTTCATCGAGTTTCATACTCTCTCACTCATGGTGTGAGCCCTACAAATTTCCATAGCTTTCATTTCTACATCCTGGTGCCCACTAAGTAGAGAGGAAGACTTCATGGAGGAGGGGGAACCTGAGCCACTCAAGTCACACTTTAAAGGAAGGGAAGCCTCCTGAAAGGCAGAGAGGAGAGCGCATCATACCCAGGCTATACCGGTGGTTCTTGAAAGGTGGTCCAGGGATTTCTGGGGGTGCCTGGGCCCTTTCAAGGGAGTCTATGAAGTCAAAACTATTTTCATAATAATACTAAAATGTTTTCATTTCTAAAATGTTCATATTGTTAGGTATAACCCACATCAACCAAAGCTCTTCGAGCAGTACTCAATAATTTTTAAGAGTGTGAAGCAGCCCCGAGATCAGAAAGTTTGAGAACCGCTGGACTACTGCAATCCTTAAGGAGAGGAGCATAAACTACGACCAGGAAGAGACCTTAAAAGTCACCTAATCTAACCAGAAGGGTAGGTGAATTACCCAAGGTCACACAGCTGAGGTGGCAGAGCCAAGATTCAAACCCGGGTCCTCTGACTCAACATTCAGCCCTCTTCCTACTCTATCATGCTGCCTACCAGAATAGGTTGGGGCGGGAAAGAGTGAGGAGCACAGTGTGCTTGGAATACAGAATGCAGGAAGGAAGGGGAATGATAGGAAATGAGGCTGGAACAAGACGGCAAGGTTCTCAATTCCATGCAAAGAATGTTTGCTCTTGCTTTCCACCTCATCAAGGGCACTGAACACCAGCAAGGGGAGTGCCTTAGGGGCCTGCCTCTGGGGGCATCAGATTCAATATTTTCATGTGGCAGATGACAATTCAAGTTTTCCCCATTATGCCTAATGACTTTTGTTTGCAAACACTGTGTCAAACAGTAGACATAAAACCCTTAATTAGTTCTCAATTAATTAACTCCTTTGAGAAAAAGAGGAATGAGGAATGAAGATTATATAAGATCAAGTGATATGCCACACTCAGCAGGAATGGGGAGGGAGAAGACATACATGGCACCAGGGCATCCCCCCCTCCCCGGATCGGGGTTAGGAAGGACCTCTGTGGGCCTCTAGCCTAACCCATACTTGAGCAGGAAGCCTCTTTACAATATCCCTTGCAATGGGGCGGCTAGGTGGCGCAGTGAGTAAAGTGCCAGCCCTGGAGTCAGGAGGACCCGAGTTCGGTTCTGGCTTCAGATGCTTCACACACACACACACACACACACACACACACACACACACACACACACAACTAGTCGTGTAACCTTGGGCAAGTTACTTAGCCCCAATTGCCCTCCAAAAAAGAAAAAAAAAACCAACCCCCCAAAAAAACATCCCTTGCAAGCCTCCACTTGAAGATCTCCACTACTGATGGGTCCAGAAACATTCATTAAGCACTGTCAGGTACTGGGCTGAGTGCTAGGGATGAAAAGGAAGACAAAAGACGGACCCTGCTCACAGTCTAATGAGGGAAAACACGAGAAGAAATCAGTACAAACAAGGTCTATTCAGGATAAATTGGAAATACTTAACAGAAGGAAGGCACTTTAAGAGGGGTTGGAAAAGCTTCCTGTAGATGGTGGGATTTTAGCAGAGGCTTGAAGGAAGCCAGGGAAATCAGGATTTAGGGATGAGAGGTAATGTCAGTGAAAATGGCCAGAGGCAGGAGACTGAGGATCTTGTCTGAAAAATAGCTAGAAGGTCAGTGTCACTGGATCAGAGTATGGAAGGCAGCTAAGGGGTGCAGTGGACAGAGTACCAGGCATGGAGTCAGGAAGATGTGAGGTCAAATCTGACCTCCAACACTTACTAGCTGTGTAACCTTGGGCAAGTCACTTAACCTTGTTTGCCTTAGCTTCCTCATTTGTAAAGTGAGCTGGAGAAGGAAATGGCAAACCACTCCAGTATCTCTGCCAAAAAATAAGGACCCAAATGGAGTCATGAAGAGTAGGATGTGACTGAACAGAGCCAGTCCATTCCATTATAGGGCAGGTAAAATTACTGGGAAGTTTTCTATACACTAAACCTAAAGCTGCTTTTCTACAACTTTCTACAACTACAACTTCCATCATCTTAGTCTTCCCACTAGGGCCAGGCAGAATAAGTCTGACACCTCTTCCACTTGACTGACCTTTGAATATTTGTAGATTTGCTATCAGCTCTCTGCTAATTTTCCTTTTTACTTGTTCCTTGGATAAATCTCCATACTGTCCATTCTCCAGTCCTCTCCCCATTCTGGCCACTTCACCCTCCTCAGGACTCTCTGTGGTTCATCAGTATCCTTCCTAAAATGTGTGCTTAGAATGGAACACAACACTGCAAATGTGGGGGGGCATCTCTCTCTCTTTCTCTGTCTCTGGAAACTTGGCCTCTCTTCATGCAGCCCTGAATTGGTGACAGAAACCTGGAGTTAGCCTTCTGGCATTTCCTCATTGAATCCAACCATAGCTATCAAGAATATTCAATATTAGAATTATTATTGGCTTAATCAAAACTAAAGAGCTGATATTAATGGAGTCAGGAAGACCTAAGTTCAAATCTGTACTCAGGTACTTACTAGTTGGGTGACCTGGGCAAGTCACATAAACTCTTCCTGCCTGTTTTCTCATTTGGTTTAATAATAATTATTTTTGGTTAAACCAATTATATTTGGTTTAATAATAAATTATTAAATAATTACTAAACAGTAGGTTTAATAATACCATCTATCTTCTAGGGTTGTTGAGAGGATGAAATGATATAACTTTTTTTTTTTTAAAGCAATCGGGGTTAAGTAACTTGCTCAAGGTTACAAGGCCAGTTATTTCTGGGTGTGGTGCTGAGTGTCTGAGCCTGGGATTCGATCTCCAGGTCATCCCAACACTGGAGCCGGTGTTCTTACTCGCTGTGCTACCTGGCTGCCCTGAAATGATATAACTTTTGTGAAATGTTATATAAACCTTAAAGTCATATATAAATGCAATTACTACAACAACTACTTCTTCTACCACTACCATTCCTCCTCCTCCTCCTCTTCCTCCTTCTTCTTCTTGATTTTCCAAATGCATAGTTCTTATTTCCTTATCTGATCTTTTCAATAACCTAGTAAGGTAGGAATTATCATCTACCTTTTATAGATGAGGAAACTAAGGTGGAGGGATATTCAATGATTTACTGAAGTCATAGATCTAATAAGTGGGAGATACAAGATTTGAACCCAGGTCCTATGATTCCAAGTACAATGCTCTTTGTGCTCCATCACAGTGCCTAGAATTATGGAATCACTTGGGAATGTTTAGCCTGGAGAAGAGAAGCTTTGTTGGTGTTGATAAGGAATATATTCTTATATTTAAATGTCAAAAGGCTATCCTACAGGAGGGTTTGGATTTGTTCTCTTTCCAGTATAATCTAACCTCCTTGAGGGCAGGGGCCCCTTTCATTTTTGTCTTTGTATTCCTGGTGCCTACTCCCGTGCCTGGCACATATTAGGTACTTTATAAATGCTAGCTGATTCGAATTGCTTGACTCCAAGGGCTAGAGCGTAGAGCTTCGGGTAAAAGTTGCTTAGAAGCAGATATAAGTGAAAGGGCCAATGACAGCCCAGTCCTCAGAACATGCTTAGATTTGCCCTCCTAGTCAGTAGGCTTTCTTGCCTTGTTTCATTCCTACACGTAGAACTTTGGGGAGCCAGTTTCTGACCATGAGTAATTGAAGGGTTGGTAGAATATGATGACAAAAAGTCTTCTAATTGGCAAGAGCTGAAAGAAATAATGACTCAGGAGGGCTGAACTGGAACAGAGTTCAAATACAAAAGGGGCTACTGATCTTTTCATTTTTTTTCCTTCCCGGTATAGTGACATAGAACTGCTATGAGGTGCCAGGTAAGGGGAAGGGTGGCTGCTCCACGTCTATGGGCATTCTTTCTTTTGCTCTCCCCCTCCCCCCCACCTCTGCCCAGTCTTAGGTAAATGAATATCCCAAGATGGGATTGTCCAGGCATGTGAGTTTGGGACACCCTGAGGTTCCATCAGAGTCATCAGAAGCCAGGTTCACAGAAACAGTAGTAGCCAGTGATAGAGAAAGTGCTTAAAGAATTCCTAGAGGATTGGGGTTGCCTGGATCATCACAACCCTTAGTGGCAGAGAGAAGCATTAGCTAGGGACTCTGATCCTCGGGGTCCAGCAGTAAGCTCGACCTATGGAGAACTTCTTGAGGATAATACAAAGGGAGAAAGGGACTTCTGAGGTCAGGAAATACCCTTTTGCCAGATGTATTCTCTCTATGGCCATTGTACTTTATTGTGAGCCCACTTTCAGTGGGGGTAATATTTGTAAAGCACTTTGCACAGTGCTTGGTACATAGTAAGTGTTTAATAAATACTTGTTTTCTCCTCCTCTCCCTTGTCTCCTCAAGGAACTTGTATGTGCAAAGTTGACTACAGCCCTGTTTGGGAAGATTGTTTTGAAACAGTTGTTTTTTGCTGTTCCTTCTTGGTAAACCCCTTTTATAAAGGCTAATAGAGTTCAACGGCATTATTGATAATGGGGAACCTACTGGTGAGGGCTCGAGAACAACAGTACCAGAAATCTCAATCCCTCAGGGTTAACCCTATAATCCCTCATAGTCAGCATCCTCTGGGGCCCCTGCCTGACCATGTAAGTGATGGGGAAGTGTCCCAGAAGGGAAGACACATAAGGAAATTGACAATTAAGGCTGTATAAAAATGGAAGGAGCTACCTTGGGAGGTAATGAATCCCTCATCATTGGAGGTTTTCAAGTAGAGGATGGTTAATCTGCTGTAGAGGTGATTTCTGTTCAGGTCCTTGTGGAATGGATTTTTTCTGGCATCCCTTTCAACTCTGAGATTTAGTGAACAATCCTAGTAAGTGTTCACTTTTGTACGAAAAAAAGTTGAACTTGTTTTGTCTTACTGCAAAAAAATAATCCTTATTTTTAAGCCAACACTTATAAAAATTAATATGGCCTACATACATATAGTTTTTAAAAAAATCATGCAGGCTACTATTGTAAAAGTTAGATGTTCCCAGGAGTATACTGGTAAATCTTTAATAAGCAGATCTCTGAAAAAAACAAGTGTGTCCACTCAAACTTTTAAGTTTAATCTGTGTTAACATTTTCTCCATCATTTTCTTAAGTCTAGATAATCAACAAAACAATAAATCAAGCCCTGATTTTTAGTGTTTGTTGACTTTGAGACATTTGCCAATTTCCTAGGTATAAATGCTTGCATTGTAAATTTAACAATTGACTTTCCCCAGGGCACAAGCTGGCTCCAGCATACCCCTGGATGCTACTAAAGTACACGATTTTTTTTTGCTTTTTGGAGGTCAATTGGGGTTAAGTGACTTGCCCAAGGTCACACTGCTAGTTTTTGTGTAAAGTGTCTGAGGCTGGATTTGAACTCAGGTCCTCCTGACTCCAGGGCCAGTGTTCTATTCAGTGCACTACCTAGCCGCCCCCTAAAGTACATGATTCTTAAAGTCCCTGCCACCCCCTAAAGTACATGATTCTTAAAGTCTCTATCTCTCTAATATTCTCTTCTTTAAGGTTTCCTCTCCCCATATTCCCCCTCCCCCCACCTCTAACCTTCCATGATTACATATGAAATCTTATTGAATTCGACTTGCTAAAAGTGTGACCATTCCAGTCTCTCAGCACAATGCGGGATGGAAAGGATACTAGTAAATGAGCAAACCTGGGTTCGAGTTCCAACTTGGTTATTAGTTTACACTGTGCAAATCACAAGTCATAGCCCCTTTTCAGACTGTAGTCCCTCCCCCTACTTTTCAAAAGATTGGTTTACATGAAATGCCTTTTATGATCTCTCTAGAGTTAACAGTCTGATTTCCATAGATGTTCACTATTTCATTTAGCTCATCACTGTTTTTTTGCTCCAAGAATCAGAGGCAAATTCCAAGGAGAGAATGGAATTTGGCTCACTCCAATTTCCTAGCTTGCCCTCCCTGCAGCCAGTTCACTCCTAAGGCTTTCTTGCTGATTGCCAGAACCACTGGAATTTCCCAACAGCCTTCAACATCATCTTTCCTTCCTGGGGCTCCAGCTAAGAAGAAGCTTTCAGCCAAGTGCTGAGAGGCTATCATTGCCCAAGATGGAAATGTAGCATGGTTCAGTGGAAAGAACTCTAGATTGAGAGCCAGGAGTTCTCGGTTCAAATCCTTTGTTATTTATTTACTCCAAGGAGTCACTTTTTTGCTCTGGGCTTCGGTTTCCTCAGATGGTCAAGATGATCCCCAAAGTCCCTTCCGGTCTAAGATCCTATGATCCTGGGGGTTAAGAGCATGGAAATGTTCCAAAACACATTTGAAATGGAAAACCAACCCCAAAGGAGCCATGAGGGATACTCATGGAACCAGGGAGGAGTACTCCTTCTAACACATAGTTTTTTTCCACCTTCCTTTCAGTAGAAATTAGTTTGTTTCTGCTTGCAATGACTCCCTGGCTCACTAGATCACTCCCAGAAGAATATTCACATTCATACAGCTGTATGTATTTTACTGTAAGGCAAGCCTTTATAGTGGGGGAAAAATATTACTTATAGACATCAGAATAATTGCTTTTTCCAATATAAATGGAGATTTCAGAGACTCGGGAAAGTATGAAGAAAAAACCTGAGCCATGTGTGTGGGATAAGGATTCATAGTTTCCTAGGAATTAGTCTTAAAAGGAATCATCTTGCCCAGAAATATGCAGCCTTGAGGTCACATGTGGCCCTCTAGGTCCTCAAGTACGGCCCTTGACTTGCCAATGCAACACAGGTAGTAAGAAGCATTTCCTGTCAAAGGATTTGAGCTGACAGTTCTTTTCAAAAGGACTGCAAACTATTAGCAACCATATGAAAGACTGCTTCAACTCAGTAATAATAAGAGGAACAGAAAGCAAGGCAATGCAGAGATTTCACCTCACATCCAATAAACTGACAAAGTAGACAAAAGATGTGGGAGGGGTTGTGGAAAGCTAGGTATGCTAATTCACTGCTGGTGGAACTCTGGCTTTGTCAACTAATTCTGGACCTATGCTAAGAAAGGGAATAAAATGTCCACATTCTTCAACCCAGAGATCCCATTGCTGTGTATATATCCCAAGGAGATCAATGATAGGTCCAATATATTAATAGTAGTACTTTCTGTTGTAGTAAAGAGTAGTAAACAAAGCAGGTGTCCATCGTTTGGAGGAATGGCTCAACAAATTGTGGTACATGAACATAAAAGAGTATTACTCCACCATTAGAAATGATGAATAAAAAGTAATTCACGGGGACATGGAAAGACTTAGATGAACTGATGAAAAGTAAAGAAAGCAGAATCAAGAAAACAGTAAACACAGTGACTACAGCAAGGTAACTGGGAAGAACAATAACAATCAATGTCAAAACTGGACATTTTATAATTATCATGATCAAGCTTGATCCCAAAGAGACATGAGAATACATCTTCTTCTGTCTTTGTAGAGATGGGGGCCTATGGAGGTAGAACACAGTATATACCACCCAATTAATTCACGTGTGGGTTAGTCACACTGAACTGCACTTTGTCTCTCTTTTAAGAAATTCTTTATTACAAGAGATGGTCAGGGGGTTCGGAGATGTGGTAGAAAATGAAGGTGATGCAAAAAGACAAGATGTGACTTTTTTTTTTTAAAGCAGAACCTGGGATCCAACCCCCCCCCCTTTTTTTCCTGCTTCCAAATCCAATGTTCTTTCTAGTGCACTGTACTCATTCTTATGCATCAGGGGAGGGAAGAGACAAAGAGGGTTGGGAAGGCTAGGACTCTAGACAAGGTCCTTAATAATAACTGGTTTTTGTTTGGTTGCCAGATGTAAATAAGTGACACATGTTTCTAAAATCTTCCCCTCCCCTCTTTGCCTTCACAATTAGGGGTCCTTTCCTGTTATTTCCATACCAGTCCAAAGTCCTGTTATTAATACATCAGTACAAATTGCTTTTGATCTCCAAATTTCTTTGGGGAAGGGAGTGGGTGGGTGGGTGGGGGGAGACTAGAATCAAAGGCTACCCAGAAGACACTAGGAGTCTTGCTACCTTTTAAGAGTTGAGTGACAAGGCAGTCTCTGTCACCTCTGACTACTTGTTCTCACAGGCTGCTGCTCTCTCCTGGTCTCTCACCTCCATCTTCCCTTCCCAAATCTTCACCACTGACTGGGCATTAAAGAAAAGGAAGCAGTGTGAAACTGTGGATAGAGTGCTGGTCTTGGGATCAGGAAAGCCTGGGTTCAAATGTGACCCTAGATAAGTTACTTAATTCCTCCATGCCTTAGTTTCCTTATCTGTAAAAAAGGAAGGTTTTCTTTTATTTATTTTTCAAAATCCGTGATCCAATAATTCCCCAAATACCAACTTGAAACATTTTAATATGATCTACTCTTAGAACAAAGGGTCAAGTGAGTCAGAGCAAAAGCCCAAATGAAATGCCTGGAGACCACCAAGTTAAATGCCCAGGAACCACTGACTAATCACCAGCTAAATGTTTCTTAAAGAGATTAGGAAAAAGCTGCCTAATTAGACAAAGAAAAGAGTTTTCTGGCCCCTGGGAGTTTGCCACCCACTAACCTACACCAGGAGCAAGCCCTGTTCTTGCACATAAAAGTCATCCAGAGAAAAAGCAGCCTATGCTGACTTCTTTTTCCACAACGATCTTTTAAACACAAAAGAGGCACTTATCTGTCTGGAAGGGGGTAGATAATAACAATCCACATGGATACATCTTACAGAGAGAGTGCTTATTTCGAAACGATAGTAGGAAGGTAAAACAAGCATTATTTTTACATTTTACAGATGTAGAAACTGAGGCTTAGGATAAGTGCTCCCCATCCTGGAGGCAAGTGAACGGTTAGGTAAAATAATGAGGGTGATAAAGCTGGATGATTTAGCCAGCATCTAACCTCAAGCCTTCATTTTTTCAGATGAAACTGAAACCGAGAGTCTTTCTCCAGATGACCCAGGGGCCACCTGGGGGAAGAGAGGAGCTCTACTCAGGCCTTCTGATTTCGAGTCCAAGGCTCAGCCCATCACTTGGATTCTATACATTTTACAATAGGATGGGTGATGGGGAGAGGGAGGTGACCCAGCTACTGATGTTCCCATAAACTTTTCTCTAAATATTTTCCCAGACAAACCCTTCTTCACCACTTGTGTGCTTGGATTTGCTCAGTAATAGAGTAACGGTTAGTTAACAAGTTCAAGGGCCCTGAATATGATGGAGAGGGCCTGGGAAATCAAACCTTGTTTGCCTCTTGAGTTAACCAAGCTCCCCTAAGTAAGCTGCCTCTGTAGCTCTGACACTGGGGAGATTTTTGATCTAAACCCCTCCCAAAACAAGAAGAAGAAGAAGGACTCATTCTGATCTGGATTAGTTTTGCCCCCTTTGTGGCTCTGAGGTGTTGGTTTGAGGGTGGGACAGTAATGGGAAAAGGTTCCAAAGTTCTCTCCCTATATTCTGGCTCATTCTTCGACTTCTTAGAATCTTTCCAAGGGGGGCCCCTGACTTCACTCAGGAGCTTAATGAGAAGATTAGGAAAGGGAGAGCAGGAGGGGAGGGAGCGGAGGAGCAAGTTGCAGACTAGAAACTTTCAGCAGACCTGAGAGGGAGGGGGAGGGGGATGCGTGGGTTGAGCCCCCCCCCCCCCCAAGACAGTAGGTTGGATTAGAAGAGATTTTTGAAGTCCTTTCCATCTCTAGAGCCTCTGATCCTAAGATCACCACCTTATTTCGCACATGAGGAAACTGAGTCGGGAAGGGATGATTTGCTCAAGGACTCCCTCACTCCTCTCCCCTTTGGCAGGGGCCACAACTGCCTGCCATAAATGGGGAGGGTGTCAGTGTGTCCATCGGCCAGTCCTTTCGGCAGCTGTGACCCAGGACTCGGTGAGCGCAGGCTGATGGGCAGAAGGGGGTGGGGGAGGGTGAGGAAGGGTAGTGGTGGGGGTGTTGCAGAGACCAGGAAAGGGACTGCGGGGAAAAAGAGACGAGCGGTTTCCCTTCCCCCCACCCTCCATTCCTCATCCTCTTCTCCTCCCCCCAACCTCCGACCCCCGTCCCCCCTCCTCCCGCAGTCTGCCTCGCGCTGCGTCCCCTTACCCGGGCACACGCAGCCGGCCGCGGTCCTCTCCATGCGCTCGGAGCTCCTGGGAGACACCACGGGGGGCGGAGAGGGGGCCAGGCGTCTCTCCTCCTCTGCCTTTTCTGCTGGTCTGGGCGGGGCGCAAAGGGACTGGGCGGGGCGGGGCCCGGCCCCCGTGGGCTCGGGCCGGGTGAAGAGAGGCCGGGAAGGGCAGCCGGGAGCCAGCCACGAACTGAGTGAGAGCTGGGCGGGGGGCTGCCGCTCGCCTCCGCCTAAGAGCGCCCAGGGCGCATCTTGGCCACGCGGGATGCTCGGTACCCTGGGGCCGGGCCAGGGGTGGACCAGGGCGCGCTCCTGTCCCTTGCAGTCCAGCCCATACCCCGGGGGGCGGGGGGCGCCGGGAAGCAGGGGAATCCTGAGCAGCCTCCCTCAGGGCAAGCTCCGAGCTGGGCCGCTGGCCGTGGCAAGCGACTGCCGCCAGAATCGTTGGCCGCCGCCCATCGCCCCTTCTTTCCTTCTTTCCCTGGCCGGGTGCCTCGAGAGGCGCGGTGGTGTGCGGTGCCCCGGCGCTCACTCGGGCTCCAGCTGGGGTTCGGGCTCGGGCTCGGCTCCCAGGCTCCGGTGCGCTTGGCTGCTCCGCCCTGGCGGCGCCTACTCTGGGGCCGACAGCTTCACCCCGCGGGATGTGTCACATTTGAAAGAGTTCAGGGGAGAAGGGAGAGGGAGGGACACGCGCGCGCGCGCACACACACACTGTACACACACACACACTGTACACACACACACACACACACACACACACACACACACACACACACACACAGATTAGGAAGACAGGCAGACACGCGCCGAGAGAGTGAGACAAGGGGAGACAAGTACACACATAAAGGGAGAGAAAAGAGAGACATGGGCAGACACAGATAACAGAGAAGGGGAGAGGAGCCAACCCTTCAACCAGGAGGCGGGGGAGGACAGACAGGTTGAGAAGAGGGGGGCTGGGAGAGAGCGGGAAGGGGGCAGGGAGAGGACAGAAAGACGGGGTGGGGGCGGGGGAGGTGCCGCAGGATCTGCAGTAGCTGTGCCCAGGGAGGAGGGAAGGGCAGCTGCCTCCTGAAAACAAACTCAATTGCTCCGCAAAGAAGGATGGGGTGGGTGGGGGTGGTTCGGAAGAAAGCTACCCGAGTGCCAAGGTTTCTTAATTAGTTGGTTGGCCTGTGATGGCAGGTTAGGTAGACCTTTGCAGAATCAGAATATCAGATATCTTGGAAAGGGATCTTGGAATCTGCAATGTGAAAGCCCAAAGGGAATTTCGGATAGAAATGTTAGAATCTGGAATGTTAGAACTGGAAGGGCCCTTTGACAGCATCGACCTTTTTGTGTCATGGACCTGCTTGGCAGTCTGGTGAAGCCTATGGACCCCTTCTCAGAATGGTTGTCAATTCATAAGTAAAATATATAGCTTTGCATATACATTATACTGAAATCGTTATTAAAATATTTTTTAAAAAGCCAAGTTCATAGATAACTCTTCCCCCTCACCCCCCCCTCATCAATCCAAGTTCCTTATTCTGCAGGAGAGGAAACATTTTGAGAAGTTAAGTGACTTGCTTAAGGTCACACATAGCCTATTCCCATCCCTTTACAAGATCTTAGGAAATATACATTTCTTCAAACGCCAACCATTCCTCCCCCCCATCCCTACCAGTCCCCTCCCTCACCTTAGCTAACCCCTGAGTTTACCAAATTACAGAAGAAATGGTGAAGGCAGTGTCAAGCTTTGGCCTAAGGTCTAGGAAATGTGGTTTCTAATTGAGATTGCTGCCTTAAACCTGGGCAAGTTATTTTGGTGGTGGAGAGGGAGGAGAATAATGTAGAGTATAGAGAGGGCAGCTAGGTGGTGAAGTGACAGAACTCCAGCCCTGGAGTCAGGAAGACCTGAATTCAAATGTGACTTCAGACACTTTTACTAGCAGTGTGACCCTGGGTAAGTCACTTCACCCTGTTTGCCTCGGTTTCCTCATCTGTAAAATGAGCTAGAGAAGGACATGACAAACCACTCCAGTATCTCTGCCAAGAAAACCCTAAATAAGGTTGGGAAGAGTCAGGCACAACTGAACAACAGAATATAGAGAACATGGAATTTTGAGTCAGATTCCAAGTGGGTTTGAATTCCAGCTTAGCTATTTCTGTGACCTTGGACAAATAATTTCTCCTTTCTTAGTTATTGTTTCTCATTGTAAAATGAGATGATTTCCAAGGCCCCTCCAAGTTGTAAATCATAATATGCATAGTCAGATTCTCTGATCTGTCCCAATGACCTGCTGGGGTGGTTATGTGGCTGAGACGAAGGCCCTAAGAATGTGGCATGTTTTCCAAAGGGACCCAGATGCAGGGAGAAGGGAAGGGCTGATGGTGGAGGCTGAATTCTTACCTTTGTCCCTAGCTACTCGTCTACAGAAGATCCTGGATCCTCAGAGGAATATGGGAGGTAGAACTGACTGAATTAGATGTTATTATTCCAAGTCAATGTGGAGTATCTTACTGAGGGAGGAGGAATTCTGAGTCAAAAAGGATTATTGAACAGGGGACACTGTTCAACACCTCCTTTCCCAATTCCTACATGGAGATAGAAGTTTCCTCTCCTACCTCCTGCCTGGAAATGTGGAGGGTAATCATCACCATCACCATCACCACCATCATCATCATCATCTATATAGCACTTGAAGGACTTTAATAACATTAATAATAAAAGCTAATATTTATGTAATTCTTGCTATGTACCAAGGACTGTGCTAAATGTTTTAAAAATATAATCTAATCTTATCCTCACAGCAGCCCTGGGAGGTAGGTACTATTATTTTTCTTATTTTACAGATGAAGATCCTGAGGCAAACAGGTTAATTGATTTACTCAAGGTCATAGTTATCATCTGAAGCAGAATTTGAATTCAGGTCTTTCCAACTCCACTCCCAGCTCTTCTATCTACTGTATCAGCTAATGGGGCACTCCTTTGAAGAGAATGAAGTAAACCCGGTCAAGTCTGTGGCAAAAAGGAAGAAAAAGGACTTCAGCTGGCTATTGAAGACTGAACTCAGGGAGTCCAGTGGATTGACCCATCCAGCAGAGATACTATATCCTGGGAAGAGCCCAGTGGTCAAGCAATATCACTGTCTGGCTCAGCCCCGATGAGCTTGGCAGCAGTCACCCTGTGGCAGAAAGCTTGTTTGTTCCCATCCAGTAACCTCTGCTCAGTGACAATTTTCATCGTCACTTTTAGCATCTCACACCCATCATGGCAATATGGCACCCTTGTTATGACCTCGTCATGGTGGATTGGTACATAGACCCCAATTTTGCAAGTTTCAGCCCTTATGAACCTTGGAAAATTGATTTATTGATGGGAGCTCAGGGAATGTAGTTTTTTCAGCTTTATGACCCAGACTCCTCCGGCTTCATCCTGCTGAATAAATGTCAGAGTGGCCTACACAACCCATCCAACAGCAGCCTTAGCTGCCCTGAACCAGCATCACTGGCTAGCTATCTGCTCCAGCCCCAAAGTGGCCTTTGCAGCTGGGACACATTACCTTGTGAGAAGCAAGCCCAGCTTAGCCACCTGTCTAGAGAAGAAAGCATTCCCCGAGATAAGCCACTGCAGCTAAATTCCAATAGCAACTTGTCTTTCACTGAAGCCATGCTCTGCAGACAAGGTTGTGTTGACCCTGAGGAAAAAGAAAAGGCAGCAAGGCCCAGTAATTCAAGAATTATTAGTTTCTTTGGCCATACAAGCTCACTACATGTCCAACTCTTCCCCCTGTGGATTGTGTGTGTGTGTGTATGTGTGTGTGTGTGTGTGTGTGTGTGTTAGAGAGAGAGACAGAAAGAGAGACAGAGACAGAGAGACAGAGACACAGAGAGAGACAGAGATGACAGAGAGAGATCAGAGAAATGAGAGATGTGAGAGAGACACACAAAGATGAGAGACAGAGAGAGATGAGAGAGACACAGAGATGAGAGAGAGAAAGAAACAGAGACAGACAGAAACAGAGAGACAGAGACAAAGAAAGAGAACACACTCTGGTGTTGGGGAAAAATGCTTGTGACTATTTTTGTTGCTATGCATTTTTGTAAATGCTTTTGCTAATGAACTGTCTGGTGGTTTTGTTAAATAGGGATTATTGATAGGGGAAATCACACTAGTGGAGGCTCGTGAGTTACAGTTAAATAAACCACAGGGTTACCCCTAGAATACTGAAAGTAGGACCAAGGTTGTATATTGCACTTAATCTGAGATCAAATGACTTTTAACATTTTTTAAAATTTACATTGTTGTAGTCATTTTAGATCTTGTGTTCCTTTGTGTGTGTGAGAGACAGAGAGAGACAGACAGACAGAGAGAAACAGAGAGACAGAGACAGAGATGACACTTTCTTTATTTCTTTCTTTACTCTGTATCAGTTTCTAAAATTCTAGCCTGTTTCCCTGAATTTCTTGCATTCACTCTTTTCTATGGCATGATTATATCTTATCCCATTCATATACCACAGTTTGCTTAGTTATTCCCTGACTGATGGGTACCTATTTTGTTTCCAGTTTTTGTCTTGTTTTATTTTATTTTTAATCACTGCAATCTATATGAAGTTATTGAAGTGGGAGAGACCTGGAGGAACATTTGAGGAATGTAACCATGCTGACAGAAATTGCAAAAGCATACTGAAAAATAATAAAACCACCACAAAATCTGGTACCTTATAAAGACTTGGGTTTTTATATTGGCTCTGCCATTTTAAACTTTTGTATTGTGACCCTAGGCAAATTCTTTCATTTCTTTGGGCCTCAGTTTCCTCTTTTGTAAAACTAGGAGGTTGCATTAGATGATCTCTACGGTCTTTTTAAGCTCCAGATTCAATCAACCATTTTTGTCTTTGTCTCCTCTTCACCTCACAAATAGCAGGTACTGAATAAATGTTTGTTGATTGCAAGTATTTACTGATTGCTTAGTATGTTTCTGATGCTATGCTTGGCACTGAGGATAAAATAATCCATCATCAAAGATTTACATCCTATCAAGAGAGGCTACATGTATGTATATATCTATATACACAAATATATGTATATCTATATATTGTCTATCCATTAGACTTGCTCCTCAAACCTTCTCTCACACTCAGAGTTTGGGTCCCTAGAGGATGTTGGATATTTTGATTTCTAAGGGTGACTTGGGAGTCTATACTTCTAACATTATATAATTTATGAGCCCCCATGGTGTGCATCTCATTAACAGTTGGGTAGTAAATACAATTAGCTCAAAGGAAAGGCATTTATTAAGAGGATACAGTAATAGCAGCAACAAAATATTCCTACCATAAGACTGGGGAGCACTTCACCACAAATATACTTTCACATGTGTATGAAATAACGTTCAGTACAGTGGTAGTGTTGTACTCACATAGAGAATATGTAGCCAAGGCAATTTGTGATTCCAGAACTCCAGAATTTTGATGTCTCTTCTTTATGGATTCCTCATGAAGCTCTTTCTTTGAGTGTAGCATCTTGACTAGGCAGGTTACTCAACTCAGCTTCCATAGCTCAGCTTTTGACTACCAGGGCTAAGTCTCTCGAGTCCATTGCTAACTCTCTTCTATGATGCCAGAGCTCACAATCTTCAAAGCTGCTTCTGATCTCAAGTGGCTACCTCTCTGCCTCTTTGGTGAATGTGTGACCCTGTTCCCTGCTGCATACATCTTAACTGTACTTAGAACTTACTTGAGCTGAGAAACACTCCAGCTTCTGAATAGGGTCTATCATACTGGGTGAATAGCACCATCAATGGATGGTTGATTGGGTGGGAAGAAGAGAAACTCTATTCCTTCCCCTTGCTGCACTCTGGTATATGTCATATTCCATAACTGCTTAAGGCATTTTACTCTGTATACTTGCTCTAAATAGGATGTTTTACTAGTGGAGAGTGAGGGTGCAGTTGTTTACTCTCAAACTTGTGACTGACTCCAGGATTTAAATTCTTCTGGGCATGTTGACAATTTTTTGTTCGTCTAATGGTCAGATTCCCTTTAATTTCATCAGATAAAGATGTTCACACTTTGTAAAAGAGAACACCAAGTGTTAACACCTTGTTTTGGCATTGATATTTCTCCTCTATGATTATATCTAGTGACTACTTGAGTAAGGGGGTGGAAAAAGAGTAGCTCCCCTTTGCCTTATATATAATACACACAGGCATACTTCAGAGATATTGTGAGTTTGATTCCAGACCACTGCAATAAAGCAAATGTTGCAATAAAGTGAATCACACATTTTTTTTGGTTTCTGAGTGCATATAAAAGTTATGTTTACATTATATTGTAGTCTATTAAGTGTGCAAGAGTATTATGTCTAAAAAACCAATGCACATACCTTAATTTAAAAAATACTTTATTGCTAAAAGAAAACAACATGCTAACCATTATCTGAGACTCCAGTGAGCCATAATCTTTTTGCTGGTGGAGGGTCTCGCCTAGATGTTGATGGGTGCTTTCTGATGAGAATGGTAGTTGCTGAAGATTGGGGTTGCTGTGGAAATTTCTCAAAATAAGACACAATGAAGCTTGTCTCATTGATTGACTTCCTTTCACTTGAATACTTACAGACCATTGTAGGATTATTAATTGGGCTAATTTCAATGTTGTTGTGTCTCAGGGAATAGGGAGGCCTGAGGAGAGGGAGAAAGACAGGGTTGGTGGAGACAGCTGATTGGGGGAGCAGTCAGAACACACACAACATGTTTCAATTAAGTTCGCCTCTTATATGGGCATGGTTCCTGGCACCCCAAGACGATTACAATCATAACATCAAAGATCACTAATCACAGATCACCATAATAGATATAATGACAATGCAAAAGTTTGAAATATTCTAAGAATTACCAGATGTGACACAGAGACACAATGTGAGCACATGCTGTTGGAAAAATGGCATCAAAAGACTTGCTCGATGCAAATTGGCACAAACCTTCAATTTGTGAAAAACACAATGTCCTCAAAGCACCATAAAGTGAGGACCATTAAAATGAGGTTTGACTGTACATTATAAATGTGGGATAAGTTTAAGGTAAGCAAGACACTAGCAGTTAGAGGGATCATGAAAAGCTACATTTAGGAAGTGGTATTGGAGCTGAACTTTGAAGGAAACCAAGAAATGGATGTGGGAAGAGAGGATGTTTTGGGCCTTGGGGATAGACTATGCAAAGACATAGTTATAGAAGATGGAGATTTGTGTGTGAGTAATAATAAGAAGGTGAGTTTGGCTGGACTAGAGTGGGAATGAAAGGGAGTAATGTTTCATTGGAAAGGTAGGTTTGAATGCCAAACAGGAAAGTTTGAATTTGATACCAGGAGAAGGGAGTCACTGGAATTTATTGAGTAGAGGAGTGCCATGGTCAGACCTTGGTTTTAGGAATATCACTTTGAGTGGCTACATGGAAGATGGATAGAAGAAAGAGGTGGGGAGATTTGAGGCAAGAGAGCTTATTAGAAAGCTATGCCAATAGTTAAGGTGAAAGATAATCAGAACCAAAACTTAGACTTTCTAGGGAAGATAAAAGGAAGCTAGAGGTTAGCTATATGATAGATATAAGCTATTTGAAACCTCCATTGTATCAGGGACTCAGATGTAATTGAGGAACAGTGAACAAGAGGCCTCTTTCCCTTGGATATTTGCTCTAAATGGGGTGTTTTCCTATTGCAGACTCATATTCAGATAGAGATGTAACCAAATGACCTCTGAGATCTTTTTCAGCTATGAGACTCCAGGATTCTATAGTTGTTTGGGAGATATAAATGTTAAGGGGTAAATTTTCTTTTTACTCTTCACTCTATTTCTTTTCCCTTTTCATACTATTGGAGAATTGACTCTATCATCATTGTTCATTGATATCTCTGTATTGATGCTGCTGAGCCAGTCCCATGCCATCCTAGAGAATAAGATATGTTGGGAGGCAACACACCTAACCCTTTCCCTGAATATCATTAGGGCTGGAGATAGGCTTCCTGGACCACTGTCTTTTTCTTACCAATTCCCATAGCATAGAACACATGTGCCAGATAGCTGGAAGCCATTAAGTTTCACTCTAGGGCCAAGATTACCTTTGCTCTCTGCAACAGTCAGAGAATAAGCCCTAACATGAATACTAGAACCAAGGAAATGTCCTTATCAATTTTATTGGGACAATGGGAAAAAAGATTGAGTAGGTAGAATGTGGCCAGATTATGGAGGGCCTTGAAAGACAGTCTAAGGCAGAAGGAAGCCAAAAGTTTGTTGAGTAAAAAAGGTACAAGATTGATTTCAGCCTCCCCATAAATTCTTATGGATGCTCACATACCATAGTTACCAAAGCAACGCTTTGGTCAGGTTTCCAAAAGTCTTAGAGGCCTGGGAAAGCACTTTGGTGAGAAGAGATCCTCTTTGGACTCTCTTTGTCATCTGTTCAGAAGAGAATATCAGAGCTTGAAGCTGTCTCAGGATATAGAATGTTAGAACATAGAACATAGAATGTCTCAGCTGAAATGTTTTAGAGCAGAGGTGTCAAACAGCCTCCTGGCCCATTGGGACTGCAACCAGATTAAAATGAAATTGAGAAATAGTTAACAAAGTAAATAAAAATACAACAGAACATAGAATATTCTAGTATATGGTTTTCTACGTCAACCTGCAGCCAATAAGGATTTATGTACAGTGTAGTGGTCCTGTTTCTTTTTGAGTTTTTTTTTTTTATCACTGTCTTAGAATAGAATGTTAGAATTGGAAGAGATATCATGTAATGGAAAGCAAAGTGGTACTTTGCTCCTTGTTCTGTATATTGTACTTCAGTTTCTGGAATATTTTACTTTAGTTTATTACTGAATAAATAGAGAGTTCACTATAGATACTGTGCGATCAGAACCTTAAAGTTATTCACAGCAGCAGTCCTCAGGAGAGCTGCTCGTGGTTGGCCTTACATATCAGAACATAGAATAAGAGATAGAAAGCACCGAAGAATATATAATGTTTTTTAAAATGGCAGTTAAGTGGTACAGTGGAGTCCTGGCGTCAGGAGGACCTGAGTTCAAATCTGATCTCAGGCAATTACTATGTGATCCTAGGCAGGTCACTTAACCCCAATTACCTAAAAAAAAAAAAAGAGTATATGATATTAGAGCTAGAAGAGTGCTAAGCAATGAAAAGAGTGTTAGATTTGTAGTCAGGCAGCTTGGTTCCAATCCCACCTTTGTTACTTGTTCTTCATGTGACCTTGGGCAAGTCATTCAATTTCTTTGGGCCTCAATTTTATTATATGTAAAATTACAGCATTGGACTTCATTAAGATTCAGTCATTTCGGTCATGTCCAACTGTTGTGACCCCATTTAAGGTTTTCTTGGCAGAGATACTGGAGTGGTTTGCCATATTCTTCTCCAGCTCATTTTACAGATGAGGAAACTGAGGTCAACAGGGTTAAGTACTTTCTCAGAGTCACACAGCTAGTAAGTGTCCGAGGTCAGATTTGAACTCAGGAAGATGTCTTCCTGATTCTAGGCCTGGCACTGTACCACCTAACTCCTAGGATTAGATTAGATGGCATCTATTGTCCCTTCCAGCCAGGGATAAACTAGTAAATGTTTAATAATTAGCTCTCTTAAAAAATTTGACAAAATTCTAGTTTAATCTGTATTTTGACATTTTCTCCAATACTGCCTTTAGTCTACACAATCAACAGAATTATATCAGAGATCCAGATTTGTAGCATTTGCCAATTTCTGAAGTGTAGATGCTTATAACAAAAATTTAACAACTAGCTCTTGCAAGCAGATTGGAGCTGGCTCTAGCTGGCATACCCCCCTGCTTCTAGCTCCCGAGTTATTGATTCTGTGATGTTAGAACATAGATTGTTCCAACCAGAAGCATCCTTAGAAGACAGGAAGGTGTAGAGGGGATGTTAGAGTTTCTCTTGTGTTATAGACAAATATATCACAGAAGGAATGGTGGATTTGGAATCTGAAGACCTGAGTCTGAATCTTGTCTTTACCACTTGCTACCTGAGTGAGCTGAGACAAGTCAGATAGGTTCTCTGATCCTTATTCTCTTCTGTAAAATGATAGGGATGAACTACCTGATCATTAAGCTACCATCTACCTCTTAAATCCTGTTTAAGCCCCTTTAAGTGGAGGGTAGCATGCCTTGTTATTGGCAGAGATGAGACTAGAACTCAGTCTCCTGGCTCAGTGTAGAGCTCTTTCCACTTCAGGAACATCACTTTGGGTGGCTACGTGGAGGAGTGGAAATCACTGGTGTTATTGTTGTCTGGGTGGAAAACTGGAACAGATTTTAGCATTCCACCACTTTGTAAGCTTTAGGGCTGCATGATAGGAACGTTTCCCCAGGAGGAGAGGGGTTAGAGTCAGCCACAAGACTTGGAGAATTATGACATATGAATTGGGTACAGTAAAAGTCAGCTTTGCCCTCAGCAAGGCACCTGAAACCAGGACTTGGTCCAGAGGGAATAGTGGATTTCAGTCCAGACAGCACTAACCATTTCATGTTGTGAAAAGAGTGGTTGTATAATTTGTAAACATCACTGAATCTCTCTGAGCCTCAGTTTCCTCATCTGTAAAATGGACCTGGAGTAGCTTTTAACTCTAAGGTCCTCTCTAGTTCCAAATCCAATGACCAGGAGGGAGAGAATAAATATGGCTCCCACTTATTTATATATCAGGAACTACAAATTTCTCTGATCCTGGCTTATAGGAATTCACCCCTTCACCTTTCCTCCTAAAATTTCTAAATGTTTGGAGAAGTAATTTGAATAACTAGGTCAAATTGGCATAGAGTAACAGTGGAGAGAGCAATGGGGAGGAAGTATGGTATTAAGGGAAAGTAGACTGGTTTTGGAGTCAGAGGACCTGAGTTCTAGCAATAACAACAATGATAGCTAGCCTTTATATAGTGCTTATATAGACTTGCAAAGCACTATACAAATATTATTTCATTTAATTCTCAAAACAGCCAGGAGGTAGGTGCTATTATCCCTATTCTACAGATGAGGAAACTAAGGCAGACAATGATTAAGTGGCTTGCCCAGGGTCACATAGCAAGTTAGTGTCTGAGGCCAGATTTGAACTCAGGAAGATGAGTCTTCTTGACTTCAGGTCTGGCACTGTAGCACCATGTAGCTCCTGGGGTTGGATTAGATGACATCTATTGCTTTTTCCAGCCAAGGTTATCCAATAAATGTTTAACAACCAGCTCTCTGGGAAAAAAGGTGTGTGACAAGCTTCTAGGTTTAATCTATGCTATTATTAATATTTTCCATCACTTTCTTAAGTCTAGACAATCAAAATATTATCTGAAGTCATGATTTGTAGTATTTGCCAATTTCTGAATGTAGATACTTACACTTAAAAATATTTAACAATCAGCTCTCACAAAGCAGGTTGGATTTGGTTCTAGCCAGTACATCCCCTGCTTCTACTTCTAGAGCTATGGTTTTGTGATAATCTGAGGCTGGATTTGAAACTCAGGTCTTCCAGACTCCAGTCTCATTGCTCTACCCACTGAACCACTTAACTGGCTTAAATCTCAGATCTGCCTCTTACTAATCATGTGATCTTGGGAAAGATAGTACTTCTCTTTAGGCCTCAATTTTCTCATCTGAAAAATGGATTATTGGGACTAAATGATCTCTAAATTTCTTTCCAGTTCTAAATCTATGTTTGTATGATTCTTGGATCTAGCAAGAAGTATTAATACAAGCAGGATGCACATTGTTAAGGCTGTTGGGAGAAGGAAGAGGTAAATGATTATGTCACCATGAGTCTATGTTGAGCTGGAGAGAGACAAGCCTATGAAGTACAAGGAAAGAAAGTCCCTATATCCCCTAAGAGCACCCATTTGCATAATATTTGGGAACTATAGGGACTCTGGGCTAAAGAATAATACAGGTGTATTTTTAGGTCAGTTGTAGATTGTTCCCTGGAAAAATTAATGAGTATAATCTGCTGGAGGCCAAATTGTGGAGGACATTAAACAGGGCTGGTGATGAGCTGTTAGGAGCTTGGGAAAACTACAGGAAACAGATGCTGTGGCCGAGAGTACCAAAATGACTATCACCTATGGAGAGTTTCAGTAGAAATGTGGAGAAGAGAGATGGCAGCAGCAATGAGGAGCAGCAATTGGGAATGAAAGATGCCTGAGGGCAATGAGAGGCTAGAGGCATAGGAGGCAATCAGTGCCACAGACAGAAGGGCTGTAGAAGGGAGTACAGAGGTAGAGGAAGAAACCGTAACTGTTCTCAGCTGAGGTGTCACCCAGGGAAGTCCTATAAGTCACTGAGACCATCCACGTCTCAAGGGGAAGGTTGTTAATTTGGGAGTACTATTTTATAGCTTCAGATGTGAATTTTACCTGTTTACATTAATGGGTAAATGTTTTGAGCCTTGTGAACCTGTACCTAATTTTGGGAAGGCTTATATGCTAAAATGCTCAGATCATCCGAAGAGGGACCACAAGTGAGAAATCCACCTATCCACCGTAGCGTACCTAGTCTCTGGGTATTGGGTGGGAACCTAACAACATGAGGATTTGCATCAATAAGCTTAAAGTTTATAAAATGCCTTCCCACAACAACTGTGTGAGCTGGATAGCGCACACACCACCCCCACTTAATACAAGAGGGAGTTGAAGGTCCTAGAAGTGACATGGTCTCATCCATATCCTGATTTCCATCAACTCTGGTAGCAACAGTGATGCACTGACCAAGGTGCTGAACTTGTAGTCGAGGGACCTGAATTCAAGTCCTGATGTTGCAGCTTACTTCCTGTGTGGCTTTGGGTAAGTTGTTTAATCTCTTTGTATCTCTTTGAGCCTATGTGTCTTCATCTGTAAAAAATAAGAGGGTTGGACTAGATTAGATGAGCTCTAAAGATCTTTCTAACTCAATGATTCTATGGTCCTCTGGCCTTTCGTGTAATAGTACAGTTGTTTTCAGAAGAAATTCTCTGGCAGAACGACTTTGGGATTCAATGGCTGTTCTTGGCTTCTGAGGGGTGTTTTTCCCCTGAGATCCCAACAGTCTTCAAGCATTAAGGCCATTGTACTCTCTTTCTTTGATGCTCTGGCATGTCTGTCTATATCATCAAAACCGAGAGACTGTTTCGAGCCTCTGCTCTCCTCCCCTTTCAATTTGCATTCTAAAATCCCATTTAATTTCCCACTAGTCATGTCTTGATGTTTCTCCTAGCCTCTTGAAGTATTGAACTTGACTGCCAGCCTGCAGTTAAATATGCTCGAATGACACATCAGGATAATGGCCTGATGTGGGTAGGAAGTCATGCAGTTAGTGCTTTGAAAAGTATCAAGTGCTGCTCAAATATTGAGGCAAAAGAAAGGCGTTCTTTTTATTTTGCCACTGAGGAAACTGAGGCCAAATTATGGAAGGCTGTATTAGGACTCAAGGTCCTTTTTAACTCTAAAACATGACACCCCTCCCCCACCCCATCAAAGAAAATGACAGAATTTAAAAGAAGCTTTAGCTTGGGGGTGGGGCAGAATCACAGAATGACAGATCTAGGTGGGACCTTAGAACATTCTATATTAAATATAGAATATTGGAACCCTGATGGGGACCTTGAAACCTGAAACATAAAATATGAGACCCAGAAGGAACTCTAGATGGAGGTTGACAAACTATGACCCAAAGGCCAAATGTGGCTACCTGTTTTTGTGTGGCTTGAGAGCTAAGAATGATTTTTATGTTTTAAAATACACTTTTCTATGGCCCATGGGTCAGAGTTTGCTGATCTCGCTCCTAAAACATAAGTCTGATATGGAAGAGATTTTAGGACATAGAATTTTAGAATTGAAAAGGACAGCAGAGTTCATCTAATCAAACTTTATTTCACAGATGAGGAAACTGAGATCTAGGGAAGTTAAGTGACTTGCCTGAGATAGGACAGGTAGCAAAGATCAGAGGTGGGATTTCAACATCGGTTATTGAACTCCAAAGGCTTTGTGGATAGTATAAACCCTTTGCCACACTGCTTTCTTTGAACATAGCATATTAGAGTGGGAAATAGAGCCAGAACTATCATGGGACAGCTAGGGCTTTCCAGGTACGGACATCTGGGGGAAGGAGTGTCTACTTTCTCTGCCTTGAAGGGCTACCTGATGATCCAGTCTCTCCCTCTGCTCTTGGGTTGCCACGCCCCAAGTTTCTGTGGCCTTCTCAGTCTTCTCCCATGATGCTCCTTCTCACTGAGATGCACTGCTGTTGATACACCTGGCTTTAGGAACTTTGTTATATGGGCTGGCCAGGATTAGTGTAGAATTAGTGAGGAGAGCAGTAGGGAAATTAATAGTGATGGCAATGTCTGCCTGCTGCCATCATCCTGCTACCCCTATAGGAGACGCAGTCAGATTCCCTCTTTGGTCCTTATCATCTTCAGTGGTTCGGTTCTCTGTGCCTTCTGTAACAAACCAACACAATTCCCTTTCATTCTCAATTTCTTCCTCTCACATTCTTCTCTATTATCTGGTGTTTGCTGAAACCCAGTATTTTCCCCCTGAAGAATCCATATTTCCTGGTTCCCTTGTATAAGACTATATGCATATTCTACTTATCCCCCCTTCCCCCACCTACTTGGTCATAAAACCCTTTGCTTCCCACTTTTACATTCTTACTCTCTTTAAAGTTTATTTCATCCCATCTAGATACTTGTACAAAGCTTTAGATCACCCCCTACTACATGATAAATTCAGAATCTAGTCCATCATCTTCATCGCAATTTTTATCTCCTTCTTATATTGTAACTTTTAAGTTCCCCAACCTTCTTAACTCCTATCATATTTATCTTTAGTCTACCTCAATGAAGCACAGAAGTGGTCATACCTTCAATACTACCTCTTCCTAAAATGAGGGTCTAGCCATATCTCACCCCTCTATTCAATAAACTCCAGTAGCTCCCACTTGCCTTTAGAATCTGGAATTGGAAGCTCTTTATAACCTGGTCCCATCCTACTTCAGTCTTCTTATCCTTTCCTTCTGTTCACATGCTCTGAAATCCAGTGACACTGATCTCCTTATCTGTTCCTCACAAAGATATTCCATCTCCCGACTAAGCCATTTTCACTGGCCGTCTCTCATACCTGTAATGCTCTCCTTTTTCATATCTGCTTCCTGGCTTCCTTCAAGTCTCAACTAAAGTCTAACCTTCTGTAAAAAGCCTTTCATAAACCCAATTGTAGTGCCTTCTCTCTGAGGCTATCCTTAATTTGTCTCGTATATCATGTTTGTACACTTTGCATGTTCTCTCCCCCATTAGACTGTGAGTACCCTTGAGGACAGAGACCCTTTCTTTTTACTTTATTTATGTCATAATGTAAAAGTAGGCACTTCATAAATGCAGTTGAGTGACTGAATGACTTCCCCTGCTGCTCAAATAATTTTTTACCAGGTGCTGAAATTCTTAATTACAGTTCTTTCTGGAAGGGGTCTTAGAACACAGAATACTGTAGATTGTGGTTGGTACAATGTTTGTTTGTTTCTTTTCCTTCCTTCCTTCCTTCCTTCCTTCCTTCCTTCCTTCCTTCCTTC
>NW_027185771.1:18710746-18735748 GCF_028583685.1 Petaurus breviceps papuanus
CCTTCCTTCCTTCCTTCCTTCCTTCCTTCCTTCCTTCCTTCCTTCCTCTCTCTCTCTCTCTCTCTCTCTCTCTTTCACTTTTCTTTTTTCTTTTAAAAAATATTTATATTTATTTATTTACATTTTTTTGTCTTTATTAATTTGGGAGTTTACAGGATTCAATTCCACAATTCCTTGCATTTCAGATTTTCTCCCCCTCCTTTCCCTCCCTCCCCCCCATGGCAGCATACAATCAAGTCTAGGATCTGCAAATAGTTTCACATTAGACATTAGTCAGGTTATAAAGAAGGATTGTTTTGGATGGAATGAACAATGGGAAAGAGGAAACAAAACCAAACAAGAAAAAGACAGAGAGCAGGTAGTTTGCTTCAATCTGCATCCAAACTCTGTTCTTTCTAGTTCTTTCTCTGAATGTAGACATCTCTCTCCATCATGAGTCCTTTGGAGTTGACTTACAACCCTACATTGCTGAGAAGAGTCTAGTCTATCAAAGTTGGTCAGCACACATACATTGTGTCTGTAATTGTGTACAATTTTTTCCTTGTTCTGCTCTTCTCACTCAGCATCAGTTCATATAAGTCTCTCTAGGTAAATATGAAGTCCATCTGTTCTTCATTTCTTATAGCACAATAGTATTGCATTACATTCATATACTACAACTTGTTTAGCCATTCCCCAATTGATGGGCATCCCCTTAATTTCCAATTCTTTGCCACCACAAAAAGAGCTGCTATAAATATTTTTGTACATATGGGTCTTCCTTCCACTTCTATGATCTTTGGGATACAACCCTTGAAGTGGTATTGCTGGGTCAAAAGGTATGAAATTACTTATAGCCCTTTGGGCATAGTTCCAGATTGTTCTCCAGAATGGTTGAATCTAACTTTTATTTTTCCATTACAGGTAAGCAAAAACATCTCTGTCTTTTAAAAAAAATGCTGAGTTCCAAATTCTTTCCCTTCCTCTCTCTCTCTCTTTTTTTTAAGCAATCGGGGTTAAGTAACTTGCTCAAGGTTACACGGCCAGTTATTTCTGGGTGTGGTGCTGAGTATCTGAGCCCGGATTTGATCCAGGTCATCCCGACACTGGAGCCGGTGCTCTTACTCACTGAACCACCTGGCCACCCCTAAGCAATTGGGGTTAAGTAACTTGCTCAAGGTTACACGGCCAGGTGTTTCTGGGTGGGTGCTAAGTGTCTGAGCCCGGGATTCCATCTCCAGGTCATTCCAACACTGGAGCCGGTGCTCTTACTCGCTGTGCTACCTGGCCGCCTCTCCCTTCCTCTTTTTATCTCCTCCCTCCTTGAGAAGGCAAGCAATCTGATATAGATTATACATGTGCAGTCATGCAAAACATTTCCATATTACACATGTTGCAAAAGAAAATACAGACAGAGAAAACAAGAATAATAAAGAAAATTTAAAAAGAGTGGTTCAATCTGCATTTGGACTTTGTCAGTTCTTTCTTTGGAGGTAGATAGCATTTTTCATCGTGAGTAATTTGGAATTGTTTGGATTTTGTATTACTGAGGATAGATAAACCATTCACAGTTGATCATCATATAATATTGCTATTACTGTATACAATATTCTCCTGGTTCTGTTTATTTCTCTTTGCATCAGTTCACATAAGCTTTCCCAGGTTTTTCTGAAAGAATCCTCCTTGTCATTTCTTATAACACAATAGTATTTCACTACAATCATATACCACAACTTATTTGGCTATTCCCAAATTGATGGGCATCCCCTCAATTTCCAATTCTTTGCTACCACAAAAAGAGCTGCTATAAGTATTTTTGGTACAATATTTCTTAAGGCCTTGTAGCTATGTAGCTGGATGAGTTTTTCATAAGACTGTACTCCACCAAAAGTTAGGCTACTTTTCCTTAAACATATTGAAATTGTCCTTGAGATTTAATTAGCTCTAAAAAAAGCCAACAGAAATCACATGATTGTCTCAATAGATGCAGAAAAAGCTTTTGACAAAGTACAACCCTCATTCCTATTAAAACACTAGAGAACATAGGAATAAATGGAGTGTTCCTTAAGAAAATAAGTTGTGTTTTTCTAAAATCATTAGCAAGCATTATCTGTAATGGGAATAAGCTAGAAGCCTTCCCAATAAGATCAGGGGTGAAGCAAGGATGCCTATTATCACCACTGTTATTCAATATTGTACTAGAAATGTTAATTGTAGTAACAAGGGAAGAAAAAGAAATGAAAGGAGATTTAGTTAGCCCAGGGCACTAAGGCTTGAACCATTGAAGTAGCTTTTTGGTAACCTAAGGACAAAAAATCCATCACTCAAGCAGTTAGGTATAACCCATCAAATTTCTGACCAGTAGACCAGCAGAGTCAGTGGACAGAGCCAGGCAAGGAAACTACCCAAGTGAAGCAATTCTGGATTCTTCTTGAAAAAATTTTCCCTGCTATGGCTAAGAAAAACCTTTGTCAATTGTTAGATAGTCTACATGTCCTTCATTTTATCTGTATCTGAAGCAATAGATGAGTCTGAATCAGGCCCAGCTCACAACAGAGTCAGAAGAGGGGAGGCCAGGTAGCTCAGTGAGTAAGAGCACCGGCCCCAGAGTCGGGATGATCTGGGATTGAATCCAGGCTCAGATACTTAGTACCACACCCAGAAATAACTGGCCGTGTAACCTTGAGCAAGTTACTTAGCCCCAATTGCTTTAAAAAAAAAGAGAGATTTTAGATTATAGGATATTTAGAAGATGGAAATAGTAGTCCTGGAAGGGTCTGTAGTACATAGAATGTCAGATCTGGAAGGAGTCTTAGAACAAAATGTGTGAGGAGTAGAAGAGACCCTGGACATAGAGTGTTAGCACTGGAAGGGAGCTTCATCAGAGAACTTTAGAAATATCTCTTCAGACCCTTTATTTTGGAGATGAGAAAAATGAAGTGGGCCTTATTAAAAAAAAACAGGAGCAGCTAGGTGGCACAGTGAGTAGAGCACTGGCCCTGGAGTCAAGAGGACCCGAGTTCAAATCCAGCCTCAGACACTTCACACTTACTAGCTGTGTGACCTTAGGCAAATCACTTAACCCCAATTGCCCTGCCTTTCCCCCTCCAAAAAAAAAGACCAAAAATAAAATTAAAATAATGTGTGAAATGACTTTTCTCAGTCACAAAATTGGAGAAGGGCTGAACTCCAACACAGTTTTCTGACTTCAAGTCCAGTATTCTTTCCACAAAACCATGTTGCCTCTCTCATTATAAGAATTCACTTCACTATAGATACATTTAAGTGCTTACTGTATGCAATATCCTAAGTGCTAAGATCTCTAATATTATAATTAAATAAGAAAGCAAACCCTTGAAAAATGTTATCCTGAGAGCTGAAATTGTTTTAATTACTGAAATCTATTTTCATCTGAAAAGATTTCTTGGTATTTGTGACTGGGAAAACACAAAGCAAGTAGATCAGCTAAAAGCCATTTTATTTTATTTGTTTGTGTGTGTGTGTGTGTGAGCACATGTGCGCATGCACATTTCAGGCAATTTTCATTAAGTGAATTTTCCAGGGTCACACAGCTAGTAAGTGTCTGAGGCTGGATTTGAACTCAGGTCCTCTTTGCTGTAGGGCTGGTGCTCTATCCATTGTACCATCTAGCTGCCCCCAAAGTCATCTTAAATGTGAATTTTACAATAAAAAAATAAGCTTATCCTGCATGGCGTGGTTCTGACATATTTATCCTTGAAGGACCTTCATGTTCTCATCCAAAATATAGAATTTGATTTCAATGGTCATTAAAATCCTGCTGCTCACTGCTTATGGGACCTTGGGAAGGAAGCAGAGATTGGGCCAATAGTTCTAAAGCCAGGAAATCCTCATGGACTATGTCAGGGGCAAAACACCATATAGGGGAGTGCTACATATTTTGCATAGAAATCTATAGAAAAGAATAGAAGGAAGGCCAGAAGGAATCAGACATTCTGGGAAGCTTTGAAAGCAACATTGAATTTACTGCATATTTTAAGAGAAAAGCAAGTTATCTATCAGAGCAATTAGAGGTTTCCATAGAATCCTTATCCTTTTTCTGTTTAACTGTGTATGTGAAAATACTCATTTTGATTGATGCTTGTTAAGTTCTGAACCTTAAAAAATGGGAAAAGAAGACCGACCCTCTTTCCTCTGCAAATCATAAGTATAATCTAAGAAAAGATCCCCTAAACTCTCCACTCTCAGGAGTTGGACTAGGTTCCATTTTAGGAAACCTTTCTCTAATAATGTCAGTGTTGCTCATGTATATTTAGACTACCCAGTAGTCAGGTTCTCTCTGTCTCTCTCTCTCTGTCTCTCTGTCTGTCTCTCTCTGTCTGTCTGTCTCTCTCTCTGTCTCTCTGTCTCTTCTCTCTATGTCTCTCTGTCTCTCCTCTATTTCTGTCTCTCTGTCTCTGTCTCTCTGTCACACACACATCTGAATCATTTCTAAGTTTCCACTAAATAATATATATTCAGTTCACTTGCAAAGAATCAATAATAAATAATTGAACATAAAGCATATTTATTGCAGAGTATGTGTAAGAGATTCCCTCCATAAGGCTCTTTTCATATGGAATACTGTAGTGCTGAAGAGGAGGAAAAAGTACTTTTGTCTGTACTGGGTGAATGGCCACTGAGTGCAGTCCTTATGAACAAGCTCAAAGAGATGCTGATACATTTTCCCCTGGGGGAGAGGCTGGGCAGCCTGTTTCTGATAAAGTTTCGATGATATGTAATAGGGGTGCAATGGAGAGACTTTGGAATATGCCTGATTCTGGTCTGTTAATCACAGGGTAAGAAGGAATCTTTTTGATTGACTGGAAATACATTCAAAAGGTACTAAATCTCTATAGTCTGAGTGTCAACCTCATCATTCAACTGAAACTGCTCCCTCCAAGTTACTCATGAGCTGTTATTTGACAAATCTAATGGCCTTTTCTCCATCCTCATCTTTCTTGACTCCTCTGCAGCCTCTGACACAGTCAGTCACCCTCTTCTCCTTGACAGCCTCTTCCCTCTCATCTAGAGACAGTTGCTGTTTGTCCTTCATTCTTGAGGAGGACCATGACATCAGGAAAGCGGTGCCAAGACATGCAGGTGAATTGGATTTAAGTGAGGCAGGGCTGTGCAGTCGCCAGCCTCACTTTGTCCTCCGGAGCCATCTGGGTCCAGCAGCAAGATACAGATCAGGACAGAAACAGTTAAGTGGTGTAGCTGGACAGAACTTTTGGCCTGCCCTCAGTAAGATCAGACTTTAAATCCCGCCTTAGAGACTTAACTAGAAAGTAATTTAACTTCTATGACTCCATTTTCTCCACTGTAAAATGAGGATAGTAATAGCATCTACTTCCCAGGATTGTGCTGAGGATCAAATGAAATAACATTTGTGAAGCACTAAGCATAGTTCCTGGCACACAGTTGACATTTAATAAATTATTTCCCTCTCCCCTTCTTCTCCAGGTGTCTTTAACATTACCTGTATCTCCTCCTTCTTCTCTTATTTAGGGGATCTTCATCCAGGTCATATCTGCTCCATTTTGGGCTTTCTCCTCCCCTCCCCCCTCTTTCCCTCCCCTCCTGTCCCCTCTTTCCCTCCTGTCCCCTCTCCCCTCCCCTCCCCTCCCTCCTGCTCCCCTCCCCTCTCCCCTCCTGTCCCCTCTTTCCCTCCCCTCCCATCCCCTCTTTCCCTCCCCTCCTCTCCTCCCTCTCCCCTTCCCTCTTCTCTCCTACCCTCCCCTCTCCCTTCCCCTTCTCCCTTTCCCTTCCCCTCCCCTCCTCTCTTCCCTCCTGTTCCCTCTTTCCCTCCCCTCCCCCCTCTCCTTCCGTCCCCTCTCCTCTTCTCTCTCTATAATATTTCACTTGTTGATTTCATCAATTCTCATGAATTAAATTACCATGTCTATGCTAATGATTCCCAGATCTACTTATCCAACCCTAAACTCTCTACTGATGTCTAGTCTTGCATTTCCAACTACCTATTGGACAACTTGAATTGAATATCCCATAGCTATCTTTAACTCAACATGTCCATAATGGAGCTCATTATCTCCTCCCTCTCCCTCCAAACCCTCTCTTATTGCTAACTTCCTTATTATTGCTGAGGTCACCACCATCCTTCCAGTGATGCAGGCTAAATGTCATCCTTAACTCCTCACTCTTTGTCACCCCCATACACAATCTGTTGCCAGGTTCTGTTGGTTTTATTTTCCTACAATCTCTTGTACAATTCTCTCTTGACCACCTGCCATCACCCTGGTGCATGCATTTATCATCTCATGCTTAGGCTGTTGCAATAACTTTTTGATTGTTTTCCCTGCCTCAAGTCTATTCTCTCTATTCCATCCTTAAACTCATTTGTCAAGTCAATCTTCCTAAAGCATAAATCTAACCCCTATTCAATAAACTCTGGTGATGCCCTATCACTGCCAATATCAAATGTAAAATACTCTGTTGGGCATTCAAAGCCCTTGATAACCTGACTTCTTTCTACCTTTCCAGCCTTCTTACTTCCCTCCACATACTCTGTGATCCAGTGACACTGACCTCTTTCATATTCCTTGCACAATACACTTCATTTTCCATCTCCAGGAATTTCACTGACTGACTTCCTCCATTGCTGGAACACTCTCCCTCCTCATCTCTGCTTCCTGGCTTCTTTCAAGTCCCAGCTAAAATTCTACCTTCTATGGTAAACTTTTCGCTATCTCATAATACCAATATCTTTCTTTTCTTGTTACATTCTATCTATCTATCTATCTATCTATCTATCTATCTATCTATCTATCTATCTATCTATCTATCTATCTATCTATCTATCTATCTTTCTCTCTCTCTCTCTCTCTCTCTCTCTCTCTCTCTGTCTATTCATCCATCTATGTATGTATGTATCTATCCATATATCTCTTTTTGTCTTTCTCTCTCTTTCTCTGTTTCTCTCTGTTGTTTATAGATAGTTGTTTACATGTTCGTTTCCCCATGAGACTGTGAGCTCCTTGAGAACAGGGCCTGTCTTTCAGTTTTGTTTGTATCCCCAGTGCTTAGCAAAGTGCCTGGCCCACAATAAGAATTTAATAAATGTTTATTGACTGAGTCCTCATTCAGCTACCCCTGAGCCTATGTCCCCAGGGTCATTCCTTTATTGCTTTGATGTTGGACTGGCTGGTCACAACACCTGATATGGACTCTGCTCCTGGACCTCTTGGCAGTTTGCCCTCCCTTCAAAGCTCATAAGGTCATAATCAACCAGATTTTCCTTCACCTAAAACAGAAAAGAACAAATGCATTGGCAAGAAATGGAGGCTCATATATATAGGATACTTATAAATCTTTGGAGGGGTGTAGAGGAAGCCTGAGGCCTTTCTCCTTACATCATAGTTGTTCACCTGAACAACAGCTAGGTTGGCAAGCTTTACCAAAGTCAGGTCTTGGCTCATTAGTGCCTTTTTGAATGCATCCCAGTCCTGGTCATGTGCCAATCAGTACGCCACTTTTTCATTATGTGATTATATTCAGTTATATAATATATTCACATATTCCATCTGGGGGAACAGGGTATTTTTATTACTTATAGTCATGACTTTCTGGAAGCAGGCTTCCCAGCATGAGCCCAGCATGCTAATACCTGCTCACCAACCCTCTGTTACACTATAATTACCTAGTTTTTTTCATCATTAATAATTATCTGGACACTAACTCCTTAGTTATTTATAAAAATCAAAACAATATTAACAAAATGTCACTCAAGAGAACATCATTTATTGATTACTGTAGCACCAATGCAATATTCATAGTGCTAACAGTAACTATAAATATGCCTGTGTAGTGCTTAATCACAAAATATAATAGACTCTCCATATATAAGGCACAAGCAAAACATTTATTCAGACACCAGAAAACAGAATCCCCAAACCAGTAAGTCAGTTCCATAATAGTAGCAGAGAAGTTAATAAGCCATAACAGTACAGAAAGCCACAGCATCTTTTAGCCTTCCCACAAACCAACATTTATTTACAAGCCTAACGTCTCCCTGGGTGCATCCTCTCCTTCCTCCAGTCTCTAACTGTTCTGACTCCCAGTTTCCTGTGGGCTCTGCTCCACCCTTTGACGAACTCCTCCCACCACAGCCTCTGTGTGATTACATTCAGCTTATTAGGGCGCAGGGTATATCTTCAAAGCAGGGAAGGTCTTCAAATTCCCTAGACTTATTAAGGCTCAGGGAAGGTGGTCAAATTCCCATTCCCATTACACTTACTAATAGTCATATTTCTAAAATCTTCATGAGGATTATCTTAAATGCATATGAAAAGGATCCTTGGTGAAAGCATAAGAAAAGGCTTTTTACAAATGAGCCTTTATACATAAAGGATCCTTTACAAATTAAATCGGTGAAAAAAGGCCATTATCCTGTTCACAATATGCAATTGGATGACCAATCCATTGAGTCAGTATATTATTACATATATTTGGGGCAAGCACTACAGATGGACAATGAGTTGGGCCTAGAACTGAATAGGAGGGAGAGAGCTGGCTGGAAGCAAGGAAATCACAAATTTTATTTTTATACAATTCCAAGGTCTCCCATTTTTTCAATGCAAATATTTTCTTGGCAATGCTGTATTGTGAATCTTTAGAAAACATGGTTTCTGAGGAATCAAAATTGTGATTGAGAGTCAAGATGGTGGAATAGAAACAGGACCTCCAGGCAGCTCTGGCTCCCACCATCTCCAATTCATGTAAAAGGGGACTCTGAACAAACTTTGGAGCTACAGAACCCACAAAATGACACAAAGAAGCTAACCTCCAGCTGAGGATAGTCCGGCAGGCTGGCAGGAATTGGCCAGTGCAGCGCTCTGGGAGCCAAGCCCAGGCCCAGCGTGAGCCAAAGGTTTTAGCCCCAGGGTGGCTAAACCTGACCAGCCGCCAGGCAGAGGGACTCCAGATCACCAGCAGCTGTGGCTGTTTCCAGAATTATCAACACATAGAAGCTAAGGACAAAGTGAGAGGTCAGGGCAGTATGGACTTTAGGGCCCAATAGTTGGGAGTGTGTCAGCTTTTGCAGCTGCTGCTGTGTGGCAGCTTCAGCCCCTGGCCTGCAGAGTGTAGGGGGACCAAGTGACCAGTCTGAGGGGTAATCGCTCTTGCTTTAACCTGCTAGGATCTGGATTGTGTTCTAGGGTGGAAGTCCTGGGGTGTGTGACCAGCTTGCCAGAGTGTGTGGAAGCTTCAGAGAGGACACCCAACTAATACCTTCAGCAGCTGAGAAAACCCCAGCATTTGGGATGAAAGCTCCTCTGTCTGGTAGCAGAGTCCTACTGTGGCAAAAAGGCCAAAAGTCAAGAAATTGAGTGACAAAATGAGTAGGCAAAGGAAGCAAACCAAGCAAAGCAATCCAACATTAGACTCCTATTTTGGGGACAAAAAGGATCAAAGCATGGAACAGGAGGAAGACAGTGAAGTCAGAACTCCTGCACCAAAAGCTTCCAAGAAAAATCCAAGCTGGTTACAGGCCATAGAGGACCTTAAGAAGCAGATAAGAGAAGTGGAGGAAAAATTGTGAAGAGAAATGAGAACAATGCAAGGAAATTATGAAATGAGAGTCAACAGCCTGACTGAGGAAAATAATACCTTAAAAAATAGGCTAACAAAAAAATAGGCTAACTCTAATGGCAAAAGAGGCTCAAAAAGGCAATTAGGAGAAGAATGCCTTAAAAAGCTGAATTTGCCAGATGGAAAAAGAATCTCAAAAATTCAGAATCATTCCTTCAGAATTAGATTGGAGCGAATGGAAGCTAATGACTTTATGAGAAATCAAGATGCTGTTAAATAGATCCAAACAAATGAAAGAATAGAAGGCAATGTGAAATATCTCATGAGAAAAACCACTGACCTGGAAAATAGATCCAGGAGTGAAAATTTAAAAATTATTGGACTACCTGAAAGCCATAATCAAAGAAAGAACCTAGAAATCATTCTCCAAGAAATCCTCAAGGAAAACTGCCCTGATGTTTTAGAACCAGAGGGCAAAATAGAGATTGAAAGAATCCACCAATTACCTCCTGAAAAAAAATCCCAAAAAAGAAAACTCTTAGGAATATTATAGCTAGGTTCTGAAATTCCCAAACCAAGGAGAGAATATTACAAGCAGCCGGGAAGAAACAATTCAAATATTGTGGAAATAAAATCAGGATAACCCAGTATCTGGCAGCTTCTACACTGAGGGATCGAAGGGCTTGGAATATGATATTCTGGAGGTCAAGGAGCTGGGATTAAAACCAAGAATCACCTACCCAACAAAACTGAGTATCATGTTTTAGGGGGAAATATGGTCAGTGGAATAGAGGACTTTCAAGCATTCTTGCTGAAAAAAAAAAAACCAGAGTTGAATAGAAAATTTGACATTCAGATACAAGAAGCAAGAGAAGCTTCACAGGGTAAACAGGGAAAAGAAATCCTAAGGAACTTATTAAAGTTGAACTATTAACATTCCTACATGGAAAAACAATAATTGTGACTGATGAAACTTTTCTCAGTATGAAAATAGTTGAAGCTAATATATATATATATGTATATATATACATGTCTATATCTGAGGGTATACGGGTAAATGAATACATATGTGAATGTGTGTATATGTGGTTACAGGTATACATAGATAGAGGGCACAAGACCAATTTAATAGGAAGGGATGATACTTAAAAGGTGAAATTATGAGATGAGAGAGGAGTATAATGAGAGGAGATGGGGAGAGACAGAATGGGGTAAACTATTTCATATAGAAGAGGAAAGGGAAAATGGTCACAATTGAGGGGAAGAATAGGAAGGCAAAAGGGAATGGGTCAACCTTATTCTCATTGAATTTGGCTTGGGGAGGGAATGACATACACACTAAATAGGGTATCACCCTACAGGAGAGTAGGGGGGAAGGGAATGAGGGGGGATGATGGAACGGAGGGCAGGCTCGGGGGGAGGGAAGTTGGAAGTACCCACTTTTGAAAAGGGATGGGATCAAAGTAGAGAATAGAACAAGTGGGAGGTGGGATAGGAGGAAGGGAAATATAGTCATTCTTTTACTATATATCTACTATGGTAATGTTTTGCATTAGCTACACATGTACAACCTATACTGAATTGCTTATCTTCCCAGTAAGGGTGGGTGACAAGGGAGGAAGGGAAAGAATCTGGAATTCAAAGTTTTAAAATCAAATGTTTAAAAAAAAAAATATATATATATATACTATTATTAATACTATTTTACATGTAATTGGGAAATAAGATATACAGGCACTTGGGCATAGAGATCCACCATGCCCTACTGGAAAAGGGGGTATGGGAGGAGATATGGGAGAGAGCAGATTGAAGGAGGGGATATCCTGTGGGACTGCTATTTTGGGGCAGTGGGTAGGGGAAAAACAGGGAGAAAATTTGTAACTCAAAATTTGGCGGAAATAAATGATGTAAATCAGAAGTTAATAAAGCATTTGAAAAATGAAAAAAAAATTGTGATTTATCCAAAGTTCACACAAGCAGGTTACAAGTCAAGTCCCCAAGTCAACAAGCACCTGCTGTGTGTGCCAGACACTTTGCTAAATGCTGGCAGTATGAAGAAAGACAAAAAACATCCCTGGTCTATAGGAGCTCATAGTCTAATGGAGGAGACAACATGAAAACAATTAGGTACAAACAAAATACATACTGGATGAATTAGAGATAATCAAGAGAGGGAAGGCACTAGAATGAAGAGGAATCAGGAAAAGCTTCAGTAATTCCAGGATCCTGGCTGTGCTTTAGTTGAAATAGACAGAAGTCTAGCTAGCAGTAAAGCAGAGGTATAAGAGCATTATTATTGTTTTCTTTTTTCTTTTTTGTTTTTAGAGGGGGGAAGGCAAGGCAATTGGGGTTAAATGACTTGCTCAAGGTCACACAGCTACTGAGTGCGTCAAGTGTCTGAGGCTGAATTTGAACTCAGGTCCTCTTGATTCCAGGGCTGGTGCTCTATTCACTGTGCCACCTAGCTGCCCCCAAGAGCATTATTTTTAAAAATACATTTTATTGATGGGTTTTATTTTTATATTACTGTCATTTCTGTACATAGTCCCTACATCTGTTATAGAACCAAGTAAAAATAACCATTGTATAGTGACCACAACTGATAATGTATGTACCATTCAGCTCTCCCAGACTTTCCCCTTTGCCAATGGGATGGTTGTATGTTTATTAGCTGTTCTCTTGACCACTGATGATTTTCCAATTACTCTGAATTTGACTTGCTTTTATATAGTAGTCATTGTGTATATTTTCTTATGATGCTATTTATTTCACTTTCTATCATCTCATACAAATTTCTCCATGTTTCTCTAAACTTCTCATATTCATTTTCTATCCATACCATAATATTACTTTTCATTTAGTTCTCACTGTTTGCTTAGTCATTCTCATAAGCACCTCTCAAGGTTATTATGAGGGAAAACGAGATAATATATGAAAAGTACTTTGTAAACATTAAGGTTTACAATAATATGCTTAAAACAATAGTATTATCTGTAACAATAATATTATTTCCTTGTATTTTCTTCCTGAATTCCCCTTGCCCTACTCAAAGAGTAGAAGAAAGACAGCATCATGGAGAAATAACTGACTGTTCTTGACCTGATGTCTTTACTTTCTACCCTATTCAGTTTCTCTAATTAAATTTATGGTCAATTATGCAATTTACTGTGCACATTGACCTCTGAATGACTTGTCTGTGGAAGCAGAGTCCTCTTTTTCTTCCTTTTTGGAAGAATTTCTCTCCCTCTCTCCATGTCTTTCTTTACGTCCTCCCTCCTTCTCCCTTCCCTTCTTTTTTCCTAGTCCTCTTTGGTAGCAGAATGGAACCAATCAGTTATGGAAATTCCCAATACAGGAATGACACAATAATCTCAGTGAATATTCTTTGTCCTGAAACTTGAGTCAGCTTCTGGGAGGATAGACTGTTGGGCCTGGAGGTAAGAAAATTCATCTTACTGAGTTCAAATCTGTCCTGAAGACACTTACGAGCTGTGTGACCCTGGGCAAGTCACTTACCCCTGTTTGCCTCAGTTTCCTCATCTGTCAAATGGACTGGAGAAGGAAATGGCAAACCACTCCAGCAAATTTACCAAGAAACTCCAAATGAGGTCATGGAGAGTTGTACAGGACTGAAACAACTGAATAACAATAATTCTTATGATGTTTCTCTTCAATAAAGCTTAAATAATCCTCCCTGCAACGTCTGCTTATTGTTTCTTGTTCTGCCCTCCAGACCGAAACAGAACAAGCCCAATCTCTTTCCCACATGATAGTTTTTCAAATATTTGAAGATAACTATTAAGTCTCTATTCCCCCTACCTCTCTTCCTCCCTAAGCTTTCTCTTTTCCAAGTTAAATAGCACAGTTCCTCCAACTCAGCATAGTATGGTATAGCGGTATTTCTGTAACAATACTGGTCACCTTCTTCTTTATATTTTTGGTGCCCAGAACTGAACACATTTCCCAGATACTATCTCTATTAATTTCATCTAATTAGAATTGACTTAATAATTTATTTAGTATTTCACTGATCTTTTCGATCTTGACTCTGTTATCCAGTGTCTCAACCATCCCTCACATCTTTGATGCGGGTACCTCATTGATGCCTTTATCCAAATTTTGTCTGAAGGAATATAGAGCCATGCATAGATCCCTAAAGTGCTGTCCTAGAGACCTTTCCCCAAGTTCATATCAATTCATTAAGTACTATTTTTAGTACTTTTATACCATCTCACCATGTACACATCATGTTATTTCCATTTATCTCCACTGGGGCCATTTCTCCCTACTAGAAAATTGAACTCTGCCCCTGGAACCATGCAGGGTCTTAACAGCCAAACTTTATCCTTGTCTTGCTGGGATCCCTGCCACAGCATAAGGGAGTACTCCTTCCTTTCACCTTTCTCGCTCCTCTTAATGGATTGTCTTCCCCCATTAGTATGTAAGCTTCTAGGGGTGGCTAGGTGGCACAGTGAATAGAGAACCAGCCCTGGAGTCAGGAGGACCTGAGTTCAAATCTGGCCTCAGACACTTGACACTTACTAGCCGTGTGACCTTGGGCAAGTCACTTAACCCCAATTGCCCAGCCTTCCCCCTTCCAAAAAGCCAAAAAAAAAAAAAAAGAACATAAGCTTCTGGGAGGTAAGTACTATCTTGCTTGCTTTTTTTATATTTCCAGTGTCAAGCAGAGTTCCAGGAACATAGAATGCATCCAATAAATACTCTCTATCTAGTCACTGAAATAGTTGTTAATCTACCTAATATTGTTATCGTCTACCCCACACTTGTCCATCTTGTTCAAAAGGGGAACCTGAGAGACTTTCTCAAATGTTTTGCTAAAACCTGTGATAAGAAGCACAGGGGCAGCCAGGTGGCAATAGACAGGAAAAACCTGTTCAAATTCGGCCTCAGACACTTACTAGCTGTGTGATCCTGGGCAAGTCAATTAACCCTGTTTGCCTCAGTTTCCTCATCTATAAAATGAGCTGGAGAAGGAAATGGCAAACTACTCTAGTATCTTTGCCAAGAAAACTCCAAACCGGGTCACAAAGAGTCAGACACGACTGAAAAATGACTAAACAACAACAAAGTGTTAAGGAAAGTGCCCAATAACAGGAACCATCTTTAGGAACAGGCTATGTTTCTGAAATTTCCCAAAAGAGAAAGTAGGAGACTGAAATGTAGAATTCTGCTCCCCGAGAGTAAGTTTCACACTGAAATTTTTTTTATACCCATAGAGATCTAAAAGTTATCATTAAAAACAATTTACAGTTTGTAGAGGAGCAAAGCACCAGAGCAGGAGATCTTCAAAGGAAAGGAATATGAAAGGAGGTGTAGCCATCCTTTCTTCCTGGAACTATTTTACATGTTTCTTATCAGCAAGCTCTTGCATAGTTAGGGGAAAGAGACTTCTATGTTTAAAAGAACATTTTGGGATACTGAGACCATCTGCTGCCTCCTTGAGGTAGAACCTACTGCTCAGTCAAGAATTAGTGCATTTTAATAACTTCCAGAAGACCTAAGCTTGAGTTTTGGATTTGAGACTCAATACCCCCACATTGTGGACAGTTCTTCCCTTCTTTCAAGCCTAGTATTCTCTTCTGTAAAACAGGATAATGATTCATCTTCTACCTACCTCATAAGTTTCTAGTGAGGAAAGTACTTTGTCAATTTTAAAGTTCTACAAAAATGTGAATTGTTATCATTAGCATTGGAGATGCAAATGAAAATGATTGATGGAGAGAGATTACAGAGGGAACAATGACTTAAACAGGAAGGGACTTCAGAGTTTATCTTTTCCAATTACCTCCTTTTACAGATGAATAAACTCAGTGTGAGAAAGGGGAAGTAGCCTAAGATCAAATGAGATAATATTTACAAAGCACCTGGCTCATAGTAGGCACTTAAATGTTTATTCCCTGCACTTGATTCCTAAGTTCACACAGCTAGTAAGTGCCAGAGTCAGGATTCAAATCTAGGGCGCCTAATTCAAAAATATTTCATCTTTCCCTGAACAAGACTGGGATGGACAGTAAATCATCATGTTCATAAATCATTAAATTATAGATTCAGAGCTGGATCTTAGAGGTGTCTAGTCTAACTCCTCTTATTTTACAGATGAGGAAACTGACAAGGACTTTAGGTGAGGAGATGGAGCCATGTTTGGTTCTCATCTGGATGCCCAGGGAGTCACCAAGAAAACTCATCTGGTCCTTGTTTGACTCATGGAATCCCTGTGCACTTCTAGACTCATCCTGAAGATATACTCAGCTATAGTCCAGGCTATCCAGACTGATAATAAGCATGAAGTCCTTTGTACCATGGTGATGGCCTTTGGGGAATGAAAACTGGCCTGCACTCAAAGTACTTATCCAAATTCTAGAGCCTATTTTATGTGACCTTTTAAATGTTAGAAAGAGGGAACACTATTGGAGCTACTGAAGATTTGGTATCTTGAAGAATTATAGAAATGGAATGATAATATCACTATATTGTAATATGTAATACAATATTATATAATATATCAACATATTACTATATATCATATTATATAATTCATGAAAGATTATAATTAATAACAATGATAATGATACTATTTTAGGATACACTACCATAAGAGACTCTATTTCACTAAAGTGGTGGAATAAGTTCTTAAAATGGTAGAGCCTTCTGGGAGTCTGAGTGGGTCTTTATCATTGTTTTGAGGTCAGATTCGCTGAGTACAAGGGACTGCTGAGAAAATCAGGATTAAAAAGGCTGGGAGTCAGGGAATCTGGGTTCTAGCTGCAGATCTGACACTAACTGGCTTTTTGATTTGGGGTGAATCACTTCAACCCTTTGATCATTGACTTACTTTTCTATAAAATAAGAGGGTTGCCTAAATAGTTGATAAGAGACATTCTGGCTGTAATACTATATCATTTCTGGGACAGTCACCCATTCTCTAGATCTTCTTTCCCACCCCCAACCATTAAGACTTACCTGTCCCCTGTGTCCCTCCACCAAGGCCTTTGAAGCTGAGTCAATGAAAAGAATCAATAAATGAATCAATAGTGGTTGATAATGAGTTTAGTTCTTAGAAAAAGGTATTAGTTCCTTGAAGTAGTAAATAAAGACCAAATGTATGGTTCAGGAAGTGTATAAAGCAAATTAAAGCTGAAAAGGTCCTTATAATATAGGAAGTTAGAACACATCCAACAGGGTCCCATGGGACTCTGAAACCCTTGGCTGCTTCTGAGGCATTTTAGGTACTCATAGTTATGAAATATGGCTCAAGCCCCCATCTTGTACATTTTCTATCAGCATACCAGAAACTACAATTCAAATAGCAAAATTTTAAAATTAAGATGGGGAAAATAATTCTCCACATTGTCTTGTCCTTCTCTACCCAGCTCCCCTTCCCCAACCTCTGCACACATAAATTTGCATAATCTTTTAGAGCAGGGACATCAAACATCTACCTGCTTGTGGCCTGCCAAGTACTGCCAAACCAGATTGAAATGTAATTGGGAATCACTTAACAAAATAAATATATAATATTATATTTTAAAACTTAGCATGCAGACCATAGAGAGCCTTTATTTATTTATTTTTGAAAAGTTTTAATTGATATTTTCTGTTTCTTACATCATTATAGTATCCCATGTACCCCTCCTCTCCCCTTTCTCTGAGAGCTATACTATAGGGAGTTTTTAGAGGGAGTTTTAAAGGGAGGAAAAGTTAGCGCTTTTCAAGATTGATTATCTTGAAAAGTCTGAAAACCTGTGCAATGTGAAACACCTGTGGACCTCTAGGTTGGGAGTATCTTTTTATATCTCTTTATTCAAATGCCACTTGATTTTTATAGTATTGTTACAATTTGTTTTTATTTTTTTGGTGTGTTGTTGTTCTTTCCATTTACATTGTGTATATTGTTTTCTTGACTCTGTGTACTTCACTCTGTACCAATTCTCAGATCTTTCCATACTTCTCTGCATTCATCACACACATTATTTCTTATAACATAGTAATATTCCACTGCGTGTATATACTATAATTTGTTTAGCCATTCCTCAATTGATGGCCATCTACTTTGTTTCTCAAAGTATCTGTCAAAAAAAGTGCTTCTATTAATATTTCAGAGTACATGGGAACCTTTGTCTTAATGATGGCTTACTTGGAGGTATTAATTCAAAATGAAGTCTCTGATTCAAAGGGTATGGATATTTCAGTCACTTTATTTGTGTAATTCTAAGTTGCCTTACACAATGGTTGTACCATTTCACAGCTCCACCAACAATGGATTAGTATGCCTAGCTTTACACAACCCCATTCAACATTAACTGTTGTCATTTTTAGGGGTCATTTTTGCCAGTTTGCAGGGTGTGTGAGGTGAAACCTCAGGGTTGTTTAGTTGTGTGTTTCTCTTATTATTAGTGATTTGGGACATTTTTTTCATATGGTTGTGAATACTTTGCTATTCTTTTCATAACTTTATATCCTTTGACCATTTACCTACTGGGGAATGATTATTAGTCTTTAAATATGTGTGTATACATATACATACATATATAAATATATACAATTTATATACCTTTGATACCAAACCTATACCAGAGAAATTTGATACAAAGATTCCTACCCCCATTCTACCACTTCCTTTCTTATACTAGATACATTAATGTTGTATGTGCAAGAAGCTTTTCAGTTTCAAGATATTTATTTTATCATTTGTAATTACCTCTATCTCATAGTTGGTTAAGAATGCAGTTCTTATCCATAGCTGTGAGAGGTATATGGTCTGTTTTTCTTCTAAATTTTTAAAATAATATGATCTTTAATATTAAGGTCACATATCCATTTAGCATGTATTGTGGTGTGTATTATAAGGTATTGGTCTAAGATTAATTTCTACTAGACTTCTTTCCAGTTTTTTCTAGCAATTTTTTTTTATCATAGAGGAAATTTTCTCCAAAGTAACATGCTTTCTACTTCACCAAATAATGGGTTATTTAGTCCTACTGTTTCTGAATCTCCTTTGTCTAATCTGTTACAGTGATCTATCTATTTTTTAACCAATACCAGATGATTTTGATGATTGTTACTATATAATATAGAGTGTGGTCTGGAAGTCTTGTTCACCTTTCATCCTTATTTCTTTTCATCATTTCCCTTGATAATCTAGATCTTTTGTTTTTCCAAATGAATTTTGTTTTTATTCATTTGTTTATTTTAGCAAATGCTATAAAATATCCCCTTGTTAATTTGATTGGTATAACATTAAAAGTATAAATTAATTTTGGTGGTATTGTCATTTTTATTATATTGGCAGGACCTAACCATGAGCACTGAATATATTCCTCCAACTTTTTAGATTGTTCTTTATTTCTTTAAGGAGAACTTTGTGATTGGATCTATAAGTCTTTTATGTGCTTTAGGAGGTTGATCCCTGGATATTTTATACATTTTGTAGTTATTTGGAATTGCTTCTTGTTTTTGGCTATTATATAGAAATGCTGGTAATCTTTGAGGATTTATTTTGTAGTTTGAAACTTTGCTGAAGCTGTTGTTATTTGTCCTTTGTTTTCAAAGAGAGCCAATGACATCACAGGATGATGTCTTGACTTACATATGAATTGGATATGATTGAGACAGAGTTATACAAATTTGTCAGCCTCACTTTCTCTTCCTGAATCATCAAAGTTCAGTGGAGGGACAAAGTTTAAGATGACAAACAATGGCCCAGAATGCAATAGATGATCTTGGCATCTTTGATAGCTAAACAAGCTCTAAGTACTCCATAGTTCCTGGTTCAGCCACCTTCATGACCATTGGAACAAATCATTCCCATCTGCCTATTCTTGTTTTGCTTTGCTTTAGGAGTCAATGCAGTTGGGGCTAAGTGACTTGCTCAAGGTCACACAGCTAGTAAGTGTCAAGTGTCTGAGGCTGAATTTGAACTCAGGTCCCTTCTGATTCCAGGTCTGGTGTTTTATTCACTGCACCACCTAGCTGCCCCACCCACATGCTTATTCTGCCAGGGGAAGTCTTCACATGCTTGGGGTAGACAGCCCCCTTAACTCACTGACATGTTTTAGACCTGTCAGTTACTCTCAACTTCATTTAGTCAATCTGCTGAGATGGTGTGACAGCTGTACATGCTACAGCTTCTTGGAACCACATGTGAGAATTGGGTGATAGGTAGACACCAAAGGTCTCTGAGCAGCCCTGAAAAGGGTTTGGCAAGCTCTCACACCACATGTGTTGGTCCTTCTTGAACACCCCATACACCGAAGCTATTAATTGTCTCAGTTTGTATCTTTGCTTATTCCATGGGGTTTTCCAAATAAACCATTATATAGTCATCAAACAGTGATAGTTCTATCTTCTCTTTACCTATCATCATTCTTTTAATTCCTTTCTATTGTCTTATTACTATTGATAGCATTTCTAGAACTGTATTAAGTGGGGAGAGTGAGTATCCTTGCTTTACTTCCTTATTTGTTGTAAAAGATTCTAATGTATCCCCATTATATATAATGCTTGCTTTTGGTTTTGCTATGCCCACACTGTGTGTGTGTGTATGTGCGCATGTGTTTTAAAAAGGATAGTACTTTCTCAAAGGCTTTTTCTGCATTTATTGAGATGATTGTGTGGTTTGGGATGTTTTATTTTTTAATATGATTATGTTTATTATTTTCCTAACATTGACCTATCCTTACATCTCTTATATAAATTCCACTTCATCTTAATGAATAATTTCTTGGATAAATTGCTGTAATCTATCTTATATGATTTTCCTTAAAAGTTTTGAATCAATGTTCATTAATTATATTGGCCTATAATTTTCTTCCCATGTTTTATTTTTCTTTGGTTTGGGTATTAAGATAATATTTGTTTCATAAAAGGATTCTAGTAGGGTGCTTTCTTTCTCAATTTTTGATCGTAATTTGTGAAGTGCACTAACTATTCTTTTTATTTTTATTTATTTTTTTAAAGCAATTGGGGTTAGGTAACTTGCTCAAGGTTACACAGCCAGTTATTTCTGGGTGTGGTGCTAAGTATCTGAGCCTCTCCGAGCCACCTGGACACCCCTCTAACTATTCTTTAGAAGTTTGTTAGAATTCTGTGAATCCTTCAGGTCCAGACTTTCTTCCTTCCTTCCTTTCATTCCTTTTCTGAGATCAGGTTAAGATCCTTTTTACCTGGTCTTCTGATAGTTTCAATATTTTATAATTTTGATGATTTTCCTCCATTTCTTTTGTCTTCTCAGTTTTGTTAGCACATATCTGTACATAATACATTCTGATTATTCTTTTATTTCTTCTGGGTTTGCTGTGACGTCACTTTACTCATTTGCCATTTTATTGATTTGATTTCTGCTCTCTCCCTTTTAATCAGATTACCCAAAGGTTTATCAATTTTATTAATTTTTTCAGAAAGTCAGCTTTTGCTTTTATTTATCACCTCTATAATTTTCTTTGTTTCCAAATCATCTATTTTCCCTCTGATTTTTAATATCTCTTCTTTTGTACTTATTTTAGGTTTATTAGTTGATATTCTATTTTTTCAATGCATATTCAGTTCATTAATCTCTCTTTTTCCATTTTGTTAATGTATGATTATAACAATTTGATTTTCCTCTTGAGAACTGCTTTAGATGCATCTCAGAAATTTTGGTATGTTGCTTCATTGTTATCATTTTTTTTTAACATTTTTTCTTTTTTTAGGACAGGAGAAGGCAGGACAATTGGGTTTAAGTGACTTGCCCAAGGTCACATGGCTAGTAAGTGTTAAGTGTCTGAGGCTGGATTTGAGCCCTGGTCCTCCTGACTCTACACCTGATGCTCTATTCACTCATTGTTACCATTAAAAAAAAAAACATTTATTCATTGTTTCAATGATTTGTTCTTTGATCCATTAATCATTAAGACTTCATTGGTAGGGGTGGCCAGGTAGCACAGCAAATAAGAGCACCGGCCCCAGTGTTGGGAGGACCCGGGGATCGAATCCAGGCTCAGGTACTTAGCACCACAGCCAGAAATAACTGGCCATGTACCCTTGAGCAAGTTACTTAACCCTAATTGCTTTAAGAAAAAAAGACTTCATTGTTAACTCTTCATTTGGGTCCCTATCTTCTGTTTGTGGTCACTGAATCAATTTCGATTCTTATTGCACTATGGTCTGTAAAGGATGCATTGATGATTTTTGCTTTGTTACATTTGTTTGCAATATCTCTGTGCTCTAGTGCATGGTTAGTTTTAAAAGTTCCATGTAGTACAGAGAAGTATATATATTTTTTGCTGTCCCCTTTAGAAGATGCCATAAAACTTTTAACTCTAGTTTCTCCAGAAATTTTCTCAGTTCCATTTTTTCTTTTTTGTTTATCTTTCTTTAGACTTATCTAAAACTGATAGAGGGATATTGAAGTCTCCTTACTGTCTGTATCTTTTTGAAACTCAGATAATGTTTTTCTTATGAATTTGGATGCTAAGCTATTTGGAGTATATAAATTTATTGATGATATTTGTTCGTTGTCTATTGTTACTTTTAGCATAATAAAATTTCCTTGTTTCTCCACCCCTTTTCATTTTTATTCTTTTGCAGGGCAATTGGGGTTAAGTGACTTGCCCAAGGTCACACAGCTAGTTTTTGTGTTAAGTGTCTGAGGCCAGATTTGAACTCAGGTCCTCCTAATGCCAGGGGCTTGTGCTCTATTCACTGTGCCACCTAGCTGCCCCTTACTCCCCTGTTTTTTGAATGTTTTTTTTCTTTGTTTGATAGCATGATGGGAACTCCTGATTTTTAAAATTCATTTGAAGTATAGTAAGTTTTCCCCCTGTCCATTCAGTTTTATTTTGTGTATGACTTTTTTAAAAATGTGTTTCTTATAAACAGCAGGTTATAAGGTTTTATTTTCTTATCTAATATGTCATTCTTTTTCATTTTATTGGACTGTTTAATCCATTCACATTTAAAGTTATTAGAATTAACTTTATATTTTTCCATGTTTCAAGCTGACTTTATTTTTTAAGTTATGATTCCTCCCCTCTTCTGCTATGAACAAAGTATTAAGTTCCTTCAGTTATTTTACTTTAATCTTTAAGGCAACCCTGTTCCCACTGGCACTCTTCTTCTCCAAACCTCCCCCCCACTCATCCCTTGTTCTCATTTGATACCCTTTTCCCTTTTAGGGTTTGGTGTGTTTGTTCCCTTTCCCTGATTTTATCATTATATATTTCTTCTTCCTCATTTTTCCTGCCAGTTAGTAAAAGAGATTCCCCTTTCCTCTCCTCCTCTTCATCTAATCTTGTTCATTAATTTCTTAAATTTCATTTTTTGAGGCCCCTTTCCAGAAAGGATTTCTCTTACTCTCTTCATTATTCATCTTCTCTTTCTATTTACCTTATACCTCTGTTCTTTGATTTATGGCCTCTATAATCATCTGGTCTCTCTCTTTTCACTATATTCTTTATATCATCAAAGCTTCCAAGGTATCAATGTAGGCTCTGCCCTCTAGGTGCTTTCTGCCACTAACATGTAGGCCTTAATCCATGGATTCCCTTTTTCTGTAGTGCCTCACTCTTAGAACAATGTCCATTGTTACAGGTATCAGAGAGGGCACTGTACCATAGAGGCTCCTTCCTCACTGATCTATACCCTCTTTTGTTGACATTTTCCCCCTATATTTGCTTAGAAATCCCCTCTTTATATTCATGCTCTCCCACTCCTCCAGGTGCCAAATGCCTCCAGAAGTTCCATCTTCCTCCTCTCAGGGGCAAGTAGACTTTTCAGTTACCAAATCACCCAGGCCTCAATCAGTATAAGTATTATTCTTATCTCTCTCCCCTCATAGATACATTCATCAATGGAACCACCTTCTAACTCCAACTAAAGACGTCTTCCCTTTCCTTTCCCTTCTGAATCTTTACCCTCTCTTCCTCAGTCACTTACTTGTAGGGCCTTATCTTTCTGAGATCGTCACCTTTCCTTCACTAATAGCCCTTGTCTTAACCCCAGTACATCATTTACTTCTCACCATCCTCCCGTACCCTCTTCCCCTTTCATGTACCATGTGGTAATGTAGTCCCACAAAAGAAGTATTCAGTTCTAGGCATGGTGTCTCTAGGTACTGTCCATAATCTCTTTAGTCTACCTCTTTACTATTACCTCTACCAGATTTAATTCTTTCTTTCTTGGCAAAATAAATTTACTGGAATGTCTTTAGTCACAGTTGAAAGCAGCAGTATTGAAAACATTAATTTCTCCATAGATATATGGAAACCATTTCCAAAACCTATTTTTATATGAGAAAAATTGTACATTTTGTAATCAATAGCTGAATGGTTACCATCCCTTTTTATATAATGTTTCATCTCCCTACATATGCTTCTTACCTCCCACTCTATCCCCAAATTTGATACAATAATTCCCCACCTCTCTAGTTTATAGTAGGGAATTGTGTTAAATTATAAATATCATCAGCAATGTTTAACTAGATATATAAATAATGTATTGGCAAGTATCTAGTTTCCAATTAGTTTCCTAGAACATAGCAGAGTAGATGTTTCTGTTGCAAAAACAAATGAATAAATATTCATTTTATGAAAGGGAGGAGGCCAATCAGCAACTTGTCAATGTTCCAATTTGAACCAGACACTTAGTTCTTTTTACTCCTTGAGGGAAAAAGAAAAAAAAACTTTCAAAAGTTATATACATATTTCATTAAATTATGTAGCAATCTTCTTTTTATGTTGTCCCAGAATTGCTTTAATGGAGATCTCTGGTCACCATGTAAAGCCCAATATTCCAGACCGATAAAAATGACAATCATCAGCAAAAGGAAACCAGCAAGCAGAACTATAATTTCCTTCATTTGGAATCCAAGCCACCACATTTGTCTTCAAAGCTGTTTAGATCTGTTGCTAAAAGCTGTTGCACTATCTGATAAGCTTTCTAATTTGTCTTGTAGCTCATCCAGTCTCTCTTCTCTTTCAATCACTTTTGTAATATTCCCTTGTATGACATCAATTATTTCATGCACCTGATTCCTTACATGTCTAATTTTGTCATTCTGAGCTCCAAATTTTGTTCTAGATGAACGCCTTAGGAAAGAAATCCTCTTCTTCACCTGAATCTTCTTCCAAAAGCTTTCTCCTTTCACTTCTCATGGCGTCAGTTACACTGTCATCATCATTTAGGTAGCACTTGAATTTAGGAGGCATCTTTATTACTCAAAAAGTTGTTTTCTTTTGGCCAGCTTTAATAGGCAGATATATACCATCTGGGTGTCAGGCAGGAGGTTTCTGTCTGTCCCTCAGAGTGAGGCCAGGATGGATTGTGTGGACTAGACAGGACTGATCAGGAAGGGGGGGGGGTGGGAGGGAGGGGGGGGGTAAAGCCAGCAACAAGAGAGCAACTTGTCGTGTCATAAAGATCGCACCTAAATTCAAGTGCTACCTAAATGATCATGAA
>NW_027185771.1:18735848-18745870 GCF_028583685.1 Petaurus breviceps papuanus
GGGGAGGGAGGAAGAAAAGGGAGGAGAGGAAGGGGAAATGGTCATGGGCATGGACCATGTCAGCTGTTCTGCTCCTCTGCTTCCTGATGGGACCCTTGGTTTTCTTTCTAAAAATGTTGCAAACTCTTTTTTGTTATTGAATCCATATATTGTTCTGTATGATTAAACTCAGATTTGCAGGACAGGTCACCTTGGGATGAATCGAGAGGTCCGTTGCCCTTTGGAACATGTTATTCCATTCCCTCCTCCTTTTTTTCCTAGTAGGTAAAGAAAAGTCTTGTATTATTCAAATGTCCTTTCCTTTGTATGTGAAGATCTTTTTTTCTGATGGCTTACAGAACTTGTTTCTGAATGGAATTGTTAAATGTAACCACTATGTATCTTGGAGTTTGCAATCTTGTTTTTTTCTTCTTCTTAGGCAATCTGTGAATTCTTTCAATTGGGATTTCATTTTCTACACCAGAAATTCTGAGCAATTTTCTTCTATTATTTCTTTCATCATGGCATTAAGGTTTTTTTTTGTCTTGTCATGTTCTTCTGGGAGACTTGCCATCCTTAGGTTGTTTCTATGCATGCTGTCTTTGAGACCCTTACATTTTGCTAGCATAGTGAGCATATGTATTTTTTAAGTTTTTATTGGGATTTCTGGAGTTGGAGTCAAGGTGGTAGAGTAGAGAAAGCTGACCTCTCCCAACATTTGCCTCCAAACAACTTTAAAATAATGCCACAAATTGAATTTTGGAGGGACAGAACCAGCAAAAGGCCCGAGACATTCTTCCAGTCAAGAAAGCATGGGAGGTCAGTGAGATATGTGATATGGTAAAAGAGGCTGGCCTGAAGCCCACGTGGATGACACACTACCGGTGGGACTGAGTGGTGGTGACAGAAGCAGCAGTAGTTTTAGGAACTCTGGATGGTTAGGGAACCTGGCAACTGGTCAAAAAGAGACTACAGTGTAGCCCTATGCTAGCACTGGATGCAGGACCAAACAGTATTTGGCAACTGCATTGCTTATATCCACTTCTGAGTCATAGTTCAAGGCATACTTTTAGTCAAGAGGGAGTGGAAGCCCTGAAGGGCAGTATCACTGCCAGCCCCATGGATCAGGGTCCCTGAGGAATAGTGTAATTTCTGGTCCCAAGGGAGGAGAGGTCCTGAGGAGCAGTTTTGATTGAAATTCCAAGGGATCAGAGGCTCTTCCTGAGTCAGGATCAGATTTCAGACCAAGAGAGAAGTGTTCACACCTCTTTGCAGATCATACTACCTGGAAGCACTAAAAATTCCCAAGCCCCCAGAACTAGGTCTGAAAACAAGTGCAAAATAAGATTGAAGCTTGAGACAGAGCCCCTTGCCCTTCCCCTCAAGCTATTCTACTGGTCCTAACATTTCTGACTAGTGGTCATCTAGCCTCTTCATGAAGACCTCCAAGGGGAGGGAATCTACCACCTGTGCAGGTAGCCCTTCAAATATTGAAGAATGATATCTTACTCCTTCTCCCTCCACTCCTTTCCACACAAAACATGCTCAGGTCTTCCAGTTGGTCATTACACATCATTGACTTGAGATATTTTAACATCCTGCTTGACCTCCTCAGGACACTTTCCAGCTTATTATTGTTCTTACATCATGGTACCCAGGAGTGAACTTGAATCTCCAGATGAGGTCTGACAAGGGCAGAATACAGTCTCTGGAAGCTTGTACATAAATGAACTTTTTTGGGTACCATAAGACCCTACTGACTCATACTGAGCATGTAGTCCCCTAAAACCCCAGATCCTTTTGAGAACAATAGCTGTCTATCCATGCCTCCCGCATTTTATATCAGTGGAATTGATCTTTTTGGTAGCCAAGTCAAGGCATTTATAGTTATCGCTACTGAAATTCATCTTCTTAGATTCAATCCAATGCTCTTGCCTGTCAAGATCCTTTTGGATCATAGCTCTGTCATCTGGCATATTAATTCTTCTCAACTTTGTGTCATTGGTAACTTTGATGGGCATGTCCTCAATGCCTTTTTGCAAGTCATTGAAAAGATGTTAGAAAGCAGAGGATTAAGCACAGAGAGAGCACTGGGGCATCTCACTGGAGACCTTGTGCCATTCTGACGTTAAGCCATGAAACACAACTGTGATTTGAGTTTAGCCATCCAGCCACTTTTAAATCCACCCCATTTTACTAAGAGGTTGAGTCTAACATGGAGTCTTTTGAACAAAGTCATTCAGTCTGGCTCTTTGTAATTACCACTGAGTTGAAGCTTGTTACCACAGCTTCAAGACTTGATTTCAAATCCAGACAGACTCTTTAGTAGTTGTGTGACCCTGGGCAAATCATTTGACCTCATATGTTTCCTCATATGTAAAATGAGAATGATGATATCAGATCCCTCCCAGGGTTTTTATGAGGCTCAAATGAGATATTATTTTGAAATCTCTTTGCAAACATTGTTGTTGCATTGTTTTTTAGTTATGTCCAACTCTTTGTGACCTGATTTGGGGTTATCTTTCCAGATACTGGAGTGGTTTGACATTTCCTTCTCTGGATCATTTGACAGATGAGGAAACTGAGGCAAACAGGGTTAAGTGACTTGCCCAGAGTCACACAGCTAGTAAGTGTCTGAGGCCAGATTTGAACTCAAGAAGCTTTTTCTAGGTTCAGGACTCTATCTACTGCATCACCTAGCTGCCCCTAAACCTTAGAGTACTTATACAAATGGTAGCTGTTATAAATAATTTTATTATTATTTCTTCTGCCTTATTGCTAAATAAATAGTTATGTTCAAGACTTAAGTGGGGGCGGCCAGGTGGCTCAGTGAGTAAGAGCACTGGCTCCAGTGTCGGGATGACCTGGGGATCAAATCTGGGCTCAGATATTTAGCACCACACCCAGAAATAACTGGCTGTGTAATCTTGAGCAAGTTACTTAACCCCGATTGCTTAAAAAAAAAGACTTAAGTGTATTTTCATTGTAACCAGTTGGTTTTGTACAAATAGAAGCACATCAGTGGGGAATCAAGAGCTAGAGTGGAGAGTAAGGGTGTATATTGCCCACAACAAGGTTACCCCTAGGACTCTGGGTGAGTTTGAGTGTAATCATGTGATGGTGACTCTTTTCTGAGAATTTAGGTCTGCCAGTGTGAGAGAGAACTTTATAGGGAGTGAGCCAGCCCAGAGAGCAAGTACTCTCAAAATGCTCTCCGTGAGAGGCACAATGTGGGTGAACACCCCCCCAGACATCTCTTACCCATATCCCAATTAATAAAAAGTTTTGACATAAGAAGGCACAGATATTTTCTCTATGGACTCCAGGAAGACATTCATTCCCAGCCTACCTCAGAAATAATGAATATACAGCATCCTTAAGCAATGGGGATCAAAAAACAGACTTTGAATTCAGACACATTCCCAGAAAGCCATTTACTTCTTTACCCAATTGATTGATAGATGTAGAGAATATAAAATCCTTCTTGTATTCTCTAGAGAATACGAGTCTTTCTGGAGTCCATAGAGAAACATGCTTATTGTTTGTTGACTATAAAAAGCATTTGGTTGGGTAGAACAAAATGTTGCCTTAGAGGTGCTAGTTCAACAAAGCACCTCCTATACTTAGGTCAAAATCATAGGATTCTTTGAAAGACACAGCAGGAAAGATAACCTTGTTCAGTGTCACTCTGATTACAAATGCCATAAAGTGAAGCATACAACAGGTTCTTGAAGGCAGACATTGTTTTATTGGTTTTTATTTTTGTATTTTGTATCCTCAGTGCCTAGCACGGTGTCTGGATTTTAACGAGCATTTAATAAATGTTTATTGATAGATTGACTACTCATCCTTGTATGTTGTTGCAGTGGAATGAAGGTGGGGATTATGGGAGATAATCAGGTTGATGAGCTTGGGAATTAGTGTGCTTATAAAACTATGAATATGATATATGATATATTCAAATATATTGTAGAAGTCTAATAAACATAGTTCATGATGGAGAAATATTAATATGTATGCTGGAAACCCACAAATATAAGAACACCCCAAATTGTGATGGAGAAAAAGACTGGGAGCTAGGTCCTAGACTCTCATGTCTCTCCCCTTCATAGAAACTTACAATGACTTCTCATTGCTTTGGGGATAAAACACAAACTCCTTAGCATGGCATTTAAAGCTCTTCATGATATAATTCTAGCCAGCCTTTCCAGGCTTGTTTCCAATGACTCCCTTTCATATGCTGCAGGTTCTAGTCAAATAGGCCTACCTCCTGTTCTCTCACCTCCTCATTCCATCTTCTGGGCCTCTATCTCTCTCCTCCAGCCTCCCTCCACCTTTTACAATCCTTAGTTTCATTCTAGGTAAAATTCACCTGTCACCCCCCCCACCAAGGAAAGCCATTTTCTTGGTTGTTATTCTCTGTTTATGTACATACTCATCTGTTAATATGTTTATCTCTCCTGTGAGAGGCAGTGAGTGAAATGGAGTAAGAATGTCAATCTTGGAGTCAGGAAGATCTGAGTTCAGGTCTGTCTCTGATGTATTTTGGTATAGAGAGTTTCCTATAATAATCATCTACCCGTGTCTGGCTCTTTCTCTTTCTCTTCTACAAAAAATAAAACAAAACCAACTTCTTATAGAATGTAAGCTCCTTGAGGGCGGGGAATGTTTTGGGGTTATCTTTGTTGTCCCAGAATCTCTTATGCTGCCTTAAACATACACTATTAGGCACTTAATAAGTTTCTGTTGAACAGGATTGTATGATAATTGACAAGTGATTTCTCCTCTCTAGGTCTCATCTATAAGTGGGGATAGTCATAACTTTCCTACTTACCTCACAGGCATGTTATGTATGAGTAAAGTGCTTTGTAGACTTTAGAGGGCTATGGAACCGTGAGCTCTTTTCTGTTAAGACTGCATCGATGGGAATAGGCTGAATCTTTTTCATATAATGATTAATAAAGTCTTTGAGACCTGAAGGCTGAGAGGTTTTCTCCATGGACCTCTTTAGAAAAAATATTCCTTCCCCGCCTCTTTTCAGAAACACCACAGTTCGGCTTTCTTTGGCAGTGGGATCAAACGAACAGACCTCAAATGCGGGTGCATTCCCAGAGAGCTGTCCGTTTCTCATCTCTGTGAGGCCTTTTATCTTTGGTGGGTCGTGTGTGCTCTAGCAGTAATGTCTCTGGTCTTTAAGAGGTGTGCATAGTTATAAGTACCTAGAGGCTTCTTTGGAACTTTTAGACTTTATTCAGGTTGTATCTGAAGTAAAGTTTCAGCTCAGTGCAATGAGAATTTGTAAGTAGTGTGAGAGAGACAGATAGACAGACAGAGACAGAGAGACAGAGACAGAGAAAGGAGAGGCAGAGAGACAGAGAAAGCAGAGAGAGAAACAAAGTGAGAGAGAGGAGGGGGGAAAGAGAGAAAGGAGAGATAGACAGAGATAGAAAGAGAAAGTAGAGGCAGAGAGAAAGGGAGAGAGAGAGAGAGAGAGAGAGAGAGAGAGAGAGAGAGAGAGAGAGAACACAAAGAGAAAGGGGGAGAGAAAGGAGGCAGACAGAGATGGAGACAGAAAGAGAGAGAATGGAGAAAGAGAGAATGGAGAATGTTGGAGCTGGAGAGGATCTTAAAATATTAACTATTAGAGATATAAGGGACCTCGAATGAATGGATAATGTAAGTACATACTATGAGCAAAAGGGCTGGGAATACCAATAGAAGGGACTTTCTGTGCTCTCACCTTCTAATGGGGAAGAGCACAGAACACATAGAAGGTTTCAGCTACAAGTCAGATGGAAAGGTCCCATGATGCTCAGGGTACAGACATAAAGCAGATGGTAACACCTCTTCTTTGATGTTACATTCATTGACAAAATCATCTCAGTTTCTGATGTCATCTAGGCAGCTGGGTGACAGATAGGGGGCTGGACCTGGAGTCAGAATGACCTGAGTTCAAGTCCTTACCCAGATATTTACTAGCTGTATGATCCTGGACAAGTCACTTAAACTTTGTCTGCCTCAGTTTCCTCATCTGTAAAATGGGGACAATAATAGCAGTTACCTCCCAGGATTGTTATGAGAATAAAACAAGAATATTTGTAAAGCACTTTGCAAAAGTTAAAGCACTTTATTTTTTATGATTGTTGTTATGTTGAGCTTTTTAATAGTGCTGCGGCAAGAACTTTCTTATTTGGGTAGTCAATAGGCATGGCTAGGGTAGTTGCAGGACCATTTACCTGACTGCATCTCCATAGAGGTGTTTCCCAGGATGATGGCTATGGATTCCCCCCACCCCACTCCCATGAGCCTTGAAGCAAGCTAAGGATTCCAAGAGAAGGGGGGAGGGGAAGCACATTCCGTGCAACTGAATCTATCTTGTCAAAGGCACTGAGAAGGGTGTTGCGGCAGGGGGAGATGAAATGCCATTTGGTTGGATCAGGACATTTCTGAAGGGGAGAAAATAATTAGCTCTTCCCTTTCTAGGCAGATAGTGGGAAAAAACCAACACTGAATCAGGAGTCTTGACATCAACTTGCTGTGTGACACTGAGTGGTAAAGCTCGATGGGAAGTAGGCAGTACAAATATTATTATTCCCATTTCACAAATAAGGAAACTGAGGCATGGTTAAGTGAAATGATTTGCCCAAGGTCACATGGCTATTCAGCATTGGAGTCAGGTTGTGAGCACAGGTCTCCTGATTACAAGTTCACTGGTCCTTTACACTATACCCTGTCAACTCTCTGTGAGTTTCTTCTTTTTGTGAAGCTGGAATAATTCAATAAACATCACCAGTGAGGTCAAGTATTGAAAGAGCACAGGATTTCATATCAAAAGATTGGAGTTCAAATCTGCTACTTATTAGCTGTGGGACTTTGGGCAAGTCGGCCACTCTCTCTGGGCCTCAGTTTCCCCATTTGTAAGGGTGCTGGACTAATTTCTGAGGTTTCTTATGGTTCTGAATTGGATCATCCTCAGTATGAGGATCAAATTAGACAATGGATGGAAAGTGCCTTTAATTGTGCAATCCCTATAGAAATGGGAGGGAGGATTATATTACTTTGCAAAAGCATTTCTAAAAATCTGCCACTCTGAAACATGGACTTTAAAGATTACTAACAAATGGAGTTACACTTCTGGAGGATAGCTGAGATTTATAAAAAGAGTCTCAACCTACCTTTTGCTAAGTGACTTTTCAGGAACAAAGGGCCCTGTGGTAGGTGTTAGGTTACACACACACACAAAAAAGTCTGTAATTGTGCAGATGAACACCCACGGCTTCAACCCTCCCTCTCCCATTGTCACTGTGTCACCTTTGGAAAGTGACACACATCACTTTTCTGGGCCTCAGTTTCCACATCTGTAAAATGTGTATAATTATTTCACTTGTACTCAGCTCACAGGGATGCCATGAGGATGGAATGGGAGGCACTTGTGTGACTGTGGCTTGGAAAGTTAAGAGGTTTCCCAAAGATTCATTGATATTTTGGCTCCATTGTAGAGGGTGAGTCTTCCTTGGCCTTCTGAGAAAGCATGCTAGTGGAAACAGTGTTGGGCTTAGAGCTAAGAGAACGTGGGTAGGGTCTCCATATGGATGCTGGTGTTTAGTGACTGTGTTGCCATCGACAGATCGCTGGGATTCTCAGTTTTCTCATCTACGATTCAGACCTAATAATGCATTGGCAGCTAGATGGCGCCATATTGCACAAAGCACCAGGACTGGAGTCAGGAAGACTCCTCTTCCAGAGTTCAAATCCAACCTCAGTCACTTACTAGCTATGTGACCTTGGGCAAGTCACTTAACCCTGTTTGCCCCAGTTTCCTCATCTGTAAAATGACCTAGAGAAGGAAATGGCAAATTCCTCTAATAGCTTTGCCAAATGAGGTCACAAAGAGTCAGGACATGACCAAAAAGTGACTAAACAATAATACATTACATTAGTGGTGCTTCTCTTAAGGTCATAGATAGTGTATGTTGAAGTGATTCACAAACCGTATCAGACTAGATAAATGACAATTATTATTATTAACATAATTATTACTGTTAGTTTTTTCTTATTATTTTTTTTTCAAAAGGGGGTTAGATAGAAAGACTGAGAATAATAACTATTCTCCTAGGTAATTTTATATACTGAAGACCCAGAAAATAAAATTCTCACCACTAAAGTTACTTTTACAGTTAATTTTACAGAATTACTGCCAAATGGATCACCATCATAGACAGTTATGATATGATTGCATATGTATAAGCTATATCTGATTGCTTACCATCTCAGGGAGGGCTAGAATTTAGAGCTCAAAACTTTATAAAAATGTTTAAAAAATGTTTTAACATATAATTGGGGAAAAATAAAATATTTTAAATACTTTAAAGAAAAAAAAACAGTTAAGATGACCAGTAGAAATTACAATTAATGAGGAGGCATCACCATCTGTGACTTAAGGACCAAGACACCTTTCCATCTGACTCTTGGCTGAAACCTCCTTCTTTATATACTTAACACGCAGCAAGATGTTTTGCATATAGTAAGCACTTAATAACATGCCTTTTAATTCATTCATTCATTTAGTATTCATTCATTCATTCTGTGTTCTTTGGACTATTACAAAAGTGGATAAAATGAAGCCTTTTTGAAATTAAAAAAAATTGTGTTGGAATATATCCTCATCTTCCATACATTCGCTGAAAGCATTGAGCACATATGGGACAACTCGAATAGCAGACAGGATGATAGAGAGGACATGTACCTTGTCCTGTTTCCCACAAAGTTTTACTTTCTTCTGCTTCGGTCTCTATGTTTTGAAAGTTTCTCATTTCTTGTTTGGAGATTCGTGAGAATTCTTTATGGTGGTATCTATTTAAAAAGTTGTTCTAAAATATTAATGGATGGGGTGGCTAAGTGGTGCAGTGAATAGAGCACTGGCCCTGAAGTCAGGAGGACCTGAGTTCAAAACCTACCTCAGACACTTAACACTTACTAGTTGTGTGATCTTGGGCAAGTCACTTAACCCCAATTGCCCTGCCTTCCCTCCTCCAAAAAGACAAAAAAATATATTAATGGATCAATGTTATGCCCAAGGGATTGTGGCTAACAGCTTGGTTTGGGATGATGCTCTGGTTTTTGTTGCCTTCTCAAGGGTGTTTGGGAGTTTTTATTTGTAGCATGAAGTTCGTCATCTGCTAGGTATTCTAGCCACCTGGTTGTGTCTCTTTAAGTATCTAGTAGATGCTAAATTTTTGCACCCATCAGTGATAATGTTGCAATTTGCACCTTTTCATTGCATTATATGTATTGATCAATATGTCCAGGTTCCTTAAGAACAAGCTGTCTGTAATTTCTGGGGGGCGGGGGGTAACGACCTGATCCTGAATTGCTATCATAACCCTACCTCCTTGCCGCATTCCCATCAACATGTCTGCATGACAACCATTTGCACACCACTTCTCCATTGACTTACTGTTAATTAAATTTACATGGAGGTAGCTATGGGGAGCCTTTTGTTTTTGCTCATGGATGCTATTAGCTATTTCAATAGTCTTTATCCAAAGTTAAATAATGTTGGTTATATCTGACAAATTCGATGTGCATTTGTTTTCAGCCTTTACCACTGTTTTGTGAAATAAAGTCTGTTTTAAAAGTATTTCTGTAAAAATGTTGACCTGTTTATCACATACTTACTCAGTATAAATGACATTTTGTTTTCATTGGAGAATTTCCATGAACTGAAATAGTGGTGTAATTCTATTTACAATTCATCCATTAAACTTGATGTCATCTGTTATAGTGCCTGGTGCATAGTAGGAGCTTAAGAAATATTTATTGATTGATTGATCTGTGTACACTGTGATTAATACAATGTTTTGGTAAGACTCCCTCTGTGACTTGAAAGTCATGCCAAATTCTTTTCAGTAATTTGAATGAGGGATTTAAAGCTGGGCTCAAACTGTCTCCCAGTAATTGCTACATTTTATACCAATTGTCTTTGCTATTGTAATAGTAATGGCATTTAAAGATTCCCCTGTATTGGCTTGGTTTTTGGTTTG
>NW_027185771.1:18748870-18757895 GCF_028583685.1 Petaurus breviceps papuanus
GTGGGATTAACAAGCTCTGGGTTTTAACACAATCAAACCAAAAACCAAGCCAATACAGGGGAATCTTTAAATGCCATTACTATTACAGCTATTATTGTGTCTTAAACTGAGTACAATTTTCCTTGCAGACATTAAATACCTTAGCATTGTTGTTGTTATGTTTACATTTCCCAGAACCACGTCAGAGGAATTAAGGCAATTCAAATCAGAATCAATTTAAGAGATCATTTGGTACAATCTCCTCATTTATAAGTGAGGAAACAGGTCATATGCCTTGTCCATGGTCACAAAAGGAGGAAAACATCAGAGCTGAGATTTGAACTCCAAATCTTTAGCTTTTTAAGTGTATTTCATGAAGATTCGTGTCACTGGCACTTTGGGTGTCTGTCCTCAGGGATATCTCTTCATTAGCATTTTGGTGGTTGTTTTAAGTGGATGTGTCTTCATTAGAATTTTTCAGGGATGGTGCCTTGCTCAGAGTAGAAATTTTAAAATGTGTTATGAATGGAAAGTTTGTTGAATCTTATGGAGATGTGTCTACGTTAGCATTTCCCTTGAATTTTCGAATTTGCTTGGTGGCATCTTTAGAAGGGGAAAAATTACTTTTTCTCTTAAGAAATTAAAGTACTTTAGGAAAAAGCATTTTGATGGCAGTATTACCAGGACCTCACAGGGAATTGATTCGGTCCTGTTCAGTGCATCTGACTCCTCTTTTCACAAACTCAGTTAAGAGGGTACACATTTATCAATGCAGGTCAAGACCATAAGTGAAGTTCAGAAACCTTGCCTGGCTTGTTGAATTTGGCTAAGAAGCCAACTGCTCTGGCTTTGGGGGGAGGGGTGCTCTGACCTGTTCCTGTTTCAGGGCAGTATAGCCTTCACCCTTTATTATCTCTTTCCAAGGCTGAGCCTTTGCTCAGAATTAGCAAACACTGCCATCTCTTGACTGTTCTAGGACATGTCGCATCGTGACAGAGTCTACCAGCTGAAAGGGATGTAGGAAGTGATCAAAACTAATCCTTAATCTAAATAGGAATCTCCCTGTACTGATCTAAGCAAGAAGTCTCTCTGAAGATCTCCAGTGAGTTATAGGGAGCCATCCCAGCCTAGAAGCTTTTCTTTACATCTGATCTTCCTCTGCATTCACTCTGACCCCAATTCTGCCCTTCGGGATCAAGCAGAAAAAGCAAACTCCCTTTTCCTCAGGATAACCCTTCAGACCCTTAATGACATACTGTGCACCCCTAAATCCATGCCCCTTTACAGTTTTTTTAAGCAATCGGGGTTAAGTAACTTGCTCAAGGTTACACGGCCAGGTGTTTCTGGGTGGGTGCTAAGTGTCTGAGCCCGGGATTCGATCTCCAGGTCATCCTGACACTGCAGCCAGTGCTCTTACTCGATGTGCTACCTGGCCACCCCTTTTTACATTGTTTTAGGGGAGAGTTTCCAGCTATTTTAGAACAGCTGGGGAAAATTGTCAGGTCCTTGGAAAATTCTAGGTGGACTTTCATAGGATCATAGTTAGCCAAGAAGCATTTATTTGTTAAGCAGCTACTATGCGCCAAGCATTGTACTAGACTGGAGATATGAAGAAAGGTAAAAAATAGTCTCTGATCTTAAGGAACTCACAATCTACTGGGGAAGACAGCATGTAAACAACTACCTCCCAAAGGGATATAGGTAAGATAAATTGGAGAGGATCTCGGAGGGAAGAATAGGGAAAGAAAACTCAGCTACCCTGGGGTAGACACATTTGCAGAGTATCACAGGTTTTAGAATTGTAAGTAACCATGGACATCATTTTGTGCGACAATAATAATAGTTAGCACTGATGTGGTGGTTTAAGGTTTGTAAAAGCACTTTACAGAGTGCTTTGTGTCTCATTTGATCCTCATGATAACCTTGGTGGTAGGTGTTATTATTATCCTAACTTTGACAGATGGGGAAACTGAGGTAGATAGCTAATAATGGTGCTTGTTTCAAGTGGATGTGTCTTCATTAGGATTTTGCAGGGATGGTGCCTTGCTCAGAGCAGAAATTTTAAAGTGTGTGATGAATGAAAAGTTTGTTGACTCTTATGGAGATGCATCTGCATTAGCTAATAGATAATTAGATAGCTAATAATGACAGCCAGCATTTCTATAGTGCTTCAGGTCTGCAAAGCACTTTATAAATATCATTTGATCCTTATAATAATCTTGATGGTAGGTGCTATTATTGTTTCCATCTTATAAATAAGGAAGCAGAGACCGAGGTTAAATGACTTGCCTAGTCATATAGCTAATAAATGTCTGAAGCTACATTTGAACTCAGGACTTCCTGACTTTTAGGTCAAGTGCTCTATCCATTGAACCACCTACCTGCCTAGTACTATCCCCTTATTTTGAGATGAGGAACCTGAGACCCAGAGAGAAGTTTGTGTGGAGTGCCACAGAAAGTTAGTGGCAGAATCAGAATTTGAATCTAGGTCTCCTGACTCCAAGTACAGGGTTTCAAAAAAAATTTTTTTTCGTATCTTGATGGAAAGGACAATATTTGGAAGCACTGGGTACTCATGATATGTTCTTATCTAGCTTTCATTTGCTTGTTATTAAGGGATCTCCAGAAAAGAGATAGATGAAATAATTAACCTGGATACCCTAAAATAGTAAAATTTATTCAGAAAAACCATCAGGGAAAGATGATGAATTTAGTCTGGGCTAGGGTGAATCAAAGGAGTCAGCCAAGTGGAGATGTTTGTCCAAGAGCTGGGGATGTGGGTGGGACTGGAGTTTGGGATAGACACAAAGGTTGGATACGATGATTTAGGAGTCTTTCCCATTGTCATTGAAGTCAAAGGCATGGTTACAGGTAGAGTTTGCTCTGGCTGAGCTATGTGATCCCTAGCAGGTCTGAGATCCTGGGATTCTGTTGCAGTTCTTGGCAGTAGGAAAAATTATCCCCATTCGAGGTGTAATTTTATAATCCTTAGATCCCTCTTCCTCCCACAGCCCAACTTCACCACAGACAGCTAGCTCTCTGCTGCCCCTTACTGGCTAAGGTCATTGCCAAGGGCTTGCTGTCAGTTTTCCGAGTTTTAGCAGACAAAACTAAAACACAACAAGACACAAAATAGAACAAATAGGATTATTTTCCCCTTTGTTCTTTCTTCATAATAACCCATAGCATTCATTATGGCAGATGTCATATATGATGGTGATATTTAATTGCGTTAGGAATCTGGGACCATCTACTTTGAAAGCTAAAGGTTTGTAAAGAGATATTTCAAAGGAAAATTATTTCTTTCCCTAGCAACATGGGTTTCCAGTGCCACATCTTTTGAATTGTATGATCGCCTTGTGTGCTAATCAGTGACAAGCATGTCAATAAATGAATACTTTCCATTTTAGCTGCCTAATTGTTTGAGTGGCTTAATTAGACTAGTTTCAAAATTTTGCGCACTTTTTCTCATTCATTTCATTAATTCAATAAGCATTTCCTTGGTGTTTCTTATGTAGAGGAGATACAAAGATAAATCTCTAGTGCTTTCAGTTTTTCAAAACCTTTTTTCATTCAATTGAGATAAGTTGTGCAGAGATAAGCACCCTCATTTTACAGATGAGGAAACTGAGTCTGAGTGAGGAAAGATTACTAGCCCAGAAATATAGGAATATGACTGATCTCTCAAAGTGGGGGGTAGATTCTCCTCCCTTGTGGGAGGAAGGGATGGTATGGGTTGTCTTAGGCTTTTGGGATTTTGAATTTATATTTATTTTTCTTACGAAGGAAATACTGGGGAATGTAAACAGCAAGACAGGACCTGAATGTAGGTAGAAAAGGAAAAGAGAAGAGCAGAGGGAGCCAGAGAAAGTGCCCAGCTAGAGCCTGTTGCCGGTGATTTGGGTCTCTTGAAAAAGGAGGAAATAATATCTATTGCAGGGGAGATATATTTCTTTCTTTCTTTCTTTTTTTAAAAAAGCAATCAGGGTTAAGTAACTTGCTCAAGGTTACAGTTATTTCTGGATGTGGGGCTAAGTATCTGAGCCCGAATTTGATCCCCAGGTCATCCCGACACTGGAGCCGGTGCTCTTACTCACTGAGCCACCTGGCTGCCCCTAAGTAATTGGTGTTAAGTAACTTGCTCAAGGTTACAAAGTGTCTGAGCCTGGATTCGATCCCCAGGTCATCCCGACACTGGAGTCGGTGCTCTTACTCGCTGTGCTACCTGGCCGCAGTATATTTCTACTTACTTTGCACTGAACAAAGGGACTGAGGGCCCCTTCTGAACTCTTGTTCAGACCCATTGGCCTGCACCAACCCATTTTAGTCCTGGATTGACACATAGGCCTCTTTTAAGCCCCGCTTAAAGGGCCTCAAAGCCTAGAGTCAAATCAAATGATTCTTTTGAATTATCCTCTTTACATGGGACTCAGTCTTGGGCTCCAACTGCTCTCTGGGCACTCAATCAATTTTGAGGACTAGGAAGGGAATGCTAGTCACATTGGCAAATCCTTTCATTATGCTGCTCTGTACAATGGGAATGATTCATTTTCCTTTTCTGCCTCTCAATTCAATTCAAGTTGACCTACATTTATGAACTGCCCATTACGTACGAGAGCACATGCTAGCTATTCAGAATATAAAGACAAAAACCACAACTGTCTCTGCCTCCTGTAAGGGGCTTACATTCCACTGGGGAGATACAACATGTACACAGATACGGAAATAGGAGGTAATTTGATGGGGGAGAGGGTGATCATAACTGCAGGAGTCTAGGAGGATTTCACAGAGGAGATGGTACGTGAACTGAGCCAGGAAGGCAGATAAGGATGCTTGAGAGGCAAAGACGAGGAGGGATTGCTTTCCAAGCATGGGGCACGGCTGGATAGCATCTTAAACTCAACACATCCAAACCAAAATTTGTTACCTTCCCCTGTAAGCCCTCCCATCTTTCCTACCTTCCCACCATCTTCCCAGTCCCTCAGGCTGACCACCTGGGAGTCGTTCTGCATTCCTCACTATCTCCCCAATACCCCATATCCAAGCTGTTGCCAAGGTCAGAACATTTCACCTCTGTAACGTCTATCCTATGTGCCCCTTTTCCTCCTCTGACATTTGTACCACCCCGGTGCAGATTTTTGTCACCTCATACCTATTGCAACAACTGCTGGTAGATCTGCCTACCTCTAGTCTCTCCCTACTCCAATCCATCCTCCATTCAGCCCCTAAAGTCATTTTCCTAAAATGCAGTGCTGATCACATCCCCCAGTCAATAACTCCAGTGGCTCCCTATTGTCTCCAGGATCAGATACAAAATGCTTTGTTTGACATTCAAAGCCCTTCATAACCTAGTCCTACCTTTCCAGTCTTCTCACATTTTACTACCCAATATATACTCTTTGATGCAGTGACATTGGCCTCCTGGCTGTTCCAGGAATGAGACCCTCCATCTCTCAGCTCCAGGAATATTCTTTGGCTGTTCCCCATGTCTGGAATACTCTCCCTCCTCTACTCTGACTACCTCCCCAATTTCCTTTAACCCCTAGCTACAATCCCATCTTCTACAGGGAGCCTTCTCCAAACCCTCTTAATCCCAATGCTTTTTTGTTGTTTTGAGTTGTTTCAGTCATGTCAGACTCTTTGTGACCCCATTTGGGGTTTTCTTGGCAAAGATACTGCAGTGGTTTGCTATTTCCTTCTCTAGCTCATTTTATAGATGAAGAACTGGGGCAAAACAGGGCTCAGTGACTTGCCCAGGTCTACATAGCTAGTAAGTGTCTGGGGTCAGATTTGAACTCATGAAGATGAGTTTTCCGGATTCCAAGCCTGGCGCTATATCCATTGTGCCAGCTAGCTGCTCCCTTTTAAGTATTTCCTGTTTATCCTGTAACCTGTTTTCTATTTGTTTGCATCTTGCCTCCCTCATCAAATTGTAAACTCCTTGAGGGCAGGGACTGCCTTTTGCCTCTTTTTATATCCCTGTGCTTAGTACAGTGCCTGACACATAGTATGTGCTTAAGAAATGTTTACCGATTGATTGAAATGTGCAGAGGGAGGGCATGGAATATTAAATTTCAGGAACAGAGCTGTCTAATTTGACTGGAACTCAAAGGGCATAAAGGGGAGCCATGTGAAAGAAGGGTGGAAAAGCAGGTTGAAGCTAGTCTCTGGGGGACCTTAAATGACAGGCTGAGAAATCTGTATTTATGCTAGAGGCCACAAAAGGATTTCAAGCATGGGCAGACTTGTGTCTGTCCAGTCCAGAAGATTATTTTGGCAGCTGTGCAGATGATGGGTTGAAGAGAGGACATACTAGAAAAAGGAATTCCAATTAGGAGACTATCCCAATAGTCTTTATGAGGAAAGCCTAGACTGTGGTGGTGTTTGTGGGAGTGGAAAGAAGGGCAGATTGTTATTTTCCTGGACCTGTATGAGGGGAATGGCTCAAAGGGGTTGGCATGGACTTAGCACTGGATTTGGATGCCAGTCAGAAGAGAAGGCAACTGACAAGTCAAACAAGCATTTCCTAAATGCCTACTATGTGCTAAACTCGGTGTGAGTGCAGTGATGAGAGATCTGATGGCAGAAGTGATAAGCATTGGCCACTGATTGATAGAGGAGAATGGGAGTTGGGCAAAGGAGAAGGAAGAGTCAACAATGGCTCTAAAGTGAGAAAGTTTGAAGGGGGCGGGTGGAATTAGGGAGAAAGATAATGGGTTCCATTTTGGAAATAATGAGTTTAAGATGCCTACAGATTTAGAAGGAGACAGCAGTTGGTGATACAGGATTAGAGTTCAGGGGAGAAAGTAGGAATGGATAAAAAGATCTGGGATCTTTACAGAAGTGATCACTGAATCTGTGGGATCTGATGAGAGCATCCTCTGAGAGTTTAGAGACATAACAAAAGAAGGCTCAGGACAGAACCTTGGAGACCAATCAGTCAGCCTTGCCTATACTGAAGGAGAATGGAGAGAGAATGGCTGGGAGGAAGTGGGGTGTGGGGACTCACCTACACACTTCCCATGAGACTTCCACCCTTTCTCCAGTTACTTCTGCAAGTTCTAATGGGTCATGGTTCCATTCTGAGCCTTTTTTGTTTACCTTCAGCTCTCTCAACCATCTTTGATTTCCTGCCTCTTTCTAGAGTACGTTCAGATTCTCTTCGATGTTAGGGCTAGAATTGATTTCAGAGTTGGAGGTGACACAAATCTTGAGGGCCATTCCAGCTCTGACATTCTCTGTTCTTAGGCCCTTTTAGCTCTGATGTTCTACTTTCTTAGACACAATTTAGTCCAATCCCTTCATTTTACATATGAAAAACACTGAGGCCCAGAGAGGGGAATGATTTCCTCAAGGCCATATAGCTAAAGCACATCAGAGCCAGGACTGGACCAGGGTCTCTGTCTTCTGTCTTCCCATCTTTGTGGCTGGGAAGTTTGAATTTACTCAAAGGTACATAAGCTGTACATGATTGATATTGACTGTTGAGTTTAGTGATCAAACAGTGAAATAGAACCACCAAAAAACCAACCTCAAGATTTTTTTATTTAAGTAAAAATCCAAAATATAAAAATACAGTACGTTCAGTGCAGCAATTTGGCCAAGGTACAGTTAATAGCTCCAGAAAACAATTACTATACTAAAAGGGTGGGGAAAGAAAGGTTTTAAGAAACTTTATCCAACTAACATAACCTGAATTAATATTAAGTTAATTTGACTAGCAGAAGTTAATTATGAACCAATATTTTGAGCTATATATATATTTGCCTGTCAGTATTATTAGTAAAATACTTTTATGTAGAAAAAAAAAACACCAACTAGTGAGGAGTTAAGGAAATGTTTCAGTGTTATCTACATTTCATCACAGAGTAAAAGCACCTCAAACAGGTTGAAGACATTGCTGCATTGATTAGAAAGTGACACTACCAGGATTATCAGCATATTTCTTCTGACTGTGTGAACAGAGAACTTCTGGATAAGTATTTGCCAAAGAATATTTGAATTTTGGATCACTACAGGTGGCTCCTGATGGAATATGAGTCAGCTCTGGGCAAATTTTTCTTTGTTCCTTTACTGGATCTATCTGAGAGGAATGGGGCTGGCTATATGAGAGCCAGGGGGGTTGGCATGAACTTGGGCACTGGATTTGGATACCAGCCAGAAGAGGACGCAATTGATACCTCACAGCCACGTAGCCCTGAGATAAAGAGGGGCAGAGGGCCCATTCAGGTCTATCTCCATCCCAAAGGAGAAAACGAACAGTCGTAGTGGTGGTGGATATGAAGGGTTCAGATCAAGGTCAAGGGAACAGAGATGGGTCCCTCGGGTCTTCAGGGGGAATGAAGTCTACTTTTGTCAGGTGGTGTTTCTAAGGGAAAGCACATATGGTAGTGGCTGCCATTTAGATAGCATTTGAAGATTCAATCTTTGTTTGAAGACCTTTTCTGGTGCTTCCTGTAGTGTGCAGGTGACCCAGAATTCACAAAAGTTAAGCAGTGGAATACTTTCTTTTTTTTTTTTTGGATGGTATTTGGGGTTAAGTAACTTGCCCAAGGTTACACGGCTAGTTTTTTGTGTGGGTGTTAAGTGTCTGAGGCCGGAACCGAACTCAGGTCCTCCTGACTCTGGGGCCAGCGCTTTACTCACTGTGCCACCTAGCCACCCCTGTGGAATACTTTTTACTAAACAGGAAGTATAGACCATGTGACTGTGTGCCAGTCTTCCAAGGAAGACTAGCTAAATTCAGAGAGGTTCCTCAACAGGTTGGGTATAAGTTAATGAACTTTTCAACTACAGCAACTCTCAAAGACTGTAGGAGGTTGCAATCTGCCTTGGTGGGGTTGTACCAATGAGAACAAAATTATAGATCCTTTAAATGTTGAAGGTTGTGAATTAGGAGATAGAAAAAAGGTGGTCTTGAACCCTTTTCTGTGGTGAGGCATTTCACATTTCTATCAGTCATCTGTATTACAAAGCTTGGGAGAGAGGTTCATGGATCCTTCAGTGCCACAGTACAACAGGTAAGTTTAGTAGGGTGATGTTGGGA
>NW_027185771.1:18760895-18787839 GCF_028583685.1 Petaurus breviceps papuanus
TTAAGGAAGCTCCTTTGAATTTTAACCACTTTGGCCTCCAAAGTCTGAAGATGGTCACTGTGGTTAGCAGATTTAAGGAACTGGGTGTGGTGTGTAGGAAAAGTCCTTTTTATATTGTTGGTTCAGAAGGAGTAAGGAGGACCTATGGAATTTACCAGCAAATTTGAAGCAAAGTAAATGTAGTTGGCTCGGCTTCCCTTAGACATCTTCTTTCCAGGAGCACTGTGTGGTACTGAGCGGTCAGTTTTTGCTCAGTTGGCATGGCAAGCCAAATAGAAGGGGGTAATTTGTTCTCTCACATGGTATCCGCCATCAGGTAGATGGTGGTGCCTTCATTGTCAGAATGACCATGTTTTTCACATAATCCCAGGTTAGACAGCTGGAAGAGACCTTAAAGATTATGTTGGTGTGATCAGCCACAGTTGGACACACTGTACCTTGACCCCAACATAGTGATGTCATTTTGGTCCTCTTTGAGCACCGAAGGACAACCAGTCCATCCACTTCATTTTGCAAGAGGAAACTGAGGCCCAGAGAAGTGACTTTTTCACATTCATGAGTAGTGATTAGCAGAGGCAAAATTTGAACTTAGGTCCAGATCCAGGGTTTTTTTTTCCACTACATCCCACTGCCTCTCCAGAGGTGTGGATAAATGGAGGATGAGGTGTTTGATCATACTCAGCTATTTTTCTACAACTTCCAAAGTCAAGTGAATTCAACAATCCATTATTGATTATCCATTATGTGCAAGAAATTAAAAAGTGGCTAAGTCTATCTTTATAGTTTCTTTCAGGTGAACTTGGGGATTTGTATCTTTTCCTGTAAAGGGGCTGGTTTCTAGGATCCAAATGAAAAGGGTTTTGTTGATCCCTGGTGTGAGAATTTGGCCTTCTGTGCCAGTTGTGGCTAGCCTCTGACAGCCACTGTCCTTCACAGCCCCCAGTCAGTGGTGAGTTTAATATACTAGGTCCTGGCTGGGTTCGGTGCCATATAGCTCAGCTAACATTTTGAACCTGGGTCCCCAGTCATTCAAGAAGTCGTAGTCAATGTCTGAGTCTGAGGAGTCTGTGACGAGGCTGCTGAGTGACTCAGCAATGGATTCGGCTCCTTCGTATCCGTAGATGTGGAGTGTGTCATATGGGGGCCCGCCGCCATCGTGGTCGGCCTCATCTTTCTTCACCTCGATCATAACGGCCATCTCCCCAGTCACTGCCTGAGGGTGAGCGGGTCTTGGAGGTTTTTGGATCTGAGCATAGAGAGAAGGCCGTGAGTCTAGGGCGGGCCTGGGTGGCTTTCCTCCTGGCGGCTTCCCACTGCTCTTGCAGGCTGAGTTGAGCACAGATACATCATAGCTGTTGGTGTCCATCTCCCCACCGCCTTCCTCATCGTAGGTGACCAGCTGCTCATGAATTTCTGCTACATTCTTGCCTTGGGCTCTGTCCTGTTTCCTCAACCGTCGGCGGAGAATGATAAGCACCGTGATCACTGCAAGTAAAACATATTTATGTCAACTCTTCCTGAGAGCATAGTCAGTCAATCAATATTTATAATGAACATACTATGTGCCAAGGACTGTGCCAAACACTGGGGATACAAAAAGAGGCCAAAGACAGTTCCTTCCTTCATGGAGCTTACAATTTAATGGTAGTGCACATTTAGAAGCACATAGTATAATGTCATAACTAGGAAGGTCCTTAGATTGTGTGAACAAAGAATGCTTCCACATTGTATGATTTATGTTTTAGAGGTCTTTCTAGTTCTAACATCCTGTGTTCTGTTTTTTAAGGTTCCTGCCAATAATAATAATAAAAATAATAATAATAACTAGCATTTATATAGTGCTTTAAGGTTTATAAAGAGTCCTAGAACTGGAAACAACCTTAGAGACAATCTAGGTCAACCTCCTCATTTTACAGATGAGGAAACTGAGGCCCAGAGGTATGACTTGTTGGGAGTCTCACAGCAAGTCAGTGGCGGAGTCTGCTCTAAAACCAATATTTTATACTACATCCCAACCTGGTGTTCTTTCTATTATTCAAAGGCACCTGATTCAGGTGGATTGCCTTGTCAGTCCCCTTGAAGAGAGAGCTAAGGATTAGTCTGACCAGCACTATACTGACCAGCATCTCCCCTCAGGCCTCAATGGAGACAGCCCAACATCCTGGACTGAAGGGTGGAGCAATAACCCACTGCCCTCTGCCACCATCCTCTGCCATCACAGGTAACCCCTGTGGATATGCAGTCTGGCAGCTGCTCCCACAGATGCTAAAGCCTTGGCTGCTAAAAACTCAGAAAAAGAAATTCTTGTCACCAAAGTCACTGATGCCGTCAAATGTAATAGAAAGCAAAGTGAAAGATAGTTCCTGCCCTCAAGGAGCTCAGAGTCTAATGGGATTGGCGACATGCAAACAACTATGTTCCAACAAGATATATACGGGATAAATAGGAAATAATCATCAAAGAGAAGACACTAGATTTAAGAGGGATTGGGAAAGGCTTCCTGTAGCAGGTGGGATTTTAGCTGGGACTTGAAGGAAGCCAGGAGACAGAGCTGAGGAGGGAAGGAGTTCTAGGCATGATGGACAGCCAGCAAAAATATCCAGAGATGGCGTTTTTAATTTTGTTTGTTGAATTGGCTGGGAGTTAGATGACCTAGGTTTCAATCCTTCCTCTGCCACTTACAAGCTACATGACTTTGGGCAAATTGTTTCATGTTTCTGGCCTTCTCCCCTGTAAAATGGGCATGCTTCCTGGTGGTATATTAGAAAGAACACTGGACTAGGCCCATGCTTCCTAGTGGTGTATTAGAAAGAACACTGGACTAGGCCCATTACACCACAAAGAATGGAGAATGTTAGATGTGGAATGGGCTTTCGGGATCATCTAATCTGACTGTCTCATTTTAAAGATGAGAGAATTAAGGCCCTAGGAGGAGAAGTAAATTATAAAGTAAATGAGTGGCAAAGCCAGGTCAAGAATGTGGGTCCCTTGATTCCCACTCCAAGGCTTTAAAAATGTCATATACTTCTTCCTGGTTACTAGAAACCCTGCCCCTCCCCACCTTCTACCCCAAAGAAGGTTCTGCTTTGCAAGATCAAGACTCTTGAGCTTACCAACAATGGTGAGGATGCACAGAAAGATGGCCACTAGGGCCTGGATGCTCACTCCAACCTGTCTGGCTGGCTCTTCACAGAACGTGGGCTCCCCACGGTCATTGCATTTGCAGACGGTGATGACGAGGGTGGTGGTGCCCGTAAGGCTGGGTTTTCCATTGTCGGCAATGACCACAGGAAGGTAGTGAACCTTGGCTCTCTCTCGATCGAACTGACCATATTTCACTGTGATGTTGGCTGAATTGTCTGAAAGGGAAAGTACGTCTCGGTAAGGTTACTGGACCATGCAACTGCTCATATCCTGGGAGTCTGGAACGATGTTGTTGTGGGCTCATAGCATCATCTACAGGGTTTCAAGAGAAGTCAGGGATCATCTTGTACAACCCTTTATTTTACAGAGAAGGAAACAGACCTAGAGAAGTTAATTTACTTGCCTAAGGTTATATATGTATTAAATGATAGAACTGGGATTCAAATGAGATAATATTTGTAAAGTGCCTGGAAATGCTTGTTCTCTTCCCTTCTTTTCCTTTTCCTTTCATCCCCTTCCCTTCCTTTACCTTCCCCTTTTTTTCATTCCTTTCCCTTCCTATCTTTCCCTTCCTTTTCTTTCCATTCCCTTCTATTATCTTCCCTTCCTTTCCCTTTTCTTTCCTTCCTTCCCTTTCCTTCATTTCCTTTTCCATCCCTTCCTTTCCCTTCCATTTCCTTCTTATCTCTTTTTTCTATTCCCTTCCCTTTCTTTTCCTTCCTTTCCATTTTCTTCCCTCCGCTTTCCCTTCCCTTCTCTATCCTTTCCTTTCCCTATCTTTCCCTTTCATTCTCTTCTCTATCCTTCCCTTCCCTATCCTCCCCTTCTCTAGTCTTCCCTTCCCTTTCCTATCATTCCCTTCCCTGTCTTTCCCACCCTGTCCTTCCATATTCTTCCCTTCTTTTCCCTTTCCTAACTTACTTTTCTCTTCCCAAACCGAAATCCTTCTATTATAGATTCAGTATTCTTTCAGTTATACTTAGTTGAGTTTTCAACCTCTAAAATTATGCCTGGGTTACCATATTGGTTTCCTAACTGTATGTAATTTGCTTTCCCCATTTGTAAATTAAGGACTCAGACTAAATGATCTTTAAGTATTCTGAAACACCTGAGTTCAAATCCTACCTCAGACATTAGCTATGTGACCCTTGGTAAATCACTTAATCTCTTCCAGCTTTCATTTTCTCATCTGTAAAATAGGCATAAGGATAGCACTATCCCACAGGGTCATTACGAAGATTAAATGAGATAACATATGTAAAGCACTTTGAAATCCTTAAAACACTATATAAATGCTTGATATTATCTCAAAGTTTCTTCTAGTTGTAAGTCCTGAGGTTATAAAAGAACTTGGCCTGATAATCTTGGATGTACTTTCTATTTTTGAATTGTGTTTGAAAAGTGGGTTGCATGAGAGACAGTGTGGTAGCCTGCAAAGATCATAAGGCTTGGAATTAGGAGACCTGGGTTCATATTCTGAGTGGTACTAATGGCATGATATTGTGCAAATGACTTAACCTTTCTCCATTATATTTTCCTTCTCTGTAAAATGGGAATAACAATTCTTCTAGTACCTAGCAAGTCAAGTTGATGTATATACTTAAATGCCTACTATGTGGCAGCACTTGCTATGTACCAAGGATACCAATAGAGGCTAAAGATAGTGCTCTTAAGAAGCTCACAGTCCAAAGGGGAAGGTCATATGCAAGGAACTCTGTGTAAATAGGCTAGGGAAGGGAAAAATTAGAGATAACCAACAGAAGGAATACATTAGTGTGAAGGAGGATCAGGGAAGATTTCTTGTAAAAGAGAGGACTCTAGTTGGGGCTGGAAGTCAGGTTTGCTAAGAGGGGGAGATGAGGAGAGAGAGAATTCCAGGCATGGGGGACAGATGGTGAAAATACCCAGAGATGGGAGATGGGATGTCCTGGGCAGGGACTGCCAAGGAGTCCAATGTCACCACATGGAGAAGAGTAAGGTGGAAGAAGAGGGGAAGGTAAGAAGGGGGCAGGAAATGGAGGTCTTTAAATGACAGAGTATTTTATATGCAGTCTTAGACATAAGAGGAAGCCACTGGAACACGTTAAATAGGAGGGTGATGTGGTCCTACCTGTACTTTGGGAAGATTGATTTGACTGCTGAGTGGAGTGGGGAGAGACTTGAGGCAGGAAACCAGCCAGAAGATAGAGTTGATGGAATTATTGGAAAGGATGGAAGATTCTTAATAAATTTTGAAGTGTGACATCATTATAACAAGAACCCCTGTGGAGATGCAATACCTCGATTTTCTGTCAGGGTGAAATTGCTGTCCTCTTTACTCAGGGAGTATCTGAACTTCACGTCAGGTGGTGTTACATCCTTGTCTGTGGCCAAGATCCTTGTAACTAACTGTGGTGATTGAAAAGAAGTAAATTGGGGAGTCAGGCCTGCATACAACAGGTTAGCAAACTGGGTGCAGAAACATTGTTTCTCAGCAGGGAGACATGAAGAATCTATGGACACAGCTTCAGTTATCAGAACAGGCTAGAATTACTACATCTGTACGGCACCCTGTAGCTCTGGGAACTCCTATGTACTGGAACAAGTAAACACCCCAGGCAAATTTTAGGATTTGTTCTCGTTGCTCAGCCATTTTGGTAGTGTTTGACTCTCTGTGACCCTATTTGGGTTTTTTTTGGCAGAGATACTGAACTGGTTTGCTATTTCCTTTTCTAGCTCATTTTACAGATGAGGAAACTGAGGCAAATGGGGTAAAGTGACTTGCTCAGGGTCACACAGACTAGGTCTCTGAAGCCAGCTTTGAACTCAGGTCTTCTTGACTCCAGACCTGACACTCTATCCACTGGGCCATCTAGCTGCCTTCATTTTAGGATTAAAAATCCCATTTAGAGGAAAGTGGTTTTCTTGAGGGAAGGGGAGAGCCTTTGGCAGGGTGGGATGGGCAATAAGTAACTCTTCAAAGCACTGAGGAAACCTCCACTGTGGAAATTCTATGTTCAGAGAAAGTCTTCTGCTTGATCCATAATCCTGTTGCAGACAAGCAAATTTGCATTTAAACGTTAGGTCACATGACCAGACCAGGCATTTCATGGGCCTGTGCAGGCAAATTCTGAAGGAAGAAGGAAGTTCCTAATTGAGTCTCTCCAACTATTACCCTTAAAGGCCTGTGGGTTTCTATGCCTTGAGAGGAACTTTGAGAAGAAACCAGTCACCACAACCACTCTGTCTATAGGGTTGAGCAATGTACAGTGAGAGAGAATAGTAATGTTGCTTCTGGGTTTTTTTCAGATTTCTTAGCTTTTTAATAAATGTCAATTTTATACCTGAGCCTGGTGGCTGCCTTAGTAATAGAAGTAATTCCAGACACTCTGAAAATAAATAGGTCACAAAAGCAAATAAAGGGTGAAAACAACCAGGAGCTATCTATCCTTCTAACTGTAGGATTACTGCCATCAGCCAAGAGTGCCATGTGTCTTGGGTGTGTAGACATGGAGGCTGTCCACTGTCCATTCGCTTTGGTTAATGGGATGTCAGAGTTGGGAGAGATCTTAGAACGTTTCATTCAACTCATTCTTGAATGAAATTTACTATGTGCCAGGCACTGTCATAATTGAGGTAGTTGCTGCCCTCAAGGGGTTTACATTCTAAAGGGGCAGAGAACAATACATAGGGGAGTTTTGGATGGGAAGGGAGTTGCTGTCTTTGAAATCACAAAGGAAGAAGAAAGCTGTCTCTTTCCAGAGGCAATGGTGGTGGTGATTTGACTGTACTTCTCACAGAAAGAAGTAGAAAATGTGTGTGTGAGGTGGGGGGTGGGAGTGAAAGTGGGGAAAAGGTGAAGAGAGGGTAGTTGCAGCAGGGATAAAAGTGGTCAGGGTGAAAATAGAGACTCAGGGGTCCCAGAGAGTGTCAAGGTGAACAGCTCAGTTCTTCCTAGGTATGGCCTCTGGAAGGAACCTTAGAACCTAGAATTTGGAGCTGGAAAGGACCTCAGAACTTGGAATGTTAAGAGTTGGAACATAAATGTCAGAACTGGAAAGGACACAGAGAGAATGGACTTCAGAGATTATCCATTCTAACTCTCTCACTTTGTCTGTAAAATTGGGGTGGTTGAGACTGACAAATTGGAGCAAATACGGCATCTCAGCATATCCTTGAGGGGCAAAGCTGGCTGTGGCAGAGAAGAGATATTAACGAAACTGTATAGATATCTTGAAGCAGGAAAACTCAGGCTGGGGAAAGTCCCCCCAGAAAGGCCTGATCTTGTCCCAACACTTCCTTCTGGTGGAGATCTGTTCATATAAACTATAATATAATATCAATCCTATAATATAATCTCATGTTCCATTACCCAGATGTTTCCAGTAAGCTGAAACTTGCCTCAAGCACAAAAATACCAAGGGTTCACTAGAGATAAATATAAATGTAAAGTTAGGCAGAAAACCCAATTTTTCCCTCTACGTTAGAAATTTTCTTAAGTAAGGGTATAGAGTGATTGTGATTGAACTCATAATTTTTCTTCCAAAATAAATGACTTAAAACTGAAGAGGAGGGAACAGTGTGGACCTTAGGGGGAATTATGTTGTGCCCTAGGCCAAAACAAGCTAATTATTCTAGTTGGGAATTACATATAGATAAGAAAATGGAATCCCATGAGGCGGCTAGGTGGTGCAGTGAATAGAGCACTGGCCCTGGAGTCAGGAGTACCTGAGTTCAAATCTGACCTCAGACATTTAACACAAAAACTAGCCGTGTGACCTTGGGCAAGTCACTTAACCTCAATTGCCCTCCAAAAAAATAAAGAGAAAATGGAATCCCAAAGTCACAAAACACTGGGTTGAAGTTAGGAGATCTAGGTTTTGATCCTTGGTCTGCTGCTAACTACCCGTGTGACCTGGGGCAAGTCTCTGGCCTCCTCTGGGCATCAGTATGCTAGGCTGTGGATTGAAGGAGTCAGAAGAGAGAGTCTGAGATGTACCTTTTAATTTACATCTTGTCTGACTTGATCCTATTTCCTTACTTGAGTGTAAACCTACCCAGCTGAGTGCTTCCCTTCCTCCCAAGCCTGTGGTTTCCCCATGATGAGGATGGCTAGGGGACACAGGGTTTCTAGGGTACTCACTGTTCCGGGGGCAGCATTCTCGCACACTTTGGCATCATTGGGGTGTGCAATCTCTGGGGCGTTGTCGTTCTCATCCAGAATCTCGATGTGAACCTGAACAATGGACTCTAGGCCTGTGAATCTCCCTGGGGATAGGAAATAATGACATTACCCTTAAATCATGCCTCCTTCATTGACTACATAACTCAAGGGAGTCAGACCTAGGGAATGACAAAGCAACTGGAGTGTTGTCATCATTGGACTCCTAGGTTTGTGAGGATGGCTGGTACCCCAAAGATCCGAGATTCATTGACACAAGCACCATGACTCCTCCCTTCTTTTGCTATTGCTAAGACAAAATGGGGTAGAGGGGCGGAACGAGTCCTGGCCTGGGGAACCTGGGAAACCTGATTTCTAGTCTTAGCTTTGTCATTAACCAGCTTTGTGACCTTTCACAAGTCACCTCCTCTTGTGAGGTCTCACTTGCCTCATCTGTAAACTTCTCATCTGAAACTAAGGCTAAGAGAGATTCAATTTATTCTCCAAAGTCCCCCAGTTAGTAAGCATTACATCTTGGAATCAAACCCAAGTCTTCTGACACCAGGTCTGATATTCTTACTGCACAATAATGAGCAGAGAACAAGTACGCAATAAATACTTGTTGGTTGCTTGTCTGTCCCATCTTGCTTGTCCCTATCGTCATCAGCTTCTGTTGGCTTTTCTCCCCTCCTTACCAAAAAGACATGTCAATGTTTTCTTAAGTCTTCCCTCCCAACCTTCATCAGAAAGAAATAAACAGAGAAAAAAAAAAGAGGGAGCCCCAGAAGGGACATCCCCCATTGGCAGCTCACCACGGGAATCCATCTCTTTGGCTTCAATGGTTAGGTTATACCAAGGGTAGATTTCACGGTCCAGTTCCTTAATATTGGAAATGGAACCCTGCTTGGAGATTCTGAAAAATTGTCCTCTATCGCTGGTTGTCCGGATATAATATCTATATTATGGGAGAAAAGATATCTCCTGGTATATCTTTCCAACACCCACTACATGCTTTTATCAGGTTTGCTACCTTGCAGATGAGTAATCTGAAGCTAAAGGAAGGTAAGTAACATTTTCAAGATTGCATAGCTACTAATTAATCAGGAACAAGTCAGATTGGCCTTGGATGTTAATGACATTTGAGATTGTGCAGTCTTGTTGTGGGGACTATAATTATTTTGGCTACAGGGGGAAACTAGTGTATTTGAAAGAGTTCTGGGTTGTTGGTCATAAGATGTGTTATGATACTAACTCTCTGTGACCTTGGTCATGTCTTTCCTCCATTTTGGGTCTCAGTTCTCTTTTCTTGTTAAGTTACTTACTATTTGTTTAACTATGGGCACAATTAATTTCAGAAGGTGAGTTGTCTTAGCCTCAGTTTACTCCTTTGTAAAATGGGAATTAATAATACATATACTACCCAATTCACAAGATTGTTCTGAGGAAAACACTTTGTAAACCTTTGTTGTTATTGTTCAGTCATATTTAATTCTTCATGACTCAATTTGGAGTTTTCTTGACAAAGATACTAGAGTGCTTTGCCATTTTCTTCTCCAACTCATTTTATAGATGAGGAAACTGAGGCAAACAAGATAAAGTGACTTGTCCAGGGTCATACAGCTAGTTAGTTTCTGAGGTCAGATTTGAATTTGGGGAGATAAGTCTTTCTGATTCCAGGCCCAGTGTTCTGTCCACTGCACCACCTAAACCTTTAGAAGTGTGAGCAGGGGCATTCTGGTAAATTTTTAACAAATGTCCCCTTGGGAAATAACAGTACAAACTACACACCTTTATGTCTAATATGCATTATTAACAGTTTCTTAAGTCTAGGCAATCAACAGAACAATATGTCAAGTCCCAATTTGTAGAGTTTTCTGATTTCTGGAATGTTAAGTAGTCACACTGAAAATTTAACAATCCCCTTATGAGCCTGATACAGCACACCCCTGAGTGTAAGTTATAATTATTATTTGATTCCTGATGGATTGGGATATAGACAGAAAGTTGGCAGTACATGGTATGTCTGTTGTGTGGGTAAAATAGTGAGGGGTCCTGGGAAATGTGGAAGGAGCTTGAGGTCTCTGGGAGATGAGGGTTAGGATGTCATAAGGGAAAATGGATCAAAGGAGAGAGTATTAGACTTGGAATCAGATCTAAGTTTGATGACTTGTGTGGTCTCAGTCTCCTTATCTATAAAATGGACCAGATGGCCTCTAGGGTCCCCTTCAGTTCTAACGTTGCATGTTTTATGTTTACATTTGGCATTTTCAATCTTTCGCCATCTGGCTTCTAGGCTTACACATCATTGCCCTTCATATGCTTTATTTGCTAGCCAAAATGGCCTGCTTGCTGCTTCCTGAATAATACGTTCCCTGTCCTGCCTCTCTGACTTTGCACAGGCTGTGTCCCTTGCCCAGGAATGCTATCCTTCCTCACTTCTACTTCTTGCAATCCCTTGATCTCTTCAGGTCGCTCAGCACAAGATTCACTTCCTCCAAGAGGCCTTCCTTGATTCCTCTAGTTGTTGGTGTCTCTCCTCAATCCTTCCCTGTCACTGTGTATTTATTTTGATTATATCCTGACTTTACTTATCTGTTAACATATTTTACCTCCATTGTGGAACGTAAGCTACTTGAGGGCAGAAACCATTTCACTTTATTTAGTCTTTGTATTTTCTAACACCTAGGACAGTGCCTGGCACCAAGTTTCTCACTTAAGAAATGTTTTGTGGATTTCTACATTGAACGTCCATTCCATCTTTAACATCCTTTAAGTCTGGAAAGGGGACAAGCATGGGACTGGATTTGGGTATCCCCCACCTCCCCAAAGCCACAGAAGGTCCTTCTTACTCAATGTTCCTTTGAGCTGCATCAGGGTCCTTGGCTAACACTGAGCCAATTAAGGGTTTCTTTTGGTTTTCCATCAGCTTGAAGTGGTAGAAATGTTGGGAGAAGACTGGCGGCTCATCCACATCAGTGACATTGATGTGAACAACAGCTAGGTTCTTTGAGGGGACATTATTCAGGTATCGGAGGTTAATTGTTGGGTCCGTTGCCTCGATGGTGAAGCTATATTCTTTGATGTGTTCATAATCCAGGGGCTAGGAAAGAGAAGGGAACACTTGGGAGATCTGGGTTGTAGACAGGGGGCAAGTTGCTTTATTTTTCTTTCTGAATCTGTCTTCTTATCTGGAAAATGGAGATAGTAATAATCCCTGCTCTATCTACCTCTCCAGTAAGAGTTCTAGGGGACTGAGTTATTATTATTATTATGCATGTGAAATTCACTCAAATGGATTTGAATTCTCATCGATACATGGAGATATAGACCTAAAGGTTGCAGTCAGCATTGCTTGCATAAAACGGGAAACACCTCCCCTCCACTCTGTTTTGGTTGTAATTTCTTTTGCTTCATGAATCCAACTCATCCCTCCAGGTCTGGGCCATATTCCACCTTCTGCAGGAAGCCTTCCTAGATCACCCAAGTCCAAACATTGCTCTCCCAGAAAAGCGAGCCCATATACCCCTCATAGGCATTTTGCAACTATTACTTTGTATTGTTAGGCAGGAAGTTGGAAGGATAGGATACGTCCACACTTAGACGGGAAATGAAGAATGTTCTTGGCACATGCATTCATCCTATCTCCTCCACTAGTTTCTGTCCTTCCTGAGGGCTTGGAACAGGTCTTAGACTTCCCTATCATGGTCTACAACACTGGGTGTTGATTACTGACTGGTGGATTGATGTATCTCCAGCAGAGGGAGTAGGTTTATAGGATTTGGGGTTAGGATTACAGCAGGAAAGGAAATAAATTAACCTCTTGCCCTACTCTGCATGAGACACTTAGTACTTTAGTCTTGGTTGCTGGAGTTGGTGGGCTCATTAGGGAAGTATTTCTAAATTCATCAGAAAAGCACAGTATTTCAGATTTGGAAAGGATGTCATCCCCCAAATAGTAATAGCAAAGATTTACATAGTTCTTTAAAGTTTGCAAATGTGATCTTATTTTATCCTCACAACAACCCTGGGAGGTAGGCTGTATTATTATTAACTTATTTTACAAATGAGGAAACTGAGACAGGAGTCATGTGCCCTCTCTGTTTCACCTCCATATGCTCCATGTACCTTCATGGGTTTGATGATGCCTTGGTTCCTGGAAGCATCGAGCTCAATGAAGAAGGTGTCTCTGTATTCTCCCTGGACAATACTGTACTTGGTCATTCGGTTCTGGGGCTCATCAGGGTCTTCGACTGTCAGGGACCCCAGGGCGCTTCCCACTCGGATATCTTCAGGAACCACAAATTTGTAATTTGCTGCTCCACAAAAGAAACATTAGGGAGAGTTTGGTTAATGAGCTGTGCCTCTTAATTTACATTAATTAGATAGATCATTACTTTGCAGGGAATCTGGGTGAATTATGTCCCAGACAACAAAGTCACATAGCTTTAATGTTACAAGTAATCCCTGTTTACAGGTTCCCCAGCACTCTTTTCTTGCACCATAAAGTACTGGGCAAAATTTATACATCTCTCTTGGCCTGGCTTGTTTTTCTTATTCATAAGAGCTGTATGGACAATGTATCATCCTTGGCATTCCTCAGGTCTTCAGATTAAGAAAAGAAGCTCCTTGAGGACTAGGATTAGTTTATTTTTGTCTTTGTATACCTAGAGTTTAGCACAGTGCTAAGTACTTAATGAATGCTCATTGATTGATTGATACCTAGAACCTAGGCATTTGGGATACAATATCAGAAATTAAACAGTCCTTGGAAACCATAATCTATCCACAGTCTCTTGCTCAGATTCCCATGGGAACAACAACATTCATTTAAAAGAGTGTTGGGGCAGTAGTGTATCATGACTTAGTTGGTGACCAGGGTTAGGGCTGGGCTTGGGTTTAGCCTGTAGATTGGATTAGGATTTGGTCTGGGGCTGAACTAAATCTGAGACTGGATTTGAACCCAGGTCTTCCTGACTCCAGGCCCAGTGCTCTATCCACTGAGTCACTGGCCTGGTTTAGGGCTAAGGTTAGAGCTCATCTTAGGGTCCTGACAAGTCTTCCAGAAGATTAGTAGGGCCTGGGATAAGAGTCAGGGAAACAGACCAGACAACTTGTCTTCCCACTGTGGTCAGGAATAAACACAGCCTTAGGGAGATAGGAGCTTATTAAGAGCAGAATGTGGATGATCTCTGAGAACTAAAAAGCCAGATTGGATAAAACTTCCTTAGTCTGGGCTAAAACTTTAGCTCAGGGTGTCCTACATGAGTACAATATACAGTATGTGACCCACCCCCTTCCCATCCTCTTTCTTCCACCCCCTACACCAGCCTTGTTTCTCCAAATATCAACTCACTTTCAGTGAAGATTGGGAAGTTGTCATTGATGTCACTCACAGTGATGACCACTGTAGCTGTGCTGGACTCCCCTTGGAGCCCCGGACCATCTCTGGCTTCCACCACAATCTCATACTTTGACTGCTTTTCTCGATCCAGGTTATTCATGGTCGTAAAGATGGTGCCTAGATAGGGTGAGGAAGAGGGAGGGGAAAAAGGTACCAGAGGAGTAAGAGTTAAGAGTGACCCCCATTCCTTTTAATACCCAAAGACAACTTTAGGACATTGCTTAAATACTTCCTGCCTACAATTAAATACTACCTACATTCATTGCCTTTCTCTTCCCCCCCCCTCCCACCTTTAGCTTCTTTTTTTTGTGTTTTCTTCCATTAGAATGTAAACTCTTTGAGGTCAGGGACTGTCTTTCCTTATATTTGTACATGTATAATGACTAATCCATAATAAAAGCTTACTAAATGCTTGTTTACTGACTTTATTTGAGGCTTTCCCAAACTAGCCAGTGTTTTCCAAGTTGTCTTTGCCTCACTCTGCCACCTCGGGGATACCGTTTTCCTCTGTGGGCTTCATTTCCTTCCTCTATAAAGTGAGGGAAATAGACTGAAATCTCTAAGGTCTCATTAAGTCCCTTTCATCTCTGACATTTTATGTTCCAAAGTCTCTTCCTCCAGTAACATTGCATGTTCCAAGTTCTTCCATTCCATATACTAAGGTAGGTCACTTTTAACTCCAGTATTCTATGTTCCTTCTTTTAATCTACCTTTTAAGGTTCCTTCCAGTTCTAGCATTCTACGATACTTGGGAGAACATGTCAGTCAGTCAATAAACATTTATTAAATACCTATTGTATGTCAGGCATGAGGGAAACAAAACAAAAAAAAAAGCAAAAGACATTGTCATTGTAACAATTTTTCTGTAAAGGCAACAGAGGTGACCAGTAATGGGGCTGGAACCAACCCATCCCCCAGGAGAAGCTTCCTTTAAACCCTAACAATGCTGCCACTGTTCACACCACATACAGATTGCTCTCTGGAGTGATTTTGGCTAGTGATGTGGGTCTGACGGCTGATTCTGTGGTCTTGGCCCAAAAGGTATGCTCTTCCCAACTCGGCTGCACACAAGTCATTAGGAGCTTTATCTGCTACATTGAACCTTTATGCTCCGCAGATCTGTGATTTTGTCCGTGTTGGGATCTAGCACCTTTCTAAAGACTCTTTTGGTCCTAATATTCTGAAACTGTGGGCACTTACTCAGCTGCCACAGATCCCAGACCCTCCATGCCTTCATAGCTGGCTCATTTAGTCTTTGGGTGATAAACCTTTCTGAACTGAAGAAGCATCCAAGGACAAAGGACAACATCCCCACTGAGGAGATTTCAAAGAGTGTGTCTTAGGCTCTGAAGGCCATTCCCAGATTAGATTCCTGGGTAGTGACAGTATTGGTAGAACTGGCATGTCATCTCCTAAGGAGATGTTTTTTGAAGAGGAGCCATGCAGAAGCTCCTTGAGGGCAGGGTACTGTTCATTTTCTTTTTTCCCTAACTCTTATTACTCTGACTGGTATATAGCGGGCACTTGATATATTCTATATCAATATATAACCTATTCTTTTGAATACTTGCTGTTGAATGAATAACCTCCTGCCTGTTTGTAAAAACGAAACCAAGCCGAACCCCAAAAGCCCAACAACCCAAAACAACAACAAAAAGCATGACTACTTTCTGGCCACCTGGAAGTTCTAAGTGGGTACACGTTTGTCATCTTAGGCATGAGAGTGATTGGAAGGGAGGGCAGTGAATAATCATACAAACCAGAGCTGTCGATGGTGAAATACCCTCTGCCATCAACTATATTGTAGGAAACTGAGGCGTGGCCCAAGACAGTAGGGTCATCTGCATCCACTGCTGTGATTCTGGTGACTGAAGTTCCTACAGGGAAAGTCAGACAATAGATAAGAATAACTTTGGGCAGACCCTCGTGCTAATAATTATTATGACAACAATAATGGCAGCTCCCATTCCCAAAGTGCCTTAAGGCTTGCAAAGTATTTTATATATAATGTGAGATTGTGACCTTTGTGATAAAGGCTCTGGGGAGCCACCTGTAAGGGAATCTTAATCACAGAAGACCCTGGGAGTTGTATTTCCCTAATGGATGGATAAGGGAGAGAAGGGAAGCTAACTAGGTTAACTATAACTAACTAACTACTGTGTTTCCCCGATAATAAGACCTATCCCGAAAATAAGCCCTCTCCTTACTGTGTAAGATTCCTCTAAAATAAGCCCTCCCCCGAAAATAAGCCCTATTGAGATTGCTACTGTAGTGAAGGTGATCCCCTGCGCTACATGCAACATTACAGTACCCTCTGTATGCACCGTATCCCTCCCCTTCCCCCGTGAAACGCACGCCGTGCTCTGAGCTGCATCCAATCAGAGCTGCAGCAGTGAGCGTGTCATCCTGTTCTTCCCCAGTGATTTGCTTATTGAATAAAGGTACATTTTTTTGTTCACATTTACCTGTTTATTAAAATTGCTGTCAATGTTCATTAAAATAAGCCCTCCCCTGAAAATAAGCCCTCTGGTGTTTTTCTGGCCAAAAAAATTAGTAAGACAGTGTCTTATTATCGGGGAAACACGGTAACTAACTGTAATGGAAATGCAAATTTAAAGATCTTCCCTGCCCCTAGGCTAAAGTGCACCTGGAGCCTGGGGTGGGAGGCTTGTTTTTCAGTAGATACTTTTTGATTGGCCAGTGGGTCCAAAAGGTTGTTACATTCTCTGAGCCAGGAGAAGGCTATATAAGCCCTGATGTGAGGCTTTGTTTTGGGGGCTCACTTTGAGAAGTGTTCTGTGATTTGATCTGTATTCTGGGAAGCCGTTGTCCAGGGCCCCCCTGACTTTGAAAAACCCAGATGTTGATTTGGTATGGATATGATGGTTGGACAGTTTGGAAACTGTATACTTGATCTGTTTCTCTGTCTTGATAATTCTGTCTGTATACTCTGAAGTCCAGGGTGTTGACCTTTTCCCCCTGAACTAGGTAAACGATACATATCTGACTGATTAAAGTAAGCTTGTTAATCCATTTTGAGTTGCTTTCCTTTATCAAAGCAGATCCAAGAACCTGTGTTGGCAGACACCCTGGGGACGCTTGGGGTGCTTGCCGCTACACTAACTAACTAACTAAAATTAACTTAGGATGAGAGGCCATGATTTCCCTCCTTCCAGGATCTCTTGAGGGGGAGGGGAGAGAGATGACAGGCTTTCACTAGACAATATTGTGACCACAATGGCCATGGTGGTGACAAATTCATTCCCTGTCCTCAAACCTAAGACTTCAAGGGAGACCATTGGAGGTCAGAATTAAAGAGACAAATGTCAAGGTAAAAGACTATTCTTTTACAAAAAATTGTGGGTGTTCACTCAGGTGTCTGGTACACAGGAGGAAAAACAGACCCAGAGTGAGTGTGGGAGAGCTCCTTCCTTCTCATCATCCCCTACCTCACTTTGGAAGGGCACATTCCCTGTCGTCTCCATCAAAGCCTGCATCTGACTCATTCAATCTTATTTCTCAAAAAAAAAAAAAAACCCAACAAAACAAAAAAACCCACACGTAGTTGTTTTCACCTTGCATTTTTCTGATATTCCTTTGTCAGTGGTATGAGGGTCCAGGACAGCTCTGGGAGCCACTTAAAGAGAGAATGACCTTTCCTAGCATCGGGCTGAGATTCCACACCACAGCCCATTGTTACAGAGTTTTCTCTATCAGTGGCAATCATCACAAGTCATTCATATTTCATAACTATAATTTCAAGGGCAGAATTACTAGGAACCTGGGGCTTCTCCATCCATTGGATTGGATCACAAGCCTAAACCTGTTGCGCCTCCTAGTGGTCACATGTCCATGCTCTCCTTTGATTTGGAGATGTCCCTAGCCCTTTCCAGACCTCCTGGTGGAAAGTGTGGAGCATTATTGCTCAGTCTTTGGCTAGGGTTAGGGCTCAGTCTGTGCTTAGAGTTTTATGGCTGTGTTAGGATTAGGGCTCAGTTAGGGGCTTGGTCCGTGGCCAGGATTAGGGTTTTGATCAGAGTTAGGGCTCAGTCTGTTCCAGGGTAGGGCTCAGTCTGGCAGTGTGACAGAAAGTTTTCCTGTGTGTGAGATGTATTGTACAGGATGGGGGGGGGGGGGAAGGGTGGGGTGCGAACCCAACTTTGGCTCCATTCCCGCTGTGCTATCAACAGCTACAGCTGAAGAGCCCAGATGGCTGGCGATGTCCAGGCCAGTCCTGGCAGGACAGGGACTTTGTAGGGTAAGAGATGCCCAGTGTTTGTTGGAATGGCAACTGAGCGCTGTCTCCCTGGCACGTACCTACAGCTGACATCTCTGGCACTGAGCCATTGAGAACTCTCTGTGCAAACACGGGGGCGTTATCATTCACATCATGAACTTTGATCGTGAAGTTGGAGGGAGGCTCCAGGTTCTCGTTGGTGTCTTTGTCCACAATGTATGCAGTGAGGTAATATTCTGATTTCTTCTCCCGGTCCAGCCTCTCAAAAGCATACACATCTCCAGTCTGTTCACTGACTCCAAAGAGTTTGCCTTTGCCGGCCTCGGGCCCTTTGAGAACATACCTGGCATTTTTTCGGTTCACACTTGATGTGATCTAAGGGGAAAAAAAATTCAGGGCACTTAAAATTGATGGGGAGGGGATCTTCTCTCCCTCTGGGTGAAGCTGAGCACATCCTGTGTTTTTTTATTGGTGAACCTTTGTTCACAGCACCCTCAATACCTGAAAATCTCCCCTCCTTTCTCTTCCCCCTCCCCTCCATTTGGTAGAGTTAAAAAAAAAAAGTCTTGAAATAGTCTCAAGTTTGAAACCCCCCACACACACACACACTCTGCTACTTAACTAACTGTGACCTTGGCCCAGTCATTTATCTTTTCTGGGCCTCTGTTTCCTCATTTGTAAGATAAGGGGTTGATCTCTTCCGACTCTAAATCCTATGACATCCCTATGATAATTCATCATATAATTTTCATCATTCAAAACTCAGCTCACATACCACCTGCTTTTCCTGGTCTAATCCTCCACAGATGAAAGTGTTTTTTCCTCTCCGCTCAATTCCCACATCCAGGGAGATATTCACAATCTTTTTTGGAAACCAATCACCTTCCCATCCCTCATCCCCACCCTCTCCCCCATCCTCATCCCCCTCCCATTCCCATTTCCACCCCATCCTCTCCCCTTCTCTTCCTCCTTCCCCTCTCCATCCCTTCAGGAAAGGATGGACAGATAAAATATGGACACTTATTCTTGAAACAGAAAATGTGTCAGGTTGACTGATTGTTCTTATTAAAGATGTAGAGTCAATAGAGCTTTTTAATTAGAATATGCAAATTGGGTCTGGAGTCATAAAATAAATAGCCAGAATACCACTAATGAAAAGGCACATTTACACTAAAGGCTTGGGGAATACATGCTCCTGGGACAGATGGGACCTAAATTCCCCATCTCTCACCCCACAAAGAGAGGCCATTGTGGATCTGAGCAAACAATAGGCACTCAAACAATATTTAGTAAATTGACTTGAAGGATTATTATACAGCAGAGGAAATAGACCTATTTGACCCTAGAGTGTAGAGCTAGGAGAATGGGTGGAAGTCTCAGGGAGGTGAATTTCAGCTTGATAGAAGGAAACATTTCCAATCAATCAGAGCTACCAAAATTAAAATAAAATGACACAATCCTTGCTCTTATGGAGATTATAATTAAATAGGAGGATATGATGTATATAGGAAAAAGTTTAATATAAAATAAGGTGGTCCAGAGGATAGAATGTGGAACTCTGGGTCCAGCAGACCCTAATTTTGAATTTCACTGCTGACAAGTACCACCTGTGTGACTTTGGGCAAGTCATTTAACTGAAGGAGTTAGATTAGATCAGGGGTGGGGAACCTGTGACTTCAAGGCCACAAATGGCCCTTTGATTGAATCTAAGCTTCCCCTTAATAAAAGGATTTATTCTGTAAAACTTGGACTCAGTCAAAAGACTGTACCCAAGGACCTAGAAGGTCACATGTGGCTTCACGGCCATAGGTTCCCCGCTCCCCCCAGACTAGATCTTGTGTCCTGGACCCCCTTGACATTTGGGTGAAGCCTATGGTCTCTTTTTCAGAATAATATTTCTAATTTCACAAGACAAAATACATAGAATTTAAAAGGAAACCAATTATGATGAAACAGTTATCAGAAAATTAAAAATAAAAAGTTCATGGATGACAGGTTAGGCAGTCCTACCACACATGATATCTGAGGCCTTTTTTCAGTTCTACATCTGTAAAGCTATGATCCTATCACGGGGCAAAGGAGAGAGCCCAAAAAAGTACCATGGGAGTACTGGAGGGTGGGGATGGGGAGAGTGGCATTTATTAAACATCTCCTATGTGCCAGGCACTGCATTTAAAAATACTATCACATTTGATGTCTTTTAGTTAGAGGAAAATGGAGAAGGCTTCCTGGAGGTGATGGTGTGGGAGCTGGGCATCGAAGGCCAGTGCATCCTGTTGTCCAAAAGATCCATGCAATGAGTTAGATGTGATCTAGCTTTCAGTAAGCGATCTGCTGCTTTGTTGATCTAATAATGGGCCCGCCCTGGCTGTCTGAAGAAACCGATTAGAAAGCACTTCTTCATGTGGTATGAGTCACTCATGGCACTAATTGCATTCGACCTCATCCTGCTGTGTACCCCTCACCCCTTCCCTAGTTTTGGTAACAGTGTAGGAACTGAGAGAAAGAATTTGACCATTGGGCTTTTTATTGGACAGGAGCCAAGATCCCCTGAGGAAGAAGGGGCCATAGTAATAATAACCATCCATTAGATTAGCAAAAGTGCAATATGAGTTAACAGTGGGATGTTACCTGCTCTCCACTCCTCCACCCGCCCTCCACCCTCCCATGAGCCTAGGGTTGAGAGACATAGTGTCCAGCATGAGGGGAGTGACAACCCTGTGTTGTTTTAGTTAGATCACTACAGAAGTAACATGTACTGTTCTAGTTGTCTCATGAAGGGCAGCTTGGTGGCACAGTGGACAGAGTGCTGGGCCTGGAGTTAGGAAGATTTGTCTTCCAGAGTTCAAATCTGACCTCAGACACTTACTAGCTGTGTGACCCTGGGCAAGTCACTATACCCTGTTCTCCTCAATTTCCTTATCTGTCAAATGAGTTGGAGAAGGAAATGGCAAACCACTCCATTATCTTTGCCAAGAAAACCCCAAATGGGGTCATGAAGAATTGGACATGACCGAACAACAAAAAGATAAGATCCTTATATTAGGGAGGACATATACTAACTATACTAGAGTGAAATAGGAAAAAGGAGACTAGAAATATGAGGGCTCCAGAGCTGGTCATAGGAGGATTGGTTGAAGGGAATATTTCAGGGATACTTAATCAGGAGAGAATACCCAAGGGGAACATGATCTCTTTCTACAACTATTTGAAGGGCTGTCATACACAAGAGGGATTTGTCTTATTGTACTTGGCCACAGAGGACAGAATTAGAAGCAACAGATAGAAATTACAGGATGACTGATTTTACCTTGATGTGATTATAGTGTAGATTTTATCTTTGTCCCATCTGAAGAGTCATGGACCCTGGTGCTTCAAAAGTTAGCCCTACCCATAGAGCTTTAACTGATACAAAAAGAAGCTAAAAGTTAGGGTTAAATGTAAAGGTTAAAAGATTAAATGACATAGGGATGGACCTTGGGAGACAAAAAAAGAAGATTAAGATGGTCCCTGAGATGTAGAGAGAGTCTACTTTGGCCCTTTTCCTGTGAAAAGCCTATTTCTTTGGACAGGAGCAGGCTTATGAGGCAGGTAATGTCAGGAGAAGCTGGTGTCACCAGAGTGGAGGAGCCAATGGACTGGATGATTTGAAAGAGGGTTCAGAGTTTGAATTCAAATCCCTGGTGGCTTCCCTTGAAGAGGGACCAGAGACAGCTAATGCATTACTTGTATTCCCTCAACTGATAAGCATTGACTCTATTGGAAGCTGTGAATGGCATCACATTGGAGAATGTTTGTTCACTCCTGTTGGGAATTGGTTGATGGGAAGTCTATGTACTTGAATGGTATCTGGGAGTTCTTGAGTTCAGAGTGTGCCTACAGACTGTTAAAAGACTGGGAAGAGTTACAGGCATGTAGCCTATGTGGTCTTTGTTTTAATGCATGTTAATTATATTTCTTATTTCTTTGGTCATGAGTGATGAAGAGTAAGTCATGTTTGTGTGGCTGATTCCTTTATGCCATATTCACATAATGAAAGTTCATTGAAATATGCCAGACCAGGATGGAGGCAGAGTTTTCTCAGCACCAAGATTTTAACTGGGTATATCCACATGTCCCATATCCTTAGACTAAAGAAGGGAGCAGCAGCAGCAATAACTCAGGGAAGCTAGGGTTAGAGGCAACAATTCTATAATAGCCAGGTTGTTCTCCTTCGGTATCCTCCGCTATTAAGAGAGTGCAGAGTTGCCCAGGAGAGTTAGAGGATGCAGGCACCTGGGGTATCTTTGTTGAAAAGGGTTATTTAACTGTGCCGCAAAGCCCCCTGGTGGTTGAGTAAGTAATTCCTACCAATGAGATGGATTCCAAAGTGAGCTGGGCTGCCTGAGGAGGTAAAGTAGTGAATTCTGCATTGTGGAGATGTTTAAGCAAAGTAAAGTGGGAGCTACTGTTCAGGTACTGATTGAAGCAGAGGACCTCTGAGATTCCTACCAACTCTGAGATTCTGTGTTTTATGTAATTGGCCCCCCAAATAGAATAGCTTCAGTGTTTTCTGAGCTTAGGAGAGACTGTCCTTGGATTTAGGCTTGGAAAACACCTTAGAAATGACCAATGTGGCAGCATGGACAGAACATTAACTCTCTAGTCAGATGACCTGGATGCAAATTTTACTGTCTTTTTGAGTTTGGGCCAATCACAAACTTCATGGGTCTTAGTCTCTTCATTTGTAAAATAAGAGGGTATGTCTATATGATTTCCTAGGTGGCTTCCAGCTTTAAATTAATGATTCTCTTGCTTTACAGAATAGGAAACCGAGACCAGTTAAGGAGAAGTAACTTGCCCAAGGTTATACAGCACAAATTTAAGGAGAGGGAAATTTGGTTTTTGTATTATCTAGTACCCTTAATATTTGTTGGATTCTGTTAAAGTGTCAGAGTCAGGATTTGAACCCTGTCCTTTAATTTTGAATGCAGTGCTCTTCTCATTCCTCTAGATTACCTCCTACACTGCTGCTCACACCAAGCTGAGTGTGGCATACTGATCTTCCTGCCTTCTCTGCTTATTCAAGGTTTATTCATTTACTTCAAATCCCACCTCCTCCAGGAGGTCTTCCCAGACTAGTTCAATCCATGATGAGTGTGCCTAGCAAAGGCCGTCCTACACTACTTGCTATGGAAGTTATGATTCACATCTTAATGGTTTCTTGCTTCTCTCCCTTGATTGTAACCCTGCCGAGAGCAGGAAACTCTGTAACACTCAATTGCGTAAGTAATTACTGCACTTGGAGTCTGTGTGTCTTTATCTGTGAAATAAGAGGGTTGGAGTCAACGATCACTTCCTACTTTCAACTACAATTCTCAGTGATTGTTCCCATCTTTCCTAGAAGGTCTAGGGTAGTATGGATTGAATAGAAGGGATCCTGGGAAAGCTGTTTGACTTATTGCAGGAGGCACTAGAGATAGTCAACCTCTGAAGGAGAGAACCCTTTACCTTGCCCACATGATGAGGGAGCTTGCCAGGCATCTCCTCCTGGATGTGCATTTGGTTCCAAATCCAGTCTCTCTTAAAACGTGGATGAACATCCTGGACTCCTGAGAGGGGGAGCTTCTGGGGGAAGCCCTCTGCCTCTGCAGAGGCTCTCATCACACTTCTGCAGGCTGCAGCCAGGAAAATGATGAGGATCTGCTTTTCCATCTTCCCGTGACCCACTCAAGTCTATAGAAAAAAGTAAGGACAGATTTAAAAAATAGTAATAAACATTTATAAGCATTTTTGCAAAACATTTTATGAATGTTACATCATTTGATCTTTATAACAACTCTGAGAAGTAGGCTCTATTATCCCCATTTTACAGATAGGAAAATTGAGGCACAGATAGGTTAAGTGTCTTGCCCAGAGTCACATAGCTATTAAGTGTCTGAGGCTGGAATTTGAGTTTGTCTTCCTGAATCCATGCCTAGTGCCTTATCCACGGCACCACCTTGCTTGCTTAATATACCCCCATTGAGCCACCTACCTGCCTAAAAAAAGTTCCATTAACTAAATTAATATTAAATTGAAAATTTTAAATTAAAATATTAAGTAACTACTATAGCTGAGAGGCATTGTACTTGATTCTGAGGGGGAAAAGCCTTTAAAATATATTTCTTCCCCTTCTCCCATTAGACTGTAAACTTTTTGAGAGCAGGGGTCTGTGTCATATCTAGGCTAAAAGAATGAGATATATGCCAACTTTAGGTCCAGGCGAAGTGGGATAAGGGATTTGAGCAAGGAGAGAATTATTTTTGCCAGAATAGTTCAGAGAATGTTGAAGACAGAGATTGTTTTGTTGTCATTATTGTTGTGTTAAATATCTATAGGACTAGCACAATGCCTTGTACACAGTAGACACTTAATAAATTTTTGTTATTTGTTTAGGGGAAGATTCACAGATGAGGCATCTGAGAGGACCCTGAAGCAAGGGGGACAGAATACAACTGATGGAGATGGGGAGTGGGGAAACCTATGTCAGGCATGGAGAAAAGCGTGAGCAAAGAAATAGAGACAGGAGTGGTAAGAATGACAATGGTGGATAGAGAGTAGTCCAGGAGACCCTATAAAGGGTACTAGTTGGGGTGGCTAGGTGGTGCAGTGAATTGAGCACCGGCCTTGGAGTCAGGAGGACCTGAGTTCAAATCCAGCATCAGACACTTACCACTTACTAGCTGTGTGACCTTGGGCAAGTCACTTAACCCCAATTGCCCTGCCTTCCCCCCTCCAAAAAAAAAGATACTAGTATGAGATAAGATTGGGAAGGTAGATCATGCACATATTGTGGACCCTGAATGCCATGACAAGTTTATACTTTACTTGGGAGGAAATTGGAAGCCACTACTTACATATAATTATATATAACTACATAGTATATATAATTATAGAAGATTTTTGAATGGAGGAATAATACAGAGAGAGATCTTGGGTTATTAAATGAAGGATGGATTGGAGAAGAGAGAAGCTAGCAGCAAAGAGACCAGTTGGAAGTCTATTATTAAACTCTAGGTGAAATGAGAAAAAGGCCTGAATCAGAGTGCCATCAGTAGGAATAGATGGGAGAGGGCAGATGCAAGAGATACTGTATGAATAGTTACCACAGGGCTTGGAAGGAGAAGGCAGAGTCAAAGATCATTCCAACATTATCATTTTGAGTGATGTGGAGGACAGAGGTTCCAATAACAGAAATAGAGAAATCAGAAGGAGGAAGGGCGGTAATAGGGGAAAGTGATGGTTTCAGTTTTAGATCCTGAGGGGCTAATGGGACAAAATTAGGCATGAAGAGCCTTCTTCTTTCCTTTAGTTTTGTATGGGTTTAGGCTGATTATGGGAACTTAATTGCTTTCTTTCCTGGGCCTTAATCTTTGTTGCAAAATGACAGACTCAAACCACTTGATGTCCAAGCTCCTTCCCAGCCCTAACATTCTATATTCTAAAGTCCCTTAACATCTTTTGGTTCTCATTGTTTACCTCTTCCTTTTCCCTGATGGATGAATGATTTTGTTTTCCTTATACTGTGAATTTCTATTAAAAAGTGACCCATATTTTGTTTCTGTCCCTTCTCTTTCCTTAAGCTTGTATCTTCCCTCTTCCTTCTCCCTTCCTACCAGAATTCAGGGAGTTAAATTCATTTTCTATTAATTCCACCAAGAGGCTCTGTCTAGGGAACTGACCCCGCATGCCTTGAAGTATGGTCAACAAAGGCCCATGATCCACAAATGTGGAGACGGACGATGAAAAGGTGACTGCTTTTGACTGCTGAGGGAGCCAACCTTGGGAATTATCTAGTGAGTGAGGGTGGTGGTTGTGAGAGCTTTCTGTTGCATCATCCATCCTCCCCTCAATGTGGTGATATACCAGCCTAGTCCTCCCTCATCCCCATCCATAAATGCTTTCAGAAAAGGATCTCTGCTCATTCACACTAAGGTGGGTAATGTCCCAATCCTTCTCAGAAGTGTTTGAAAAGCAATATTATTCTAATTTCTATAGACTGTGACTTCCCATAATCTAAATGGCCCTTTGAGAAACAAACACACCCCATTTTAAAGCTTGGATACTTTCCACTCCTGGATTCACTCTATTTCCTCTCTTAGCATCCATCATAAAGGATTGGCAATGAGGTAGACAGGCATCGCCACTGCCAATTGGCTATTGGGCATTTGGTAGCTCTGGCACGTCTGAATTTTTAAAATTAGGGGTCAGTTCTCCAGAAGGGTCAGGAATTTTTTTTTTAAAAAAGATTATAGGATCACAGGACTTAGATTTAGGAGCAACCTTAGACATCTGCAAGTCTAACCATCTCATTTTACATATGATATTGCTTTCATACACATAGATGAAGGGATTTACAAAAGGTCACACAGGTAGGAAGTAAGGAGCAGATCTGGGATTCTATATTCTGGCCTTCTGACCCCAAATCCAGCATTCTTTTAGTTATAACAGAGACCAGAGAGACCAATTTTGGATTATCTGGAGAGAGAAATCTCTTCCCTTCTGATTGATTACCCAGGGAAGGAACAGATCCATGGCTGTGGCTACCTTGCTCCTCTCAACTCTGGGAATTTTTTCTGGCTAACCTCCCTGCCTGGAATGCTCTCACTCTTCCTCTTGACTGCTAACCTCCCTGGCTTCCTTTAAAGTCCCAACCAAAATCCCACTTTCCACAGGAAGCTTCCCCCACCTCCTCTTAATTCCAGTGCCTCCCCTCTCTTAATTATTTCTAATTTATCATCATCTATATAGTTGTTTCCTTGTTGTCTCCCCTATTAGATCATGAAGACAGAGACTGTCTTTTACTTCTTTTTGTATCTCTATTGCTTAACACAGTGTCTGGCCCATAGTAGGTGCTTAATAAATGTTTGTTGGGTATTGATTTAAAGTTAGAAGGGACTTTAGAGACTATCTCATTCAGCCTCCTTATTTTATAAATGAGGAAACAGAGGCCCAAGAGTATCAGTGGTGGACTTAAAGGTCTTTCTTTCTTTCTTTCTTT
>NW_027185771.1:18787849-18817679 GCF_028583685.1 Petaurus breviceps papuanus
TTCTTTCTTTCTTTCTTTCTTTCTTTCTTTCTTTCTTTCTTTCTTTCCTTCCTTTCTTTCTCTATCCCTCCCTCTTGCTCCTTGAGGTGAATAATGTCATATAGGTTATCCATGTGCAATCATAAAAAACATTTCCATATTAGTCATTTTGTACAAGAAGACTCAAATACAAAATAAAAATGAAAGAAAGACAATGAAAAATAGCATTCTTCAGTCTGCATCCTGACAATATCAGTTCTTTCTCTGGAGCGGATAGCATGCTTCATCACACGTTCTTTGGGATTGTACTGGATCATTGCACTGATGATGTTCTCTCCATTTGACAAATAAGAGGTAGCTTCTAATTTGTTTTGTGACCCTGGGTCTTTGTAGCTCTGTGGTCTTCAGATTCATGACTGGTCAAATAAATGGGTTGCACTATATGGTCTCAGAAGGTTAGAACACCAAAGATAGGAGGGAAGTTAGGACATTTAACATCCTTTCCAGCAATAAAATTTTGTGTTCTGTGGTGCCTTCTAGCTCTGGTGTCCTATCTTCCAAAGTTCTTTCCAGCTCTGAAATTCTATGTTTTAAACCCCTTTTCTGATTTGACATTTTCTCTTCTAGGTTTCCCTCTGACTCTAACATTTTATGATCCCATTTAAGGTCCCTTCTACCTCTGACATTTTATGTTCAAATATTATGTGCTCTCAAGGTACCTCCCCACTCTGACATCCTATGCTCTAAGGGCCCCTCCAGCTTTGAAATTTTATGTGCTAAGGTCCCTCCAAGCTCTAAGGTCTTAAGAACAGTTGAATTAATGCATCTTCCTACCCCATGGAGTGATCAAAATGGCAGCCTTGGCTTCTTTAGCTCAAGCAAGGCTTGTTCTAGTCTAGATCAGAGGTGGGGAACTTATGTCCTTGAGACCACATGCAGCCCTCTAGGTCCTCAAGTGCAGCCCTCTGACTGAATCTGAATGTCACAGAACAAATCCCTGGATTCATTCAAAGGGCCACACTTGAGGACCTAGAGGGCCATGTGTGGCCTCAAGGCCTCAGTTTCCCCACCCCTGGTCTAGACGAATTCATTGACCCAGGGTATAGCCACTGAAGGCTCCTGAATTGTGTTGAAGGAAGATCACCAGGGAAACCTCTGCATCTGCCTGTCATACAATGGCTATTATTGTAAAAGTCCCCCAAACAGCAGTTCTCCCCTACCTGGCTGGCTGGTCTGTGTGAGAGTCAGCGAGCACCAACACTGTTCCAAAGAAAAGTGGGTCCAAGTGGGAGGAAGTCTGAGTAAGGGCAAAGAGCTAAAGCAGGAGATTGCAAACCTTTTGCTGAGAGAATTCTGTGAACTCTTAGTAATGCTATTACATTTGAATGGCGCCAAACTGGCCTCAGGAAGAGCTGACCGTGCCAATTGTTTTCTGAGAAATGTAGAAATAACAGGGGAAGGATGGGGCCACTGGGGCCATTGACTTTTCTTCCCCTGGGAGAGAGCTGTGTCTTGGGCCTGGGGTTTCTACAACAAGACCTGGTCTGAAAGCCAGGAGACCTGGGTTATAGTCTGGACTCTGCTTCTAACTTTTGGTGGGACCTTGGGCAAGATCATTCCCTTTAAGGAGTCTTCATTTCCCTATCTGTAAGAGGAGATAGTTGAACTAGATCTCTAAGGACTCTACTAGCCCTCAGTCCACTATCTAATGGATAAATAACGACTTACATTTACATGGTATTTCATGGTTAAAAAGTGCTTTGTGGACAACACAGAACAACTGTTGAACCTTATTTTAAAGAGAAACTGACATTCAAATAGGTTAAAACCCAGAGTGCATGGAGTAGAGATGCTGTTAGAACGCAGGTGTCCTGATTCCAGATCCAGTGGTCTTGCCAATATATCACGCTATGTCAGTGAATCAAAACAGCGAGCCTTGTGTCAGAAAGATCTGAGTTCAAATCATGTTAGCTGTGTGACCCTGGCAAATCACTTAACCTCCCTCTGCTTCAGTTTCCTCATCTGTAAAATGGGGATAATGAAAGCACCAGTGTGCCAGGGTTGTTGTGAGGATAAAATCACATAATATTCTAAGTCATGCTTCAAACCTCAAAGTGCTCTCTAAATGCTATTATTGTGGTTATGATTATCATTATTCTGGAATGGCAGGGGGTGCTAGGGGTAGGAGAAGATTTTAGAGGACAATAAGGAAGTTCCAATCCCAGCTCAGATACCCCCTCTGGGTCCAATGTTCTTTCTGCTATAGACTTAAGAATGACAGAATTTTAGAATTTGAGAGGTGAAAGGGACATCAGTAGACATTGGGTCCCACCCATACCCTAAAGGAACCCCTGACAAATGATTGTCCAACTTCTGCCTGAAGATGTTGAATGGGGGGGGAGGGTAGGGGGGATGTCCTCTAGAGAATCTTTAGGCTCTGAGCTACTTTCTGCTAGTGTGGGGTAGGCTGAGGGATTGAGGAGAAAAAAGAAAGAAAAAGCCAATGGAAGTGAAACTTGAAACTTCGGTGTAAGAGAGTTCATGGCCCCTGAGAGACGCCACGGAGGCCTGCTTGTCTTGGGAAGTTTTGGTGGCTTTCCCACTGTGAGAAGGACCTTCTCTTTTCTCCTCTGGTACCCCTCCCCCATCCCCAGGGGATTTTAGGCAGCAGCACAGAAGTGCTTACATTTCAGGACTGTTTTAAGGTTTAACAATAACAAATTGCTTTCCTCACAGCTCTTTGAAGTATCCCTTATGCCCCTGTGGGGCATCTAGGTGGCTCAGAGGATAAGAGTGCTGTGTGTGGAGTCAGCAGGACTCATCTTCCTGAGTTCAGATCTGGCCCCAGACCTTCCTAGCTGTGTGACCTTGGGCAAGTCACTTAACCCTGTTTGCCTCAGCTCCTCATCTATAAAATGAGTTGGAGAAGGAAACTGGCGAATCACTCCAGTGTCTTTGTAAAGAAAATCCCAAATAGGGTCACAAAGAATCAGACAGGACTGAAATAACTGAACAATATAATTAATTCCCTTGCATATGTTGTCATCGCCAATTAGAATGTCAGCTCCTTGAGGGCAGGGACTCTTCTTTGCTTCTATTTGTATCTCTAGGACTTAGTACAGAGCCCAGCACATAGTATGCACTCAACAAATGCTTTTTAAAATTCTTTTTTTTCATTCATAAGTAGTGCATTGAGTATGCTATGAGAATGATGCGATTAATATTATGCTCCTTTTGCAGATAATACTAATAATAGTTACTATAGCAATTGATTGGCTCAGTGGATAGAGCACTGGGCTTTGAGTCAGGAAGATTTAATTTCAAATCCACCCTCAGACACTTACTAGCTGTGTGATCCTGGGCAAGTCATTTAACCTCTGTTTGCCTCAGTTTCCTCATCTCTAGAATAGGAATAATAATAACACCTCCCTTTCAGGATTGTTGTGAAGATCAAATGAGAGAATAATTCTAAAGCATTTAATGTAGTGCCTGGCGTATACTGAGCACTATATAAATGTTAGCTATTTTAATATGGCACTTTAAAGTTTGTAAAGCACTTTGATAGTCAAGCTTGTGAGGTATGTGCTATTGTTGTCATTTCATAGATGAGGCAAAAAGGGTTAAGTGACTTGCCCGGGGTCACACAGTTAGTAAGTGGCTGAGGCTGGATTTGAACTCAGGTCTTCCCTGACTCCAGGTCCAACATTCTATCTACTATACTCCCTAACAGATGTAGATCACAAACTGAGCACAATTCCTTCCAACTTGGTGGACTGAGCACAGCTCCCTCCATATTGTGTTAAGTATTAGCTCACTAATTAAAGGACCCTCCTTGTCACATTCCCCTCCCAAATGACCTTTCCACCAGAACATCCTGTCTGTTCAGGCAAACTTCAAAGATTCTCTGATTTTAGGAATCAGTTTTGTCATTCAGGTTAAGGCATCTTCACTAATCAGCCAGCTCTTGCAACATCTCCTCCCAACCCACCTTGGTCTGAAGCCTTATTCTTCCTTTGTGATTTGTGCTTTTGTTCCTTTGGGGAGTCATTGCCCATGTGGATGGGGGTAGGCTAGAGATCTCAATAAACCCCAAGATAAGTTTAATTCTCTGGGATCTTATTATTCCTCTATCATCCACAGAGCAAAATGAGGAAACTGAGGACAGGAAAAAGAAGTGATTTGTCCAGTAAGTAGTGGCTACAGAGATGGATCCCACCATGGATCCCTGGGAAGAGTCAGCTGAAAGCTTAGTCACCATGAATGAGAGAGAGAATTTCCAATTCCAACTGGAATTCCTTCTCTACCCACCAATATCTCACACTCAGGACTTCCAGATCTGAGCTTGTACTTTCCTCCCTAAACATGCCTCTCCTTTTAGCTTCCTTTTGTCCATCTATTGATGACACCATCTTCCTAATCTCAGATTATTAAGATTCTTTTATTTTAATTTTTAAATTAAATTTTTAATTAAAATTAATTAATTTTTTAATTAAGATTACTAAGACTCAGAAATCTCAGAATCAGCACTGATTTCAACTGAATCAACTGTTTTCAACTTCAATTTGTTTTAGCAAATCAACAGATTTCACTGAACCTGGAGTCAGGAGGACCTGAGTTCAATTCTGGCCTCAGACACTTGACACAATTACTAGCCATGTGATTTTGGACAAGTCACTTAACCCCAATTGTCCTCTAAAAAGCAAACAATAAAATAAAATAAACTTCCAAAAAAAAAAAAGAATCAGCTTTGAGTGTTCTGACCACTTCCTTAAGTCCCTTCCCACTTCCTCCTATATCTCCCCCCCCCCAACATTGCCGAATCATGCCATTTTTGTCTCTCTGACACATCTCTGGGATCTGTTTCTTCCTTTTGGCCCATGTAACCATCACCCTAACAGATCCTTGTGAGAAATAATTCATTTAGACCCCTACTCTATTCCAATCAGTATTAATCAGTTTGCTATGATTCCATAGGGGTAGTGATTATAAATTCTGTATATTAGGCCCCAGAGCTGTGAGCTGCAGATTATGTTTGCTTGCTTAATCATAGGAAATGAACTGGAAGCCCTCCACTCTTATTTTTCCTTGTCATGGTGACCAAGTCCAGTGTGGCAGAGGTGACTCAATTACATGGAAAATCTTCCAACTTATTTTTGGACCTCTCCTGTCCATCATGAGCAGGTGACCATCTTATGCCCCTCTTATGACAACATAGTCAGTGGAGATGCCCCATACTTTGTCCACCCCAAGACCCCCCCTGCTGACATGCCATTTCCAGCTGATGCATCATTTCTGGCTCACAAAACAAGGTCTATAGACCAATGGCACTCTGTACTTTGCATAGCCCCTTTAGAGTCTTTGAGTATCAAATCTGGTATCTTATAAAATAAGACCCTAGAAGAATTGGATGCCTCAGATCGTGAGGAAGATCTGAGGTCCACTTCATCAGAGGGGACCATGACCCTTTAATAAAGTGTCACTGACTCAGAGCTGTGCCTCAGTTTCTTTTTTTCTCAGTTTCTTTTATTATAGGTTGGACAATTTTAATCTGCACATCCTCATGGCTTTTGGTCATTGTAATAGCTTTCTAATTATTTGGTCTCCCGGCATTCAGTCCCTCTCCTTTCCACACAACTGTGCCTACATCAGTCTTTCTAAGATTGAGCTGACTGTGTCGCTCTCTGTCTCAGTAAGCGCCTGTGACTCCCTAGGAACTCCAGGTTCAAATGTATACACCTCTGTCTGACATTTTCAAACCTTTCATAACTCTGATCCTAACTTCCTTTCCCACCCTTATTACACATTCTTCCTTTTCACTCGCTGTGTTCTGGGCTATTCCTCAAAGGTTCATGATATCTTTCCTGATCCTCCAAATTTCTAGTACGCATTGCCTTGTACACATTTGGTACCTACCACTATGTACGTGTGGTCTCCCCTGAGAGAGAATAAACTCCTTGAGTGCAGGGATTATGTTTCCTTTTGTCTTTGTATGTAGTAGGTGCCTAATAAATACTTGTTGATTGGATGATTGATTATCCAGGGATGGGGCTGAGGAAGGGCTCATTGAGAAAAAACAACTCAGTTTCTGAGCCCTATGGGGATGAAGGATGTGATTCAGAAAGGTTGTCCAGTCTTATACATACTTAGAGGTACCAATGAAATGTGATTTTGGGAACAATGTGGACATGCCTTGGGATTCCATGTCTGTCTTTTCTGCCATATTTGTGTACCCAAGAGAAGGACTCCCTCACCCCTTTTATCTTTAAATACAGGGGACAGAGTAAGATATGCTACACAAGAGAAAACTCCTTTGAGGGGTCTGCTGTCTATCAACGAACAGTGATAATGACAGTTTATATCTATGATACTTTTACAGTTTTTACAAAGTGTTTTCTACACTGTCCTGTGAAGTAATTAGTGGCAATTTTGTTATTCCTATTTTATAGATGAGAAAACAAATATAGAAAGGTCATAGAATTATAGCTGGAAGGGATAGTAAAAGTCATTGTATACATTGTGTTTAGAGGCAGCTGGTGGCTCAGTGGATAGAGCTGGTCCTGGAGTCAGGGATTGACGGGAGTTCAAATCTGGCCTCAGATACTTGCTAGCTGTGTGACCCTGGGCAAGTCATTTAATCTGCCTCAGTTTCCTCAAATGTATATCATAATAACACCTACCTCCCAGGGTTGTTGTGAGGATAAAATGAGTCAATATTTGTAAAAAGCATTTAGCCTAGTGCCTAGTACATAGTAGGTGCTATAGAAATGCTTATCTCCTACCCTCTTGTTTTATAGTTGAGGACATTGAGATCCAAAGAGGTTCATATAGCTAGTATGTGAATCAGGATTTGAACCTAGGTCTTTCTGTCCCCAAATCCAGCACCTGATTCCCTAACTCGCCCTGTCTTTCTTGCCCATGGTCACATAGTTCATAAATGTTCTAAGATCTGGCTTTTAATCTCAGTTTGAATTTAAATCCAGAGCACTTTCCATTGTTATCCACTGCCTGCCAATTATCAACACATTTAAATTTCACCTCTGCTGACCCATTTATTTGCGAGTGGTGTGTTCATTTAACTTCATCCTCATCAGGGACTGTTAGCACATCTTGCCTGGCACATAACAGGCTTATTGCTTGACTGCCTGACTAGAACAACTAGCCAAGCAATTCAACTTGCTGAGTACAATTTTCACTTTGATCAACTCACAAATCTGATGTGCTAATAGCCCCTGACGTAGACAAGAGACAGCAGTTAGATCAGGAAATGATTCGCTGATTATTGTTGGGCATTAGCCATGGAAGGATTTTGACTTTGACCAAATATAGAAAATCCTTCATATGTTCATTGTGAAAATGCCTTTGTCCATTCAGTCCTTTGTGTCCTATCCCTGGGGCTAAAACAGAAAAGAAATGAATTTAGTTTGACAGCTTTGTCCATTTCCAGCTTCTGTTACACTGTTAGCTCTGATTGAGTCTCTTTGTGTATACATATCCCACCTACACTTAAGGTCTTCAGTCAATAAACATTTATTGAACACCTACTGTGTTCTAGGCACTGTGCTAAATGCTGGGGATACAAAAAGAGGAAAAAAAAAGATCTCTACCCTCCAGCAGCTCACAATAGGTTAAAGATTTGACATGAATCTCTCTTTGGGTTTTGTCTTCACTGGCCCTTAACTACGAATCAAGAAGAAAGGCAGTTTGAAGATAGACGCCTTCAGTGAAAGGGACACAAGACCTCGAGTGAAGCCTAGAGCTTTGGCATTAAGAGGAGTAACTTTTCTGGTGGAAGGAAAGCCAGCCCAATGGGAAATTCACAGAAATTCCTTCATTTTCCCTTCTCCTTCTCTTGCTTTGCCATGATCATTCATCCTGTTCCCATCTGTGGGAATGCTATTCCTCCTGCCTCTCTAGCTCATTCCTTCCTACTAGTCAGTCTCACTGTCTCTGAGAAGTCCCCCCTGACCATCCTAGCTCATAGTGATCTCCCCTTTCTAGAACCATTGGTGTACAGATGTCAGAGTTGGAAGGCACCTTAGAACATAGGGTGTTAGAATAGAGAGTGTTAGATCCAGGAGGAGTCTTAGAACATAGAATGTTAAAATAGAGAGTATAGAATGTTAGAGCTAGGAGGGAACCTAGAACATAATGTTAGATAAGAAAGCCAAGAATGTGGAACTGGGAGAGGCTTAGAACATAGAATGTTAAAATAGAGAATATAGAATGTTAGAGCTGGGAGGGAACCTAGAACCTAGAATAGGAGAATCCTGCTTTCTCTCTCTTTCTCTGTCTGTCTCTCTGTCCCCAAATTACCTTCTATTATAATTCCCTCAGCACATATTTTATCCCCTAAGTGGAAATTAGTTTCCTTGTGGGCAGGGGATATTTAATTTTAATTTTTGTTTTCCTAATGCAGTGCCTTGGGCAGAGTAGATATCTAATTGAAGTGAATTGAATATATATTATTCTAGGGTAAGAGGATTATAGTGTTTAGAGCTGGAAGGAACTTAAGAGATCATCTAATTAAAGTTCCTTTATTTTATAGATAAGGAAACTGAGGCACCCAAAAGGGAAGCTACTTGCCCAAATTCAGACTGGTTGTATGACAGAGCTGAACTTCCTGCCCCAATCGTCTGACCCCAAATTCTCTGGCACCCTATTGCCTCCCAACCCCCAAATCCTCAAATCTCAGTTTGCAGGGCCCTAATAGACCACCATGCCTACATCTTTCTTGATGCAAGAATTCCTTTAACAGTGTCCCCAACAGACCACCCATGCCTACATCTTTCTCGATGCAAGAATTCCTTTGACAGTATCCCCAACAAATTCTCATGTAGACTCTACTTGGATACCTTCAGCGCTGGGCAGTTTCCTGCATCATGAAGCACAATCTACTCTGTCTTCTAAAAATTCTAATCATTTCCAGGTTCTTATTTGCCTTGGTCTGAAATCTACGTCCCTGTAACTTTCCCCTATTCACCCTGATTTCCTATAGATCCCCAATCTTTCCTTTACAGCACACTGCCACCATGTTCCCCGCAAAGACAAAAGCAAACGGATACACACCGATTGTGAGTGCACACTCTCTTCTCTACTGGAATCAAGTGACAGCAATGTTCTAATCAACCCAGCGGCTGCCCCTTCCATCTTAATTAAAGGCAAGAAGCAGACTGTTGGAACTAAAGCATGAAAAAAAAGGCTTCCCAGGGAGAAGGGTCAGTACTTGGATGGAGGGGCGGGAATTAACTTTGGCAGAACCGGAGGAATGATCCTAGGTGGGAGTATGTACACACCCCACTGTCTTCCCCAACCCTCCCAGTGCAGCTGTGTGAAACCATTTCCCATTGGCCTCTGGACTCTCCCCATGGAGATCCCCTCAGAGAACTCCATGGAGCTGGGGTTTCCAGGTTCAGGAGTTAGGAGGCCAACAGGAAGAGATAACAGAACATGTTTTTGTTTTGGGCCTGTGGTGAGAGGGGAAGGGCCTCAGCCACTCCCCTGTAGTCTCTGATGAGTAATTATGCTTGTAATCATCACCCCCATTCCTACAGCACTTGAAAGTTTACAAAGCATGTTCCTTATGACAAACCTGTGAGGTAGTTGGGGCAGATATTATTAACTCTGTTTAATGGGGAGACTGAGGCTCAGAAAGGGGAAAGAAATCATCCCAAGTCAATGGTAGAGTCAGAAATAGATCCTCTACCCTCAAGGGAGTCCTGTCTCCAAAGGATTCTTCTGTCATGTGGGCAGAGGAGAGAGATATTTTTGAGGAGGCTTGCATTTTAGGCACTTAAGGCACATGAACCTTAAAACTTCATGTAAATGGGAGTCATTTTAAAATATTCTTCCCTAGTATGGATGGATGCTGAGCCCTAGGACTGTATTATTAGATATTTAGGGAGATGACTTTATTTTCCCAGGCCATTGAGGGGCAGATTTCTCTTCTTCCTTCCTCTTCCTCTTTATAGACAGAATCCTAGAATTAGTTTTAACTTATATTGGAGCAGGCTTCCCTTCTTCAACATCTCTACCAAGTGGTCATCCAGACTATTCTTAAAGATGTCTGCTGATGGGGAGTTCACTACCTTCTAAACCTGTCCTACTTTGGGTCAACTCTGATACTGAGTCTGATTGGGCCAGAGCTATAACCAGGGTGGTGTAAGAGTGACATTGCCCTAGGACACCCAAATCTAGAGGGTGCTGACAGCATTTCCTTCAGCATCATAGAAACAGCCCAACTTAACATCTAGTCACCAGAATAATTAGTTTCAAACATTCATTTCTTGATTTTTCTCTCTCTTTCCTCCCAGCAATGGTGGTAGGGGATACAATCTCAGAAGCACTGGTTTCCCCAGAAACAACATTGGGCTATTCTCAGGGTCTTTTTGCCCCTGGGTCTTTGTTTCCTTGTTTTGGCCTGGTATACTTGAGTCTCTAACCAGTCTCTATCCTTATCAGGTCTTAAGACCCAGGATCTCTTCCCTAGCCTCTCATAAAAAGTAGATTTGCAAGTATACTTCTTGTCTATCGCCCCTTGCCTTAGATGTGTTCAGAGTGATCTAGAGCCAGGAAGACCCGAGTTAAAATTGGCCTGTGTGATCCTGGGCAAGTCACTTAACTTTTGTCTGCCTCAGTTTCTTCAAATGTAAAATGGGGATAATAATATCAAGGTTAACCTTGAAGGGTTGTTGTGAGGATCAAATCAGTTGTGTGTGTGTGTGTGTGTGTGTGTGTGTGTGTGTGTGGTGTGTGTATGGATATGAAAGGTGCTTAGCACAGTGCCTGGCACATAGTAGGTGATTATATATGTATACACACATATCATATGTATTATATATATACATATATAATATAGTAGGTGATTTTATATAGATATACATCACACACATATTTATATACACACATATGTATGTATATATGTGTGCATACACACATATAACAGGTGTTTTATAGTGTGTGTGCATAGTAGGTGATTACATATAGAGTATACATGCATATATGTATGTATACACACACACACACACTTATTCCCTTCTTTTTCTTGGATGCCAAAATTTTTAGTTATACCTTTGGACCTAATTTTTAGAAAGTTTTTTCTTATGCCAAATCCAAATTTGCTTTCCCATAGCTTCTGTTCAGACCACCACTACCCTGAACAAGTCCCTTATCCTCCCAGGTGGACCACCTGAGACAACTCTCTGAGATGATAATTTGTAGGACAGCTTACCATCTGCACTGGTAAGAAAGAGTTTCCTCAATGGGACTTCTACAAATCTATTGCTAGAGACCCATCATGTTCTGTGGTCCCTGATTCATCGGGAGTTCATGACCTCCCATTCAATCAGGCCACAAAATGGGCCCTATTTTGACCAATCAATCAGAAGTGGACCAGTTGAGTTCTTGGTCCTCCTCCTTCAGCAGTTGGGAAGGAATCCACCCAACTTAATTTTGGCTCCTCGTGTTTACACTGTTGAATCATCCAAGCGCAGGAGTGTCAGGAAAGGTGTGCAAAGGAAGAACAAATCATTTCACTATTCACCTTCCATTCATCTTTATCCTATAATGGAGTGCACTGGATTTGAAGTCCAGCAGTCTGGGTTGAAATCCTAACCCTGTCACTTACTACCGAAGTGAATGTGGACAAGTCAATGTATCTCTCTGAGCTTGATGCTGCCTCCCTGAACGTGAATGCTCATTTCTTTTTTTACTTCTGCCTTGACTCCTTCAAAGTTCAACTCAGGTACTACCTCCTTCTACAGCAGGGGTTCTTACCTTTTTTCATAGACTTCTTTGGAGGCCTGGTGAAGCCTATGGACCCCTTCTCAGAATGATGGCTTTAAACTCATAACGTAAGATACATAGGATTACAAAGGAAATCAATTATATGGGAAATAGAGATGGGACCCGCTGAAACAGGGGTCCGTGGGTCCCAGATTAAGAACTCCTGTACTAGAGGCCTTCCCTGATTCCTCTCCCCCATGCCTAAGCTGCTAGAACTCCCTTAAACTACTGAGTATTTTATTTTGTACACATTGTGCTTCTACTTAAATGGATAGATGTTGTTTATCCTGATAGAATGTAAGTTCCTTGAGGGCAGGCACTGGCTATTTCTTTCACTGTCTATCACTATAGCACAGGACCCTTACACTTGGCCCTGGTTAAGCCATACCTGGAGAATGATTGCTGAGTGTTAGGTACAAGGTAAGCACTAAATGAATACTGTTCATTGATGGATTAATTGATATAAAAGGGTGTTGCTAACACATGCATTGCTTCCTTCACAAGGATGTCAAAAAGAAAAAAAAAACTTTGTAAACCTTAAAGTGCCACAGAATTGTGTTTCTATCATTAATAATAATAACCCAGGCTTAACTCAAGGCCTGTCTTCTGCATGAAATTTTCTCTCATACCTTTAGGCCCCCATCATCTCCTTCTTTGCTCAATTTTTAGAGAACTGAGGTTATACAGACTGTTGATAAACAATTATGAGAGTTCACATATTTATGGCACTTAGTTTATAAAATGCTTTCCTTACAAACAGCTCTTGAAACATTTAAGAGCTTACATCGTGGCAGGGGAACCAAGATATGGAACAATTAAAGGTTCTTTTCAGTGGCTTGCTGTTGCCTTGGGGATAAAATACAGATTCCTCAACCTTGCATTTAAAACTCCCCAATTTGGTTCTCTATGCCTTTCTAGACTTATTTCATGCTATTCTATCTTTGTGCATTCCTATTTAAGCCAAACTGTGAGTTTCTGAACTCACCATTCCATCACCAACCGCCATATTTATGCATAGACTGTCCCCTATGCCTGAATGCACTCTCTTTACTTCCATCTCTTAGTATCTTTTAGAACCCTTCCATCCTGTCTCCCTTCCCTCCATTTCCCTCACTTCCTTCTTCCTTCCCGCCCTCCCTCCCTTCTTTCCTCCCTCCCTTCCTTCCTTCCTTCCTTCCTTCCTTCCTTCCTTCCTTCCTCCTTCCTTCTTTCTTCGTTTCCTTCCTCCCTCCTTCCTTCTTCCTTCGTTACCTTCCTCCCTCCTTCCTTCCCTCCTTCCTTCCCTCCTTCCTTTTTTCCTTCCTTCCTTCCTTCCTTCCTTCCTTCCTTCCTTCCTTCCTTCCTTCCTTCCTTCCTTCCTTCCTTCCTTCCTTCCTTCCTTCCTTCCATCTTCCTGATCCTAAGTGTAGTGGTATACCCATCATCTAACCCTGCCTATCTTTTTTCTGACCCTACCTCCCCATTTGTTAGTGTTCTCTCTCTCTTGAAATTACTTTGTATTTGCATAAAATGTGGAAGCATTGTACTCCTTAGTGGAATATAAACTCTTTGAAGGAAGGGGCTATTTAAAAAAAATTATGCCCAGTGCCTTAGACATTACCTTGACATAGTAAGCATTTAATTAGTCTTTGCTGAAATGAAATGATGCAAGATATCATATACTTAAAAGTAGGGTCTTAGATGCATCATTACATATAGAGTTATAGAATCATGGAATCTCACTGTAGGGGAACACTCCACTGCCATGGACTCAGTGGTCCAGGTACTAGTCAATTCATCCTCAATGAATTTGTGATATTATTGATGTGGGGGTACTCCTTCCAGTGATGGACTTCTGTCCTTGCCTTTCTATCCTGTGCATTTCTTGTCCATGCCCTCTGATTAATCCACGACAATGGGTATGCTCAACACTCTGGAGGCTTTCCTCTAATTCCATTGACATTATATGGATGCCAGTCTACACTTGAATCCTTTTAACATCTCTAACATATAACCATCTAGGCTGGTCTTGAAAATCTTCATCCCAAAGGAGCCAATTCCATTTTTGGACTGCTCTAACTTTCTTGATCCAATAGTCTAATGGATCCTTGACATCCACCATGAGGAGATTGACAGATTGTTGTGCATGGTGGATACAGCACTAGACATTATTCTAGACATTGTCAGGAAGATCTGGATTCCAATCCCATCTAAGCCATTTATTAGCTGTGTTGTTATTCAGTCATGTCTGATTCTTCATGACCCTATAGACCATACTATTCATGGGGTTTTCTAGGCAAAAATACTGGAGTGGTTGGCCATTTCCTTCTCCGGTGGATTAAGACAAATGGAAGTTGAGTGACTTGCCCAGGGTCACACAGCTAATTTCTGAGCCTGGATTTGAACTCAGATCTTCCTGACTCTAGGCACAGTGCTCTATCTACTGAGCCACCAGCTGCCTCTTACTAACTGTATGACCCTAGGCAAATCACTTAACCTCTCTGTGACTTGTTTTTCTTATTTGTAAAATGAAGGGACTAGACTTGATAGCCTCCAAAGTCTCTTTCAGATCTAAATCCATGATCATATCATCCTATGCCAAATTCAATACATCCATACTGACCCATCATGCACAACTTAGATCCATATCTTCCTATAAGTTTGACCCAGGAGATTCACTCAATATGCTGGAGTCCTTTCTCCAGTTCTGGCACTATGAGCTATCTGTTGCTCAGCCTAGGTTTGTTATGGGACTGGCCCACATTTTCCCAGTGAGGCGTTTCTCTGCTGACATCCTTTGCCCTGACTTTCTTGCTCATGCCCACCATGTACTTCCACACTGCCTTTTGGTTGATCCTCAATTTAAATTCTTCAGAGACTCTAGTGTTCCCTATCACAGACAAACACTGCAAATGGACCAAGAACTGGGTTCAGGACTCAACAGGAGCCCTCCTAGTCTACATAACTGCAGATGGTAGTTACAGTAAAATGCTTGTAGAATGAATTAGTGAGAGGGTTGTATTGCCTCTGGGAAAGTATAAAGTGTTTTTTAATGACCCCAAGTTTCTCTCTGAAACAAGGGCCCATCTTTTAAAAGTTTTGCAATGATGCCCTGTGGCTGCAGATCATGGGATTTTCTTACAATGGGACTAAATCAGACTTTCTACACTTTATACAATTAGTTGGAATGGTGCAAAACTAAGCCTTCTTTCACATGACCAGTTGTTATAAGGATCATATGATGTAAGTTATGGAAAGTGGTAGATGACCACTTAACAATCCTGGCTGCCCTCCTCTGAATGTATTCTAGTTTGCCAATATCTTCCTAAAATGTTGTACCGTTTTTTTTTTTTTTTTGCTTTTTTTTGGAGGGCAGTTGGGGTTAAGCAATTTGCCCTAGGTCACATGGCTAGTTTTTTGTGTTAAGTGTCTGAGGCCTCCTGACTCCAGGGCTGGTGCTCTATTCACTGTGCCACCTAGCCACCTTGTACTAATTTTTAAAGAAGGAAAGAGGGTAGAGTCTTCAAACCTGGTTCTCTAGGTCTGCAACCTGGATATCACCCTGGATGTCTCACTCTTCCTCACCCTCCATATCCAATCAATTGCCATCTTGATTTTAACCTCTATAATATCTCTCACATCCATCCTCTTGTCTCCACTCACATGGCCACTAACCCTGTTTAGGTTCTTAATCACTTCTCACCTGGACTATCTCAACAGTCTCGTAATGGGTGTCCCTACCTCAAATCTCTTCTTCTGTAGTCCCTCCTGCATACAGCTGCACAAGTGATTTTCCTGAAGCACAAGTATGACCATGTCACTACCCTGCTCCATAAACTCCAATGGTTCTTCCTTATCATCCCTAGGATTAAACATGGATCCCTTTGTCATTTAAAGGAAGGAAGCAAGCATTTACTGGGTGCCAGACACTATGCTAAGTGGGTTACAAATTTTATCTCATTTGATCCTCACCCTGGGGGTAGAAATTGAAACAAATAGAGGTAAAGTGACTTGGGTAGGGTTACACAGCTAGTCTTATGCTGAGGTTAAATTTGAGCTCAGGTCTTTCTGATTCCAGGCCAAATGCTGTATTCAATGCCTAATTGTCCTTCACAACCTAGCTTCAACCTGTCTTTCCAGTCTAATTATACATTACTTCCCTTCACATATCCTAAAGTCTAGCACAACTGGCCTGAGTGGGCTTACCTATCTCACTAAATTCCACCTCCCAATCTTTTTGCTTTGTGTAGACTTTTTCCCCATGCCCAATCCTTGTTTCCACTTCTTAGAAGCCATTGCTTCCTTTAAAGCTTGTCCCAAATACCACTTCCTATATTAGATCTTTCCTGATTCTCTGAGATGCCAGTATCTCTCTTCTAAAATGATCATGGATTTATTCCATATCTGTATCATTTTGTATACATTGTCTGCCCTGATAGAGTGCAAGCTCCTTCAGGCTAAAGATTGTCTCATTTTTGTCTTTGTATGCTCAGTGTCTAGCATATCAGTGTCTGATAAAAGTTTGCTGACTGAATATTTATTGGTAAGCTTGATTTTGATTCTTAGAAAAATTCTAGACCTATTGTTAAAGGAATGGTTTATAAGTACTTGGAAAAGGGTGGAGTGATTACTCCAGGTTCAATAAGAATAAGTCATTTCCACTCAACCTTATTTCTTTTTTTTTTTTTTTGGTAGGATTACTGGGTTACCAAGTTCCGGGAATGCTATAGACATTGCATATCTAAATTTACAAGGCATTTGACAGTCTTTCATGGTATACTTATTTCCTTGATGGAGAGATGTTGGTTTCATGGTAGCACTGTTAAGTTGATTTGAAATTGATTGATTAACCAGACCTAAGGAGTGGTAATTAATAGCACGATATCAAACAGAATGGGGGTTTCTATTGGATCACTTCTAGGATCTGTCCTTGATTCTATTCTGTTTAATATTTTTGTAAATGACCTGGATGAAGGGGAGGGATAAGGGTGGGATAGGAGAACAAGTATTTATATAGTACCAGACTGAAGTCGGTATTCCTGGGATCAATGGACTTTGAGACAAGGGCCCATCTTTATTGAGTACCAATAATCTTCTGATGATGCTCTATGGCTGCAGATCATGGGATTTCCTTGTTGCTGTTGTTTCTGTTCAGTCACGTCCAACTCTTTGTGACCCCATTTGGGATTTTCTCGGCCAAGATACTGGGGTGGTTTAACATTTTGTCTCCAGCTCATTTTACAGATGAGGAAACTGAGGCAGACAGAGGTTAAGGGGCTTTCCCAGTGTCACCCAGCTAGGAAGTGTCTGAGGCTGGATTGGACAGGTCTTCCTGGCTCCAGGTTTGATGCTCTTTTCATTGAGCAATCTTGCTGGATTTCCTTACAATGTGACTAAACCCAACTTTCTGTGTCTTGTGCAATTACTCCAAGTAAAACAAGTCTCAACCCTTTTTCACATGACCAGCCCTTGAAGGCAACTAATGTGTTCTTCTCCAGCTCCTTCCACCAATTTTCACAACAGTCATTCACATTTTTTCACTCTTTAGGGGAAGAAGTGCATTTATTATAGTGGAAATGGACCTGGAAGAATCGTAAGAGTAATGGGTTCAAACCCTGTGACCATGACCAAATTACTTAGTGTCTCTGAGCCTCAGTTTTCTCATCCATGAGATAGGAATAATCTAAAAATATCTGTAGCATCTATTAAGATGAAGCTTAATAGGGAAAAATGTCCTATACTTGAGCTTTAAAAAATCAACCCCAAAAGTACAAGCATGAAAAAAGTGTGGCAAGATAGCATTCTGTGGGGAAAATCTGGTGGTTTTAGTGGACTTCAGGGTCAATATGGATCAACAGTGTGATTTGGCAGCCCAAAAAGTAAATGCTATCCTTGGCCTCAGAAAGAGAGGTACAGTATCCACTACTGGGAAGGTGAAGATCCTACTGTCTTTTGCTCAAGTTGATCCATATTTGAAGAATCATATTTAGACCTGGACAACACATTTTGCTTTTTTTTTTTTTGGAGGGCAGTTGGGGTTAAGTGACTTGCCCAAAGTCACACAGCTAGGAAGTGATTTGAACTAGACTTGAACTCAGATCCTTCTGACTCCAGGGCCGGTGCTCTATTCACTGTACCACCTAGCTGCCCCTGGACAACACATTTTTGGAAGGACATTGAAAAAGAACACTGTGTCTTGAGGGGGGGTGACCAGGATTTTGGGGGAGACAGAGGTCCTACCGTATGAGGATCCACTGAAGGAACTGGGGATCCTGGATAAGAAAATAATATAGTAGACTGTCAAGTATTTGCAAGGTCGTTGTGCAGTAGATAAAATAGCTTTGTTCTGCTTTGCCACAAAATGGCAGAACAAGGAGCAATGGATGGAATAACCTTGGATGAGGTTATCTCTTAAGTTCATATTTTAGTAAATTCTATGATTTTATGAATTATAAAGGGGTAAGTTTCTCTCTCAATACAAGAAGAACTTCCTTACATTTTGAACCACAAGTAGAATGGGCTGCCTTGGGAAATAGAGGGATTTCCATTATTGGAATTCTTTAAGGGCATGACCATTTTGGGGGGCTGTTGGAGGATATAGAGGGAATTCCTATTCAGATGTGGTTTGGACCTCTGATATAATGGCAGCTAGGTGGTGCCATTGCAAGTGGATAGAGTGTTTTACTTGGAGTCAGGAAGACTCATTGATCTTCCTGAGTTCAAATCTGGCCTCTGATACTTATTAGGTATATGACCCTGGGCAAGTCACTTAACCTTTATTTGCCTTATTTCCTCATTTGTCAAATGAACTGGAGGGGGAAATGGCAAACCATTTCAATATCTTTACCAAGAAAACACCAAATGGAGTCAAAAAGAATTGGACACGAATGAAAAAAAAATTACTCAACAACACCTCTGATGTCCCTTCCAAGTCTGAGAATTTGCAATTCTATGATTGATTTTGCCATTGTATAAACAGCCCAGCATGGAGGGCCAAGGCTTTTCTCCTCTCAGCTTGCCTTCCATCCATCTACTGTTTTTATCTTGTAGACACCTAGTTATTTTCATTGCTTCCCCCAGTAGAGTCTAAGCTCCATGAGGACAGGGCTTCTTTTTGCCTTTCATTGTATTTTCAATATTCAGCACAGTGCCTGACACATAGTAAGTGCTTACAATGCTTGTCCACTGACTGATTTGGCTGTTGCTCCCTGTTGTTACTGGAAAGAGAGGAGGGAAAGTCCAAAATTCAGATACCAGCAGTGGGCAAAGAAAACAACCAACTGATAAAATGGATTTTTATTTGACTCTTGCTACCTTGACCAGCTTTTCCACCTGAGAATCATCTCTCATCTCCTAGTCTGTCTCAGCAAAGGACCATGAGTCATTGGGGCTTCTAAGTTTAAAACTAAACATGCCTCCTCCTGCTTTCCTGTTTTTCACATCCTGCTTTTGTTTCAGCAAAACAATCATCCAGGTTGGTCCTGCCTGGCTCTTCTAAACTTAACCCTCTCAGGGAAACTTGCTGACAGCCCAAACAAAGCCACCGAGAGACCAGATGGTCTCTTGTAAGTAGGTAACTGTGGTTATTGGTCTTAAAAAAGACTCCTCTGTTCTTGTTCGAGAGGATGGTTAATTTAGAGCATAGCAGATTCAGCAGTTCTGAGTACACCCTGATGAACCAAAAGTAAACAGACAGTTTTCTAGTTAAAACACAGAGAAAAGCTGGGAAGGAAGGCAAGAAAGGAGAAAAGCCAGGTAAGCAATATGGCGTAGGAAAGGAGGAAATGGAGGAGAGGAAGAAAGGAAAGAGGAGGTAGAACAAATCTCAGTAACAATTCTTTAATTCCTTTTTATATTTTCCATTATTATTTCATCTCATTTAATTCTGCATTATTCCATAAATGAATCATTTGATAGAGTGTTAGGCTTGGAGTCAGGAAGACCTGAGTTCAAATCTAGTCCTAGACACTTACTAACTGTGTGACCCTGGCCAAGTGACTTAATGCTTTTAGCCTCTGTTTCATGACCCAAATTGTGTCATAAAGAATCATACATGACTGAAATGACTGAACAACAAAGCCTCTGTTTCTCATCTATAAAATGGAGATAAGAATAGCACCTGTTTCACAGGGTTGCAGTAAGGAACCACATAATACATGTAAAGAAAGTGATAATTGAAAGTTAGCTTTTATTATTATTTCCTTTCCTGATATAATAATAAGGGACAGCTAGATGGCTCACTGGATAGAGCACTGGGCCTGGAGTCAGGAAGACCTGCTGAGTTCAAATCTGGTCTCAGACATTTCCTAGCTGTGTGACCTTGGCCAAGTCATTTAACCTCTGTTTGCCTTAATCCTCCAGAGAAGGAAATAGTAAACTACCCCCAGGATCTTTTCCAAGAAAATCCCACTGACAGTATGATCCACCATGTCACAAAGAATTAGAATCTACTGAACAATATATAATAATCACAAGAGTAATAATGCTAGCTATCATTTATACAGCATGTGCTGTGTGCTAGACACTGTGCTAAGCACTTTAAACATATCTCATCTGATTCTCACAACAGCCCTGAGAGAAGGCACTGTTTTTATCCTTATTTTACAATTGAGGAAACTGAGGTAGAAGAGGTTAAGTGACTTGTCTGAGGTCATGCAACTAGTGAGTATCTGAGGCTGGATTCCAGTATTCCTGACTCCAGGCCTGGCCCCCTATCCACTGTGCTAGCTATCAGAACACCATCTTCTAGTCGGTGTACTAGGCAGATCTCGGAGTGCTGGGCTTGGACCCGGAAGACCTGCATTTGATTCCTCCCTCAGATATTTAATAGCTGTTTGATCATGGGCAGGTGGTTTAAACTGTCAGAGCCTCTGTTCTCTCCTCTGTAAAAATGCAGCGACAATACTCTGCCAACCTTATTGGCTCATTGCAAGGAAGGGATTTTTGCAAACTTTAACCCATATTTTCAATTATTATTATTCTTACTTTTCATTTCATACTAACCTAACCCACTCCATCTTACTTAGTCCTATCCTGTCCTATCCTCCCCCATTCTATTTCATTCTATCTCACAGGACCAGAGGATTAAAAATTGAATGGACCCTTAGAGATTATTTTAGGCAGCACTTTTCTTATTTTTCATGAAAGACATTAGAAATCTGGGAAATGACTTGCCCATAGTTATATATATATGTACACACATACACATATACAATATAATATATACATATACACATATATGTATACGTGTATGTGTGTATATGCACACATATATACACGTATGTATGCATATATGCCTGTATCCCAGGCACTTTGGTGATACTACTGGTGAAACGGTTTGCCCACTTTGGGCTTGAACTCTGTGCTCATGTTCACTATTTCAGCTTGCAATCAGACCTCTCAGAAGCAGGATAAAGCCCATAGAGTGTGTCCTCGGAAGCCTCCCCTCCCTTGGCTTCCTGTGGTCCTCTCTCTCCTCCTGCCCCTTCAGCACTGTCCCCAGCCCAGAGCCCAGTGAGCTGCTTTTTCTGCCCCTATCCTGGTCCCACCAGAATTGCTGTCCTTTTGGATCCCTGCTCCTGGCTACCTCTCATTTAAATAGGATGTAAGGTCTGCAAGGGGCCTGGCACTACTAATCCGGCCGTCTTGTATATTTCACTTTAAAGCTTGCAAAGCACGTGCCTTCTTGCACTCCTATGAGGTAGGCAGGGCAAGTGTTATTTTACAGAGAGGGAGAGGAAGAGATGATGACAGGCTGGTCATATGGTATGAATGGGGAAAGCTGGAGTCCCCTGCTGATACCCTCCTGATGTCAGGAGAAAGTGAAGGTTTCCAGGACAGTGGGTGGAGCCCCTGTGGGGAACAGGAGGGCGGGGCAAGAGTCACTCAGGATGAGTAGGGGGAGAGGGGGGAGCCGAAGGGGGAGAGACTCCCAAATGGATGAGTTCATAGATCCATTTTGAGAGAGAAGAGAAATTGGAGATCTGAGACCCTCATTCACACTGAGACTCTGCCTGAGAAGAACTTAATATCCATTCCTTTATATGACCTCCATTTGGGGTTTTAAAGCTGCATACAACCTATATCAAATTGCTTGCCTTCTCAATAAGGAAAGGAGGGGAGGGAGGGGAAAGGGGAGAGAGAGAGGGAAAGAACTTCGAACCCCCAAATAAAAAAAAACAAGTTTAAAAATTTGCTTTTCAGTGTAATTGGGGAAAAATAAAATACTGAATTTTTTAAAAAGAGGGCGCTCAGGGAGGTGATGATCATGATAGCTTACCTTGACATAGATCTCTATAGCCTACAGAGTACTTTTCTCACAACAACCTTGGGAGGTAGTGATCAAGAATTATTATTCCCATTTCCATAGATGAGGAGACTGAGGCTCTGATAACCAGATCACATAGCTGATGAATAACGAGACTTGGGCTTCTTGACAACAGATCTAATATCTTTTAATACTGCCCCATGCCTCTTTGGTCCTACAGATGGACTCTCTAATGACAGAATTTCAGAGGTGTTAGTAATAGCTAATAATAAGTTACTAACATTTATATAGCACTATGTATACATATATATTATTAATTAAATATAATAACTACATATAATCATTAATTATATATGAGATTGTACATTATATATAATTAATGATTATATATAAATATATATATATGATATATATTTATATAGTATAATGTGCCAGACATTATGCTTAGCCCTTTATATTAATTATCTCATTTGGTCTTCACAACAACTTTGGGAGGTAGGTGCTATGTTTAACTCTATTTTACAGATGAAGAAACTGAAACAAACAGGGGAAGTGACTTGTCCAGGGTCACACAGCTGGACAATGGCAGAGGCTGGATTTGAACTCCGCTCTGTTCTTCCTGACTCCAGGGTGGGTTCTCTATCCATTGCACCTCTTAGTTTTAGTAGGCAGGTGGGAGATGTCCCTTTTCTGGGCAGGGAGTGGAGGTGGAATGGTCTTTTCACTGTGTCCTACAATTTATCCCACACACCTTACTGCATGTATATAATCTTGACCCGAGGACAACATTAGCTTTCTAAAGGGTTTTGATTCATTTGTGTCACCAGATGTTTGGATGATGGTAAAGGGAATCTCAGAAACCACAGACCTAGAGTTAAAGGAATCTTGGAATCCATCTCATGCAATCTACTCGTAGTTCCTCAGATGAGGAAGATTGAGACCCAGAGCAGTGAATTCACACAGGTAGTAAATGTCAGAGGTAGGGCTTGAACACGCTTTCTCTGACCTCAGAGTTAGTGCTCTTTGACCTACATTATGTTGTCTCCTCTCCCTCAGTACACTGAAGCTCAGAAAGAGTAAGTCATTTGTCTGAGGTCCTTCAGTGACTGTGAAAGAAGTGAGACCAAAACCCAGAACTCCTGACTCTTGGGCCACCAGGCTTCCGCCATTCCACAGAGCTTTTTTCTTCCTTTAAGTGACAAAGAGCTCCTCAGAAAACTTTAGTTTTTCTCTGGTTTTGTATCTTCTTTTACTTTTTAAACACACACACACACATACATACACACATACACACGCAAAACAACAACCACAACAACCACAGAAACCACCGGCCAGAACAATGCCCCAAAGGGCCAGAACTGCCCATTCATGTTCTGAGTATTTACATTGCAGGCACATGACTCAGGGAGGTGTCTCATTTCCTATTTTTGGGTCATATAGTCATAGATTCATAGACTGATAGAGTTGGAAGAAACCATAGAGGACATTCAGTCCAACCCATTCCTTCATTTTACAGATGGGGAAACTGAGGACCAGAATGGGGAAATGACTTTGCCATGGCCACACAGTGAATTGGTGTAGGGTTGGGATTCTAATTATATACTTCAGTCCCTGACCCAGGGTCCTTGCCACTACAATTATAATTTTTCCCGATTGAACTTGGTGAAAATTGGCTACAAGGTAGTGGCTGAGGAGAAGGCTATTACTTCCAGTTAACAGCCAAGAAACTTTCACTATGAGACAAGCTTTGGGGACATTTGGTGCCCAGACCCAGGTAGGAGACCTGCAAGGCTGGCAGTAGGGAGCACTGATCCTTAAGTGTTCAGGGCAGGCTGGACACAGTCCTGAGGCTAGCCTACATTGCTGGTGACTGGTCTGGGCCTTTTTATTCGGAAAGTATCTTATCTGTCTTTTTGATTCCCCAAAGTATCTCTCACTACACTAGCTTGGATCCTTTTGAGTTCAGGGATGGAGAAAATTCCAAAGGGACGACCTAGTTCACAGAACTGTGGCTTAGTCTCATGACTTGGAAAATGGGTAGAAGCCGAAAATAATTTGGCGGAGACTGGTTTTGAGATGGCTTAGAGGGGATGATCTCCTGTCTTGCCATAGATTCCTTTACTTCAGCCTTCTAATTCAGTCTCTAAGCCATTAAGTGGATAAATTGGACAGGGTAGGGGAGAGAGACTCAAAACAATCTAGGATAGAAGAGGCAAAGAGATAGGATTCTTGGAAGTAGTCCAATGACGTCAAAAAGAAATTGGGCTGGCCATCAGCCTTGGGTTTGAGGTCTCTGTCTTCTGGGTGACCTTCTCTTATGAGATGTGGGAAGTGGAGACGATAGTTTCTGACAGCCCTTCCTGTTCTAAGGACTCTCTCTTTTAGTCCAGTCTCTTTCCTTCTAATGTCATGGAAGCATAGTTTTACAGCTAGAAAGGACCTCAATTGTGACTTAGTCCAAGCCTTCTATTTTATAGAGGAGGAAACTGAGACTCAGGGAATCTAAATGAGTTACCCAAGGACACATATAGCAAGAAACAGCTAAAATAACAATCTTGATTTTCTGACTCCAAAACCAGGGCTCTTTCTCCATTGTATACTTCTTGTGTTCCTTTCCATTTCTGAACTTTTAGGGTTGTTCACAAGGAACAGGGGTCACACTGGACAAGTCAAGGTTTCAATGATTTTATATACATATATATATTTTACATATCTATGTGTGTGTGTATATACACACACACATATTTGTTCCAGATCTGTGATTTTGTCTATGTTGGGAGCTCTTGGTATATAAATCCCCCCTACAATGATTGAGAGAGGCTAGGGCACCAAGAAGGTATGTTACTTGTCTGTGGACGCACAGCCAGTATGGACAATATGTGCCAGGGTAACAATTGGCCTCATTTCTTCCTTACTTTGAAGGATGGATCTCTATGCCTTACTTCTCAAACACTCATGTATGTTTATATGTATACATTTTACTTTCCCTAGTGGCCTAAATCTCCTAATAAACTCTACCCCAATTTCCATCCTCCCCTTCATTCCGGCCCCCCACTCCCCCCAAATCAGAATACAGGAAATCAAGAAAGTTGTTTGTCCCCTAAGGGACCAGTGGTCTCTTACCTTGGGAGCAGTGGTCTCTGACCTTAGCTTTGGCCCCAGAAGTGGGGCTGAGTGTCCAGGGTCCTTTGCCTTCTGCCCAACCTAGGAGAAAGGCTCAGCGGAGAACACACAGAGGCTTCGGTGTCCCTGTCCTGAGTGGGCCACTGGGTGTGTGCGGCCTCGCTCCTCCCTCTGGCTTTTCCAACTCAGATTCCCACCCGGCATGATTTCCTGCTATTGTCCTCTGAGGGTCAGGCCTGGAGAGGAAAGCTCCAGATACCGGAGGCTGTATTGTGAGGGGCATTGCAGCCCTGGACCTGCCTGAGGACTGCCCCTGGGATATTGTAAATCTGAGGTCCTCTGTTGATTTTATGTCTGTCCTGTTAATTTTATATGGGTAAACAGCTTTGGGGCTGGGCCCAAGGAGGGTATTCTGGGACTCTGTTCAGAACCGCCTAGGTGGTCACCCAGCATTCTGAAGGTATAGGGTCCCAACTACTTAGGAGCAAAGGGCAACCAAGGCTAGAGTTTATCCAAAGCCTCTAGAATAGGGGTGGGCAAAGGATCAGGGAGTCCTGGGCTATAGACTCATTGTGGGAGGCCAAGATCCTATAACGTGTTTAGGTGAAGTCACTTCCTGGTTTAAGTGTCAGTCGGGACTTGAATCCAGGTCTCTTAACTCTGAATTCATTGCCCTTTCTACCACATCAATCAAGATCCATCTATGTAATCGAATCATTTGGGCTCTCTACTTTAGATTCCTAATAAGAGGTCACGGTGGATTTGGGGTTTACAGGGCTTGGAACCAAGAGTCAACAGCTCAGCTTTCAATCTACCCTTCTGCCTTTAATAAAAATTATTTCCCTTCTCTGGGCTTAATTTCCCACATCTGTAAAATGAGTTAGAAGCACAATGGGATAGTGGATTGAGCCATAGCCTGGGAGCCAAGAGTTTTAGACTGTAGTGCTGGTTCTGATACCAATTGGGTTTGTAGCCTTGGGCAAATCATTGCCTCTGTCTGGGCCTCAGTTTCCCTCTTCTTCAAAATGAGGTGATTGGGCTATATTGTCTCTGAGATCCAGTTTTAAAAGCTCTAAATAGAACATAATACTTTTTTTCTATTTCTTTTGTTTTGAATTTAATGAGCACCAAAAAATAAAGAGAACATTTCCGTAATGAAAGCAGAACAGAAAATTATAAATGAAGCTATGAATCCATTCTGTAGTTTACTTTTTAAAAAATATAAATTCAATGCTACTTTCAAAGGTGCCCTGATTATCTGTTTCCCTCTCAATTCCATTTCTGTTTTTTTTTTCTGTGAAATTTTAAATGCATTTCCTTTGTTTCTTTTCTCCTTTTTGGAGGAGAATATTATTGCTACATCCTTTCTCTTGCCCCATAACTTCCCTCCCTATCCCCAAGGCGAAAGCACAATATTTGTACAAATAAGCAGAGTTAAGCAACATAAATCCACACATTTACCATGTCCAGAAATGTATGCTTGCTTCTGTCCTTGGCCTCAGGAGTTGGGTAGCACGCTTCATTACCGGTCCTTTGGAGCTGTGGTTGGGTCATTGATTTAAATAAGAGTTCTGAAGTCTAGCTGTAGACATTGTTTTCAGGGTGCCTTTTGGGGGATGGTTCCGAATTGCTGTCCAAAACAGTTGGATCAACTCATGACCCACCAGTGGTTGGCCCAAGGACTTGTCTTTGGAAGTCCTTCCAACAATTGTCATCTTCATTTTTGGTCATCTTTGCCAATCTGACAGGTGTGTAGTGGAACCTCGGAGCTGCTTTATGTGCATTTCTTGGGCAGTTAGGTGATGACATAGTTGATAGAGTGTCAAACCTACAGTCAGGAAGACTCATCTTCCTGAGTTCAAATCTGACCTCAGACATTTAGTTGTGTTATCTCCAGCCAGTCACTTACCCTTGTTTGCTTCAGTTTTCTCTATTGTACAATGAGCTGCAGAAGGAAACGGCAAATCACTACAGTATCTCTGATTGAACAACAACAAAATGCTACTATGTGTTAGATACTATGCAAAGTGATAGTGATACAAAGATATAAACAGAGTAGATCCTGTCCTTAAGGAGTCCCCATTTCATCATATAATAGCCGTGGGATTTCTATAAGGTAAATATTATCCCCATTTAGCAGAGGAGAAAACTGAGGCTTAGAAATATTGACATCTGCCCTTCCTCCCTTGCAGAGTTATAAGTCCTTAAACGAATTGTATGTGTCAATGGTGATCTGATCATCTCTCATGGAGTCAATTATTATCTCTGAGCTGGGGATTCTCAGTTCTCTATCTGTATCCTTTGTCTCTCCTAAACTCTGAGCCTGTTAAAAAAAAAAGACCAATTAAAAAAAAGATAAAATAGCTGTTATACAATATGACTTCTGAACTTGTTTCCTTGCATGTGAAATGAGTATAATGCTACTTGTACTTCATACCTCACAGGCTGTTGTGAGGAAGTTGCTTTGTTAAACTTCAAGATGCCAGGTAAGTAAGAGATAAATTTCTTCTTTTGGAGACAGGTATGAAGTACTGGAAAGATCATTGAGTCCAGAGTTAGCAGACCTGCTTTCCAGAACCATAACAAGGGTGGAATGATGGGATTTTATTCCAGGGTGCCAACATTTAGAGGGAATCGATAGCACTTGAACTACATTGGCAGCTAGAAACAATTGAGCTTAGCACCAAGTTAGCAAGAAGGATTAGTTAAAACAGGAAACTTCCTACAATTGCCTGCCACACTCAGCTGAGTTCTAATTCTTCTAAGTCTTAAGAGGTTGAAGTTAGAACCAAGGAACAATGAAGTCTAGAGCTACGATGGTGAGGAATAAAGGACCTTTCCTGGTATAGTGATATGGATGAATTGTATGGGCCCCTCTTTTTGGGAGGGGGGCTGCCTATCTCTGATTTGGGATAGGGGGAATTTCAACTGAAGGGTTGATCTATAAGTCTAGTATGACTAAAGAAATTCCTTGAGAAGGTGAAATTCACCATAGGGTGGGGGCTTGCTTGATTCTAATCTTTTCTTTTTGGACAGAGCTCCTAGGAAAGATGGCATCCCAACGGAGAGGTAAGAAGTGGTATATTGACTGTATATGAATTAGGGTATGAGTCTTCACATTTTTTTTGCCAGGTTAAATGAAGTTTGTACAATATTAGCTATCTTATTAGCCTGAGCATTTGCATGGGGAACCTAAAACCTCTTTTCCTTTTTTACTGAGTCCTAGATAGGAGACAGATTCTGATGTTCTCAGGGGATATCCTGGGGTGGGGGGAAAAAGCAGTCAAATTCTGATTTTTTCTCAGGAAATTCTGGGAGTCAGCATGAGCTAACAAGATTGCCCTAAGAAGCTTCTCAAGAGTGAAACCTGGGGTGGCTAGGTGGCACAGTGAATAGAGCACAAGCCCTGGAGTCAGGAGGACCTAAGTTCAAATCTGGCCTCAGAGACTTAACACTTACTAGCCGTATCACCTTGGGTAAGTCACTTAACCCCATTTGCTCTGCCTTCCCCACTCCAAAAAGCAAAAAGAAAAAAATAGTGAAACCTGCTGGTGTGTGCACAGAGCATCAGTTCTGAGCCGTGAATTACATGTGTATAATGAAGACTAAACCCCTGGGGAGCTTGAGCAGAGCTGTCCTGCCTGCCTCTGACTGACCAGAGTCCTTTTCTGCAGTAGCTCTGCTCAATCACATGTGTTAGTGGTGTGGAGTACATGGATACCTAGACCCAGACTTGGACGTGCCTACATGGTACTGGCCAATCTTTGCAATGTGTTTTCAGATGTCATAGGTCCTTTGAGTTACTGGTTGCCATTGAAGGTTGTTTTCTGTATTACAGTATTTTGAGAAAGATAAGAGTAATAGCTGGGATTTATGTGGTCTGAAGGTTTGGAAAGTGCTTCATGTATGTTTTATATAGCTAATATTTATGTAGCACTTACTATGTGTACCTGGCACTGTGCTAAGTGCTTGAAAATTATTATCTCATTTGATTCTTACAATCACCCTGAGAAGTAAGTGCTGTTATCACCCACATCTTTCAGAGAGAAGTGCCTTCCTCAAGATCACATGGCTAGTAAATGTTTGAGGAAGGATTCGAACTGAGGTCTTTATGAATCCAAGTCCAATGAATTCCAAGCTTAGACATTTTTTTGGATGCTTAATCTGTGATTTGACTCTCCAGTGGTGATTCACTCACTGGAGTCTTGGAGATATCATGTGACTTAAAGCAAAAGAAAACAAAAATGATCCCCATTGACTACCATGTTGTAGGTAGCTAGTTGGTACAGTGGTTAGAGCACTGGGTGTGCGTCAGGAAAATCTGAGTTCAAATCTAGCTTCTGACATTAAGTAGCTGGGTGACCTCGGGCAAATCACTTAACTTCTATCTGCTTCAGTCTTTTCACCTGTAAAAATGGGGACAATAATATAGCCCCTACCTCCTGGGTTATTGTGAGGATCAAATGAGATAATAATTGTAAACCGCTTAGTACAGTACATGGCACATAGTAGATGCTACACAAATGTGCATGTACATACAGGTCTTGAGTTTCATTTATGGGATTCCAGAGCTGGAAGGGAGCTCAGCACATTATGCTAGAGGAGAGAACTTAGAAATGATGTAGTCCAGTACCTTCCTTTTACTTGGGTGAGATCACTGACTGAGTGGGTTCTCCTTTCCAGGCTGATGGTCTCTCTACT
>NW_027185771.1:18822679-18856726 GCF_028583685.1 Petaurus breviceps papuanus
GACAGAGAGATGGAGGGAGGAAAAGAGACAGAGACAGAGGGAGGAAGAGAGAGGCAGAGAGAAACAGACACAGAAACAGAGAGACAGAGGAAGGAAAAGACAGAGAGACAGAGAGAGACAAACAGACACAAAGACAGAGAGAGACAGAGAGAAGGAGGAAGGAAAAGAGAGAGAGAAACAGAGAGGGGGAAAGAGACAGAGACAGAAGGAGAGATAGAGAGACAGAGATAGAGAGAGGGAAGGAAGAAAAGGGAGGGAGAGAGAGACAAAGAGAGAGAGAGAGAGAGAGAGAGAGAGAGAGAGAGAGAGAGAGAGAGAGAGAGATAATGGAAGGTTAGTATTAGAAAGGATTTTCAAAATCATCTATTTTTAGCCCTTTCATTTGACAAATGAGGAAGTAATAATAAAAGCTTATATGAACATAATTCTTACTATGTGCCAAGAACTACATGCTAAGCACTTCACAGTTATAAATGGTAAATTAACTTGATTCTTGCGATGCCCCTGGGAGGTACATGCTGTTATTACTCTCATTTTTGTGGGCAAAGATACTGAGGTTAAGTGACTTGCCCAGGATCACACAGTTAGTAAGTGTCTGAAACTGTATTTGAACTCAGATCTTCCTAACTATAGGTCCATCACTTTATATCCTATGCCCTGCATCCACCCCTAAATGGGGAAGAAGTTTCACACAGTAGAAAAGATACTGAACTCAAGTTAGAAGACGGGTTTAAATCCTGATTCTTTCATTTAGTAGTTGTGTCACCTTGGCCAAGCTTCTCTTTGGCCTCAGTTTCTTCATCTGAAAAATGAGAGGTTTGGCCTAGATGGTGTCAAAGGTCCTATATATCTCTGAGTTATTTGATTAATCAACAAGCCTTTATTCAGAATTTAGCAGGTGCCAGCCCCCGTGATAAGTGCTTAGAGATAATGAGAAAAATATTAAGCATCCCTTCTCTAAATGTCTTACTTTCTGATGGGGGAGATGCTATATACTTATCTGCAGTAAGTATATACATAATACATACAAGATGAATACAGGATAATTTTGGGAAAGTGAATGCTGGCAGTGGTAGGGAAGGTCTTCAGGAGAGTCTTCATGTAAGAGGTAGCAATTGAGCTGAATGTTGAAGGAAACAAGTGATTCCAAGAGGTGGAGATGAGAAGAGAGTAGAGAGTTTTAGTTCTTTAAAAAAGAAATTCCCTTTTGCCAGAACTGCTGAAAAATTGTACCCGTTGGCCTGACGATTGGTAGATGGTACCATGGCCAAGCCACTGAGCTGATGCGGTTCAGAATGATGGCTTGTGGTTAGCATCATGGTGGAACATTAAGTCTTGCACAACATTAGAACAGAGACTGGTAGAGCTGGAAGGGGTCTAGTGAACAGAATGTTACAACATTATAGCTCATTTTACAGGAGAAGAAAATGAGAGTCAGAGAAGGGCCAGAGACTTCTCCAAGGTCACAAAGACATATTATAGATTGAAATGGGGGTGATAGTAACACCCACCTCCCAGGGTCATTGTGAGAACTGCATGATATATAATATTTATAAAAAGTGCTTAACATAGTACCCAGCCCTGCAGAGACCTGCATTCCCTTCCTGTTCTAAAATTTTACAACCTAAGACCCCTTCCAGCTCAGACATTCAACAATTGAAGATTCCTTCTAGTGCTCACATTTCAGTTTCCAAATTCTCTTCCCATTATTCTGTATATTCGAAGTTCCCTTATAGCTCTGAGGTCATGCTTAGCTCTCCTAGTCTATTTTGTGTCTTTGAGCAATATTGCCAGGGTTTGCCAAAGGCAGGAGGGCATATTGAAAAGAGCACTGGCATTGGGAGATCTCAGAGTAAGCTCCTTCTCAGATGCCTCCTACCCTTGTCATCTTGGTTAAATCTATAACCTTCCTTGGCCTCAAATTCCTCATCTGTAAAATACAAGAATTGAATTAGATGGCTTTAGCAGTTTCTTCTAGTTAGTTCTAGATTAATGGTCTGTACTGGGGCAGCTAGGTGGCATAGTGAATAGTGTCGGTCCTGGAGGCAGGAAGCCCTGAGTTCAAATTTGGCAGTAGACACTTAGTAGCTGTGTGATCCTGGGCAAGTCATTTTACCCTATTGGCCTCAGTTTGGCAAACCACTCCAGTATCTTTGCCAAGAAAACCCAAAATGGGGTCATGAAGAGTCAGATATGACTGACATAGCTGAACAGTTCACACAGAAAGATGAGTTTAAAATTGACAAAAGGACCAATGTGACTATGTTACTGCACATGCTGGCACAGCTCCCTCTTTCCTCCCCTGTAAATGTGTCCCAGGCCATCACTGGGTGTTTCAAGTAGAAGAATATCCAGTGGCCACAAGCTTCCAGCATCTAAATTGGCAGTACTGCGAGATCATTCTTGCCTACAGTTTTTTCTCTTAAAAAAGACATTTCTAAAAAGAAACTGAATTCATGTAATAATATTAACAATGATCCCTTCAGGCCCCAGGGATTTCCTTGCTGACTTCCTCCAGACACATAAAGCATCCCTGCAGATGCTGTCTCACTTGGTATTTGTAACCTCTGGGAAAGCAGGAATTCCATCATGCGTCTTCCTCTTCCCTCAAACAGTTTTACTCATATTTCAGTAAAAGTGCATGTGTGATGTAGTCACCGAAGAATGTTTGAGATTGAAGGACCCTTAGAAATGATTGCCCAATCCTTTCATTTTACAGAGGAAGAAAACAGATCCCAGAGGGGCAAGGTGGCACACAGCACACCTGGGACTCCCAGGACATGAGGTCTCCTGGCCCCAGTGGAGCACAGGTTCCATTCCGTGGTCATACTGACTCTCACACAACTTCTGGGGGGCTTGTCCTGAAAAGACATCTTGTTTAGCTAAGGCTAGCAGTAGAGGAACTTTGCTGGGGACTTTCTGTCCCTCGAGGCTCCACATTCCTTAAGGCCTTGGCCCGGGGGTCCCTGGGAGAACAATAGGGTTGGAGCTCTCAGGCAGGAAGGTAGGTCATTGATAGTGTTCCTGCCTCATAATTAGACAAACAGACATTCCTTCAGCCTGGGGTCCTGGGGCTGGATTTGACTCCTTGCTCTCCTGCCTTCCTGTGTCTCCCATTTTATGTTGAGTCAAAGATGATCTCTAAGAATACTTTCAGAACCAAATTCAGTGGCCTTATGATAGAGTATGTTCTGTGGTGCACGATTTCCCTGGACTCTTTTGTCTTTTCTTCTGTAGACCCATGGGACAGTTTGGCTGCTAGTGGTAGTGGTAGTAGTGGTAGTACTAGTAGTAGTTGTGGTAGTAGTAGTAGTAGTAAACATATATATGTATAAATTATACATATATACATATAAATTATCATCCATAGTAGTAAGCATTTATTAAACACTTCCTATGTGCCAGCTTCTTTGCCAAACAATAAGAATACAAAGATAGATAGACATAAACATGGTCCTTCCATTGAACAAACCCTCCACTAAAGTCCTCTTACGAGGCCTCATCACAGCATGGAGGTGATCCTGGGTTCTCTAAGGCTATGACAAGAGAACACAAACTCTGTCTAGTCTAACTGAGCTATAAAAGATTTTCTTCAGTAACAACTGGCATGGTCCCAATCTGGGTACTCATTATTATAATTAATATTATTTTACTGTAATTAATAAACATTTATTAAGCACTTATTATGTTTAATGTGCTGTGCTAAGCCCTGGGGACACACAAAGAGGCAAAAAGCCCCTGCCCTCAGGGAGCTTACATTCTAAAGGAGGAAACAACATGCAAACAAATATGTATAAAAGCAGACCAAATGTGGAGGGGCTCAGCGTTAGAACTTTGCCCACTACAGGATTGGTTTTTCATTCATAGCGACTCATGAAATCATTGACTAATGTGTGGCAGTGTCATCTGAGGAAGTATCTACCACCATGAAATCACAGGTTCGAATCCAGGCTCTGCTCCTTGCTATCTGTGCGAGATCTGGAGTAAGTCACTCCCACCCATTACTGTATCTGAGCTTAAAGGCCACTTTGGGAGACAATTGAACTGTAACCTCCTCAGGAGCAGAGGCAAGCCCCTCCCTCCAGCCTGGAGCCTGTTGGGTTGAACACTCTCCCCATATCCCAAGTCAGAAAACTGAGGATTAGAGGGTAAATGGCCAAGGCTACATGGACAGTAAACAGGGGAGCTGGGCCTAGAAAGCATCTTTTCTGATTCTAGATCTGGGCTGATTTCTCTTACATCACGTGTCCCTCTGGCTGTCACCCCCAATCTCCCTCTCCCAGGATCTCTCCCCTCTGGGCAGATGAGAAAGGGGTTACTGGCTATGTTTTATCAACTGCTGCTATCCCTAACTAAACACATGTTCTGTTTGATTTTTTAGTCGTGGGGAACCAGGACACAGATGGAGTAAAAATAACAACCTTGGGAAAAGCCGGAATGGAATCAAGGTTTGACCCTGAGTTCAGCTTTCTGGCTCTGCTGCCTTAGTTTTGTTCTTGTTTTTAAAGAGTGAGAGGTCCCAGTACCTTCCACTCATTTTTGCCCTGGTCTCCTTTCTCCTAAATCCCTACTTCTATTATTATTTTTTTTTTGGCAGTGTCCAGACCACTGGTGTCCAAGTTTTTAAACTTTCTCATTCTATAGGTTAAAGTAGTTTTGAGCACTGCCCCCAATATATGTACATTTGTTTGCAAATGAAATACATGTACTCTGAGTGACTCAGTCTGACCCACTCAAAATGAAAGCCCAGTAAGATTCTTACTCATTGCCTCAGTGAACAGAGCCCACCCTGCTTGGAGGGCCTGCCACAGACAGGAGGTGATGATAGGAAGGCAGGGTGGGTATGCTGAGGGTGGGAGGAAAGGATTTTCCCTATGGGACTTTCAGAGCTGCTGCTGTCAGCCTGTTAGTCAACAAACATTTGTGAAGTGCTTACTATGTGCCAGGCATTGTGCTAAACCTGGAGATGCAAAAAGAGACAAAAGAGAGTCTCTCCCTCAAGGAGCTCCCAATCTCATGGGATGGGGGTCTAGGTAGAGGTTGTATTGTCAGTGTCCAACAACTGGGGCAAAAGGTGGGCGACTGAGGGAGCTCCCACAACAGTGGGCAGAGAGGGAGTGCTGGGAGATAAGGAGTGAAGACTGGATATAAGTGCCATCATTGATTATTTCAGAAAGGATGGTATTTGACCCATCTTCTCATTTGCCGATGAGTTAATCATACATTTCTTAGGGTCACACCACCATTTTGTACTTTGAAGGCCAGTGGACTAAGACATTGAGTGTTAGAACAGAAAAGGGACTTTACAATATAGAATATAGCAAGTGAGGTCTGGCCAGAATCTTAGAGATGATGTATTCTAATATGTTTATTTTACAGATAGGGAAACTGAGGTCCAGGGAGAGAGAGTCAGTATGATGTCAGGGAAGAACATTGGATAGACAATCAGGAACCCTGAGTTCTAGCTCCAGTTCTTTCTCAGCAGTGTTTCTGACATTTTGGACTTCATATTCATGCCTCTTTCAGTCTGGCCCCCAGGAACTCCCTCAGCATCTAAGCTCTCCTCTCTCTGCAATATCCATCCATTATGCCAGCCCTCTTCACCCATTGGTGAGTTTCTCCTGAGATATTCATTTTGTTTCTTGCTTTTTTTTTGGAGGGCAATTGGGGTTAAGTGACTTGCCCAAGGTCACATGGATAGTTTTTGTGTTAAGTGTCTGAGGCCAGATATGAACCCAGGTCCTCCTGACTCCAGGGCCGGTGCTCTTATTCACTGTGCCACCTAGCCGCCCCTGAGATATTCATTTTGGAGAGGATCCCACGCTGGCCAACCTCCATTCCCCTCCTGGGTGTGCTTCTGAGGCAGCTGGTGGCACAGTGGACAAGGACCTGAGGTTAAATTCAGTCTTAGACTCTTACTAGCTGTGTGATCCTGGGCAAGTCATTTAACCTCTGTCTGCCTCAATTTCATCAACTGTAAAATGGGGATTATAGTATATTTATATTATTTTAGTTTGTTCTTTTATTATATTAATAATAGCATAAAATCTCCCTGGATTATTGTGAGAATCCAATGAGATAATATTTGTACAGTGCTTAACACATTGCCTGGTACATAGTATAAATACTTTTTCTTTTCTCTTTTTTCCTCATCTTCCTTCCCCTTCTCCATGCCCCACCCCCCGATATTCAACTTTTTATGTGTTGTCTTCTTCCATTAGATTATAAGCTCCTTGAGGGCAAGAACTGTCTTTTTGTTCAGATTTGTATTCCCAGTGCCTGGTTCATAGTAAGCTCTTAATAAATGTGTATTACCTACCTAGCTACCTGCTAATTCTGCTACTGACTTTATGTGACATCGGCCAAACCACTTCACCTTGTCCGGGTGTAATTTGTTCATCTGTCAAACGGAGAACACTGGACTGTATAATGTTTTAGCTTCTCCTTTGTTCGTTCTCAGTAGCAGAAATACTTAAAGGAGGTGCTTGGTGGGGTACCTATTGTTTTCTCCTACTTTCCCCATAGACTCTCTTCCTTCTGTTTATTATTCTAGTAGCTTTTCCCACCTGCCTATATCCCATAGGATAGTCTTTAGTAGAATGAATTTCCCCCCCTTTCTTCTCCTCTCCCTATTCCCACCCGGCTCCCCCTCCCCCTCTCCAATACAGGGAAGAAGGATGTAAGCGTCCATCCAGTACAGTACGATACCATGGACTACAGAAGAGATACAGAAAGGGTCACTCATAGGATTTAGACCTGGAAGTGACCTTAGAGACCGTCTAGTCCAATCTCCTCATTTCTCAGATGGGGAAACTGAGGCTAAAGCCAGAAAAGGACTTGCTGCAGTTGTGAGGATAACAAAGTCAGTGACTCCAACCCAGTCCTAAGATCCAAATCTTCTCCGTCCCCTTTCTTGAGCAGGGCAGTGACCTTTTTTAACTGCCCTGTTTTTGTTTCTCGCCAAAGGATTTCCTCCCGTGCAACAAATCCCAGGACTTGGGTCTCAATGACAGGAAACACATTGTGGAGCCTAAAGACTGGGATGTGGGGGAGCCCTCCAGTCCTTCGTGGCACAGCTTCCTCTCCTTGGGACTCCTTGTTTTCGATTGGGGGTGGGGAGAAGATCAGGGAAGTCTGCCGAAAGGCCTGAGGAATTGGAGCAGGGAGGAGAAATGTGAGCACCTATTGTCCCCCAATACTCTCCCCACTCTCACTTATGGGGTCACTCTAATGTACATGTGGTGAATATGTGAAAGCTCTCCCAGGGGGACAATCCAGGTCTGAATTCAGTGAAGCAGTCAAGGAAGGCTTTCTGGAGGAGGGGATTCTTGGGCTGTGTCTTGATGGATGTGCCATGGAGAAAAGAGGAGGGAAGAGAGTGTTCTCTAGCAAGCGGCATGGCAAAGGAGAAAAACTGCTGAGTTTAGCCACAGGACCTGAGTCTGAATGCCACCTAGTGCCTTCGTGATCTTGGGCAAAATGCTTAAATGTCACTTTCCTCATCTGTAAAATTGCGGGGTTGGATTTGTTTGCCCGCCAAGTCCTTTCTGGCAGTGAGATGGTGCAGAACATGGGGCCTGGAGTCAGGAAGACCTGAATTCAAATCCAGTCTCAGAGAGGTACTAGATATGTGACCCTGGCCAAGTCATTTCACCCTGTCTGCCTCAGTTTCCTCATCTGTACAATGAGATGGAGAAAGAAATGGCAAACCACTCCAGTATCTTTGTCAAGAAAACCCCAAACGGGGCCAAGAAGAATCAGACATGGCTGAACAACAATCACAAGTTCTTTCTAGGTCCTATTAGAAAGTTGTTGGTGGTGTTGGGGTCAATGTGAACATATGCACTGAAGAGAGCACTGATGTTTTATCAGAAGAACTAGGAGCAAACCCTTGCTCTGTCATTAGCCACAATAGCTAACTAACATTTATAAAGTGATTTATGGTTTGCGAAGCCTTCGTAACTTGGTTTTCACAACTACTATGAGGTAGGCACTATTATCACCCCCACTGTACAGATGAAGAAACAGAGACCAAGGTTGAAGGGACTTAACTAGTAGGTCACACAACTAGGAAAAGTCTGAGGCAAGGTTCAAACTCAGGTCTCCCTGACTCTAAGCCTGGTCACGATTTTACTTAGCTAACCTACTCTCTGTGTGACCCAGGCTGTATTATTTAACTTCTCTAAGATTCTGTTTTCTCTTCTGTAAAACAGGAGTTTGGATTAGTCGATTCCTAAGGTCCCTTCTGGGGATTCTATGAAAGCCCAGGATGCACCCCTGGGGACAATGAAGAGGCTGACCGGTTTGGGGCCAAGAGGGTCTTTATAGAAGAAGCAAGAGCTTCTCAAACTTGCCTCCATTCTCCTTTTTTTCCGAAGTCAGATGCCTGTCTAAAGCTACCCATGATGAGAGTTTACAAATACCTGTAGGAGTAGGTAGGATAAGTACTAGTGATCCCATTTTGCAGATGTGGACACTGAAGTTCAAAGATATTAAATAATTTAGTTACAGTCTGGCAGCTGTAAGTGGTAGAGCTGGAACTTCTGGTCTGGATGCTTCCTTCCCACAAATCATCAAACTGTTTCCTTAAAAGCAAAATTTGGGGCCCCCAAATACTGCTAAATGTCTTGGCTGGAAAGGGTGGTGTGAAAAAAATGCCTCAGGAATAGATCATATGCCCACTAATGATCACTGAAGGCAAACATCCTGGGTTAATTCTTGGATTTATCTTTCTGTTCATATTGTAATTCTCAAAGATAGTTATTTATGGATATTCAAGGGGATTCACAGAATGTTAGAAAGACCACAGAAGTTGTCTTGTCAATAGGATAATAGATCTGAACTGGGAGGGACCTCAGAGGTCCTCTAGCCCAACTTCTTTATTTTACAGATGAGAAAATAGAGGCCCAGGAAGACTGAGTTGCCCAAGTTCCCACGGATAATCAGCATTGGAGGCAGGATTTGAACCCAGGTTCTCTGACTCCAGAGACTCTTTATACTGTACCAGGCAACACAATGTAGGGAAAAAAGCACTGGCTATGGGATTTCAGGACATGGTTCACATTTGTGGCTCTGCACCTGTCTTCCTGGGTGCCTTTGGGTAGATCACATCACCTGTCCAGCTCTTTTTTTTTTCTTTCTGTAAAATAAGAAGGCAGAACCTGATAACTTCCAAGGTCCCTCCTAGGTCTAAATCCTATAAACTTTGAGAGCTAGAGACTTATTCAAGGTCACACAGGAAGTAAATGGCAGAGTTGGGGGATCTGGAGTTAGGGTTCCCATCTGTGCCCACCAGGGCAGTAAAGTAAGCTGGGTCTGGGACCGTAGTGATGCTGTTAGGAGGCTTGAGCTTCTGAAAAGTAATGTCACTAAAAGGGCCTGTCATCCCTGTTCCCTTAGGGAATGTATCACCATTGATGAATGTTCCCTGCTGGGTCTGTGTTTTGTCTCTCTGCCCAAATATGAACATTCTCAATGGCCTTTCTTCAGCAAACATTATGATTTAGGGCAAGAGAGCTGAATTATACTAGTTTCCCCTTAAATAAAGGAAATCAATCTGTTCAGCCTGCGTTTTTGCTCCCGACATCGATCTGGCATAAATTCAGAGGAGTCTCAGATCATAAATACGTTTATTGCCAATAAGAGTTAGTGTAAATTACTGGGAGGCTGATGGCAGCTGTCGTCAATTTCTCTTTACTCCAATTTCCTCTCCTGTCCCACTCAGGATCCCTTTTGATGGATGTGCCAATTATTGTTATTATTATTAATTATTATTATTATAATTACAAACCCTAACTTCTACTGCACTTTAAGTACAAAGCATTTTCCTTAACAACAGACCCACGGGATACAATGTGTTACCGTCCCCTTTTTTGTTGTTGTTAAGTCATTTCCAGTCCTGTCCAACTCTTTGTGACCCCATTTGGGGTTTTCTTGGCAAAGATACTGGAGTGGTTTACCATTTCCTCCTCTAACTCATTTTACAGGTGAGGAAACTGAGGCCAACAGGATGAAGTGACTTGCCCAAGGTCACATAGCTAGTAGGTGACTGAGGCTGGATTTGAACTCATGAAGATGAGTTTCTTGATTCTAGGCCTGGTGCTCTATCCACTGCATCAGGAGGAAACTGAAACCCAGAGAGGAGACTCCATTAGCCCAGGGTCACCCAGCTAGTTGGCATCATAGCTGGGATTGAAACCCAGGTCTCCTGATTCCAAAACAGCCAATTGTTCTATGCAGCTTTCCTTAGTATAGAGTGGTGGCGCTAATGAGACAAGGAAAATGACTTCCCTTTATTCAATACTATATCCAGTGATCTCATTGAAATCTCATGCCATCCCCATGGGGCAAGTTAAAATAGTTATTTTTATACCCATTTTATGTGTGTAGTTAGGTGGTATTGTGACCAGAGTGCTGGGTTTGGAGCCAGCAAGACCTGAGTTTGAATCCTGTATCTGACACCAGTTTTATGACCTTGGACAAGTCAATTAACCTCTCCCAGCCTCGGTTTCCTTATCTGTAAAATGGAGATAATATTAACACCTGCTTCACAGGGTTGTCGTAAGGATCGCAAATCTTAAAGCGCTATCAAAACGTGAGCTATTATTATCATGAGTATATATACAGGAAGGTTTATTTATTTTTTTCATTGAAGACTTTTGTCTTTGCATTGTAATCATTTCTGGGTGTAGGTCCCTCTCTGTCCAGCACTGAGTCATCCCTTGGGACAAAGATAAACAATTAAGTCAGAACAAGCTAAACTGTGACCTCCGTGTTCTGATGTGATCTCTGTAGCCAGACTTGCTATGGCAAGACAGCCTCACAACTTCCTAGAATCTCTTCTTGCTTTTCTTCCTCTTTGGATTCATGAATAACTGAGTAGGAATGGGGTCTTAGACATCATCTCGTCTAAGCCCCAGAAATTGTAAGCAGAGAAGTCACTTATTAAAGACCATGATTAACAGACATGCCTGGGATCCAGCCTAGGGCTTCTGAATTTCCTTATGTTGCCTTCTGCGGCCACCACACCTTTCCCTGCCCCACCTTCCCCTTTCCCTGTTTCTTTTTGTCCAACTTCCCCTTCCCTTTATCCTCACTGCTCTCCTGCCTTCTTTCACATAATAACAAAATTTCAGAGTTGGAAGCCCTTAGTAATCATTTACTCCAAATGATATTTTATTTTCTCTTTTTTTTGGAGGGAGGAAGTCAGGGCAATTGGGGTTAAGTGACTTGACCAAGGTCATGTGGCTAGTAAGTGTTAAGTATCTGAGGCTGGATTTGAACTCAGGTCCTCCTGGGTCCAGGGCCGGTGCTCTATTCACTGTGCCACCTAGCCACCCCAAAACGATATTTTAAACAGAATTTACCTTAACATAACTTTTTTTGGAGGCCTCCACTGAGGCAGTCCATTCTGCTTTGGGATAGATCTGATTATTCCAAAGTTCTTTCTGACATCAAGCCTGAAATTTGCCTCTGTGCAATGTCCAGAACTCATACTTCTGTCTTCTAGAGCCAATGATTTTCTCTTCAAGGTGAGAGATCCCTTTAACTCTTTGAAAATGACTAGCATGTCCCCCTTCAAGTTTCTTGTCTCCATCCTGTTTGTCAGAATTCTGGGATAGAGTTACTGTTTATCCTCTCTTCCTCCTCCTTCTTCTCCTCCTCCTCCTCCTCTCCCTCTTCTTCTTCCTCTTCCTCCATTTCCCAGTCTACCCCTGCTGAGTGAGATTATGCTGCTGGTCTGATATTATTTTATAATTATAATTATGTCAGAGGTATGATGCAGGATAGTGCTTCCTGTCAGGATGTGGCTGGTCATGGGGTCCTCTCCTGCCTTAGACTTTCACAACCTACAAGGAAGAACATCAGCGTGTCAGACCAGAGAGTATCAGACATCCTCCAGTTTCTTGCAACTGCATCATTCTAAGCTCAGTACAATACCTGGTACATAGTGAGCACTTAATAAATGCTTGTTGACTTGACCTGCTCTTTCCATTTCTGGCATTCTATGTTCTAATACTCTATGCTGTAAAGTTTCTTGCAGCTGTAACAGTTTATTCTCTGTGTTCTAACATTCCTTTCATTTATAATTATAATTATATTGATAATTTATAGTTATTCTCAGGCCCCTTCCAACTCTAATATTCCATGCTCTAAAATTCTTTCCAGCCTTAACATTCTATGTTCTAAAGGAGTGGTGTCAAGCTCATATAGAAATTTCCCGCCATCTGTATATTGACTTAGAAAACCACAAATGCACATCATCTATGTTGCGTTGTATTTTTTGTTTTGTTATTCATTTCTTTTTTATGTTTTCATCTGATTCAGTAGTTTTGCTGAGTCTGACATCTCTGTTCAGAGATCCCATGTCCTAAGGTCCTTTCCAGTTCTCCCTTTTTATGTTATAAGATCCCACTTGAACCCTTAACAGTCTAAATTTTGTGCTAAGATTCCTTCCAACTCTAAGGCTTTTTCTAGCTTGAACTTCCTGTGTTCTAAGGACCATCTTAATCTAATATCCTATGTTCTTTGTTCTCAGATCCTTCTAATTCTTGTAGTCAATGATTCTGAGTCTATAGAAAAGGAAAACCCAGCAAGCTAAAAATATGCGGCTTCATACTGTAAGAACTGGGAGTAGAAACAATGCACACACGATAAACCAGTTTTTCATACTGTGTTAGCTACTTAATTACCAATTAATAGGAACTACAAATAAATAATAGTTCTCTGCATCTGCTCACCAATAGGTGATGAAGAGAAACCAAATATTCATTTGAAAAGCAATGTATTTTCTACCAAAGCTATTTTTTTCCCAGGTCATAAATGTCATAGACAAATGAATATATTTACTAAGAGACCAACATATCGGGCATGCAGACGTGTCTGCTGGGTGGATGAATTACCAGGCCCTGTTGCCAACTGGCTGCTGTTCAGTTTATTGTTGATTGTATTCTGCCCCCACCTTCTGCCCCACAGTATTAACATCTCAGAACAAATAGTCATCTCAGATGCTCATTAGTAAGGAATCATTGTGGTCTTCGTGTTCTGCAGGTAGATCGATGCCAGTAGCGAGTCTGGGAAGGGAATCATTCTTCAAACACCAGGGTATGGTCAGAGTCAAGTCTGGGCCCAGGTGATGGTAGAGCCCTGTCTCAGAGGGAGAACTGACCATCTCTTGCCTATTATCAAGATGGCCATGGAGAGTGGGTTCTCTAGTCCTGTCTCTGCTGCTCATATACTTTATGAATTCGGGTTCATCTGAATCCTTTGCCTGGGCCTCAGTTTTCTTATTTGCAAAATGGGAGGAGGGGTGTCCAAGGTCACTTTCAGTGCTAACATTCTCCATTGTATGTTTGAGCTTCCTATGTCTAAGAATATAGGATGTGTCAGGTAGAAGGGACCTTAGAATACAGTTCTTCTGTTTTTAACATTCAAAAATTTCTACCAGGTCTAACATTCAATTATCTATGGTCTTTTTAAAAAAAGTCATTCTATATTCTAAGGTTTGTACTCTAACTTTCTATGTTCTAGGCTTTAGAATTCTATATGTGAAGGTTCATTCTTTCACTGAGCTGAAATGCTGGTCTTCATCGTGGTCTCTAGTTACTTATCATCCTATAAGAATATATTAACTCTGGAACTCACACCTCTTCAGTACCCAGTGCTCTCAGGCCCCTTCCTCCTTCTGACTGGAGAGGATGGAGGTGGACATTGGAAAGCTCATCCCAGATCCTCCATTTAAGGAGGGTGCCCAGAATAGCTGTCTTATTTTCTGCCTCATGCTCTGCTCTGGATTTCATCTCCCCTCTTCCTCTTCCGCCTCTCCACCCTTCTCTGCCTTACATCCCCACCTTTCACCTTTTTTTATGGGTTATCTTCCTTGAGGGAAGCAATTGTTTTTTGGCCTTTCTTTACATTCTCAGCACTTATCACAGTGACTGGTATATAGCAGTTTCTTAATAAATGCTTGATGATTGACTGATGATCCCTGATTAGCACCAAACCTATTTCCTTGCTTCCTTGTTGGTTGAGAGTGATTGCTATCCTGCTGCAAAGTTTTGGACATTTCCAAAGGAGCTCCTGATCTTTATCATTCTAATCCCTTTAATGGTGGCTGAATTGATGGGAATTCTGGATACTTCCTTCACCTTTCCCCAAGGATTTGGAGAGAAAAGGAGAAAGGTGCATTATGAAGCTTACTTCACTTATTGTGAATACAGAGCTTATACAGTGTTGGAATATAGGACATTGCTCCCATGATACCCTGCTTCTAAAGAGAGTTCTCTTTGAAAATGAAAAACGGTATATAGGAATTTCATAGATTATAGGTTGCACTCAGGTTAAAATCCACTGTATCATGTGTTCTCTGAGTAAAAAAGAGGCTAGATTTTCACCTTGAGTTATGTACCATTTCTCACATCTGTCCCCTACTCTCTACTCACAGTCCAAGCACAGGCCCCCATCACCACTTACCTAGACAATTGCTGTAGCTTCTTGGCTGATCTCCCCTCATCCAGTCTTTTCCTTCTCTAATCCATTCTCCTCACACCTGCCAAATTGGTATTCCTAAAACACTGGTCTGACCATATTCCTCCCATACCTAAGAAGTTTCCCATTGTCTTTAGGCTAAAAATGCAAGCTTCTCTCTTTGGCATTTAAAACCTTTAATAATTTGGCTTCAGCCCATCTTTCCAGGCTGATCATATACTATTGCCCCTCGTCAAATGAAATAATATTTGTAAAGTGCTTAGCACAGTACCTGGAACATAGTAGGTACTTAAAAATACTTTTTCCTTCCCTTCCCCCTGTCATGTACTCTAGGCAATCAGGATGATCAATTTGCTCTTCCCCATACATAGCATTTCATCTCTAGTCTTTAGTATAGTGGTTGGCACATAGTAGGTGCTTATGTTTATTTTTCTCTTGTTGCCATGCCTTTGCACAGATTGTCCCTATATTACCTTTTCCTTCTTGCCTTTGTTTCTTAGAATCCCTTCCTCTCTTCAAGGCTCAGTTCAAATCCATTTCCTTCAAGAAGGTTTTCCTGTCTCCCCTGATGATAAGGCCACCCCCCCCTCCCAATCACATTACATTTCTTTTATATCTAACCTGTGTTTACTTTTCTGTGGATATGTTGTATCTCTCCCCCTATCCCCCCAACCCCAGTAGAATGTAAGCTTCTTGGGGACAGGGACTGTCTCACTTCTGTATTTGTCCCCTCACAGGGACTGACATATCATGACAGTAATGATAATAACTGGCATTTGTAGAGAGCTTTAAGGTTTTCAAAGTACTTTACAAATACCCTCTCATTTGATCCTCATGATACAATAGGAATTATTATTATCCTCATTTTAACAGGTGAGGAAACTGGGATAGAGGTGAAATGACCTGTTTGAAGACTTCCAGTCACTGGAAAGCCACCAGCTGCTGTTTCTTGGGACAAAGCAGGATAAATTACCTGGTGGCCCTTCAAATACTCAGAGCCCACAATGCCGAATGACCACGAGCATTGGGGAAACTGTGGCCTTCTAGGTCCTTGGGTGCGGCCTTTGGACTGAGTCCAAGTTTTACAGAACAAATCCTTTTATAAAAGAGATTTGTTCTGTGAAGTTTGGATTCAGTCAAAGGGCTGCACTTGAGGACCTAGAGGGCCACATGTGGCCTTGAGGCTGCAGGTTCCCTCACCCTGGGCTCCCTGAATCAATAAATCTCATCAAAAAAGGTTGGCTGATGACAACCCTTAATTCACACAGTATTTTGCAAAGTACTTTCATCACAACAGCTCTGTGAGGTAGGCAGTGCAGATGTGATTATCCATCCTCACTTTACAGGTGAGGAAATTGAAGCAAAGAGACATTGGGTGACTTGCCCAGGGTCCTACAGGTAGCAAGGAGCAGAGCCAGGGTTTAACTTTGGGGTCTCCTGAGTCCAACACTAGTACACTTTCCCTGCTACCATATTGAATGAATGCAAAGCTCTGTTAGGTGCTATGGTATATTAAAATGTGGTTACGACAGAGTCTCTGCCCTAAGGAGCTTATCTGTGGGAGGCAGGGGAGGGCTTGGGTGGGGTGGAGGGAAACAACCTTGCCAGCCCTGATAGTGATTTTTTTATGTTTGAATATCTGAAGGGACATACTACTGGTAGTGAGTTCTTCATCTCAAGATGTCTTCAAGCAAAAGCCATTTGTGGATGTTGTAGGAAGAGTACCTGGTTAGACTACGTAACTCTGAGTCTTTCCAAGGCTGAAATTCTTCAGTCCTTTGAAACCAGCTTTAAGGGCCATAGACATTCAGAGTTGGGAAAAAAAGTCCTTGAAAACCAAGGTGGATGGGGGGGGGAGGGAGGTGGGTCAAGGGCACTTCCTAAGGGAGTAGGTTTTGATCTGGTCCTAAAAGGTAGCTCAGAAAAACTCAGGGATGGCTTTGTATCCTTCCCAAAGAAGGAATCCTCTGATAAACACAGCAGGGACAGGGCTGGTAAAAAAAGTCTTGTGCCAGGTGCTATGGGGAGAGGAAGGATGTATGTATTCTACAGGAAGAGGGCACCCTGGAGGAAATGCCGCACTGGAAATAGCCATAGTTCTTGCCCTGTGCTTGGGAGATAAGGGTGAAGACTCTGAGATCTTTGGGTTGCCTGCCAAACATCTGCACAGGCCTCACCTCCCCCCTCCCCAACCCCTTTTTTCTTGGGCAGTCAAGGTGGAGAGAGAAATTCCCATGCCAACTCCATGGTTCTGCCAGCTGGAATAAAGCCTATGTCAGTGGTTGTGAGGATAAAATGAGATGTTATACACACAAACACACACACATGTTCTAGGAAAAAAGTTCTAGGTGATTACTGTTAACAGTAAAAATAATAATAAAAATAAACAACAATGGCTAATAACACTTTAAAATTCGCAAAACATTATATTGTTCAGTCTTTTTTCAGTCATGTCCAACTCTTTGTGACACCATTTGGGGTTCTCTTGGCAAAGATATTGGAGTGGTTTGCCATTTCCCTCTCCAGCTCATTTTTACAAATGAGGAAACTGAGGCAAACAGGGTGAAGTGAGTTGCCCAGGGTCACATAGCTAGCAAGTGTCTGAGGCTGGATTTGAACACAGGAAGATGAGTCTAACTGACTTTTCACCTGGCAGGCCTACTGTGCCTCCTATATGCCCAAAGAATTAAGTACATATATATGTGTAGATAGATATGCATATATATAATACTTATATGCATGTATGTGTATATATGTGTGTATAAGGATTTGAAATTTTTAAAGTGCTATTAGCCATTGTTATTCATTATTAGCCTTCGGGCAGCTAGGTGGCACAGTGAATAGAGCACCATTCTTGGAGTCAGGAGGACCTGAGTTCAAATCCAGCTTCAGACACTTGACACACTTACTAGCTGTGTGACCTTGGACAAGTCACTTAATACCAGTTGCTTTGCCTTCCCCCCTGCAAAAAAAAAAAAAAGCAAAAAAGCCCAAACCAAAAGAACCCCCAAAACAAAAACAAAAAACCCCATTGTTATTATTATTTAGTAGTAGTAGTAGTAGTAATAGTAGTAGTAGTAGTAGTAGTAGTAGTAGTAGTAGTAGTAGTAGTAGTAGTAGTAGTAATAGTAGTAGTAATATCCCTAGGACTAGTACATTTAAAAAATCCAATCCCTCTTTAGCCTCCATTATTGCTTCCTTAGAACGTGTTTACATCTTTGCCTATTTCTCCCTACCCCTCACTCCTCCCCCCCCAGGACAACACAAGTTCTTTGAGGACAGAGACTAATTTTTGGCTTTGTATCACCTACCATTACCCAGTTTAGTGCCTGGCACAGTAGAGTGTCCTGTTTGTTCAACTGAACTGAATGGAGAAAGTCAGCCAGTGAGCATTTATTAAGCATATTTATTAATGCTAAATGCTGAGGGCATAAAGAAAGACAAAAGCCATGGTTCCTGCCATCAGGTTGCTTACTTTCTAATGGTCTGGGACTTAGAGAATTATAGAATAGCACAGCCTGAAGGCATATTAGAGTATAAACTGTCAGAGATGGAAAAACTTTAGAATTCCAGAGGCAGAGAGGACCTTAATAGGTGGAACATCAGAACATGGGATGTCAGAGGCAGAGAGAGACCTTAGAACATGGAAAGGTAGAGCTGGAAGGGGACTTAGTATCAACCAAGTCCAATTCCTTCATTTTCCAGAAGACACCAAACTTCATGTAGGTTGCCTGAGGGCACAGCTACCCTGTTCCTTGAGCTGGGCCTTGAACATAGGACGCCTGAGCTCTCTCTGTTACACTTTGCTCCCTCCTCAGTTCCTTTCTGGGGGCTTGGCTCTCTGTGAGAGAGAAGTCCTGAACTGGGAGAGGCCCCAGCTGGCTGTTATGGAGGTGGCTGTGCAGCTGGCTAGTTTGCAGACTCAGGGGAGTTCCTGGCACAGTGTTCCGGGGCTTCTGCCAGGGCACACATGGAGACCCTTGAAGCCTAAGAGGCTGATTCCCCTTGAACCTCCTTGAGCCCATGTTGGGGCCAGGTGGGCGCTAAACCAGTCATTTCTTCCCTCTCCTCCCTTAAGTGCTTGTTTCTGCAGGATCTGGGCCTGGCACAAATCCACTGTGTGCTGAGTTTAACGAGTTCATTTCCCCCTTGGGATGGAGAGAGCTTTTGTTCTCTTGCATGGATAAGATATTAATTCTGAATTTTCCTCTTTGCTGCATTCTCATTAAGACCATTAAAAGGGCCCATCTAATTTCTGTCTGGGAGGGAGATCATAGAATGTCAAGGAAGGAAGGAACCAGGGGGATTATCTGGTCCAATCCCTTCATTTTACACATTGGAAAACTGAGGTCCACAGAAGAAAAATGACTAGATTTCCTTTAACAATAAAGGGACCTGTTGTTTGTAGGGTCTCGGGGGAGATAATAGCTTATATGGCATTCAACTCCTGAACTCATAGAATTCGTAGTCTTGTAGGGGACATGATATACACAAAGAGAGTTACCTATCTGATTAGGTGAGGGATGGAAATCAGCTTGTCAACTTTAAATATAAATGGTCAGTCATAATTACTTTTTGCATCCATGCTATTGGCAGTGAAGAATTAGTCATAGGGGTCTAGTGGGAAAATCTCTAGTGAGTCTAAGCCAATCACTTCCTTGGGCAGAAGCAGGAGATGGAATGAGTTGCCTACACAAGTGGTGGGTTCGTTCTTCAAGTAGAAGCAAGATGTACACTTTTTGTGGATGTTATGTCATTGTTGGGATCCTGCTCTTATATGGGCTGAACTGGATGGCAGCTGAAGACCCTTAAATTTAAAATTTTGTTACTCTGTGATCTTCTGGTCCTCCTTCATGCCCTAAGGGCAGTATAAAGTCATTCAATCTTTTTTGGAGGGGGAAAGGTAGGGCAACTGGGGTTAAGTAACTTGCTCAAGGTCACACGGCTAGTTTTGTGTTAAGTGTCTGAACTAGGATCTGAACTCAGGTTCTCCTGACTCCAGGGCCAGTGCTCTATTCACTGCACCACCTAGCCACCCCTGAAGTCGTTCAATCTAATCCAACGAGGATTTATTAAACAGATACTATGCCCAATGCACAAAAGTGGGTACTAGGGATATAAAGAGAAAATGAAAAGAACCACCCCTAGTGGCAGCTAGGGGGTGCTGTGGACAGAGCTTTGGGCCTGGAATCAGGGAGACCTGAACTCCAGTCTGGCCTGAGACACTTCCAAGCTAGGAGACTTCAGGTACATAACTTAACCTCTGTCTGCCTCATATTTCATAACGATAAAATGGGAAAAATAATAGTACTTCCCTTCCAGGACTGTTCTGAGGATAGTGTGAGATTGGCATTTAATAAATGGTTATTTCCTTCCTTCCCTGTTCTCAGGAGCTTTCACCATGTTAGGGACATATAACATGTTAGCAGATAAGTCTTTTCATGAAGGGGTAGAGAGGGTCATCAAATCCTGTATTTAAGCTAGCAGAAACCTTAGAGTTCATCTACTCTTACCTGATTGTTTTAAAGATGAAGGAAGTTGTTTAAAAGGTTAAGTGACTTCCCCAAGGTCACAAAGGTTTCAAACAAGGATTCAAACCCAGATCCTCAGGGTACAATAACCCATGTTCTTTGCACCACTCTAGAGGGGAATCAGAAAGGACTGTACACAAATCGATTTTTAAAGGGAACTAGGAATTCTAAGAGGTGAGGAAGGAGTATATTGCTAGTGTGCTGGGCAGCCTGTGAATGGGCAGAGACGCAGGTGCAGAATGCTGAGATCAGGGAAGAATAAGTAGTCCAATCTGGCTAGAACATAAAATGTGTGAAAGGGTGGATTGTGAACTAAGCCTGGAAAGAGAGTCTAGAGTCAGATTGTGAACGACTCGATAGGCCAAGTTGGGTAGTTTATATTTTATCCTAGAGAGACAGGTAATTGCTAAGGGATTTTGAATAGGAGAGTGACATGCTCAGATTGGTGCTTTAGGAAGTATTTTAGCTATGTATGTTGGGTGTATTGGAGAGAGGAGAGACAGAAAGTCCAGAGTTCAATCAGAAGTCTGTTGCAATAGTATGGATAAAATGAGGGTCAATCAGTCAGTCAACTAACATTTATTAAGGATTTATATGTTCTAAGTATTGTGTTAAGTTCTGGGAGTGCAAATACAGGTTTAAAGAAAGATAGTCCCTGCTCTGGAGGTGGAGTGGAGAAAAGGGAATGGAGAGAAGATGTGTGTTAGAGGTGGATTTCATAAGACTTGTCAACTGATTGGATATGGGGAGTGAGAGAGAGAGAAGAGTCAAGGACTACATGGAAATTATGAATCTGAGTTCACATGATAGAAGGACCATTAATAAAAATTAGAGGAGGGGCAGGTAGTTTTGTTTTGGATATGTAGAGTTTGAGATTCCTACAAGATATTATTCAGTGTGAGACTGGAGCTCAGGGGAGAGAGGAACTGGTCATATTGATCTGAGAGTCATCTACATAGAGATAATTGTACTCATGGGAGTGAATTGTTGAGGTCACAGAGAGATAGTGTAAGGAGAGAAGGGTCCCAGGATAGACCCCTTTAGGGAGATGCGACATACCTGATGAAGATGAGCGAGAGGGAGCAGACCGATAGGAGCAGAGCCAGGAGAGGGCAATCCCATGAAGCCCCAGGGAGAAGAGAGAATCCAGGAGGTGGTGCTGGCCAATGGTGGCAAGTACCATAGAGAGTTCAAGAAGGATGAAGACCCAGAAAAGACCATCGGGTTTAGTAATTAAAAGATAACTAGCAACCTTGCAGAAGACAGTTTCAGTTGGGTGGTGATGTTGAAAGCCAGATGGCAAAGAGCTGCCAAGGGAGCAGGAGACAGGAAGTGGCACCAAAGAGTGTAGAGGGATTTTTCTACAAGTTAAGCTACGAAAAGGAAGCTGAGCTTAGACTTTAGCAAAGGGGAATATAACAGAGTCAAAGAACAGAGAGTTCGAGATGTTCTAGTTCATGGGCGGGGAACCTGAGACCTCAAGGCCACATGTGGCCATCTAGGTCTTCAAGTATGGCCCTTTGAATCCAGACTTCATAGAAGATATCACCTTCATAAAAGTATTTGTTCTGCAAAACTTGGACTCAGTCAAAAGACCACATCCAAGGACTTAGAAGGCCACAAGTGACCTCGAGGTCGCAAATCCCCCCCCTCCCCCGTTCTAGTTAGTTGTTTAACGAGAATTTATAAAGTGCCTACTATGTGCTGGGCTCTGTGCTAAGCACTGGGGATACAAAGAAAAAGAAAAAGCCGAATTCTTGCCTTAATTTCTCACCTTCCAATGTACAAATCACTAATGCATATACAAGAAATATAAAAAATATGTGGAGGATGGATTGGAGTGGGCAGAAATGAGGCGGGGAGACAAATCAGAAGATAATTGCGATAGTACAGGTAAGGGGCAACAAAGGCCTGTACCAGAGGGATGGTTGTGTGAGTAGAGAGAAGGAGTTATATTGTGAGGATGGAAATGACAAGATTTGAGAAGAGATTGGATATGTGGGGTGGATCTGAGCTGCAGATAATGCCAAGGTGGTGAGCCTGAGTGACTAGGAAGATGGCAGTATCTTTAACAGTAATAGGAATGCTGGAGAGGAGGGTTTTTGGGGAAAGATAATGAGTTTTGCTTTGGATGTGTTGAGTTTGAGATGCCTATGGGAATCCAAATCAAGATTTCTGAAAGGCAGTTGGTGATGTGAAATTGGATCTCAGGAGAGAGATTAGGGCTGGATACACAGATCTGAATATCATCTGCATAGAGAAGACAGTCCATGGTATTTAATGAAGTTGTATAGAGGAGTAGGAGTGGGAGGGGGATTATTAATTTGAGGTCCACAGACCCCCAGGGGTCCATGTTTAGAATTCAGGGTGTCTGTGGATTTGAAATGGACAAAAAACACCTCTTCCTTTTCACTAAACTTGAACTGAAATTTAGAATTATATTTTTTAGAAGATGTCCATGGGGTTCGTCAGACTGCCAAAGGGATTTATGTCACAGAAAAGGTTAAGGAGTCCTGGTACAGAGAGAAAAGAGAAGAGGACGGAGGACAGAGCCTTGGGCATGACCTGGATGGAGAAGAAGCAAAGGAGGCTGAGAAGGTGTGGCCAGACAAGCCATCCCTGGTACTAAATATCTATTTTTTCACTTTCCCAACCAGTCCTCCTTGCACTGTCTCTCCTGCCTCCTGACCAGACTCCTCTAAGCCCTGTTTCTGCTCCTGCCAGTCCTCCTGGAGCCTCCCTCAACAGACCTCTCTACAACCACTGATTCTCTGCTTGGGCTTATTCCATAGTCATTGGCATACTCCTGCCCCCACCCCTTATTCTTCAGTTGTTAGCATACTACCCTGCTCCCCCACCCCTGCTTTCCCCATCCCAGTGATTCTGAATCCCCAGCTGACCCTCTTTCCCATCCCTAGCTGCCCCCTTCTTTTCTCTCCCCCTCCTTCCCCACCCTTTCAGTTGAGAGCCTTGCCTCACTGAAAAAAAAACTGAGGTCATTCCCCCGAAAGATCCCACTTGCTCATTCTTCTACACCTTATATCACGTGGGCATCTTCTCCCACTAACTATTCCCCTCCTGTCTCACATGAAGAATAAGGTATATGGGGTGTGTAGGGAGGCCCAGCACCTCTAGTGTGATGGCTTGCTGAGACCTGTTCAGGGCTGCTCATCTAACTTTGGTGTCCACATGATTCACCCACTCACCTGTGGCTCTAAGAAGCCATAGCACGTGCAGTGGCCTCCCCTGGGTAAAACGTCTCAATAGGTGGGCTAAGCCAGGTTGAGGGTAACCACTAGGCCTCAGACCTGCTGTTGAGTTAAGGAGATGTGTGTTCTCTGGTAGAACAAGAACAATTTGTTCCAATGGCCGTGAAGGTGGCTGAAGCAGGAGCTGTGGAATGCTTAGAGCTGGGTCAGACATGGAAGGCACCAAGGTCATCCACTGCATCTTGGCCTATCACCAGTCATCTTGACCTTTGTCCTACCACTGGACGTTAATGACTCTGGGAGAGAGACTGAGGCTGATGACTTTGTGCAACATTGCCTCACTTAAATCCAATTGATGCCCAAGTCACGACATCACCCTGTGATGTCACCGGCCCTCTTCAAAAAGCAAAGGACAAAAACAACACGAAGAATAACCTTGAGACCCAAAGGACACAACAAACCAAAATGGCTAACAGGGAGGTGAATTAAAGAGGGGAAATTGCAAGGGAGTACCTCGATGGCCTTCATGAGTTCAACTCACCAAGTTTATGCAATGTAGATACTAACATACTAATAACGAATAGAAGAGATCGCAGAATGGGTCGGTGTAATCTCTGAAACGTCATGGGGAATGGGGGAGGTGTCATAGGCCTGGGGATGGGCAAATGTGCTCTTTTTCAAACAATAGGGGAGAGCTTAGAGGAGAGGTGGGGAACCTGCGGCCTCGAGGCCACGTGTGACCCTCAAGGTCCTTAACTGAAAGGGTTACATTTGAGGACATCTCTACTGGGGTCTTCCAGGGGATGTTCCCCAGGTTCTATGTGGATTAGTATTTTTGCCAGCGACTTGTATGAGACCGTAGAAAGCATGCTTGACAAATTTGCAGATGATGCAAAGCTAGGAGGAATGTATTGGCTTTCTGGAGGCAGGTCCCAAAATGATATTGCCACTCAGGGACCTTGGGTCAAACTAAGATAATGAAATTTAATAGCAGTAAATGTAAAGTCTTATTCTTGGGTTAAAAAAAAAAACAAACAAAACCCAACAACTTCTTGACTACCAAATGGGAGAGACAGGACTGGATTATATTCCAAATGAAAAAACAAAACAAAACAAAACCTGAGAGTAAGCTCAACAAAAATCACCAGTGAGATATGGCGTTAAGAGAGACTTAGTATCCAGAACAAGGTCGATTACAGTCCAGAAGTACTCTGGAATTTTGTGTTCAGCTGTGAGCAATACATTTTAGGAAGATCTGGAGAAGATTCAGAGGACACTGAAGGGCTTTGAGTCTATGCCATATGAGGAGTCTATGCCTGTTGAAGAAACTGAGAATGTTTAGTTTAGAGAAAAGAAGATTTAGGGAGGGCACATAAGTGTCTTCAAGTATTTGAAAGGCTATCATGTCCAGTGCATAGAGCACTGGCCCTGGAGTCAGGAAGAACTGAGTCCTGCTTTAGATGCTTATTAGCTGTGACCCTGAGCAAGTCACTTAACCTCTGTCTGACTCAGTTGCCTTGTCTATACCATGGGGATAATAATAACATCTGACTCCCAGAGTCATTATGAAGAGAAAGTGAGATAATACTGGTAGGGTGCTTTGCAAATCTTAATGTGCTCTATTTGTTGTTGTTCAGTCCTGTCTGACTCTTTGTGCTCCTTTTTGGGGTTTTCTTAGCAAAGATACTAGAGCAGTTTGCCATTTCCCTTTCCAGCTCCTTTGACAGATGAGGAAACTGAGACCAACAGGGTTAAGTGACTTGCCCAAGGTCACACAGCCAGTAAGTGTCTGAGGTCAGATTTGAACTCAAGAAGATGAGTCTTCCTGACTCCACTCCCTGCACCCTATCTACTGTGCCTCCTGGCTGCCCTTCTCTGGATGCTAATAATTTTATCAGTGTCCTTCCTAAAATGTGACACAAAACTGAACATGATATTCCAGGAGCAGACTGACCAGGCAGTGGGACTGTCACCTTCCTTGTCTTCCTGAAGTGTCCCTTTAAAAAACAGATTTCCTCAGCGAGTAAGAGCACCGGCCCCAGTGTCGGGATGACCTGGGGATCGAATCCGGGCTCAGATACTTAGCACTACACCCAGAAATAACTGGCTGTGTAACCTTGAGCAAGTTACTTAACCCCAATTGCTTAAAAAAAAATAAAAAACAGATTTCAGTGTAAAAAGTAGGAAACAAAAAGGAAGAATGACCACAGAACACTTTGAACTAAAAAAAACAAAAGGAAAAACAAATTTGAGGCTGTTTCAGAAGAGCTGGATAGGCTGAGGAAAAGCGTTCCTTGTCCTTTAAGAACAACAAAGAAATGAGGGTGCTGTCAAGTGGGACATGAGAGGAAGAATAGGCTGGCCAAGGTGGTTGGCAACTCCCCATTGAAAGGACACTGAGTCAGCTGTTTGGTGACCTGGTGACAGGAAGGTTTGTTGTCTTCCTAGAGCACTTATCAGAGAAGTGACAGAGAACCTTCCAAGATCTGGTGGAGAACTGATGACCACTACTCACTTTTGGTGAACTGTGTAGCAAAAAAAATTTAGGCAAGAAACTGAAAGCTGTAGGGGCACAGGTGGTATTTTCACCACTGCTATCCATCAGAGGCAAAGGATTCAGAAAGGTGAGTAGTGAATTAAGAAGCTGGCACCTGAGAAATGAGATTCGAATTTCTGGACTATGGCTTAAAATGTAGGTTCCTGGTCAGGGATGAAGTCTATCTAATGAGGAAGGGCAGGAATGTTTTCTTTGGGAAACTTGAAAATCTAACTGAATTTGCAATCAAATTTGGAGAAATTTGAAAATACAAATTTGGAAAAAAAATACCATTTAACCAGCTCCAAATGATATAACAAAATATTGTATCCCAGTGGTGTCAAACTCCAATAGAAAGAAATGGGGCCACTAAACCACACATAAGGATCTCTTATTGGCTTAGATAATCCCACATTAACATCTATGTTCTATTGTATTTCTATTTAATTTGCTAAGCATTTCCCAATTATCTGAGTTCTGCCATACTCTGGAGTGTTGGGCCTTGTATTTGATAAGTTTTCCCTATACCCTGAGACCTTCATCTAGTTAGAATGTCTCTTTGAAAAATGCATCAATTGAGGTACGAGCAAAATGGCAATGCGTCCCAGATACCTTTATTGAACCAACTGAAGGGGTGAATGAGGTGCAAATAAGTCTTTAAGTAAAGTAAACAAAATTTATTCAGCACCTACTATGTGTTAGGCATCATACTAAGCACTGGGAATACAATGGAAGGCAAAAAACACAAACCAAACCAAAGCAAGAAACAAAACCCCCCAAACAATACTCAGTCCCTTATCTCAAGGAACTGGCAGCCTAGTGGGAAGATAACATGCAGACAATTATATGCATGAAGGATAGATGCAAGACAGCTTGTGTATATATAGAGTCAATTAGAATTAAATTTGGAAAGAGTGAAGTGCTTCTAGCCATTGGATGAAATCAGATAATAACACACAGAAACTATATTGGGATTGGTGGGAAAGAATTAGGTACACCTGCAGCCAGAGGGCAGGGAAAGACAGTACTGAATTCTCTAACTATTCCTTCTCCTTGACCAGGGAATGACCCAGTGAACTTTGAATTGTATTTCCCATGGGTATTTATAACAATGTCCCCAGTGGTGGCTGATGGCAGTGATGGGGGGTCAGTGATGCACTGAGGACAAATGCTGTACTGAGCAAAGACAGTTTCAGCTGGCACCAACTCACAGTACATTGGAAAGTTATACCTATGAATTCCTCCTTTGCTGAACATGCCTTCTGAGCTGGAGCCCACTTTTCTCTGGACTCTACATGGACTCCAGGGACAGTGTGTCTTAGAACTGTGGGGAGAAGTTTTGGTACCAACTATTCTTACAATACCATATTAATAAATACCTCTTTCCAAAACTAAAAAAGAAGTTTGGGTGGCTGGTAATCTGAGGTGGGCATATCGAATGGGAACTCATGAGTCATAGTGACCCCAGAGCCCTGATGGAAGAAGAGCCAACCTGTTTGTGCCAGGAAGTAGCCCAGAGATTGGTTCTAAGGGCTTCCTGAGATCCTTTAAGAATTGGGAGAGTTGAAGATATTCACTTCCCATAATGTGTTCTATAAATGTTGCCAGTATTGTTAATATTTTTATTTCCTTTGCACAACCTTGTACAGGACTGAGCGCCTAGTTCTCACTCAATAAGAACTTGTTGACTTGAATAACAGTGGCATTAAGATACATTAATTAATAATGATTAACAAGGCAATCCTGGGGGTGGCTAGGTGGTGCAGTGAATAGAGCACTGGCCCTGGATTCAGGAGGATCTGAGTTCAAATCCAGCCTCAGACAACTTAACACTAGCTGTGTGAGCTTGGGCAAGTCACTTAATCCCAACTGCTCTGCCTTCCCCCTCCAAAAAGCAAAAAAACCAAACCAAAACAAAAAAAAGGTCAATTCTGGTTATAACCCTGAGGTGGTGGTGGGTCATCTGACTCCTAGCCTTCTTCTCTTTTCTTGTGCATCTCCTTCTATCCCAGAGAGAGCGTCCTATAACCTTCCTTCCTCCCCATTCTCCCCTCCCCCATAGCTTCAGAGTAGAGAGGCACCCACCAATCTATTTGTTATAGACCAGGCTCTAAACACTTTAACTGGGCTGTTGACCAAAGGATTTGGAGTCTGTGAGTCTGGGTTCAAATTCCAGCCTTGTCTCTTAACTATCCATGTGATCATGGTCAAATTACTTCCCTTGTTTGGGTCTCAGTTTTTTGTGTGTTTCCTCCCCTCTGTAACATAAGATGGATAAAATGTGGAGATTGGACTCAAGGCTCCGTAACACTGGCCAGCTTTGAAATCTAAGACCTTATGAGTCTATAGAAGAGATCTCTGCTTTAGGTAGGGGCAGGCTATGTGATGTCTGGCTTTGCTTCCCCCACTTAAATTCTAGGATTCTGTGACAAGGTGGCTGATTGCAGGTGACAAATAAGTCAGGGCACTCTAGGCCCAAGCTGAGTAGGCAGCTGCCTGTGCTATGTGACCGGAGGGGATGAAGGCATGTTCACATACTGCCCTTACCTACCTTCTTCAGTCGTTTCAGTCATGTCTGACTCCTTGTGATCTCATTTGGGATTTTCTTGGAAAAGATACTGGAGCTGTTTGTCATTTCCTTCTCCAGGTCATTTTACAGATGAGGAAACTGAGGCAAACAGGGTGAAGTGACTTGCTCAGGATCACACATAATAATTGTCTGAGGCCAGATTTGAACTCAGAAAGATGAGTCTTCCTGGATCCCAGTTCAGTGCTCTATTCACTGCACCACCTACCTACCTTCTACTGGGCCTGAAATGTCACTAATTAGAACACATCTAGATAAAGTTGATGGCAAAGATGGAGTGAGAAATTAGTGTCCCATTGGATAAATTACTTTCCTTCATTTTTAAAATTAAAGGATGGGCCTGGTGGTCGCTATTAATCTGTGATCCTTGGTCTGGGGTGGCTGACTTTGATGAGGGCCTGGGCAAGCAAGGTAGACCATGATGGTCCTGGACCATTGGGGGCTTCTAGCCCACACACAGACCTTCAGGCTCCCTTCCACAGCCCTTCCTCTTTTTCACTTGAACTGGTTGGATCAATTGAAAGTGGATGGCTATGTTGAAGTTTCCTGTTGGTGACAGCCTATGCTGGCCTGCAGCTAGGGCCTCCAGGAAATTTAGAGCCAGGTGTGACCTTAGAGATGGTCTGACCCAGCCTTCTCACTGGAGGGAGGCTCAGAGAGAGGAAGTGACTTTTCCAAGGTCACCCAGAAAGTCAGGGCAGAGTTTGGATTTCTACTGGGTCTTGTCATTTGAAATTCATTGCTCCCCCCTCTCTTTTTCTCTCTCTCTCCCCCCCTCTCTCTGTCTGTCTCTCTGTCTCTCTTCTCTCCCCCTTCTCTCTCTCTGTCTCTCTCTCCCCTTCTCTGTCTCTCTCTCCCTCTCTGTCTGTCTCTTTGTGTGTCTCTCCTCTCCTTTCTCCCCCTTCTCTCTCTCCCCCTCTCTCCCTCTCTGTCTGTCTCTCTGTCTCTGTCTCTCTCCTCTCTCTCTCTCTCTGCCCCCCCCTTCTCTCTCTCTCTCCCTCTCTCTCTGTCCCTCTGTCTTTCTGTCTCTGTCCCTCTGTCTCTCTCTCTGTCTCTGTCTCTCTCCCTCTCTCCCCTTAATTCCACATCCCCTTAAGAAACTCTTTCCTGGGAGGGGAGAGAACAAGCTTTATTCAGGACACAGAATTGTGAGATTAGGAGTAAATAAAACATTGACCTTGAAGTGCTGCCTCATCCTTTCCTCCTCCTGCCCAAAGCAGAGCTGGAAGGAAAGACTGGCCTCAGCAGAAAGAGCTGATTGGATCCCTCCAGCCTCAGTGCTTTCAGTAGAGGGCAGCATTACATTACATTAGCTCCTGTGCCTTCAGACAGAGCAGAGATGCTTCATTTCTTCTCCAGTGAGGAATTCTTATCTAGTCTCAGGAAAGCGTAATCTGAAGAGGCAGGGGGAGTTGCCCCATCGCCCCATTTTGCTGAACCCTATTTGTATGACCTTGGAATGATGAAGGTCGTCCCTACAAGAGCAGACACGACATACTTAGCCATATATAGTGCTTTACTCTTGGCTTAGAAGCAATGAAAAAATAAAAACAACCCAATTTTTTTTTTGGGGGGGGGGAAGAAATTGGATTTGTGATTTCACAATCTCCACTGAGAAAATTCCCCTCCATCAATGCAAATCTACAACTGCTTTGCAATTTACAGACTTTCTGTGTTGTTTTCTGTGGCCCTGAGAGGTTAAATGCTCTGCCCTGAGTCAGAGGAGGGGCTCAAAACAATTAACTACATGTAATAAAATATCTCCTGCTTGGTTGCACCTCCATAACCTCTCCCCAAATGAACAGTTTCTAGGTGAGCACAGAGCATTTTGAGCCTTAGAGTCCTAGAAAATACACGATTCGGTTTGCTTAAGTCCCCAGGGCCACTCCCGCTCTGAATGGTCAAAGGAATACCATAGACCAGACAGATGATGTTTGATTCAAGCATTTAGCAGTACAGATCCTTAGGGGCCTCATATGGCTCTCCACCCATCTCCTCCCCCCCCAACCTCATTATGGAGGCAAGGACTTGAGAACTGAAGCTCTTAGAGCTGGTACTTTTTTTCAGTTTGTCCCTTGTAAGCAACAGGGACCTCTGACTACTTCTTGCCATTGCTAACTCATCATCCAGCAGGGATGTGGGTGGGGCAGCTTGGATGCAAAAAGAAAAATCCCTCCTGCTCTCCTTATCATCTTGCCTTCTCTGCCAGGGTGTGCTGGAATGAGTTCATAATGCCTTTCAAGAACTCATGGCTAAATTTTCCAGTGTGAGCATTCATACCTTGAAATGACAAACACTCCAAATCAGGACTTGATTTACTGTTTTGTTGCTTTTCTAGACTTAAGAAAATGATGGAGAAAATGTGAACAATGCAAATTAAATTAAAAAGCATGTCTCATGCACATTTATTTTTTGCTGGTTGATAAATATCTACTTATTTGGGCAGCTAGGTGGTGTAGTGGATAGAATTCTGGACCCAGAGTCAAGAAAACTCATCTTCCTGAGTTCAAATCTGACCTCAGATACTCCCTAGCTTTGTGACCTTGAGAAAGTCACTTAACTCTGTTTGCCTTAGTACCTTGTCTATAAAATGAGCTGGAGAAGGAAATGGCAAAGCACTCCTGAAACTTTGCCTAGAAAACCCCCAAATGGGGTCATGAAGAGTCAGACATAACTGAGAAATGCTTGAACGACAATAAACATCTACCAGTATGCTCTCACTTCTCTTTCCCCACCAACTTATTTCTGACCTTGAGAACTTTCATTGCTCTCTCTACCATATTGCATCATTTCTGGTTCCGATTTTCTCTTAGTCTCTTCACCTCAAAGTATTAACTGTGCTTCTCTGTACAATGGAGATGGGCAATCTGAGAAAAAGGGTGTATGGCATCAAGAATGGGAAGGAGTATTGAGGTTTTAGTAATGGTAACAAAGATGATGATGATGATGATGATGACTGATGGTGGTGGTTGTAGTAACAATGGTTATTATTATTATTTGTTTTTGGAGGGCAGTTGGGGCTAAGTGACTTGCCCAAGGTCACACAGCTAGTTTTTGTGTTAAGTGCCTGAGGCCAAATTTGAACTCAGGTCTTCCTGACTCCAGGGCCAGTGCTGTATTCACTGTGCCACCTAGCCACCCTTGATGGTGATTATTTTTATGATGAAATGATTATGGTGAACATGATGGCAGTGATGATGATTATGGTGGCAGTGGCAGATTTTGAAACAAAATCCTGGCCATGGAATGACTTGGAATGATCCCTGGAAATTCCAAATAGAAAAAAAAAACCCACCTTACTTTCAGGCTTTGTATCCTTACGGTAGGATGTGGTCACTGGTACATCCACAGGAACTGTTAAGCACACTGTTAATCTTTTTTTCTGGGGCAATTTAAAGGTGGACTTTCCCAGCTTTGAGGTTCTGACTCTGCGGTTCATGCAAGGAGCAGACATCATCTGGCCCCTCTCCAGTGTGTCTAGGACATGGGTGGTGCATCTCTTTCGTTATACAATGTAGATGGAGGAGGCATTTCTAATTCAGTCTGACACCTCCTAAACAGGGAAGCTGCAAAGATGAGTTGTCATGAGCCAACAGCTGGCTGCCAGGAATCCTTAGAGGACTAGCAGTGCATTTGGCATTGGCTCTGGAGTTTGGTGGCTCCATTTTCAGCCCTCATGCCTCTGCCACCAACTTGCTTCTCACTTAACCTTGGACAAGTTGCTTGACCTTTTGGGGCACTGGGTTTGTTCTTAGTAAATTGGGGGGACTATTTCTTCATGAACCACCTCATAAAGTTGTTGTTTGGTCATTTTTCAGTTGTGTCTGACTCTTTGTCACCCCATCTGGAGTTTTATTGGCAAAGATACTAGAGTGGTTTGTCATTTCCTTCTCCAGCTCATTTTACAGATGAGGAAACGGAGGTTAACAGGAGTAAGTGACTTGCTCAGGGTCACACAACTAGTAATTGCCTGAGGCCAGATTTGAACTCAGGAAGATGTCTTACTGACTCCAGGTCTGGTGCTCTATCCATGATGGCACCTAGCTAAGGTTGACTCCTCCCCAAACTTCCCTTTAAGGAGGGTTCCCAGGCTAGCCATGTTTCATTCCTCTCCAATCTGCACTCTGGACTTCCCCTCTTAGAATGTAAGCTCCTTGAGGACAGAGACTCTTTTTACTTTTGTTTGTATTCACTGTACTTAGCATAGTGCTTGACACACAATAAACAATAAGTTCTAGGGGTGGCTAGGTGGCGCAGTGAATAGAGCACCGGCTCTGGAGTCAGGAGGACCTGAGTTCAAATCTGACCTCAGACACTTAACGTAAAACTAGCTGTATGACCTTGGGCAAGTCACTTAACCCCAATTGCCCTGCCTTCCTCCTCTAAAAAGCAAAAAACCCCCAAAATCCTAACAAGCAAAAAAAAAAAAAACCACCCAAATTCTAGCTGCCGCAGTTGAGTATTATAGTTATTATTTTAGGGGGGTGGACGAAAGCTCCTAGTGGGTGCCAATGCACTCAGATCTCTCCCAGGCTCACTCCTAGGGGCTCTGACATTTGGGAATGGAAAATGACCCCAGGATGAGACACATGATTTAATTCTCTCTCTTGGGCCCCACCTTTAAATCTCTGTCACAAAATCCTCCTGGGGTAATATGAGATTAATTTCTAGACGGAGATGGGTGATTTATCACTGAGCTGCTGGCAAGGTACCATGATCCCTGGGTAGGATGATAGATATCTTCTGTCCCTCTGTGCCCAGCCAGCAGTGAGACCAGGGCTGGCCAGGCCAGCAGTATTCAGATGCTGAATCCCAGTCTATGACAGAGTGTCCGCCCCACTGCCCTTGGGGATCTGGGCATAATAGGGGGAACTGTTAGCTCTATATCACAGAATCCCAAAATGTCAACAGTTGAAGGAACCTACATGAGTATGAATCCCTTCTACAACATAACCTACAAGTGGTCAGTCGGCATCTGCTTGACCTTTCATGAGGGATAACTCCCTAATTCCAGAGACGGCTCATTCTACTGTGGGATAGCTTTCCTTGGTACAGTATTTTTCCAGTGATTTCTCTGGCCCCATTGTCTGAGAGAGTCAGATCTGTTATATTTCACTCCTCCTCTAGAGTTCTCTGGTGCCCTTAAAAGAGACTTTAAGGTATCTGGTCTCTGCCATAAGCTCAAGTCCTCCCAATGAAATTCCCGCAATTTTTAGGGACCCCCCCACAATATACTGGGTTACAACTCAGTTCCTATAGCCTAGTCTCCCTCTCTTTCCCCACCCCCCAATTCCAAGTCCAAAGCTATATTCCTCCACTGGAATTAATACACTGGAAGTACCCTGCTTCCCTGCAGCCTTTCTGATTGAATATCCATTCTAAGGAGGACACCTAGTCCTGCCCAGTCTTCATCCCTGTCCAGGCTGCATTCCTGACCCTCTCTCTCTCTCAGACTTTTTCTACTGCAAACTTCACTGGGTACTTTCATTTCTCTCTTCTTTTCCCCTTTATCAGTTTCTTTTTACAGGTTGTCTCCTCCCACTAGAATGTAAGCTCCTTGGGCAGGGGCTGTCTTGTTTTCTTGTTTCTGTATCCCCAGGTCTTAACAGTGCCTGGGAGATGGCAAATGCTTAATCTCTCTCTTTCTCTTTCTCTCTCTCTCTCTCTCTCTCTCTCTCTCTCTCTCTCTCTCTCTCT
>NW_027185771.1:18856736-18897545 GCF_028583685.1 Petaurus breviceps papuanus
TCTCTCTCTCTCTCTCTCTCTCTCTCTCTCTCTCTCTCTCTCTCTCTCTTTCCTCCCCATTCACTGACAACACATCAGCAGACTTTCTATCTGGATAAACATCCATCTGCTTTTTTTTTCTTCCTTAGCTAAAGAACAAAAATAAGATCAGAAGATTTAGAACTGGCAAGGACATTAGAGATTATCTAGTCCAACTCCAAGCTATTACGAAGGAGGAAACTGAGGCCTGGAGAGGGGATTGAATATCAAACAGCTAATTAGCAATAGAGCTGGGATTCAAACCCAGGTCCTCTGACCCCAACTCATTGCTCTTTTAAATAAGCCATACTGCTCAAATATCCCTAAGGTGACACATTGCTGTGAAAACTAGACATTAATTCTCCCCATACACTCTGCCTGCTGGATATTCAGTCTTCAGTCAAAACAGAAAGAACCTTAATTGTATATTGGCTGAACCCAAGCCAGTGGCAGCCTGGGCCTTTCAGGAGAGATGGGCATATATGATGTCATCTGAAATTCTTACATTTTTTCACGGTGGGAAAGAGAGATACTTGCTACTCTCTCTAGGTTGTACAAATGTCGATTGTCTGTATTTTAAATCAGGAACAATTTGGAGAGATGAGATGCAGCAGGCACCAGTATAGGCTGCTAGGACAATTGCCTACTGGACCAAAATGCTTATTAGGGTGGCTGGTTTCCTCGGAAATAAGGGAAGCCCATGTGGAACCTACATTATAAGCATGGAGGGCATTGCTAGCACCAAAAAAATCATAGAACATAGAATACTAAAATAATGTCCTAAGTGGAGGGGGTATTAGAACTGAGGATATTTAGAACCTTAGACTGTTGGAGCTGGAAAGGACCAGTTAGATCCTTTGGTCCAGCTTCCTCATTTTAAGATGGAGAAACTGAGGCTTAAGGAGATCAAATAGCAATGAAAGATGGAAAAAACAGGACCAGAATCCACATCTTCTTATTGCTTCTTTACCAATTGCCTGCAGCTGGCCAAGGAAGGGAAGGAAGTGTTAATTCAGCTCTTTTACCCGTGTGAAGTGTAACGAGTTAGCAAATTATCTCCCTTGTTCCAGGCTAGCCCACTGAACTGATTACCAGAGTGGAGGGTCACTATGAGGGATGATCTGTGACCCTGAAATAGGATATTTTCTTCAGTCAAGACTGTCCTTACCCACAAGTACAATGGCAAACACCATCCTTTCCCTATCCAAGCCCTCCTTCAAATTCTGACTGCTGCCTGAAATGCCACCATTAAAGCTTTTTCTTTATCCCTGTTTATAGGAGATGTCGAACTCCAAGCTGTAAATCAATGAGAAGGGATTTGAAAGCAGGTTTGGGTCAAAGTAAGAAGAGATGAGAGGGATTTGGAAAGGCAGAAATGCATGGAGGAAATAGATGCTGATGTGGTGAAGCCGACATTTGAAGACTTCCCAAATTTTCCTTGAATCAACACTGTTCATAGGGGTTCCTCCCTGGGGCCTGAAACTTTGCCTTAGATTATAATAAACTGAAGCAAAGACAGTATGATATGGAGTGGCTGATAACTGATCTGAAGACCTGGATTTCAGTCCTAGCTCTGCCACTGGGGCAAATCAGAGGTGGCTAGGGAGCCCAATGGATGGGGCATTGGGCCTAGAGTCAGAAAGATCTGAGTTCAAATTTGGCCTGACATACTTACTAGCTGTGTGACCCTGAACCAGTCACTGTAATGCAAATGTAAATTTTAAAGATCTTCCCTGCCCCTAGGCTAAAGTGCACCTGAAGCCTGGGGTGGGAGGCTTGTTTTTCAGTAGATACTTTTTGATTGGCCAGTGGGTCCAAAAGGTTGTTACATTCTCTGAGCCAGGAGAAGGCTATATAAGCCCCGATGTGAGGCTTTGTTTTGGGGGCTCACTTTGAGAAGTGTTCTGTGATTTGATCTGTATTCTGGGAAGCCGTTGTCCAGGGCCCCCCCCGGCTTTGAAAAACCCAGATGTTGATTTGGTATGGATATGATGGTTGGACAGTTTGGAAAGCTGTCTACTTGATCTGTTTCTGTCTTGATAATTCTGCCTGTATACTTTGAAGTTCGGGGTGTTGACCTTTTCCCCTGAACAAGGTAAACGATATATGTCTGACTGATTAAAGTAAGCTTGTTAACCCATTTTGAGTTGCTTTCCTTTAACAAAGCAGATCTAAGAACCTGAATTAGCAGCAAACCCTGAGGATGCTTGGGGTGCTTGCTGCTACAGTCACTTAACCTCTGTCTGCTTCAGCTTCCTCAACCATAAAATGGTAATAATAATAGTGCCTACCTTGCAGGGTAGCTATGAAGATGAAGTAAGATAATATTTATAAAGTGCTTCATACAGTACCTGGCACATAGTGGGTGCTTAATAAATGCTTGTACCCTTCCCTTTCCCTCTTTTTGGGGATCTTGATTGTTCCCCTCTGTTTAAAAAAGGGAGATTACACTAGGTGGTCAGATTGTCAAGGTCTCTTCTGGCTGAATATTCTATGTTCATACAAAGGGGGAAGAAGAAATGGGACAGAAATGTTCCTTCAAGTATGTTGCCAGGGACCATTTGTCACTGAAGGATGGGGATGGGAGACTTCTCCTGTTTGGAATGATGCCCTTTACTCCTTCTTCACCCAAGCCTTAGGGTCATGGATTTAGAACTGGAGGGGACCTTAAAGGCAATCATGTCTACTTTCCCTCATTTTGCAGGTGAGGAAACTGAAGCACAGAGAACGGAGAATGATTTGGTCCAGTTCAACAATTGGAAAGCATCAGGATTTGAACCTGGTTCCTCCTGACCCCACATCCAGTGCCCTGTTCAATAGGTCATTCTGCCTTCCACCTTGATCCAAGTTGGTAAACTTGGGTTTGGGGCATTTTCAACATTTTTCTCACCTGCCCATACTCAAAAAGGACTTGACTTTCTCCTACTGATTTCTATGCTGAATTTCATCTTTATCAGGAGCCCACAAATGGAGAAAAATGGGAAAAAACAAAAACAAAAACCAAAACCCATCACAGGCATTAGCACTGGAAGAGAGAGACCTGAGAGGTCATCTCATATGGCTCCTCTCATCGAAGAAAAATGAATGTCAGAGCTAGAAAATGATGTGGCTAAAGTCACATGAATAATGAATGCCAGGTTCTTATAGGGGTAATTCTCTTGAATCACTGCTCCATGGATCCTCTCAGGCTTCTTCCCAGTCCAAACCAGACCAAAGGACGGGACCACTCTCTGGACCAGTTTCCTTGGTGCTGCTCTAGTGATGAAAATCAGAATGTGGGGGAGGCAGAATGTGCTTTGGAACACTTGGGAGGGAGTCAAAAGGAACAGATATCCATTATAATGCTCATTACATGGGGAGTCAGGAGGTGGTATTTGTTTTGCTGAGGCAAACTCAGGGTCTTGCAATGCGTATGAACCCCAGGAAAAACTAGGGCCCAGAGTTTCCCAGAGAAACACAAAAGAATGGGGAAGTTGTAAACATTACCGGACAAGCCTTCATGGCAGGGAACAGTGGGGCCATTGAGGACCCCATGGAAGTTCTGTATGCCTGGGTTAGAACTATTTATTTGGGAAACAAGAGGGAGCCCCTTTCTCATCTTCTCAGGCGTGACCTTGGCAGCTAATGGGATTCTTTCTCCTCCCCTTTCTCTGTTCTGTTGCTGGGTCCTCACGGTCCTCATCATTCCCCTCTAGCCCACCCCCTCCTCCTCCTCACAAGCTTTAAGTCTCAGCTGACAGGAATGGAAACCAGAGGTCAGTTGTTTGATAAGGCTCTTGGGCTGGCTGGTGACTTCATATCTCGTCTCCTGTCCTTTCCTTCCGCTCCCCCAACCTCATTTTCAAACTTTTGGTTTTAGTCCTACTTTATGTCCTTGTTTAACTTTTTTAACCTGGTTAAGTTTTTCTTATCCTTCAAGGCCCATCTCGATGACAATTTTCCTGACTAGAATCATAAGATCATGGAAACACAAAACATCAGATATTGGAGGGAAGAGCTGGGAGGAACCTTGGACTTGATGGAATGTCAACCATCATCTCTATACTGATGATTCTGAAATTTGCGCTAGTCTCTCTGCTGACCTCCACTCTCACTTTAACTGCCTAGACATTTTGAACTGGATGTCCTGTAGACACCTTAAATTCAGCATGTCCAAAATTGAACGCTTTATCTTTTTCCCCAAACCTTGCACTCTTCCTTACTTCTCTATCAGTATCTAGAATGCCACCATCTTCCCAGGCACTCAGGCTCAAGACCAAGATGTCATGCTTGATTCCTCATTCTTTCTCATAACCCATAACCGATCTGTTGTCAAGGGCCATTGCTTTTCTACCTTTGAAACATCTCTTGAGAATGCCCCCTCTTACACTGCTGCCACCCTAGTCCAGGCCCTCATCAACTCATGGACTTTTGTAAATAGTTTGTTAATTGGTCTCCCAGCCTCAAGGCTTTTCCATTCCAGGCCATTCTTCTATTTCTGTCAAAAGGATCTTCCTAAAGTGCTGGTCTGACCTTGTCGCTCCCCTGTCCTGCGCTCAAGAACCTCTGGTGGCTTCCTGTCGCCTCCAGGATCACAGATAGAGTTCTCTGTTTGGTGTTCGGAGCTCTTCACAACCTGCCTCCTCACATCCGCATTTCCAGTCTTCTTGTACCTTACGACCCCCCATGTGCCTCAGACCCGGGGATGCCAGCATCCTGGTTTGACTGTGGGCATTTGCACTGGCTGTCCCCCGTGTCTGGAGTGCTCCCCTTCATCTCTGCCTCCTGGTTCCTTCAGGTCCTTCTGTAGGAGACCTTCCCTGATCTCCCTTAATTTGAGCGCCTCATTCTCTCCTCCGATTTGTCTTTGTAGCTTATCTGCGAGTGGTTGTTTGGGCATCGTTTCCCCCATTGGGCTGTGAGCTCCTTTTACTTCTTTTTGTATCCCTAGCACTTGGCACAGGGCCTGACACATAGTACCCTGTTTCCCCGATAATAAGACACTGTCTTATTATTTTTTTTGGAAAGAAAAACACCAGAGGGCTTATTTTCAGGGGAGGGCTTATGTTGTCCTGCCTCAGCTCTCCTCCGCGGCACTGCTCTCAATGGCGCCAGCAAGCAAATCACTGGGGAAGAACAGGATGACGCGCTCACTGCTGCAGCTCTGATTGGATGCAGCTCGGAGCGCGGCGTGCGTTTCACCCAGGGGGGGGGGGGGACGGTGCATACAGAGGGTACCGTAATGTAGCGTGTAGCGCAGGGGATCACCTTCACTACAGTAGCAATCTCAATAGGGCTTATTTTTGGGGGAGGGCTTATTTTAGAGGAATCTTACACAGTAAAGGGAGGGCTTATTTTCGGGATAGGTCTTATTATCGGGGAAACACGGTAGGTGGTTAATAAATGTTTATTGGTTAACTGACTGACTAGGCAGTGATCTCAGAAGCTAGCTTTCTAGTTAGAGAGGGGATATTACATGGACAGAACCAGCCTTGGAGTTTGCCTTGTGAGTTCCCCCAAATGTAAGAATTTGGGGGATCAGACCTTCTAGAGAAAGAAGTAGATTTCCTCAGCAGGGCGTTTCTTTGGAGGAAGGAGAGGATTGTCCATGTGGTCCCTATAGTCAGGGCAACAATCATGTGCAAAGCCAAGCCATTAAGAGAGTAGGGGAGAGAATCTTGCTTCACCTTGCTATTGCAGATTATTCAGATAACACATGGAAAGGGGGATGTCTAGCAGCTCCAGAGTATCTTTGTCTTCCAGGATAAGTCCAATCAATTCACAGAGTTTGGTAGGGCCCTGGAGATGGGAAATAGGAGGAGGGGACATTTTCAGTGGATTGCTTCACTGGCAGCCCTGAATGTGATTCCCTTATGAGGAGAGCTTGTAGGCTCTTTAATGCTCTTTAAATTCTTTGGTCCACTTTGAACTGGGTGTCTTGTTGACTTTGTTTATCTGTTTATGGGTTCCTATGAGTCATTTTCATTTTCTGCATGTTCTATGGAGTAAAATCAAGACTGTTTCCTTTCATTATACACTTGAATACTTATATGGGGTTTGGGGCCTCCTCTTATGCATATTTATAGAAGCCTAGACATAAGCTATATTAGAAGATTTTCCTAAAGTGAAGTATGAGTGGCTGTAACCAATTGAAAGAAAGAATAGATTTTGGGGTCAGTCCTTAGGATTGGTCTTGGCTGGTGAAAGTCCAGAGTTTTAGAGTATCTTGTATCATGCATGGGTTACACTTATTTTATCCTACAGAGGCAAAGAGGAGGCAGTGGTGATTTTTCTCTCTGTGTGAGGGGAGGAAGGGAAGAGGAAAAGAGGGAGGACTGACATGGTCCAAGCTTTATTTAGAGAATCTTTTCCAGTTTTCAAATTGCATAGTTTTTTGAAGGGTGATGAAATAATTAGTTTAAGAAAATGTTTTAGGTATTACATTCGCAAAGGTGACCTAAAACAATCAATTCATTAAACTGGTTCTCCTAGAGGGCATTCTGGCCCACCTAAAATATGACCAGTCAATGTGTGGTGGCAGCATTTGGAAGACACCAAAATTCCAAGGTTAGGCCCAATCCCAACTTCTCCCATCCTATGGCACCCAGAGGTGCTTCCAGACCCTGGGGAGGGGTGATGAGGAGAGAGCTCTCTCCAAGCAGGGTGTTGGAGGTCTGTCAGAGGTAACCAGTCCCTCAGCATTCTGGGTAAGAGGGAACTGCTCGACAGATGTTTGTGTTTTTCCAAATGAGCTTGGCTCTGAAACCCTTAAGTCGTGGAGGGCATCCAAGTGTCTCCATGATTAGCTGTGTTCAGGTTGCTTTTGAGCAGAATATGGAGTGTGCTCTAACTTGGACCCAAGTCAGAGACTCATCATGACATTTTATTCAGAGGGGGAGACAGGAGAGCTAGGTCCTAAACAGTAATCCTGGCTCATGTTTCCAATTGCATTTTTAAATCTTAAGATTTACAAAGCATTTTCCATGCAATAGCCCTGTGAGGTAGGCAGTTGAAAGTATTAATTAATTCCACTGTATAATAATGATAATAATAGCTAACATTTATATGGCTCTTTAAGGTTTGCGAAACATTTTACATATCTAATTTGATTCTCACAACAACCCTGGGAGGTAGGTGGTGAAGTGAATGTAGTGCTGTGCCTAGTTAGGAAGACCTGAGTTCAAATTTTATCTCAGATACTCACTGGCAGTGTGACTCTGGGTAAGTCAGTTGACTTCTGTCTGCCTCAGTTTCTTCATTTGTTAAATGGGGATAATAATTATAGCACCTACCTTCCAGGGTTGTTGTGAGGATCAAATGAAGTAATATTTGGAAAATGCTTGGCACGATGTAGGCCATATATAAATGCTAGCTATCACTGAGTTATTGGATGGGTGAGAAACATGTGTAATCACAATCTGCAGTCCTCCCCATCAGGAATTAGAAATGACTGTGTCCTGAGAGGAGAGATTCCAAGGGCAGATTGGATCAGTCCAACTTGTCTGTGATTGGTATGTTCACACTGCTGCATTCAGAAAAGGTGTCTATTCCGTCCTCTCTACTCTTGAGTACAAAACATTCTTGACTTCATGTCTGGGGTGCTAACAACCAGTCTGTAATTACTGGCAGCACTGGTTATCATCTGCTGAAATTTAATGCTAGGTCAATGCCAGGACAAAATAGAGACAGTCATGTCTTCACTCATCTCTGAGGATCCACCTCTGATTTTTTGGATTTTGTCTCTGATGCTGCCACAGAAGCCTCCTTACTGTGGACGTTTACTTCATTCCTAGACTTCTCACACTGGAAGTACTTTTGACTTTTTGACCCCTTCATCTGATTACTGGTTTCTTCCAGAAACTCCATTTTAAGGAAAATACCCAGCCTGGCCACGTCTTCATTCTTCTCTGATCTCTATTACTGGATCTCTGGACTTTCTCTAGCACACTCATAATGATGACTCTATTTCTCTCTGTCTCTCTTGTTGTGCTGGGAACCCCAAAATGTAAGGGTTCAAGGTGAGTCTGCCTTGAAAGAATTCAACCACTCAAGGCTTCTTTCAGTTAGAGTAGCAAGGTTTTGTTAACACCAGCATGGCGGGCAGATTCCTAATAAATCTGCTATTGTGACTGCCAACAGGAACAGTGGAGATTCTTAGGGAATCTGCTTAATTTAATAGAGGTAAGATTGGTACTTATATAGCCGAAAAGACAGTGAGAAGATCTGGATGGGATTAAGGAGTGGTAAATTGCTTGGGATGGTCCAGGTGCAGACAATGAAAGGAGTTAAGAGATTGGAGAGCCACAGTGAAAGGATAGTTAAAAGGATTATTGAGCATCTAGGTAGGCTAGGACAGACAAGATGCATCAGGCAGGCACCAGTGTGGGAAAGTTCAGGGCAAAGACGTGATCTTTTCCTTTTAGTGGTCCGGGTCTCATCACCCCATCATCTCTGTCTCTCTCTCCATGTTCTCCCACCCCCAGTTTCCTTGCTTTGTGTGTTATCTTCCCTGTTAGAATGTAATCTCCTTAAGGACTTCCTTATTTGCATTCCCTGAACTTAGCATGGAGACTGGGGCATAGCAAGCACTAAATAAATAAATACTTGTTACATTGGTGTTGGCAGTGAAGCCACAGACAAGTTAAGTTTTGATATCAATACATTATAGTGGTGTGGGTTCACTAAAACCCATAATTAAACCATGATATTCTCCCCATTTTACAGATAAGGAAACTGAGGCCCAAGGAAGTTAAAACACTTGGCTAGGGTTTTTATAGCAAATAACTGCCAGCATCTGGACTCTTTAGAATTGAAGATCAATGTTATGTCCAATACATCACAGCACCCCACTGCCACTCAGCTTTAGCTACTTCATTTGTAAAATGGGTATTTTATAGCTCTAGGCTGAACATATTTATCATTTTCCTGTTTAGGCTCTTATGAGGATCAAATAAAATAATTCACTTAAATGGAGGCAGTGAGGTGGTTGGTGGAATAAAATGGTGATTATAAAGGCACCTACCTTACACTTTGTTCTGAGGACCAAATAAGATGCATGTGTTTGAGATATGTGAATGGGAATTGTGGTTTTGTCCTTTGTTCTCAAAGAAGACCAAGACATCAGGAAGATGATGACATGAATTGCAGTTGAATTGGATTTAAGTGAGGAAGGGGTGTACAAAGTCACCAGCCTCACTTTGTTCTCCTGAGCCATCCAGGTCTAGTGACAAGATATAGATCAGGATGTCCGGAGATGGCCCAGGACCAAATGGTAATTATTCTTATCATCACTGCACTACGTAAATGAGTTATTCTTATCAATGATGATTATTTACCACCAAACCCTTCTATTGCCCCTCATTCTCTCTTATATTCAGAGCCAGCTGCTGGCACATTGTGAGCTTGCCAGGAGTCAGGAAGCATTGGATTCCACTCCCAACAGCAGACCCATACTGGTTGCATGACCCTGGGCCAGTCCCAAGCAAATCTCTTAAGACTATACTTGGCAGAGCCATTATCCATCTGCAAGGGCAAAGGGAGTTTTCTACACCCATCATACTACCACAGACTGGGGGGAGAAAAGGACCAAGTCAGTGTGAGCTATTCTTAGTCTGTCCTTATAATTCTGAAGTTGACTAAAATTTCTCTCTTTCCTCCCTGCCATTTCAAAGCCCATCTTTCCTGGGGCTCTCATTCTCTCCCCTCTTTCTTTTTTGCCTCCTCTCTTTTAGGGCTATTATCTTTTTACCAGCTTTAAGCATCCTTGTCTGTTTCTTTTGAACATCTGGAATCACACCGAAGACCCCTGGATCTCTGGCTTCTGGTGAGGGGCTTTGTGACCCCTGAGGTAGAGATGTGTGCTTTAGTCTTACCCTGAGCCTGGCCCCTGGCTGCCACAGAATCTGCCCTGTAATTAGGCTGTGGTGGAGGCCGCATCACAGTGCCCTGGCAGCCTCTGATCCCAGACTCTATTCCCCCAATCCCAGGTTCGATAAACTGCAGGCTTATCTTCAGGTTGGCATACTGTACTCTGAGCTGCTCTCACCGAGACTTGCCTGATGGGGCTCAAAACCCATCACAGATTGAAAACAAAAGGCCACCCTCAGACTGCCAGGGCGTAATTGAATTGGGGGCATTATTTCCCAGCCAATTTTGAGGAAAGAGCCTACGTATATGTGTGTAGAGGTGTGTGTGTGTGTGTGTGTGTGTGTGTGTATGCACACGTATGCACTTGCTGGCAGAAAATCCAATTCCATTCCAGTTTTTTTTATTTGAAATGAATTGGCTTTTTTTATTCTGACGTGGCCAGCCTGTGATTTTAATCAAAAACCTCTGCAATGGCAGGGGGCAAGAGCTCTAATCATTTGAAAGGGATTCTTTGGGCAATTATAAGTAGTAAAGGTAGATTCCCTTTCTCTATGAATATTTTGTCTTTGATCACAGAGTATTTGCTGAGATGTAGAAATCATAAAACCATAGATTTATTGGTGGAGCTGGAAGAGATCTTCAATTCAATAAACATTTATTGTGTCTGCTATCTGCTAAGGTCTGGTGCTAGATGCTGGGGATAGAAAGACAGTCTCAGGACTTGAAGAGGCTGTGTTCTACAGGATGCAGATCACATTTGTAAGGCACTTAGCATGGTGCCTGCAAGGAGTAAGGCACTATATAAATGCTATTTCCTTTAGTTTTCCTTTCCCATCCCTTACATTATTTCCCATAATGTAATGGTAATGGGAATTTAAAGATCTTCCCTGCCCCTTAAGAGGCCTAAGGGAATTTGAATATCTTCCCTGCCCCCAATAGGCAATCACATGGAGCCTGTGGTGGGAAGAATTTGCTGAAGGGTGGAACAGAGTCCACAGGAAGCTGGGAGTCAGTGCAGTTAGAGCTGAAGGGAGGAGAGGACAAAACCAAGGAGACAGCTAGGCTTGTGAGTGGTTATTTATGGGAAGGCTAAGGGATGGTGTGGCTCCCTGCTGTACTGTGGTGTATTAACTTCTTTGTTGCTGTGATGGATTTGGTTTCCTGGTGCTGGGATTTGGTTTTCTGGTGTCTGAATAAATGTTTTGCTTCTGTCTTATATATGGGGAGTCTGTTATGTTTTGTGATTCATAACTGTGCCAACATATTCATAGTCACTGACGGTGCTGTGAACATTGCATTGGCTCTATACATCATCAGGACTTTGCACAGCCCTCCCTTACTTAAATCCAATTCACTTGCAAGCCATGACATTGCTTTCCTGATGTAATGGTCCTCTTCTAGAGTGAAGGCCAAACAACAGCAGCAGCAGCAGCAACAACAATGTTGTTAACATCATCATTATCATCAGCAGCAGCATTGTTTATATTGTGTGGTACTTCCAGGTATAATTTACAAACTTTCATGTGATCTTCACGACAACCCTGGGAGGTAAATGCTATTATTATACCCATTTTATAGATGAGAAAATAGAAGTAAAAAGAGTTTAAATACTTTGCCCAGGATCAGGGTAGCTAGTAAGCGTCTGAGTCTAGATTTGAATTCAAGTCTTCTTGATTCCAGCTTCAGTGACCTGTTTACTGAGTTACCTAGTTGTCTTCATTACTGAGAACAATGACATTTAAAGTTTACTAAGCCCTTTAGATACATTATATACAACTGAAAGACAGTTATCTCATTTGAACCTCACAGCAATCCCCAAAGGTAGGTATAATGGGTATTATTACCTCCATTGTACAGATTAGGAGACTGAGGCTGGGCAACTCACAGAGCTGCTAAGTGTCAGAAGCATTTATGACACTGTTTACCTGAGAATATAGAATGTTGGCATTGGAAGGGACCTTAGGAAAGCCAATTCAATGAATGTGTTTTCTTCCAGAAAGGTTTCAGGTTTGCCTCAAATGTGACCTTACAATATGTGGTAGAGGTACTTGGCACTATTTTTAAGTACCTCCCAGATATGCCTATCTCTTCCCCCATCCTTAAAAAAACCCCTACAAAACCCTGGCTTGATCCACCATTCCTGCTAGTCACTGTCCTCCATCTCTCTTCTCTTCCTCTTGAGAAACCCTCTACACCCTCTGCCTCCACTCCTCATACTCTGTGCAATCTTGCCCCCAATCTCCTCATGCAATAGAAGCAGCTCTCTCCAAAGTGACCAACAATCTCTTAATTCCAAATTTAGCTTTAAGTTTTTCAATTCTCATCCTTCTTAAACATTCGGCAGCATTTCACACTGTTGATCAATGTCTTCTCCTGGATAACTCTTCTCCCCTTCAGGTTTTTGTGACATTGTTTTCTCTTAGTGTCTGTCTGACCACTTCTCAGACTCTTTGCTGGATCTTCATACAGGTCATGACCTGTATGTACTGATGTCAACTTCAACTAACCGTGGGTGTCCCTTAAAGCTCTGACCTGACTCCTCTTCTCCTTTCCCTCTCTACTTAAGAGTTTTTAGCCTTTTATGTCATAGACTCCCTTTGGCAGTCTGGTAAAACCTACGGACTTTCTTAGAATGCTTTTAGATGCATAAAATACAAAGGAGGACAAAGGAAACCAATGATATTAAAATATAGTTTATCTATCTGTCTATCTATCTATCCATCTATCTATCTATCTATCTATCTATCTATCTATCTATCTATCTATCTATCTATCTATCTATCATCTATCTATCTATCCATCCATTCATCCATCCATTCATCCATCTAGCTATCTAAAAGAAAAACATGTTCACTCACCTTAGGTTAAAAACCCCTGCTCTCTATTTTCCCCCTAGGTGATATCCTCAGCTTCTATGGATTCAATTATTACTGTTCAGATGATTCCCAGATTTGTATATGCATCCCTAATCCCTCTCATTAGCTCCAATCTTGTATCACTAATTGCCACTTGGCATTTAAAACTCAACATGTCCGAATCTGAATTCATTGTCTCTTACCTGAAATCATCCCTTTTTCTCAACTTTTCTGAGACTATCAATGGCACTACCGTCCTCCAAATCACTGATATTGGCAACCTTGTCATTCTCAACTGCTCACTCAGACTTGGTCCACCTATTCAGTTTGTTGCCAAGTCTTGTCACTTCTACCTTTACAATATTTCTTCAAAATGTTCTACTTTTCCAGTCTTCTTATATTTTACTCCTTTCTACTCACTCTGTGATCCAGATACAGCGGTCTACTTGTCTCCTGACTCTGGGCATTTTCACTTGCCATCTCCCATGCCTGGAATTCCCATGCTGTCTCCCTACTTGGCTGCCTTCAAGACTCCGTTTAAACCTCATCTTTGGCAAGAAGTCTTTCTTGGTCCCACCATTTCTAATGCCTTGTCTATGAGATTGCATCCCCACCCCTCCTCCACATACTGACATTCATAGGGCAACTAAGTGGGCCAGCCAGGTGGCTAGAACACTGGGATTAGAATCAGGAAGACTCATCTCCATGAGTCCAAATCTAGCTTCAGACACTTACTAGCTGTGTGACCCTGGGCAAGTCACTTAACCCTATTTGCCTCAGTTTCCTCATCTGTAAAATGAGCTGGAGAAGGAAATGGCCAACCGCTCCAGTATCTCTGTCAAGAAAACCCCAAAGAGGGTCACAAAGAGTTGGATGCACCTGAACTAACACACGTACACATGTTTACATACATAATTATTTGCATGTTTTCTTCCCTATGAGAATGTGAACTTCCTGAGGGCAGGGACTGTTTTTGCCTTTCTTCATGTTCCCAGTACTTAGCACAGCGCCTGGTATGTAGTGGGCATTTTATGAATGCTAGTTGACTAATATTTCATGTAGTCAGGCACAGCAAACGTACCTTTGTCATGTCTGAGAATGTATGTTTCATTTTGCACTTTATTTCTCTTTGCCTGGAGGGGGAGGCAGACATTGTCTTCAGTCTTCTGGATTCATGACTGGTGAGATTCGAGTTCTTAAGTCTTTGAAAATTATTTCTCTTTGCAGTATTGTTGTTATTGTATCATTTGTTTTCCTGGTTATTCTTACTTCATTAAGCATCAATTCATACAAGTTTTCACAAGTTTCTCTAAATCAGTCCCTTTCATCATTTCTTACAACACAACAATGGCCCATTGCATCCCCATAACATAATTTGTTTTGCTATCTCTCAATTGATGGGCACCTACTTTATTTACAATTCTTTACTATAACAAAAAAGTTCTGCTATAAGTATTTTTGCACATATAGATCCTCTCTCTTATCTTTGGGGGGATGTAAGCAAATAGTGGTTTAAAGATTATGCACAGATTAATAACTTTTGGAGTACAGTTTTAAATTACTTTCTAGAATGGTTAGATCAATTCATAGTTCCAACAATAACTGGGTTTCAAACCCCAGGAAGAGAGAGAACAGAATAGGAACAGCATTTTTGGCTGAGATCCAGTTTCTCTTTCTGTGTGGTTTTCTTGGCTTCAATAGATGTCTTCTGGTGAGGTGGATTTTCTGTCTTTCCTGCCACAATGTCTTGCCTTAGTTATACCATGGATCATGGCTCTCTTCATTTGACTGAGATCCCCAAACCTTTCTTCTATCCGTGAACTACAGCTTGCTGTTGGCCCTAATGAAATCTGTGGTCCTACAGTGATCAAGACCTGCTCAGATTAATATGGTGTTGTCTACCTCACTCCCTATCCCTACTCCTATGAAGAGATCAGAAGGGCACAGTAACAATTATATAATGTCATCTCTGGATGGTACCTTAGAATATAGAATATTAGAGCCGAATTGGACCTCAGAGTATAAAATGATATGATGCAATGTTAGCATTGAAGGAAACCTTAGAATAGATCTGGATCAGAACTCAGGACCTGGAATATTATAACTGGCTATTAGCATTGGAGTGGAACCTTAGAACATAGAATATTAGATCAGGAAAGAACTTTATGATGAAGAATATTAGAAATGGAACAAACCTTAGAAAACAGTATAATAGAGCACAAAATATTAGAACTGGACTAGAGAATGTTAGAACTCAAATACATGTAGAACATAGAACATTATGATATAGAATTTTATTGTTGGAGGGGTGTCTTAGAGCATAGAATTAAATGACCTCAAACATCGTCTGAGTTCAACATCTTTTCTTCACAGATGAGGAAAATGAGGCCCAGAAAGGGGACATATTGTTATCAGGGTCACTTAGCAGGTTAGTAGCAGAGCTGAGAATAAACCCTGGTCTTTATTTAATGCAGAGTTTGAGCTTCTTTCTTCTTGTTAGATTTGGATTGCAGGATGCTAGGCACAAGAAGCCTAGCTCATCATTGGGGATGCCATCCATTCCTACCTCCAGGAAGCAGCAGCCAAATCCAGCTACCACTCATTAGTTTCAGGCTGCATTTATTTAATCATGCCATAAACTCCCCTCCACATTATTAAAAATGGTAATTTGGTGTGTTGGTGAAGCCTGCCAGCTCCCAGGGAGAATGGGTCCAAGCTGTTTAATCTTTTCTCACAACCCGCAGTCAGTTTTAAGGATTGTTATTGTTATGATTATTCTGTGTGGAAACTCCCAGAGCAATTATAAACTCTGTAAACCAAAGAGGCTCCAAGCTGATCCATCGGAGGTTTTGGGGGTGACGTCTGGACTTCAGAATATTTTCTGAAAAGATAAGTCGCTCGCTGTTTTTCTCTTTGATCCTGTTCCTAGATTAGGAGGGGAGGAAAGACAGGCATTTCCTACGTTTGTAGGCTATCAGGACTGGAAGGGGCCTTAGATGTCATTTAATCTAACTCCCTTATGTTTTACAGATAAAGAAACCACGGCCCAGAGAGAGGAGGGGATTTGCCCAAAGTCACAGAGCAGGTTAATGTTTCATCAACAAGCATTTATTAAGTGTCTACTGTCAGAGTTGGGATTTGAGCCAAGGTCTCTTGAACCTTTGGTTAGGGACTCTCCCCCTGTGTCATATTATCTCCATCAGTACAAGTGGCTGTGGAGAAACTGAGAGCAATATTGTCAGGGTGTGGGGGAGCCATCTGAGACTGGCAAATTGTTAAAATTTTACTGTTATCATTTACACCTCAGAAATCAGGACTTGATTTATTGTTTGGTTCCTTGTCTCAACCTAAGAAAGTGATGGAGAAAATGTTAATGATGCAGGTTAAGCTTAAAATTGTGTTCATTGTTTCTGGAAAGCTGGTTGTTGAACATTTACCATCACACCCTGGAATAGCCATGAGTCCATCCTGTATAGCATATCCCTTATCAGACTTCGCTCATGTAAACGTTGTGTCTTCCTCAGCACCACTCAAGAAACTCTGCACACACAGTGAATCAAATGACTTGGACAGTGACGAGAACTATCTGATTTAGTAATAATAGTAGTGGTGCTTATTTATATAGTGCTTTCTGTGTATAAAGCTTTCATGCTACTTATCTTGCTATTGTGAAAACCAAATGCAACAATGCACATAAACATATGATTATTCCCATTTTATAGGTGAGGAAACTGAGTCCAAGAGATTGAGATGATTTACCCAGGGTCACAAATTTAGTTGTCATGACAACCATGCAAGTTGGCATGGTGTAGTGGATAGAGAGCCTGCCTCATAGTTAGGAAGAGCTGGATTCAAGTCTTCTCTGCCTGATACACACTGACTGGGGAATGCTGGGCTATCCACTTGACTTTTGTATTCCAGGCAAATTTCTAAGACTCTGTGTCACACAGTAGTTACATTTATGGAGGGAGTTTCCTTATTGGGAGTTCCCTATACATCAGTAAAGTCATAGATTGAAGTGAATGATAATGGGTCTCTGATTAGGTGATGCAGTGGATAGAGAACATTGGCTGTAGTCAGGATACACCTGAGTTCAAATCCCGACTCAGACACAAGTGGTGTGATCCTGTTTTTTCATCTATCAAATGGGGATGATGGAAGCACTATTATGGGAAGCAAATGAGATAACCTATCTAAAGCACTCTGCAAACCTTCAAGCCCCACATAAATGTTTGCTGTTAGCATAATCTCTCTCCTACACTTTGGTCATTGCTGGGATGCTTCGGATTTTTCTGATGGTGATGACTGATAAGGACTGATGTGGGAGTTTGGGGGCTTCCAGAATGTGCAGATGTTCACATCTGGTTCAGTCTGGGATTTGGGCAAAAGGTTGAAGTCTTGGATTGTTTTATTTTCACCCTTAAGAAAGTTTTTTACTTAGGTCTAGGCATTCCTACTATCTGAATTCCAGTTGTCAGGTGGTGCATTCCACCACTGGCTTTCTCTGTTTGCTAGTGGCAGATGTAGGCTCTCAGGTCATCCATCAGCAAAATAATTAGACTAGATGGTCTCTTAGGACGGGTCCTTTGTAGCTCTGGCATTCTATATGCCTTTTTTTTCCCTGAGGTCCCTCTAGCTCTGCTGGAAGGAAAATTCAACTTGAATCAAGGTTTGATGATTATCAGCTGTGTGAACATGGGCACTCCACTTAACCTCTTTTTAAAAAAAAAATACTTATTTTATTTTTAATCTTTAGAATAAAACAAGCATTTCCATCACATAGTATAATAAAAAAGATGCTTGCAGGCTGAAACTGCAAATCTAGTATGTACAACTTGCTTTCAAATATATATTAGATTATATATTTATTTTAAATGTATAATAAAGTTATCACATAAATTTCCTTTTTTGGTCCCTCCCACACTCCTCCCACCCACCCTAGAGATAGCTACCATTAGACACAAATATGTATATATGTGTTTGTGTACGTGTGTGTGTAAAACCATTCTGTACATATTTATTTATCATTTATCATTTCTTTCTCTGGATGCAGAGTCTTCCTTCCTATGTCCTTTGTAGTTAATTTGGGTATTCATAATAGTCAAAATGACTTATTTGATCAAAGTTGTTCTTAAAACAATATTGCTGTTACTGTATACAACATCCTCTTGGTTCTGTTCATTTTCATTCTTCATTATTTCGTGAAAGACTCTCCACATTTTTAACCTCTTTGCATTTCCTTATTTGTAAGATGGAGGTGGTAATATGTGCTCTACCTGCCTTCCCAGGGTCATTGCAGGTAGAGTGCCCTATAAATCTTGAAGCACTGTATACATGGGACCCATTATTAGTCCATGTTTTCAGGTCCCTTTACCTTCTAGCTTTCTGTGATTCTAAGAATTGGTGGACTCAGAAGCAGATGTTAACCTCTCCATCCCAGCTCCCAGATCCAACCTAGGGAGCTTTGAAGACAGAATTGGACTTCTAGCTTTAGCAGAATCCAGGAGGGACAAAGACCTTTCTCTACTGGGTTGCAGGGTGGTGCGTGATCTTGAGGTACTGTCCAAGGAGCTCAGAGGAGGTTCATTTAAGGACCAAGTGTTGCTGTTGGCCTCATCTGACTTCACAGGACAACTCAGACTGCCCCACCCCCCTCCAAACTCAGGCAGTCTTGGTACTTTCAGGTCTTTGAATGGATATACCAAGGAATTGTCATGACCTCTGTGATTCTCAGAAAACAGATGGTAATAATAATAGTAATAACAATAGCACTAACAATACCAATATCATCTATACAGCACTTGAAGGTTTGTGAAGTGCTTTACAAAAATTATCTAACTTTATTCTCACAATAACCTTGGGAGGTAGGTGCTATATACAGATGAAGAAACTGAGGCAGGCAGAGGTTAAGTGACTTTCTCAGGGTTATATAGCTAGTAAGTACCTGAGATAGGATTTGAACTCAGGTCTTCCTGACTTCCCCCTTCTATTTCTCTGGGTGACTGCATCTGTCTAGGAGAGGAGTTTTTAGCCTTTTTTTTGTGTGTTGAGAACACTTTTGGAGTATGGTGAAGCCAGACTGGCTGTGGCTAACTCATCCCTCATAGAATAGGAAAAGACAAGAGGGCATAGAAGAGAACTCCCTTTTCTCTGACCTTCATCTTATCTCCTCTGTCCACCATGATTATAGCTTTTACAGTTTAAGTTTCTCATGATGGAAAAGTATGTCCTATCCCTTGAGAGTCTCTAAGTACTTTATTGGCAGCATTTCTCTTGCAGTCGGATCTCAGGACTTTTCCTTTCTTCCTCTTCAATGAATAACCAGAGCTTTGATGGTTGGCACAGCAGGGGAGAGGCCTGCTTCAACAGGAAAACTTTTCTGGACCCTCACCCCCACCCCAGCTACTAATGCTTTTCCTTCTAACACTACATTACATCTACTTTGCATATGTCTTATATATGACATGCCTTTTTGTGCCAGTTGTCTTCCCCACTAGAATCATAGAACCGTCTTTTGGGGTTGGAAGTGGTTTCAGTGGTCATTTTGTTCAACCATACATGAAAAGAATCCTTATTATGACATAACAACAGGTAGTCATCCAGCCTCTATTTGGAGATCTCCAAGGAGACAGAACCCAGCACCCCTTGAGAGAACTCATTTACTTCTAGACAGCTTTAATTGTTAGAAAATTTTTTCCTGACAGCAAGCCTAAATTTTCAGTGCTGTGACATCTGTTCGATCTCCTGATTCCACCTCTGGGGTTAAAACAAAACAAAACAAACAAAACCCCCTAAAAAGTCTGACCCCACTTCCACAGGACAGCCTTTTGAATACTTGAAGACATTATCATGGTCAATGTGAGCCTTCCCTTCTTTAGGCTAAACACAGCCAGCTCCTTCAACCAGTCCTTATATGACATGGATTTAACGCCCCTCATAAACCTGGTTTCTCTCCTCTGAACACTCTCTAGCTTATCAATATTTTCCTTAAACCGTGGTTCCCAGAACTGAGCATAATATTTCAGTTGAAGTCTGATGAGGGCAGAGTACAATGGGACATCTCTCTGTTCCTGGAAGTTACGGCCCTCTTAAAGTAGCCCAAGATTACATTAGCTTTTTTGATTGCCCTATCAAGTGTGGAATCGTATTGAGCTTGTGGTGTATTAAAACCTCCAGATCATTTTTAGAATAACTGTTATCTAACCACTCTCCCCAAATCCCTCCCCCATCTTGTACTTGGAAAGTCAAACTTGAATGTAAACTCATTGAAGCCTGGGGCCATTTTGTTTTTATCTTGCTATCTCCAGTGCTTAACAATCTGCACAATCCACATATTTCTTGACTCCTCTACTGTATTTGACAATGTTGCCCACCCTCTTCCCCCAGACAATCTCTCCTTTCTGGATTCTCATGACACTATTTTCTCTTAGTTTCCTTAGAAAATTGACTTCTCCTCAGGCTCCTTTTCTGGTTCATCAATAATATAAGCCCCAAACTGTGGGGATTCCCCAAGGCTCTGATCTGGATTGCCTTTTACCCCTCTATACTCTTTCTCCATGTCCTCATCAGCTCCCCTGGATTTAATGATCATTTCTATGTAGATGACTTCCAGGTGTATCTACCCACCTCCATTCTCTCCCCTGTGCTTGAGCCCAGCATCACCAATTACCTATTGCACATTTCAAACTGGATGTCACAGAGACATCTCAAACTCAACATATCCAAAACAAAACTCATTATCTTTCCCTCCAGATTCACTCCTTTTCCAAACTTCCCTATTTCTGTCAAAGGCAGCACCATTCTTCCACTCTCCCAAGTTCATAATTGCATGGTTACCTTCCATTTCTCACTCTCCCTCAGCCTACATATCCAACTAGTTGCCAAATCTTGCTATTTATACTTCTAAAACATCTCTCCCTTCTGACCCCTTCAACCCACTCACAGAGTTACTATCTTAATTCAGGCTCTCTTGTGTCTTACCTAGACTATTACAACAGCTTCCTAAATGGTTTCCCAGAACCAACCTCCCACCTTATAGTTCATCCTTCACATAACTACAAAAGTAATTTTCTTCTAGTATAGATCTGACCATTTCACTCCTGTACTTAATCAGTTCTAGTGGCTCTCTATTGCCTTTAGGATCAAATGCAAGCTCTTCTCTTAAGCTTTTAAAGCTTAATCCAATGCCTGACACTTTGTAGATTCTTAATAAATGTTTACTGATTGACAGAGAAAGAGGGGCATTATATCTGAGGTGTGGCTGACAATTCAAGTATTGTATCCAGTGACTCCTTGCAAATGATGAGGAGGGAGCATGATGGAAACAGCTGGAATGTGTGTCACGGTGATTGGTCTGGGTACCCCTTTCCATGCTGGTCAGAAATGCGTTCATTAGACCATTGATGTCTGTCTGTTCATTGTCATTTGGGGCTCATTCTTTACTGTACCAAACCATAGAAAAAGAGTCTTTTTTTTTTTTTAAGCAATTGGGGTTAAGTAACTTGCTCAAGGTTACATGGCCAGTTATTTCTGGGTGTGGTGCTGAGAATCTGAGCCCAGATTTGATCCAGGTCATCCCGACACTGGAGCCAGTGCTCTTACTCGCTGAGCCACCTGGCCACCCCTAAGCAATAGGGGTTAAGTAACTTGCTCAAGGTTACACGGCCAGGTGTTTCTGGGTGGGTGCTAAGTGTCTGAGCCCAGGATTCGATCTCCAGGTCTTCTCAACACTGGAGCCGGTGCTCTTACTCGCTGTGCTACCTGGCCTCCCCAGAAAAGAGTCTTGATGGTCAGATTCCATTTATTCCCTAATACTTTGCACTTCTCCCTGTTTCCTTATCTTTCCTATCAATCCCATAGACTTGCAATACATTTTGACTCCATCAGAATTTATGGGATGCATCTTTCTCTAATCTAGCAATGTCCATTGATAAGTAGACTAGTTTCTGATCCCCTGGAAATGAGATTCTGGTGGCTTCTTGAATGTACCCATTATCTATTTTAATTGGTAGGCTAAGATCTTTTCATAGTATTTCACAAGGAAGTAGAGGGAGAAAAGGAAGAGAGAGAGAGAGAGATATTATGGGATGGCTAGGAAGTGAAATTATTCCCTTTAAGGGTACCTTCATCAAAAGTTCCTGACTTTTAACAGCCTTTCTCCCCATTCCTGTTGGGTCTAATGTCTGAGCTGCTATGAGAGCAAAAATCTTCCTGGGGCCTCTTGAGGCACTCTAGCTTGTCTTTAGGTTCCGTGTCACTCAGGATTCTCTTGTGTTTGTCATCCTTCACATCACACTTCTTAGCCTTTTCCTAAACATGCTGCCCATCTACAGGAGCTGGGGATTGATACAGAAGCACATCCTAGCTTCTACCTGTGATCTTGACTCTTGCCAAGACTCTAACCTTGAACTTACACTCTAATCCTGGCCCTGGCCCCCCACCCCTGACCCTGTAAGAGCTGGTGTTTGAATCCAAGTTCTTTAACCCCAAAGGCAATGTTCTTTTCATTAGCACTGGCTTTGGACTAAGAAGACCTGAGTTCAAGTTCATTTCTATCATTTACTTACCAACTGTTGTAACCTTGGACAAGTTGCTTAATCTTTTGGGCTTTAGTTTGTTCCTTTGAACAATATCTTTAAGGTATCTTCCAGTTTTGAAAGTCTATGAATCAATGACATCATGGTGGTTGAAGCAGAGAGCCTATGTTGGAGAGAAGTCAGGTGGGGATAGATTGTGGAAGGACAATAAAGCCAGGGAGAAGCTTTGGGAGGTATAGGTGGGGAATTTATACCTAGATTAGGGGTAGAACTAAGATCTGCATAGGAGTCCATTGATTCTTTAGGACCCCAGGGGACTTTATCTGCTTCCATTTTGTGGCTTGTATTCAACATGCAAAGCCACATCATCCTGTGGCTATAATCCCTTCCAATTGGACAAGTCAGAGGGGAATTAAAGGATATTTATTATGGAATAAGATAATTATAGCAGCACCAATAATCTTTCATAATAAAGTCAGAATCTTGTGTGTGAGTTTTTATTATATTATACATGAAGCTGACATTTGGAATAGCCAAGGAATTAAAACTCCAGTATTACAAAGAAGTTAAAGTTGGCATATGGAATATGGAGAGGGCAGTTAAGACAATTTTTCCTTTTTCTTTTTACAAAATATCTTATAATTACCTTAAGTCCTTGTTGAGTTAAATAATGGCTAACTGGCAATCTGGACTCTTTTCCCACAATGTTTTAGCTTAGCCTTTGGCCAAAACATGCTCATTTCAAGTGCATCCAATCTATTTCTCAACAGCTGCTGAAAGCAAGTCTGTTTGGGGAATGTAAAATCAACCAAGGTGCTATAGCTGATGAATTCTGTTTTGTTATTGATGGATGTCAGGAAACTTTTCCCTATTGCCTGTTCTGATAGATTTATGGTATAACTGGGCCCCTGAGCAAACTGAAGAAAACCCACCCTGACTTGCCAATGTTTATGAAATAAGAGAGATTGTGAATAATGCTAAATGAGGACCAGCTAATGAGCCAATCATTAACCTCATCTCTGGTGTCAAGATGTGATTCCTTCTTTCCTTTGGAACCCAGAGCAGGAAATTTGAAATGATCCAATTATGGAGATGACTGATTAGAGGAAATCATGTCTCTCATCTACACGTTGAGGATATAAAGACGCAGAGGGTCATTAATGAATGCAATGATTAAGTATGCTGGCCTGTTTACCAACATTGCTAAGACTCCCTTCAGTATGATGACTTTCTCAAGGATCACAATTATAATTCATGGTCTGACACTTACTTTTTTTTCAGGAGTCTTTTTTTTTTTTTAAAAGCTTCATTGTTTTCACAGAATAAGGAAATATAAGATCTGGAAGGGTCCCTAGTGAACTTAACTGTGTGAGCAGAGCAGTGACTTAGCTGTAAGAATATAGGACATGGATGACCATTATTGTCCCTTCCCAGCCTTGTTAATTGAACCTCCAGGGTAATCTGCAAGGCTTTATCAGGAGGTATGATAATCAGAGAGATTTGCTCCAAGAATGAGAATCAACAGAAGATTTCTGCTATTTGAGACTGCCCAAAATGAAGCCACTGCTAGGGCTGAAAGGAATTTGCTAATCCCAAAACAAATATTAGATAGGTCTGGGGGAGGCAAAGCGGTTCAAAAATCAGGTTTGACCCAAGGGACTCATGCTGTCCTTCCTGGGTGAGATTGTGGGATTGACTCACAATAGAGCTAACATAGCCCTGATGTTATGGAGTATGCTCCCCAAAGAGCACTCTATGGTAAAGGAGAGGTCACATATCTGCTAACATTCAGCAGAAAACTAGAAGGTGGCAATAGCAGCTGAGTGGAGAAAGCAGCAAGAGGTGGTTTTCTAGGGAAAGATTTGTTCCAGGTAGGATGCGGTCCTAAGTGTATGAGTTTTCTGGGTAACACAAGTGATGGGGGAGGCATGACATAATTTCCTTATTACCTTCTGTTTAATTAAATGCCTTTGCTTAGAGTCAAAGTGTTTTCTGATTTGTTTTGGTAAAAAGAATCATTGCATAGATACTTGAAAACTTGAGTTTTGAGCAGATATTAACCCAGAGTGTGTGATGAATCTGGGTATAGGTTTCAGGGGCCTGTGTTAGAGACATTCAGACTACATTCATAATGAAATGGGGAGGTTGTACCAGATCAGGAGTCTGTGAACTTATTTGTAAAAGTCAGTTTGATAACTGTATTGACACATCCTTGGTTTCCTTTGTAATCCCGTGTATTTTATCTTATACATTTAAAAACATTGTTCTGAGATGGGGTCCAAAGGCTGTTGCCATAGTGGTCCAGGACACACACACACACACACACACACACACACACACAAACACACAGATTAAGAACCCCTGGACTAAATAAACCCCAACAAAACAAAACAAACATAAAACAAAGAGGGCAGCTATCTGGCATAGTGGATAGAGCATTGGCTCTGTAGTCAGAAGAACCCCAGCCTCAGACACTTAACTAGCTGTGTAACCTTGTCACTTAACCACTATTGCCTCAAAAACAAAACTGAAAGAATCCCTGAACTAGCTGATTTTTGCAGCCCTGGGAATTGAAGTGATAAACCCAAGGTCACTGTTAAGGGACTAGCAGCAGAATCAGGATTAGAACAAAGGTCTCCTAATGTGCAACATCATATTATCATTATTTCTTCCTATTACAAATAGAGACAGATTAATCTGGGGTCATGCTCGATCAACATTTATTCAACAAATATTTATTGGTTATGAGAGGCAGGTTGTGGGTGGAAGCAGATGGTGGGAGCCTGTCAATACTCATTAGGTAAAGAGAAGAGCCTGGTAAAGAGAGAGTGTCTGAATGAAGAATGCTACATACCTGGCATCCCAGAATGAAGGGAATGGAGAATCAAAGCCTAAGCATATTTGGTGGGAGGTTGGCTGGAAGAATGGAATCACCAGGAGGTTAGCCTTTTGAGACTGTCCAGGGCGGAGCAGTTTCCCGAGAGGCAATTTGAAAATGATGTCACTATTAACAGTCACTCTCATGGTGACTTCTCCATCTCCAACACATACCAGGGAATGGGGGGTAATTAGCCATTCCTTATATTTATCTTCTGTGCCTTTGCTCAAATCACTTGCCTTCCATTTGAAATATCTTTCTCCTACTTACATTCCTGCTCTTCAAAATCCTGCCCATCCTTCAAGGCTCAGCTCTCCGTGAAGGTTTCCATGATGCCTCCAACTTTTTGCTCTGAATTTCATAAACGCTGCCCTTAGACCACTTGTATTCATGAATGAAATAATGTAAGACACTCTAAGTTATAATCTCCATGAGGGCGGGGACTGCATCTTGTCTACTAAGGCTCTTTTGGACAAGTCATTTTCCCTCTCAGGGAAACTGAGAGTTTCCTTATTGATAATGATCTCTCCTAGTATATGCTCTGCAGATGAGCCTGGGCTCCCAAGGATAGCAAGTTTACAATCTCTTTGCCTTTTTTTAATGGCTGCCTCAGCTTTCATCAAGGGACTCCATCATCTCTTTGCTTGGCTCTTCCTAGGAATTCAAGGACCCTGTACCAGTTGAGAAACCATGACTATGTGCACTGAGCAGAAGCAAGTTGGTCCAGAAGGGATTTTTTTTTCTTTATTGTTCCAATTCTTTGCTGTCTCTGCATGGTTTCTAGTTTAAGAATTTGAAAGGCATTGCTTTGACAAAGAGATTTTTTTTCCCCAAGAAACTTTGTTTTTATTTGTTGATTTTTAAACAGAGGAAGAGGGGGAGGTGGTTGAGGCTAGGAATTAATTTAATGTAATATAAGTAAATGTAATCCTTATGTCACAGAATCCTTCCCCAAACAAAAAGCCCAGGCACTCTTTGGGAGCATTTCTTTCTTCTCTGCATAACTGCCCCCAACTAGATCAATCTGAGAACTTCACCTTCTTTCCGGGGGTGAGTGAGTGGCAGTAATAGGGGTCATAGTATAAGTACCAGCTCCTGTTACACACAGGATCATTCCAATGGATCTGTGATCTCATCATTGTGGTTATCCCCTCCAGAGATGCAGATTGTGACCTATCCATGTCTGCCCATTCTCTCTGATTCTTTTTCATATCTTTTCTTAAATTTGGCACAAGGGGTTTTTCATTAAACATTCTGGGAGTCGTGCATTCTCTTGACATCTGGAGGATATCAGTAGAGCACATCTGGAGGTTATCACATTATCCTTGCCATGTGACTGACCCATCTTCTTTTAAAATATTTTTTTGGGGATGACATATTTCACATCATTACTTCTATAAAATTCAATGCTTGTAATTTATCTCAACTTGCTCATATCTGCCACATGTCCCTCTATTGTCCTCTGAATGATCTTCAACTTCACATTTTTTAGAGACTAGCATTCTGAGGCTCACAGTCATATAACCATTCATCTCCAATCCTGCTATTGACCCCCCCTTCCTTTGGGGAACATATTGAAATCAATGACTGCCACTGATACTGAACAGGGTATTCACATAAACTCCCCATATATCTTCACTCATCATCCCTGTAACTTTTTGTGATAGTAATGGCAATTAAAGATTCCCCTGTATTGGCTTGGTTTTCAAATTGATTGTGTTAAAACCCAGAGTTTGTTAATCCCACCTGTGGGATGGGCTTGTTGATGTGAAAAGAAAGTCCTGAACTGGGAGGAGCTGGTGATGTAGATTTGGAGAGACACTAGAGAGAGACAGAAGACCTTTTTTTTTTTTGGAAGCAGCACCTCGTGGAGAGAGAGGCTAAGAGAATTGCTGGTGGCCGCTTTGAATTGCCCTGGACTTTTGAGACCTGCCCCCCTGAGCTGCCAAGGACTGAGGAGACATGGCTGTTTTGCTGGTACTTTGTCTGTCTGTTTTGATGTTGTTTTGCCAGATTTGTCCACTGGTGAAAGACTGTCCTGTTGAAGAAGTCCTGGAACCTGGCATTTGGTTAAGAAGCCCTGAGACTGTCCTGCAGACAGAGAGTGAATACTGTCCACCGGTGAAGGACAGTGCTGTTGTTGCAGGGGTCTGGAGACTGTCCTGCAGACAGAATGAATACTGTCCACTGGTGAAGGACAGTGCTGTTGTTGTAGGGGTCTGGAGACTGTCCTGCAGACAGAGTGAATACTGTCCACTGGTGAAGGACAGTGCTGTTGTTGCAGGGGTCTGGGAGCCTTTCTGTTGGTTCAGAAGCCCTGAAGAAGGATTTTCTTGTTGTATGTTTACAGAAATCCTAGGAGAGGGTTTTGCTAATGTTTTCAGGGGTTCTAGGACTGTTCTACAGACAGAGGATGAATTAGTGAAGAGACTGGCAATGTATCTTGTGGCCTTGCTAAGCCTTGTCTCCCCAGGAACTAAGATTGCTGAGAACTTGCCTCGTGTCAAGATGAAGAAAAGACCTCCATTTGGGTATTAAGTGCTGTGTTTAAACTTGATGTAATTCTGGGGTAGATTCAATTGTGATCCAGGGGTGGGGAACTTTTGACCTTATGTTTGGAAACTAATCTCCATTTGAGAAGAGGGGCTTTGTGGTGGACTTAATTAAGGTATAGCCTAGGGGTGGAGAAGTATTTAGAACAGAGACTTTGTAATTGATTGAATGATTGGAAGGTCCTGGGGTGGGGTAGTACTTGGAGATTATTTAATCATACTTAGTAAATGCTGTATTTGGAATGATGTCATGTTTTGATCTTCTCTGTTCTGGGTTTGTTACTGAATAAAATGGAGAGCACCTATGCTGGTATTCTGAACCTTGGGACTTTTTCTACACTTTTCAGACCAAATGTCACCTCCCTAGTTATGACTTCTTATATGTGTCACTTCCCCCATTGAAGGCATGAACTGCTTCATTTTTGTCTTTTATTACCTGCATATAGGGCAGTACTTGCCACATGGTTTAATAATGTTGGATGAAACGAATTGGATTAACTCATCCTTAGTCACACAACTACTAACTAGCAGAATCAGGACTTGAATCCAGGTCCATTGACTTCAAATCTACTGTTATTCTCTCTCTGACACCACAATGCCTCCTTAGAAGTAAATGACCCAAGCTGCTACATGATCTCCCAGTGGGAAACCCTGATGATAACATAGGAGTAGCAGAGAAACTAGTGATTCTGCTACAGCTTAATTCTATATTTAACACTGATATGTATAATTTTCAACTTCTTTGACAAAGAACTGGGTGTGTCTGTGAGTTAAACAAATGCTCCTGCTTGTCACACTCAAATGTGTGTAGAATGGGTTGGATTTGATGTTCTTTGCAATGCACAGTTTGCCAGAGTGAAGCTGACCTTGATAGGAGGGTACCCATCCTTGTTGTCTGGGCTTGGTCTGTGAGATCCCCATGAGGGTCAGACATTTAGGGGTGGAAAGGACTTAGAACCATCTAGTCTAATCGTGTCATTTTACAGCTGAGGAAATTTAGAGGGAGAGAAGGTAAGTGACTTTTTGCGGATCACATATAAACTGAAGTGGGATTTAGTATTCCTAACTCCAAGGCCAGCATGCTAGTCTCTGTGCCATCTAGGTGCCTGCAAGAGTGATAAAATCCCTGCTTTCAAGGAGGTTGTGTTCTATTTATGGGAAGCAACTTATACACAAATGAGGAACTATGACATATATATATATATATACATATATATATATATATATATACAAAGCAAATGCAAAAAAAAAATTCAAGATATGCGGATGGTAGGGGTCTAACAACTAGTGAGATCAGGATAGACCTTGTGTGGGAGGCAGCTCCTTCAACTGAGCCTTGAAGGTAGCCAAGGAAACAAATAATAGGACTTGACGGGGAGAATTCTCCCAGGGGAAGAAGTCTGAGCCTGAGTGGAATGTCATCCCTTTATGGGTCAAGCCTCCCCAACCTGAGAATTGAGATGGTAATTTGAGCAGCTTTCCAAAGTTGGGGGTGGAGAGATTAGTATGGAGAAATATCAGGAAAAATATGGTCACAGAGTTTCAGATTTGGGAAGGATTTCAATGACCACCTAGTCCAATCTATCATTGAATAAGAATTTTCCCTCAGAATGCCTAACAAGTGGCTAGCCAGTCTCTGCTTGAAGAATTCCAACCTCTGACAACTTACTACCTCGTAAGGCAGCCCATTCCACATTGGGAAAGCTTTAGGAGTTAGGGAGTTTGTCCATATATCAAACCTAAATCTACCTTTTATGTGAAACTTTTCCCAATTATCTCAACTGCTAATGCCCTTCTTCCTAAACTACCTTGGTCCACATATGGAATCATGCCCTTGATGCATTGCCCTTTGGGTGCACTGCCCAAAGGAATATACATTTTGATCACTAAAACCTGGCAAGATATCTTGGGGTTTATGAGCTAGATTGCTTTTTAAGGACATGCCTTAAGCCCAAATCACTCTGACTGTCATTGATTGACCAACAATAATAGGTCCCAATTCAAGCCTCACTTGGTCATTGTTCGGGCTAAACATTGTCAGTGCCTTCAACTGATTTTCATATTGTATGGCTTCCCATCCCTTCACCAACTTATTTACTCTCCTTTGAATATGTCCTATCTTGCCAATGTATTTCTTCAAACATGATACCCGAACTGAACACATTACTCTTTACTTTGTAAATTGGACCCAGATGACTTTATTACTGAGTGCTGTTGAGAGATAGGTAGCAGTCAATAAACAATGAAGTCTAACAGACTTACATAGCATGACTGTTAACTTGCAACTCTTTCTAGGATGAGGCTGGTTTACTAACCCAACCCAGCACTCAACATGGCCAGGTTGGGTGGTTTCCCGAAGGGGTGGCCATATTGCCTCACTCTCATGCTCTCTGGAATAACTGTAATATGGGGGAAGTCATATATCTATATATAGCCTTGTATATACTATGTGTGACTATGGTTCCTGAACCCCACTGGGTATGTTTCCCATTAAAAAAAAATCAGCCAAGATAACATCATTAACTCTTTACTGAAAAAATTGAGGCCAGAGTAAGAACTCTCTTTTATCCCCTTCTCTTTATTTTGAAATCCCTTGACACCAATCACTGCTTTCTCTTGTTTTCCCCAAGTTTCTGACATTGATACCCCTTGCAGAGGCCAGTCTCTTTACACATGCCCTAAATCATCTTTTCCAGCTATTTCCCTATATCTGGTTTTCATCTTTCTTTGTATCCCTTGACACATCAGATGATATCTTTTCAGTCTTCATCCTTCTTGACCTATCCATATCATCTGATGCTTTTAATTATCCTCTTTTCTAGGAGTCTCTCCCCTCTCTGGGTTTCCATGACACTACTCTCTCTTGGCCTTCCTCCTACCTGTCTAACTGCCCCTTCTCCCTCTCCTTTGCGGATTCATCACCTGTATCACATCTCCTAATTGCCTCATCTTAGACTCCCTTCTTTTTGTCTGCACTCTTAGTGACTTTATCAGCTCCAGTAAGTTTTATTATAATTTCTGTGTTGATAACTCTCAGATCTACATATCCGGTCCTAGTCACTCCCCTGTACTTCTGTCCCAATGTTCTACTGGATATTTTAACCTGGAAGTCCCAAAGACATCTCATACTTTTCATATCCAAAACAGAAGAACTCCATCTCTTCCCCGCTCCACCTCCCAATTCAGCCCTCTCAGATACTTTTCTATTTCTAACAAAGGCACTGCCATTCTTCCATTTTCCCAGATTTGTAAGCTCGGTGTTTTTCGGTACCTTTCACTTGCCTTATTCCACATATTTAATTAGTTGTTGAATTTTGCTATTTCTATCTCTACAATACCTCTTGCATCTGACCCCTTCTCTCTATTCATGCTACTACTATCTTAGTTCAAGCCCTCATCACCTCTGGCCTGGATTATGTTCCCATAAATGATCTACCTTATATGTTATAACCTTGTTTTCAGCTCTGTACCTATTTACTGGCTGTTCCCCATCTCTGGAATGTACTTTTTCCTTACTGCCACCTCATGGAATCTTTCTCTATCATCTTTTATGTGAAATTTTATCTGATTATCTCAACTGCTAATGCCCTTCTTCCTAAACTACCTCTGTCTACATATGGAATCATGCGCTTGATGAACTGCCCTTTGGGTGCACTGCCCAAAGGAATATACATTTTGATCACTAAAACCTGGCAAGATATCTTGGGGTTTATGAGCTAGATTGCTTTTTAAGGACATGCCTTAAGCCCAAATCACTCTGACTGTCATTGATTGACCAACAATAGGTCCCAATTCAAGCCTCACTTGGTCATTGTTTGGGTTCTGATGGTTCAGAGTGAGTATAAATAACAATTGTTTCTGTTTTGGACAGAAATCCTGAGGATCCTTTACTCCAAGACTAATTTTGTGGGGTTTTTTCGGTTTCATTTTTTTTTGACTGTGAAAAAGGCCATTCTTTGCCTCATTTCTTACCTAACTTTATTCACTGAATGGGCATTGCCTTAGACAAACTGAGACCTGGGAAAGACTTAGCTTAAAAAAGGCCAAGGTCTTCCACTGCATCTGGGGCCATTTCTGGTCATCCTGATCTATATCTTGCCATTGGACCCAGATGACTCCAGAGGAGAAAGTGAGGCTGGTGACTTTGCACAGCTCTTCCTCACTTAAATCTAATTCACTTGCAAGTCATGACATCACCTTCCTGATGTTATAGTACTCTTTGAGAATGAAGCACAAACAGCAAGGAACAAACAATGAATGATCTTGTGTTTAATCACTGTGGACAATGTTTTAATTTATTCACTTTATATTTATGCTGTATATTTTATATCTGTACTTGTTATTTTTCCTATTATAGTTATATTTTCTATTATAGTGTGAGATCTTAGAGACTAGGGATTGTTTTATTCATTGTTCTTGTATCCTCAGTGTCTAGCATGGTACCTGACCCATATAGGTGCTTAAAAATACTCACAATAAAATCATCCACCCATAAACCTGAGTCATGCTCTGTCAATAGTGTACTTGGGGGGCAGCTAGGTGGCACAGTGAATAGAGCACTGGCCCTGGAGTCAGGAGGCCCTGAGTTCAAATCCAGCCTCAGACACTTAACATGAAAACTAGCTGTATGACCTTGGGCAAGTCACTTAACCCCAATTGCCCTCCAAAAAGCAAAAAAAAAAAAATAGTGCACTTGGTGTCTGTGGGAAAGAGTGACACACACTTATAGAAACCTAATAGAGAGGGATATGAATAGGGAAATCCATGAACCGGAAGCAACTTGCCATTCGACTCTATAGACATCAATGTCCCAAATCTCCTCAGGGAATAGTCTGTATCAGCCTCTTTGTTCATAGCTACTTTTGGTTTGCTGAAGTGTTAAGCTTTTATTTGTTTGTTTTTGTGAAAGTAGAGACTCTAAGCCTTGGGTCTGTAAGTCTAATCATGTCTGCCCTCTTGGTAGTATTAGTTCTCTTAAAAGACTAATTTGCTGAATTTAGGAATCCATGGATCTATCTAAGTCATCTTGCTGGACTGTGAAAGGTGTCTTTCTCTCAAATGGGAGGTAATAGCAAAGTTCAAGGTAGACCAAACTTGGAGATGTTGCCACTATTTAAGGTGGTAGTAAAGGGCCAGGCAAAACCATGTTGGTTTTCGCCCCCCTTTATTCTAATTAGCTCTTCAAGAAACATCATCTTTCCTCCAATGAGTTCTCTCTCTCTTTTTTTTATTTTTTGGGGGAGGGCAATTGGGGTTAAGTGACTTGCCCAAGGTCACATGGCTAGTTTTTGTGTTAAGTGTCTGAAGTTGGATTTGAACTCAGGTCTTCCTGACTCCAGGGCCGGTGCTCTATTCATTGCACCACCTAGCCACTCTCTCTCTCTTTCTCTCTCTCTCTCTCTCTCTCTCTCTCTCTCTCTCTCTCTCTTAACAAAATAACTTTCCTCTAATCAGGTTAGCTCTCACTCACAGCTTTGAAGCCTGCTCAGCTCAGAGTAGCTTTTCTAGGCTGTTTGTGCTTCTGGTTACTGACTCCTTGTATGAAGTAATTCATCTCTACCTTAGGGTAAGAAACCCAAATTCACATTTCTGTCAAATCTATCAAAGAAAGACAAAAAACAATTGTGCCACAGTTACTAAGAAGTTCTAATTGGGGGTGGCTAGGTGGGGCAGTGAATAGAGCACTGGCCATGGAGTTAGGAGGACCTGAGTTCAAATCCAACCTTAGACACTTAACACAAAAACTAACCGTGTGACCTTGGGCAAGTCACTTAACCCCAATTGCCCTCCAAAAAGCAATATCAATATCTATATCTATATCTATGAAGCTCCAATTGTCAGTTTTCCAGCTATCACCTTCAAAGTCACACTACAGTCACTTGAACTGCTTTTGTACATCTTTGCTTTCAGTAGGTCCTTTCTCTCTGAGGGACTGATTTTTTCAGATCATTTTAGTACTTTACAATGAGAAGCCGCTGTCTCTTAGAACTATTTTTGTTTCTGTCAAAATTCGGAGGGGCTGATTTTCTCAGTGTTTATCACACAAATTTCTTCTCTTCCTTTCTCTTTCAATAAATAAAAATGTCCAAATGATGAAGGGACACCCTTTTTGCTTCCAACAGTTACTTTCTCAGAATATTAGCATCTTTCTAGAAATACTGTGACCAAGCTGAGTTATAACTACAAAGGGAAGTGGTATGCGTTGGCAAAATGATAGCTTATTTAGACCAACATCTGTGTGAGAAACAGCTCTCTTTGATGGTGCCAGCATACTAGCCATGCCTCCTCCTAACTCAGCTCCATCAATATCACTGTCGGCCTGAATGAACATTTTTACCATGGTCTCCTTGCCTTACCCCCAGGTTGATATGTGTCTATTGACCTTAGTTACAGGAAGCTCCTCTAAGGAGCCTGGCGCCTCAGACTACGTTCCATTTGCATTGTAGATAGCTTGCATGTATATAGTTATTTACATATTCCTTCCTCCCCCAACCCCATTGGTCCATGAGCTCTTTGAGAGCAGGGACCTTGGTCTTGCCTTTCTTTTCACCCTCAGGGCTTAGTACAGTACCTGGGTCATAGTGAATGCTTCATAAATATTCATAGGCTGACTGATCCCTGGAGATAGAACATGATCCCAGTGACCATCATGAGTCTCCTCATCTACACCGAGTAGGGCACAAAGACCAGCCGCAAGGGTGCAATCATTCTTGGTCCAGGCACAGCGAATGAGAGAATTTGGTAAGAACCAGGCACTGCTGATTCGGTGAACTGTCCCTGGACATCATCCTAAGCATGGAGAAAAACACAGCCATACTGTTGTGGAGAGCATAAAGCCAAGAAATGATGAGGAGAGCGTGGTGAAAAAGGAATGGAGTTTTAAGACTGAGGATCTGGGTTCACATTCTGCTTCTGTCACTTCACTAGTTATCTGACTTCTGCTGAGTTCCCTTAGCCTCCTTGAGCATTAGTTTGCTAATCTGTAAAATGGATATAATAACACTTGTACTATCTACAAAACTTGTGTGTGTGTGTGTGTGTGTGTGTGTGGTGTGTGTAGAGCACTTTAGAAATCTTAAAGAAGTACAGAAATGTGGTCTCTTTTAAAATAGAGAATTCATTCTCACATAAGAGCTAAACAACACACACACTTCATTGATGATCCACAGTTAGAGAGAGCCCCTAGAGAGCCTTTCTTGGGAGATTGCCTTCCATTTGCCCTGTGTACATCTTAAATTCACACGGTTATTTGCATATTGTTCTCACCTCTCTCCCCCATCGAAGGTTCTCAATGGAGTCTCTTACACAATTATTTGCTCAAGTGCGAGTGTTTACACTGGTATTTGGCATAATTTAGGAACCAAAGTCCTTTCTGTCTGAAATACATGGTAACCGTGTGGCATAGGGAGTTATGAGTCATAAAACATGGGTTCTTTTGCAATTCTACCAGTTGCTTGACTGTATGACTTTGGGAAAATCACTAAGACCTCTTTGCATCTCAGTTTTCCCATTTGTAAAATGGGAATAATAATACTTTCATTCCTCACTTTTTTACATGTTGATTTGAGGCTCAAGTAGAAATACAAAAACAAACAAATAAAAAACCAAATAAAAATAACAAAGCTATCGTGAACATTATTATTGCCTTTCCCTGGTTTAACATGACATCAGGGTTTCCTTCACTCCTGCCTGTCCATACCCTTTCAGGGAGCTTGTGGGCCACTGAGGGGATTTGTATTTGCATCTGCCAGGCTGCACTTTGCCAAGAGGACCTGGCCTTTTTTCAGCTTCAAAGGAAATCCATTGAGAACATTAGAAATCCTCTTCCAGTGAAATTCCAAGGACAAATGGTCCCTGCACATGTGTAACATGGCAGGGCCCCAGCTGTTTGCTAAATACCTGGATAATTTGGATAATGATGAGGCAGCCTCAGATGTTGAGAGAGGCAATAGGATTTATATGCAGTTTAAATAATGGAATGGAATCCAAGACTCTCACACACAGCAGCTGTATTTCGAGAAAAATGCTCCAACTCCATTAACTCCTTCAATTTCATGCCGTCTGCCTTGTCTTAGCCCGTGTCTTTCTTTCTGTGTTTTGTTGGGTTTCCCTGGAAAGTATACAAAGCAGACACAGAACCACAGCTAGGTTTTCTGGCATCTGGGACAAATTTAGTTGACTGGTGGTGGTAGTGGTGATGGGGGTTGGTACAAGACAAGGGTTCTTATCCTTCTTTGGGTTATAAAAGCCTTTGACAATCTGTTGAAGTCTATAGATTCCTTCTCAGAATAATGTTTTGTTCCCTACATTCATAGTGAAGGGATGTACTAAATTCCACCTAAAGGTTAGTGAAAATAAAAATGTATTTTTCCCCATCCAAATTCATGGATGCCAGGTGAATTAAGGCATCACTCCTGTATATGGTTGAGATAGACTGGAGTTGGCATCATGGAAATCAGTCAGGCTGAGGAGCTGGAAGACAAATGATGTTTTAAAGGAACAGAGGCTGAGATCAAGAAGAAGACTATATGCCATGTATTGAACTGACTGAGTGATGAATTCAGAGTCAGAAAAACCTAGGTTCAAGTTCCATCTCAGCCAATTGCCAGGTTTGTGACCTTAGATAAGTAACTTACAATCTCTGGGTGTCAGTTCCTCATCTTCAAAATGAGGAGGTTGTGTTAGATGACCTCTAAGGTTCCTCCAACTATAAATCTGTAATTTGATGAACTTCTTGGGGAGGAAGGAGAATGAGTTGAAGGCTCCTTGATGACAGCAATCTAGACAGGATGATATGAATTTTGGAAGGAAGGGCTGAGGGGCTATTGCTGACTGGAAATGGCAGTGGAAAGGTCTAAAAATAGTATTGGGGAGCAAGAAATGTCCTGTGTATCAGGGGCTCTGAGAGAAGGAGTAGCCATCCTTGGAAGGTGGGGTATGTGATCTATTTGGAAGTCAGAGAAGTCTGGATTGGCTGGGGTCTGGAATATGTGTGTAAGCCATGTGAAGGGAGGCTAGAAAGATAGATTGGCCATGTTGCAGGAGGACCTAAGAAGGTATGTTTTTAACCTGACACTGGAGGAAATAGAGATCCATTGAAGATTTTTTTCTTTTTAGTACAGGAGTCGAATAGTCTAATCTATGGAAGATTACTCTGGTAGTTGGACGAAGGATGAACTGGAGCGAAGCTAGAGGCAGGAAGACATAAGCAGGACACATAAGGGTGGCATTGAGGTTCTCTTCTAAAGTGGTGGTGGTGGGCATAGAAAGATTAAGACACATGTAAGAGGCTTGATAGACCCCAGTAACTGATCGATCAATCAATTAACCATCAAACTTATCAATCACTTTCTAAGTGCTAAGCACCAAAAAACTAAAAAAGTCCCTCAAAGAGTTTACATTCTATTGGGGAAATGATGCTCACACAAGTGTTAACTTTATACCAGGTACTGTGCTAAGTGTAGAGTAATTGCTAAATGCGAGCAAAAAGAAAAGCAGTGCCTGCCTCAAGGAGTTTGCATTCTAATGGGGGAAGACAGCACATAAATGGGAATTAGAAAGGGGTTGGGTCAGAGATAAAGGGCACAGTGGTGAAATCTTGAAAGTCAGAAATGAAATTGAAGGAAAAATGGCCAGCCTTGGCCTGTCCTTAAGATGGAAGCTCAGAAAGGAACTCACCAATACGACCAGAAGACAGAACTGGCACAGTGGAGGGATATTCCAGTGTGACAAGGCCCCCAGATACTGAAAGAAGTTCCAAGGGGAGAAGGCAGCTGAGTCAAGAGGAAAAAGCCCCTTCTTGCCTCTGTGTCTTTGTGTACACTGCCCCCTCCCCTGCCCCCCAAAATGGTCTTCCCTGCCCATTTTGAAATCCCTTGCTAAGGTCCCTTCCAGGCCCCACATCTTATGATTCTGTGGGTGGCAACCCTTTCTATATCATTAAGTCCCACGTAGTTGGTCTCTTTTCTCCCTGAGGTCTATTTCTTCAGAGGCTCTAATAGTTACAAGCCTCCTCTGCTTCTCAGACCTCTTTTCCACCTACTTACCCCACCCCCCATTTTCCATAGCTGCAAATAAGCCTTTGTTGAGATGAATGGCATTGTCAAAGGCTTGACTTCCCTTTTTCTTGGCTGAGTGTGGCCTGAACAATCCAACATCCCTCCCTCCCACCAACCCTTGTAAGCCCTTTGAAGCTCCTTCATGAAAGTGGGTTCTAAGAGGGGCAATCATCTGGGGCCTCTGATGGAATGTGTATGTGAGGGAGACCCCCACTGGGATTTTGCCAAATAGCTGGAAATCTACAGCTGGCAGGGGCCGGTGCTTAATTGAGAGAAACAATTTCACTTTGTGGTCTTCAAGTGTTCAACATCCATTGGGAAGCCTCGGGGGACCTTTTTAAAACCGATTCCCCTCCTAGAGAGAAAACAGTCACACCAAGCAGGGGACTGGGAGGATGGCTGGTTATATTTGAAAACAGGGTTCACTTACTTGCAAGCAAAATGTAGGTCTTTACAGCAGGGTAGGCTACAAGAACCAGCATTCCTGGTGCACTCAACTCACCCTGGGCACAACCCATTGCCTCGTGTGCACTCACAGAAATCTTGGGCATCCAAAGAGACAGACTGATGTAATGTCTATATTAAAAAGAGGCAACCTCTGTGACCTGCCCATTTCCATATATACATGGTGGGAGCTGTAGCTTAATATCATGTCATGACAATGTGAAATGTTCTGTTTACAATTTAAGACTATGAAAGTTAATTTTTTTTTAAATTTTAAAAATAAAATAAAACTAAAAAAAGAAGAAAAACCTTTATTATTATTAGTTTCAAATTTGGTCTCAAACCTTTACTAACTATGTGACCCTGGGCAAGTCACTTAACCCTGTTTGACTTGGTTTCCTCATCTGTAAAATGAGCTGGAAAGGAAATGGAAAACTGCTCCAGTATCTTTGCCAAGAAAACCCCAAATGGGAGTCAGACACAACTGAAAAATTACTCATCAGCAACCATTTCCCAATATATCTCTCTCTTTTCTTCCCCCTCATAGAGAGACATCCCTTCTAACAGAGAATTTAAAAAAGATGAAAAAAGAGCCTGACCAGGAAAATGAACAAAAATATCAGTTCAGTCTGAAATTATACATAGTGTTCCAAACCCACACTCTGCAAAGACAGGAAGGAGGCGTCTCTTTCTTGAACCCAAGTCTGGTCATTATAATGCCACAGTATTCAGTTTCTATAGTATTATCTTTTCCCACTTAAGTTGTGGTAGTAATCATGTCTATTGCTTTCTTAATTCTGTTTATTTCATTTTGTTTTGGCTCATATAAGTTTTCTCATCCTTGCTTACAGAACAGTAATATTCCATTACATTCATGTACCACAACTTATTTAGCCATTTCAAAATCAATGGGCATCCCATGACAATCCTAATGGAAAAATTGATGTCTTCCTAGTATCATGTATCTCTGATTAATTTTGTATTTAATCTTAATTGTTACTAAAATACTTTCATTATAATTTAGTTTTTGGGACAGTATTTAGGTATTCTGAGGGGAAAAACAAAACCTAATATAAATGTGAGATGACAATGATGATTATTCTGGTTTGTAAAGTTAGTTACCAATTCAGTTCAATCAAACATTTCATAGAATCATAGAATATTAGTGTGGGAATGTCCTTTAGAGAGAAAGGAAAGAAACAAGAATTTATTAAATGCCTACTATGTGCCAAGCAGTATGCTAAGAACTTTACAAATATCTCATTTGATTTGAGGAGTCATTGAATCAATAAATATTTATTAAGGGTGGGGGGGAAGGAGAGGGAAGGAAACCAGCAATTATTAAGTTCTGGGGACTATTCTAGGTTCTGAGATATAAAGAAAAAAATGGAATAGTCCCTGCTTTCTAGGAGGTTACATTCTATTGGGACATACAACATGTGTATAAATAATAATTATTACATAAATAAATCTACACAAAATATATAAAATAAATACAAGGTAATTCTTTTAGAAGGGGAGCGAGAGTATTAAGAACTGGGAATGGGGGGAAAGGCTTCATTTGGAAGATGTGGCTTGAGCAGAGTTTTGAAGGAAACCAGGATTCTGTGTGGCAGAGGTGCATTCTGGGTATGGGGGTAAACTAGGGCAAAGGCATAAAGATGGGAGACGAAATGTGGATTAGAAACAGTAAGAAGGTTGTGAAGGAAGGGGAGGAATATATGTTAAAATTAGAAGGAGAGAAGCTCAGTGGCAGAAAGGACTTCAGGGGCCATCTAGTTCAACTTTCACCTGGCCCAGAATTCCTAATACAACACTCTCAACCTTGGTTAAAATTTGTTTAAAGACTTCCATCCAGTGGGAACCTCCCAAAGTAGCTGTTCTGCTTTTGTTTAGGTCTAACTTGTGTGACATTTTCCCTTATATGGAGCCTAAATATGCAGACTAATTTTAATCTCTCTTCCATATGGTGATCCTTCAAATAGTTGAAGGATTGCTAGCTAGCATGTGTCCTCCAAGTCTTTCCTTCTCCAGGCTTCCTATTCTCAGTTCTTTCAACAGCTCCTCACAGTCTGATCTGTAACCCTTTCACCAACTTGGTTGTTTTTTGCTGGACAAATTCTGGCTTGTCTAAGACCAGAAGTGAACACAGCATTTTACTCTAGCAATTAGCTGGCATAGTGCATTGAGCCATGGACTTGGAATCACAAAGGCCTGAATCAAATTCAGCCCCAGACACTTAATAGCAGAGTGAATCTTAGCAGGTCATGGTAATCTGTCTGCCTCAGTTTTCTCATCTGTAAAATGGGGATAATAGCAGCCCCTACCTCCCAGGGTTGTTATGAGAATCAAATGAGATAATATCTGTAAAGGGCTTGGCACAGTGTCTGGCACATAGTAGGTGCTATATAAATATTTGCTATGATTATTTATTTCCTTATTTGTAAAATGGGGATTATAATAGCACCTACTTCTCAGGGTTGTTACGAAAATGAAATGGAATTATATAAAATGCTTTGCAGAGTTTAAAGAGCCATATAAATGTAAATTATCATCATCATCAAAACCACCACCACCACCATCACTAGCACCATCATCATCATCACCACCACCATCATCATC
>NW_027185771.1:18902545-18973210 GCF_028583685.1 Petaurus breviceps papuanus
CCTGAATTTCTTTTCCACAAGCATTGTCATCTAGACAAAACTCCCCAGTCTTGTCCTTATGAAGTTACCTTTTCGAACTCAAAAACTTAACATTTGCTCCTATTAAATGTCATCATATTATCAACTGTCATCATAGCCATCCCATTGCTTTAACCTACAGAGAGATTTGTGGATCCCAACTTCATCATAGATAGAGCATTTATTAAGTGCCTATTGTATGCTAGGTACTGTGCTATGCACAAATGCAAACAAGAAGCACAATCCTTGCCCTGCAAGGTCATTTAACTTGTCTTCTTGAATTTTGGTATCTGTAGCAGCAAGCACCCCAGCATCCCCAGGGTGGCTGCCAACACAGGCTCTTAGGTCTGCTTTTCTAAAGGAAAGCAACTCAAAATGGATTAACAATCTTGCTTTAATCAAACATATGCCATTTACCTAGTTCAGGGGAAAAAGTCAGCATCCTGAGCTTCAGAGAATACAAACAAGTTATAAGCAGACAGAGAAACAGATCAGCAGACAGGCTTCCAGCTGTCTGACCATTACATCCATACCTAGTCAGTTACCAGAGAGAGAAGCACCAACATCTGGGTTTTCAAAGCCAGGGGGCTCAACGGCTGCTCAGAGTCTCATCTGGTCAAATCACACAATGCTTCTCAAAGTGAACCCCAAAACAAAACCTCACATCAGGGTATATATAGCCTTCTCCGGAATCAGAGAATGTCACAGCCCTCTTGATTCACTGCCCAATCATAAAGTATCAAGGTGTGGGCATTCCTGAAAACCAAGCCTCCTGCCATGGGCTCCATGTGACCACATTCAGCTTATTAGGGGGCAGAGTATATTTTCAAATCAAGGAAGGTTCTCAGAGTCACTTAAGCCTATCAAAGGGCCAAGGGCAGGGAAGATCTTAAATTTCCATTCCCATAACAATGTCACTCTGAGAACTAGATTTAACAGTTCTAATTAATTGTTAACTGGGAGAGGATGAGATTCTAGTCTAATGGAGGAAGGCAACACAGAAAGGAGAACTAGAAAACCAAAGGGATGATGAAAGAATATTGAATTATTTTCCAAGTAATGGTAAATACAACTTCACCTTACAGGTCTTGACCATGGGAATAGAGACATTGGACAAGATCAGTAACTCCAAAACAGTCACCTGGGACCTGGGCTTCCTGGTCTATCACCATAACATTGTCAGGAATGGCTGCAGTAATCAGCATAATGACTTTACTTTACATCTTATAATCTCTTGTGAAAGGCCAGGTACCATATAATTTCTTCACTGAGCACACAGGGTTATTATAAGGAAAGCTAAGGAAAATGTGTATAACCAAGTACTCCAATGTCCTTCACCTCCATTACTAGTGAGGGAATACTTTCATTATCTCCCTCCTTCCCTTCCCAGGATATGATATTTTAAAATATTAAATATATGGCAGGGTGGCCAGGTAGCACAGCGAGTAAGAGCACCGGCTCCAGTGTCGGTATGACCTGGATCAAATCCGGGCTCAGATACTCAGCACCACACACCCAGAAATAACTGGCCGTGTACCCTTGAGCAAGTTACTTAACCCCAATTGCTTAAAAAAAAAAAAAATATATATATATATATATATATATATATATATATATAGCATAGTTTAGTCCAGAGGTGGGGAACCTATGGCCTTGAGGTTTTATGTGAAGGACTTCACTTGATGACCTAGAGGGCCACATGTTGAGAGCCACACTCAAGGACCCAGAGAACCACATGTGAAGGGCCACTTGAGGACCTAGAGGGCCACATGTGGCCTTGAGGCTGCAGGTTCTCCACCCCTCATTTAGGCAATTCCAAGGGATTTCATTTAGTTGTATCCATGATAACCACCATGGGAGATACTAAGAGTGCTCATATATGTACCAGCTCTTAAGAACTCATGCTATAAACACTCAGAATACACTTCCCTTGCTGAGCCACCATAACTAAGACTTAAACAAGGTGTCTTTAATCCACCTCCACCCGAGTAAGTATATCCCTTCACTCAGTAATTTACATTTTAAAGGAAATTGGGATAACTCTATGCAGCAATCTAGGGTTTCCTGGTATAAAAGTAACTTGACAGCTGATATCTAGCAGTCTCTTGAATGCTTCGTAGTTCCTTCTCCCCATATCTAAACTACAGTAACTTGGGTACATGAACTTTGTTATCCTGCAGTTAAAAGGGACTGAGTCTTGGGGGGAAAATCTCAGCCCTTGATCTAAGGGGATGTATCCCAACCTTCTCTCTCTCTCTCTGGCAGTTGGGGTTAAGTGACTTGCCCAGGGTCACACAGCTAGTAAGTGTCAGGTGTTTGAGGCCAGATTTAAACTCAGGTCCTCTTGACTCCAGGGTCAGTGCTCTATCCATTGTACCACCTGGCTGCCCCCTAGCATTCTCTTGACTCTTGATACAAAGCATTGTATCAGCAGGTGCAGTGGGACTTTCAGGGATGTCCTGAATTAGTCAGGCAGAAGTTTCCATACTACTCTGGTCCAACAAAATTTTACTAGGTCTAGTCAACAAGTTAAGGAGTGTTTATTAAGATTTTACTCTTTCCTAGGCACTGTGTATGGTTGGGGATAGAAATACAAACAAAAAGAAAGATAATCTGTGCCCTCAAGTAGCTTTTCATTTTAATAGGGAAAGACAACCCAGAAAAGGGAGGTGAAAAGAAAAGAGGGTAAAGGGGATAGGAGCTGGGGGGCGGGAAGAGGCATGGTTATGAAGTCCAGAGAATGAATGATGCCTGAAGCTCTGGGAAGAACTCAACAGCGGGTGAGTTTTAACACTGCCAAAGGCTGAACATCAATCATCTTATCCACTTCATGTTTTAAAAGTCACATCCAAAGCTCCACATGGAAAAGAGTGTTATTCACCCTCTGCCCACATAACATGGCAGCAGGCATTGTTTATCTATCCCACCATCATCCACAGAGTGCTTATTTATACAGACAAGCTGCTTGGCTTATTCCAGTCTCCTTCTCAAACTAAACTAATTGATCTGCCCAAGCCTATTAGTGGTCTGATGGTGAATATCCCATAACTAAGGTTTGATGCTACTCAGGTGTTAGGAGTCTAAGCCTTCTTCCCCTCCCCCATGACTGTTGTGACATTGTACATTTGATTAGTGTGATTCCTCTGCCTTTGTCCAAGTAATTGATAAAAATATCAAACACCACACAGGGACATGCTGGAGCTAGTCCTAACAGCTTCATGAGAGCCATTGTTTAATTTCTCAGTGTGAGCATCTATACCTCAGGGATCAGCAAATTACAAATCTGGGTTTGATTTGTTGTTTTGTAATTGTCCAGATGTAATAAAGTATTAATAAGGCAGATTAAATTAAAAGGTGTGTCGTGGGTACATTTTATCCCCACTTCTGGCTGTCAAAAATTTACTCCTATTCTCTGACCCCATAGGACCAAGGACAGATCCCTGGAATACTCTTAATAGCAGCCTCCCTCCACATTGACATTGGCTTATTAATAAATACTCTTTAGGGTCAGTCATTTAAACAGTTTTAGAATATCATTTAGAGCTGCTCTCTCCATCTATTGCTGTTTCCTTTTTGAACTGTCCCTTTAATAATATATTTTAAAAATTTTCCAAGAGTAGAAATCAAGCTTAGAGTTTGCTTAAATTTTGAAAGGGAGCAAGCAGCTAGGTGGCACCATGGTATATAGAACACTGGTTTGGGAATCAAGACAACTCATCTTTCTGAGTTCAAATCTGCCCTCAGATACTTACTATCTGTGTGACCCTGGGAAAGTTACTTAACCTTGTTTGACTTAGTTTCTTCATTTGTACAATGAGCTGGAGAAGGAACTTGCAAATCTCTCTAATATCTCTGCCAAGAAAACCCCAAATAGGGTCACAAAGAGTCTGACACAACAATGCCTTGAAAATTTTTGACTTTCACTCCTCTTCCTCCCTTCTTTCTCCCTCCCTTCCTCTCTCTCTCTCTCTCTCTCTCTCTCTCTCTCTCTCTCTCTCTCTCTCTCTCTCTCTCTCTCTCTCTCGCTTTCTCTGTCTGTCTGTTTCTGTCTCTGTCAAATTAGGACATTTGTCCTTGCCCAGCCCTATGGTGGCTCTCCCATTCTCTAAGGACTTTTAAAGATCACTGACAAGTACTCCTGATGTGGTCTGACCCTGGCAGAGTATAGAGGGATAATCACTTTCTTTTCCCTGAAAACTCTGCCTCTTCTTGATCCAGTCCAAGATTTCATGAGCTCTTTTGGCCATCACATCACTGATCTAAGTTGAACCATGATACTGTGTATGTTCTAGCTTAGAAGACTCCACTTAGCCATGGAGCTAGAAACCATGGCACATGAACAGTCCCATTCTATGCTCACGTTATCCCATGCTCATCCTGTGTGAGCAGAGATTTTAGAGTGGTGGTTTGGCTAGGTTCTTTTTCTGGTTAACCTCAGGGATGGAGTTGAGGAGGGGCCCATAGACTCCCTAAATCTTATATTCTCAGAGTTGGAACTCAAAGGTTATTAGTTCAACCCATAGTATAACTGGAGGGATACCACCTACATCATGTCAACAAAAGGTCATATAGTCTCTACTTAAAAGACTTTTAGTGAAGAAGAATATATTCTTTCCACTTTTGGAAGTTGCAGAGTTTGAATTTAGAAAGGAAGAAAAGAAACAAGTATTTAATCAACTGTCTTCTATGTACCAGGTGCCTTGCTAAGTGCTTACAAATATTATCTCATTTAATCCCCACAATTACCCAGGGAGGTAGATGCTGTTATTTGCCTATCTTGTATTTGAAGAAACTGAGTAAGACAGAGGTGAATTGACTTGCCCACAGTCACATAGCTAGTAAGTATTTTAGGCAGAATTTGAACTCAGGTTTTCCCAACACCGGGTACAGTATTCTACCTACAATGCCACCTAATGGCTAGGAAGATTTTCCTTTTATAAAGCCTATATCTGCCTCTCTGTAATTTCTACCCATTGGTCCTAGTTCTATTCTTCAAATATTTATTAAGCACCTACTATATGTAACACGCTGTGCTTCCAGTTCTGTTGTTTTGTGTCACCAGGAAAAACTCACCCCATGACAGCCTTTGTAATACTTGACAACAATCACATCCTTCCTTTGTATTTTCTTCTCCAGGTTAAACATCCTAGTTCTTTCATGCAATTTTTGTAGGCAATGTTCTTGAGATCCCTCTATCACCTTGGTTGGTCTATTGTGAACCCTCTTCAGCTTGTCAGTCTCCTTCCTAAAATATGGTGGCCTGGTGGTCTTTTCCTTCTTCTTCCTGTTGTCTAAGTCAGATGGACTGAATGGAAAAAGAAAAAAAATCCATAGGGATAAAAGTAAAGTATTACCTTTAGGTTCAAAAGTCATCTTTACCAGTACTGGAGAGAGGAGGCATGGTTAACCAGCAGTTTGTATGAACAAAGAGCTGGGGCTTTCAGTGGCCTGCAAACTCAGTATGGGTTAGCAGTGTGATGTGACCCAAGGAGCTCATGCAGTCTGAGAATACCTTCAGGAAAGACAGAGCTTTCAGGGATTAGAAAGTGATCATCCTTTCCATGCTCTTCCTGTGCTAGGCCACATCAGGAGTTCTGTGGTCAGTTCTGGTTCCAGAAGCTTAGGAAGGGCCTTGTTAAGGTCCTTCCAGGAGAGCCACCAGGAAAGTGAAGGGCCTTGAGTCTATCATGTGATAAATGTTTGAAAGAATCTGCCATGTTTGGCTTGGAGTAAAGCAGGTGGAAGTGGAATGGAGATAGTGTTGTTCAAACATTTGAAGGATGGCCATGTGGAAGAGGTGTTAAATGTGTTCTGTCAGGCACCATAAGGCAGAACCAGGATTAAAGGTTGATATCAGGAAGAACTGTCCAACAATTAAAGCATTCCCAGAGATTTCCTGGAAGAGAGCTGGGCTCCTCCTTTGAGGTCTTCAAGCAGAGACTGAATGACCACTCATTGTTGTTTGGTTTTGTCTGACTCTTTGTGACCCCATCTGGGGTTTTCTTGGCAAAGACACTGGAGGGATTTGCCATTTTCTTCTCCAGTTCATTTTACAGTTGAGGAACTGAGGCAAGCAGGGTAAAGTGACTTGCCCAGGGTCACACAGCTAGCAAGTATCTGAGGTCACATTTGAACTCAGGTCTTCCTGACTCCAGGCCCAGTGCTCTATCCACTGCACCACTATTGTGGGGATTCTTTTCATGGATGGGTTGTACTAGATGGCTACTGAGGTCTCTTCCAACTCAAATCTGTAATTATGTCTGTCTACCCAATGCCTGGTATCTAGATATACCTTGGGTTTCCTACTGCCCTTACGGTCTTTGGCATAGAATTACAGAAGACTAAATTTAGATCTGGAAAACCACGTCATCTAATCCCTTCTTTTTTTTTCAGATGAGGAAATTGAGGCCCAATGAAGTTGAGTGAATTGCTCATTGTCACACAAGTAGTAAACATTAGAGGTAATATTAGAACCCAGACTCTTGACTTCAGAGCCAATACATCTTCCATCGTGCCACATACCTGCTAAATTCCTTGCATTTTCTTAATGCCCCCTCCCCCTCCCAGCAACAACAGCAACACATGTAAAAACCCAAACCATTGTCATACTGTGGACTCCTTTTTGTAAATGAGAAAAGATTGTTATATACATGTGCATAGGTAAAGAGAACACACACACATGTGCACATACATTATGAATGTATGTATATATACATACATGCACACACACATGTATATATATGTCTTTTTATCTATGTGTTTAAATGAAAAGTAAGGCTATCTTTTTTTTTTTTCTGGTCAAAGCACCTGTTTGGAAAGATTGGCTTGACTGCTAGGACCATTTTGCAATTCAAGTTACTCTGAGATAGCACAATGGAAAATTAGAAAGATATAGGCCCATCTGGTAGTACAGCTTTTTATTTAAGTTTCTGCATTCATGGTCTTGGGTGTCATTTTAAAAATAAGAATTGGCAGTTAACTGAGGATAAGAAATCCAGAAAGTGAGAAAAGTTTATTTTTCACAGGCAGACTAGGACCAGATTTTAAATATAAGCTGTGGGTGCATTTGAGAAATCTATCAGTGGGAATCAGTAGGAGGTAGCAGGCTGTGGTGGAAAGAGCATTAGAATTGAGTCAGAAGACCTGGATTCAAGTCTCTGCTCTGCTACTAATTTGTTGTGTGACCTTGGGCAAGTCACTTTTCCTCTTGGGTCCTCAGTGTCTTCATTTGTAAAATGAGGGCTTGAACTACATGATTCCTCTTATCCCACCCAACTCTAACATTACCATGTTTGTGAGTACACTTTTGTAGATTCTTACCTTGATGAAAATTAGGACAGTTGAGTGGTAACAAAATGGTGGAGAAATGTCATAAAGATGTTTCCCTAGGGCAGTGGTTCTCAAAGTGTGGCCCAAGGACACCTGGGACTCCCCAAGATCTTTTTAGGGGGTCTGTCAGGTCAAATTTATTTTTATAATATATTAAGACATTTTAATTTTGAATATAGTAAACACTAATAGATATAACCCACATAAACAAGAACTCTTTGGAGTCTTCAATAATTTTTAAAAATGGGTAAAGGGATCCTAAGAACAAAAAAGTTGAGAACTCTTGCACTATGGTATAAAACACGATGGGGATTATCTTCAACTTTGATAATTAAATGCCATCCAAGGCTTTTTGGACACACAAACTATGTTTAAGGAAAGTGGGCCAACTTTCTTGGCCCTGAATATATTACACCTTCTGTCTTGCTTATCCTATCTCGATCAAACTGGCTTTCTATAGAGCCAAGAATAGAAGCTAATTCCTTACTTAGAAATAGGCTGCAAACATTCCTTTCTTTCTTGAAAAGTTTCATTGGACTTGGTTTCTGGCCTAAAAAAAGGAATGACAATCAAATTCTAATCCAGCATTTTGCTCTGAAAATGTTATCTATTATTCCTCAAAATCCATGAGTTCATAGCTTGTCTTACTTACACAGACCTAAAGAATATGAGAACTTGAAAGAAACTTTAGTAACTACCAAATGCAACACCTTCAATGGAGCCAAATTTATAAAAATAAGAGCCATTCCCCAATTGATAAATGGTCAAAGGATACAAAGAAGCAGTTTTCAGAAAAAGAAATGTAAAATATCAAGTCACATCAAAAGTACTCTAAATCACTAATGATTAGAGAAATGCAAATTAAAACAATTTTGAGGTATCACTTGACACCTATCTGATTGGCTAATGTGACAGAAAATGAAAATGATAAATGCTAGAAGGGATGTGGAAAAATAGGGACACTAATGCTCTTTTGGTGGGGTTGTGAAGTAGACCAACCATTATGGAGAAAAGTTTAGAACTACGCCCAAAGGACTATAAAATTGTGCCTACCCTTTGATCCAGCGATAGCAGTACTAGATCTATATACCAAAGAGAGCAAAGAAAAGAGAAAAGGATCTATTTGTACAAAAATATTTATAGTAGCCTTTTTTGTGTGTGTGTGGTAGCAAAGAATAGGAAATTCAAGGGATGTCCATCAATAGCTGAACAAGTTGTATGTGATGCTGATGCAATACTATTGTGCTGTAAGAAATGAGCAGAATGCTTTCAGAAAAACCTGGGAAGACATATAAACTGATGCAAAGTGGAGTGAACAGAATCAGGAGGACTTTATATGTACAGTAACAGCTGTATTATTAACAATGATTAACTATGAAAGACCTAACTACTCTGATCAATACAATGATCCAAGACATTTCAAAAGGATTCATGATGAAAAATGCTGTCTGGTTTCAGAGATCTGAAAAACTCAGTGCAGATTAAAATATACTTGTTTCACTTTCTTCATGTTTCTTGCTTTTCCTTTTTTTTCCCCTTCCCAATATGGCTAATACAGAAATATGTTTTGAATGAATTCACATGTATAATTGATATCACATTGCTCACCTTCTTAGCAGGTGGGGGAGAGGTGGGAGAGAGAGAATTTGGAACTCAAAATAAAAAAAAAGAACGTTAAAAATAAATAAAAACACACAAAATCTTCTAAATCTTCATGAAAAATAATCAACACTCTCATTTGATGGAAGGCCTGGGAACACTGGCTGAGGCTTCAATTTGACCTCTGTTACTAACTCAATATGCAGCCAACAGCAAGCCACTTCCCTTCTCTGGGCATCAGTTTTCTCCCCTGTAAAATGAGGGCTTTGGACTAGGCCATCTCTTACTGGTAAAGGATAATAAATCTTCTTCAGAGATGTCTCCAGTATATTATTTAGAGTGGGAGAAGCCCAGAAGTTGACTCTGTGTGTTTTTAAATGGCCATAATAACTGTGTCTGAAGTCCAGCGTGGTACAGCTGGATTTTGAGTTAGAATTACAACAATGGAAAAAGACAGTAACACTGAAAGATCTCATTCACTCTGTTATCCTTAGGGGCGGATGAAATTATCTGTAACAGACAACTCAGTGGAGAGGGTAGGTTGATTTAGTTTGTTTTATTAATGACGAGTGGTTAAATATAATGACTGATGTTTATTAAATACTACTGTGTTTTAAGGTTTAAGAGGAAGAAATCAGATCCAGACCCAGGAATCCCAGTAAGTAGGTAGCCTGAAGTAAGGAAGGCAAATTCAAATAGAGCTTCAGTCACTTACTAACTGTATAACTCTGAACCAGTCACTTAACTGCTCTGTGACTCAGTTTCCTCATATGCAAAATAGGGATAATAATAGCATCTACCTCACAAGGTTGTTAAAAGGATCAAATAAGATACTATACTTTGGTCAGATAATGAGAAGAGAGGACTCATTAGAAAAGACCCTGATGTTGAGAAAGATTGAAGGCAGAAGGAGAAGGGGATGACACAGGATGAAATGGACAGTATCATGAAAGCAACAAACATGAGCTTGGACAAACTCTGGGAGACAGTGGAGGGTGGAGGATAGAAGGGCCTGGTGTCCCCTGTGGTCACTGGGAATCAGATGGGATTGAACAACAACAAAGGTATCACAAACCTTAAAGTGCTATGGAAATGGGGTTTGATAGACACTAATATCTCTCTCCCTTTCATATTTACACATCTTCCTTGCAATTTGCAAAGTAGAGCCTTATGGAAAAATTCATTTGGATTGGAATTAAAAGGAGTTTTCCGACCACAAGTCAGATTAGAGTTAAACTCAGAGGTTTGGAAGAGGCTGTAGGGAAGGATTAGTTCCAAAGACAAGCCAAAGAATGCCTAAGAGCTTTCCCTACCTAGTTTGATTGGCTTTTACAGATTGGAGTATAAATCTTAAAGGACTAGCCAAAGGCTATGAGCTTTTTAGAGCTGGGATCCTGGAAGCTTCAATTTAGCTTTGTCATTGCATTTCAATGAAAATCAATGGATGGTACAAATATGTTGAAGAGGTACCCAGCAGAGGGCAATGGAGATGCCTAGTAGAGAGGCCAGTATGGTGGAACACCCTAGATCAGCAAAGAAGAGTAGCAGCAGCAACAGCAGGGGTAGCGAAGTCTGGCTGAGAGCAGTAGCAACCGAGACATCTGGGAGAGGAGACATCTGGCACAGAGACAGGTTTAGGAAAGCAGCAGCTGGCCTAATGATATTATCAGAAGGCATCAATGGCTTTGCCCTGAACCCCTGAATGTCCTGGCCATACAGGGTCCCTGGTTATTTCCACTTCTTTACTTGTGGTGACTGGTGGGAGTGTGTATCCTTCTATGAATGGGGATAGTCTTGGTACTTAAATGTATTTTGCTTTAAATGAACATTTCCTTTGATTTATGGTAAAAAGAAATGTTAGTGGGGGTTTGTGACCTTTGGCTCTGAGGGCATGCTGACCCATACCCCACAATGTGCTTCAAATCTGGGGTAGCATTCATGGGGGATATGTGGGAGAGGATTGTGGCTTATACAGAAATAAATAAATTTCTCTAGTTTTGCGATATATGTCTATGCATTTTTCTTTATAAGAGATCATATTTTAAGGGAACTGTCTCTATTTGTCTTACCCAAGGGCCTACTTTTACGATTCTTTGTGGCATGGTGATGGCCCTTGGTTTCAAAGCCTGTATAAATGGGAGTATAAGGAGGTTCTATCATGCCAGAAAGCATTTAAGTATGGTCCCAGAACAAGATTATGTATTTTGTTTGTTAAGGAGCAGCCTAGTATAATTCAGAGGGGCTCATCACCAGTAAGCTAGACATTTGATGATGAATTCTTTAGCTACCACAACCCAGAAGACAAACAGCTTCCAAGATGGCGCTCAACCCCGTGTGTAGACCAGGGGTGGGGAACTTGCAGGCTGGAGGCTGCAGGTTCCCCACCTGTGAATTAGACTATGTCTATGACTGTCTAGAACTTAGATGTTAGCACTCTAAATGTGAGTTTCCTATCCACTGAAACATTGTTGGGGAAACTGAATTGTATCAACATTGACATCCTTTCTGAAATTGAATATGAATAACCAAATGGTTGGGGCAGGTAGGTGGTATAATCGATAGAGCATCAGGCCCAGAATCAGGAAGACCTGAGTTCAAATTTGGCCTTAGACACTTACTAGCTGTGTGACCCTGGGGAAGTCACTTAACCCCTTTGACCTCAGTTTCCTCATCTGTCAAATGAACTGGAGAAGAAAATAGCAAACCATGCTAGTATTTCTGCCAAGAAAACACCAAATGGGGTCACTGAACAATAACAAACAACAACCACCATGATTTTTCCTCCCCTGCAGTTTTATTGCTTTATGATTTCTAAGCTGAATAAAGCACTGTATTCAGTTAAGTATATTCCATGTATGTTCCTCTGGAGTAGAGATACTGCTATACAAAAGATCATGTGCCTATGATTCAGCATAATATGGCGAGTTCAGGGAAAGAGGCAGGTTTTTTTCTCATAGGATAGGGGGCTCTGAGCTAATTCTAATTGGGTAAATCCCATATCATTTAGGATGTTGCCAGGTAGCACACTGACTACTCCAAAGCCAAAATATTCTTAGGAAAGAATATTTATTTTTCTTAGTCCCCTAACTCCCTCTTGCAATTGAGCAAAGGAGTGTAGACAATATAACAATTCCCAACTGATGTTCAATTCCTGACATCCTGAAGGGTTGGTAAAGACTTAGGGAAAGCTGGATCTGAGAGTTTACTGGCCCCTTGAGGCACTTAGGATTTTGTAATAATGGAAGCCCCTGAAGATCATTGCTTTTCTGTTGTTTGAACTGCGAATATTTTGGCCATATTATGCTGATTGGTTAACAAGTAAGGAGAGAGAAAGAATAATCTGATGAGAGTTGGACCTATTCTAATGAGGGGCTGGGGAATGGACTTTGATCCTGTCATTTACTCCCAGAGCACCCTCTCCCTCCTAGCCTTGGGCAATTTATCCTCCCCCTGCCCTTCCCCCTTCCCCCCCCCTCCCCAAACCTGAATAGCAGAGACTGGGCTTCCTCAACTAGGTGGGGTCTGAGCAAGATTGAAGAGAAAGTTAATAAAATGTCATTATCTGCAATGTCTTTCAGTTGCTGGCTTGGCCTGGTAGAGAATAAGATTTCAGAGGGGGATAAATCATGTATCTCCCCAATAGTAACAATTAATTATTTAATAGTCATTTCTCTCACTGAGATAGTGCTTTCAATTAAATTCAACAAATATTTATTCATAGAATCAGAGATCTAGAGGCAGATTCTATTCTGGTCAATAAAGAATCCTGTAGAGACAAAGCACGTACACACAACCGAACCCAGGGGAATCATTTAAATATGAAAAAAAAAAATCAACGAGCATATGGGGGAGGAACAAAGTGGGAGACAAGAGTCATAAAAGAATAGATTTTTGTAAATGAGAGAGGGAAAAGATATTTCAGATATCATCCAGTCCCCCTTTCCCCATTTTCTAGACCTCCGGCTCTTAGCAATCTCATTTTAAGGATATGGGTTTTATTCAAGGGATAGCCCAAGTGGGGTCAATTAGCTGTGAGGTCCTATAGTACTGATAATTATGTGATTGCATGAGTTAGGAACTAAGAGGCCAATCTCTATTCATATGATTAAAGAAACCAGACTCACTACATGTCCTCAAAAGAGGTGTGTGTTCTGGAAAGACTTATATGAACTAATGCTGAGTGAAACGAGCAGAACCAGGAGAACAGAGTACACAGTAATAGTCACATTGTGTGATAACTGACTTGGAAAGACTTAGCTCTTCTCAGCAATGCAAGACAATTTCAAAAGACTCCTGATGCAAAATGCTATCCCCATTCAGAGGAGGAACTTTGGAGTCTGAATCCAGATCGAAGGATACTATTTACCCTCCTTTTATTTTGTCGTTTTGTTTTGTTTTGTTTCTTCTTTCCTGAGCTTCCTCCCATTGGTTCTAATTCTTTTTTACATCACGACTAATGTGAAACCGTGTTTAATATGAATGTTTAAGTAGAGCCTCTATCAGATTGCGTTCCATCTTGGGGAGAAGAAGGAAGGAGGAGAGAGTTTAAAACTCAAAATCTTATAGAAGCGAGTGGTGAAAACTAAAAATGAATGAATTAATTAAAAACGAGGGGTATGTTTAGAAATGTTTAACAACTGGCTCTTTGGGAGAAAAACATGCCCACAACATACTTTTAAATCATGCGTTATTGCCATTTTCACCATCACTTTCTTAAGTCGATGCAATCAGTAGGACAATAAATCAAGCCCTGATTTGTAGCTGCCTGCTGATTTCTGAGGTGTGAATGTTTACTCTGAAAACCTAACAACTGGCTTTAGACTCCCCCTGCATCCAAGTCATTTGATAAGAAGCCTGAGAAAAACTCTAGCTGCCCCTCCTATGCTTGCCAGCCTAGTTCAGCCAGGAACCTGTGGCCTGGGCCATGAGCTTGAACTGGCGCCATTCCCCAGGCCATATGTGTCCCCCCAGAACTTTCTGCAGCTTGCAGTCTCTTTGCCCTTTCCCTCAGAACAATTCCCTGAGCCTCTTCCCAGCCTGCTAGGAACACAGATGAACATCGCCAAGTTGAGTTGAGCATGCTGGGCAATTTGACTTATCAATAATGTAATTACAGGCAGTGCACATCTGCTCCTTAATAACAAGAGAAAGAAGGAGACCGTGTGTCAGAGCTCACAGAGAGCTCCCTTTGCCTTGTTCAAAGCAAGCTTCCCCTGACTTGTTTACTCTGGGCCTGAAATGTTTGCCAACAGACAGGCATTTCTGGGGCTGCTTGGTTGGTATTTTTAAATTACTAAGGCTGACAAGAAAACAGTGAGGAGAAGAGGGAGCCTGGGGTCTGAGTGCTGGTTTTGCCTCTTACCTTCTGTGTGAGTTACCTTCATTTCTCCCAACCTCTGTTTCTTCATCCAGAAAAGGGAACAATAATCCTTGCCTGAAAGCTTTTCAGGATCAGATGAGGAAATGTCAATAAAACATTGTGACAAACATGTTCTGGGAGTCTTCTGTTTCCCAAGACTGTCTTCCTCCATATCCAGTGTTTTTAAGACATTGCTGGCCTGGGTGAGACAGACAATATTCCTATGTCTGTGAGGCCCATGGAAGTCAACAGGAGAGCGTTCTCCTGGTTGGATCCCTGAAACAGGGAAAGTGTGGAAAATGAATGGAAAAGAGGCCTGTCTCTGAAGTCAGAGGAACAGGAAAGGATGATAGTCTCATCTTCATTCAATAACAAACATTTATTAAGTACTAGGTACCAGAGATATAATAAAGACAAAAACAATTTCTATCCTTAAGGAGTTTACATTCTGCTGGGGCCATCTGCTGTCCTCATCAGGCTACATCTGGAATATTGTGTTCAGTTCTCAGTTCCATATTTTATTGATTGATTGATTTAGGTATTCATTCATTCGTTGATTTATTTATTCATTCATTATTCATCCATTTATTTGTTTATCCATCCATCCATTTATTTGTTTGTTTGTTCATAAATAAATAGTTATTTGAGATTGGGTCTCCCCTTCCCTCCCAGGCTGGAAGTACAGCAGGTACTCTCAGGTACCCACCACAACTGGGCATAGAAGCTTTAACTTGCTTTTTATTTCTGATGTGGGTCTGCCTGCCTCTCCTTAGGCAGTTTTCTGGACCTCTGCTCCTTGGTGCTGCAGTTAGGGTGTACCCATGATTAACAGTCCAACTGAAGTTCAGAATTCTGGAACTCAAGTAATACACCAACCTCAACCAACCCAGCCACGGGGCCTACAGGCTTGTGCCACCCAGACCAGCCCCCAGGTCAACATTTTAGGAAGGTCATGGAAAGAATGGGAGGTGTCCACAAAAGGGCTTGCCTCAGAACTTAGCTCAGATCCCACCATAACTGTTGACTGACTGACGGGGCTGGTATGGTGAGAGCATTTGAAGACTGCACCATCTGTGGTGTGTTGAAGGAAATGGGCTTGTTTAGTCTGGAGAATGGAAGTCTTGGGTGCAGGTGGTGGCATGAGAATTATCTTCAGCTGAAAGACTGTTCGGAGGCAGAGATAAGACGTTTTTTCTGTTTTAACCCAGAAAGCAGAACTAAGAGCCATAGTAGGAAAGTGAAAGTGGGGGGGGGAGGGGGAGTAAACTCAAAAGGAGGACAGTTCTGTATAAATTAGAGGCATCTAAAAGTGGAATTTTGTTGTTCAGTCGTGTCTGATTCTTCGTGACCCCATTTGGGGTTTTCTTGGCAAAGAACTGGAGTGGTTTGTCATTTCCTTCTCCAGCTCATTTTATAGATGAGGAAACTGAGGCCAATAGGGCTTAGTGACTTGCTCAGGGTCACGCAGATAGTAAGTATTTGAGGCTGGATTTGAACTTGGGAAGATGAGTCTTCCTGACTCCAGGCCTGGCTCTATCCACTGAGCCACCTTGCTGCCCTAAAACTGGAATGAGATGCCTTTAAAATAGTGAGTTTTCCTTCCTTTCAAGCTAAGCCCTGATGGCCACTTGTGTTAGAAATCTTGAGCAGGTATAGTTTAGACCAAATTGCCATTGAGGTCTATTTCCAACTCTGAGAATCTGTGATTTAGCACCCAGGTAGTACAGAGGGTAGAAGTCAACCTAGGAGTTCAGGAAGACCTGAGTTCATAAGACTGCCTCACATGCTTACTAGTTGTGTGACCCTGGGCAAGTCACTTAATTTCTCTCTCAGTTGCCCCTACTGTAAAGCGGGAAAATAACAGTGCCTACCTTGAAGAGTTGTTGTGAAAATCAAATGAGATAAATTTGTAAAGCACTTAGTGCAGTACTGGCACATTGTGGGAACTTAATAAATTTTCCTTCCTTTAGTGATGTGAAAACAAATCCAGCTCTTCTGTGTGACCTTGGTAAAGTCACTTGTCTCCTCTGTGCCTGTTTCCTCATTTTTAAAGTTAAAAAGTTGGATTGGGTGATCTCAAAAAGTCCTTTCCAGATCTAAATCCTACACTTTTAGGACTTCAGGGAGATTGTGCCATCAGGAACAGGTGTCAGAAAGAACAATGGATGGACAGTTAGAAGGCTTGGGTTATGATCCTAGATCTCTCAGGCTCTGTGATTCTAACCATTAGAGCTATCCCAGCTGAGCTGGGGCAGCTAGACTCCATAGAGCACAGAGCGCCAGGCCTGGAGTCAGACTCATCTTTCTGAGTTCAAATCTAACCTCAGATGCTTCCTACTTATGTGACCCTGAGCAAGTCACTAACCCTGTTTGCCTCAGTTTCCTCATCTGTCAAATGAACTGAAGAAGGAAATGGCAAAATCACTCCAGTATCTTTGCCAGGAAAACCCCAAATGGGGTCACGAAGAGTTGGACATGACTGAATAACACCAAGAAAGCTGAACTAGCTCCTCTCTATAGGTCACTGGACATCTGGATTTGTAGGGAATGTTTTAGAAGAGATGCCTGGTCAGATGTTGACTGGTCAGTTGGACTGGCTGACCTCTGAGGTCTCTTCCAACTCTGAGATTCTCTGCAACCAACTTCCCCTAAGACCTTTGTTCCTGTGGAACAGTTCTAGACCCCATACTCTATTCACTGTTCTTAAAAATCTTAGTTCCTTGGGGTGGCTAGGTGGCACAGTGAATAGAGCACCAACCCTGGAGGCAGGAGGACCTGAGTTCAAATTTGGCCTCAGACACTTAACACACACACAAAAAACTAGTCATGAGACCTTGGGCAAGTCACTTAACCCCAATTGTCCTCCCAAAAGCAAAACAGAACAAAAAAATGGTGAAAAAAACCCTCAAAAACCTTAGTTCCTTCATCTATAAAAGGAAGGTATTGGGCTGAATTTCTAAGTCTCCATCAGCTGATACTATTCTTCCTTCTAGACCCTACATCCTTGTTCCCAGGGAGAAATTTGCCATTACACTGAATAGTTGTTTGCTTCTATTTTAAACTCTGACTCTGAGGGCTGGTAATTTATAACAAAAATAGACACAACTTGCCTTGTGCTCCCTTGACAGGTATGTGATTAAAGGGTTTTAGGCCAATCTACTAAGTTCTTTCCACTTTCAAAGCTTGCTTTATTATCTTCTCCAGAGATACTGGACCCAAGAACCTTCCTCTTTGAAATGGGTTTGGAAGGCAGGTTGCATTTCTGGAGCAGGCGACAGAGGGAGAGAAAGCTGGGAATTCTCTGCCTGATGAGTTTTCCCACCATCTGGTAGGAGATTTGAATGTGGACTGTTTTCAATGAGTACATTGGTGTCTTTGGCAGTGGGGATAGACTCAGCTGAGGCCCTCAAAGAGAACAACAAATGAGAACTTAGCTGTTGATGAGGGAGGAAAAAAGTTACTGGAGAGGAGGAGAAAAGAACCTACAGGAAATCTTAGTAGGAAAAGAAAGGGAAGGATAGGGACTAGGCCTTGCTATAGAGAACTTCCAGTGTGGAAACTCCCTTTTTCAATGGAGTTGGCACTTTTCCTGCAAGTTGAATTATAATGATAGTTAAAATTGCCTAAGGTATTGAGGGAGATGTTATGGGATTTGCTTCAGGTCACCCAACTAGTATGTGTCAGAGACAGGATTTGAACCAACATCCTGTTGGCTGAAGTCAGTTTTCTATCTTCTATGCCATCCTACCTCATGAAAGAATAAACTGGTGAAAATAAGCATCTTTTATAGTATCACCTTAACAGAGGAGACCCACTTTTTATGTTCTCATGCTAACCCCTTAAGCCTGAATGAAGAATCCTGTCATCATTCACTCATTTATTCAACAGATGTTTATGATTGAGTTTATTTATTGCTATCCAAGGCCAAGTGCTAGGTTCCTAGACTCAGCTCTTGTGAATCCAGGCTTTGCTATTGTGTGTGAACCCATGAGACTTGGAATAAGTCATCCTCCCTCTCTGAGCCTCCTCCTTTCTTTCCTCTATAAAATGAGAGAGCCAGACTGGACAATCTTAGAATCCCCTTCTTCTCAGCTCCCTCCTACTTTTCACATACCACTATAACCTTGGATTTTCTACTTTCTAGCTGGGTGATCTCAGACAAGTCACTTCGAGCCCTCTCTGGCCTTAGATTCCACAATTATGAAATCAAGGGGTTGGACCAGATGACCTCCAAGGTTCCTCTTATCTTCATAGCCTAGGAACTCTGTTTATTGACTAGATTAGTCCATATGCTGATTGCTTGAATGCCCATAGAAACTAAATGAGACAAGACAGAGAATGAGGGTTCAGTGGGAGATCTCAGGGGCAGGGAGTATAGGGTTGGGTCATTTCAGTAATGATATTTCTATATCACTTTAAAGTTTTCAAGGAGCCTCACATACATTATCTCACTTTAGTTTCACAAAGACCCCATGAAGTAGTTACTATAGTCATTATTATTACCATTTTACAGATGAGTTCACTGAGGCTTAGAGAGATGAGTAACTCGCCCATAGTTACACAGCTAGTTAGTGTCAGAGGGCAGGATTCGAATTTGATCTTTCCATCTCAAGACCTAACACTCTGACTGTGCCATACTTCTTTATATATCACATGATTTCTCCCTTTTTTCATTGAGCAAAGTATTTCCTTTCTCTTTCTAAACATTGGCGGCTGAATTAATTCACTTATTTTTAGGAGTCGGATCTATACTTTTTTGGGGGGAGGGGAACATTCTTTCTTTAAAAGCACTTTAATGAATCAATGAATGTAAAAATCATTTAAGCACTTACTATGTACTAAACATTGCGTTAAATGCTAGGAATATGCATAGGGAAAATGGGACAATCCTTGCTTTCAAGGAAATCACACTCTGCTAGGGGAGACAAGATGTAAAAAAAAGAGCAACCGAGGGAAGATGGAAAGGTCCAGAAGTCCTAGCAGGGTACCAAAGCAGGGCAGATGGCATGGCCCAGGTGTTCTTGGGTTATAGCAGCAGGTCAGATGATAGTGCTAAGGGTCTTTGGGGCAGATGGTAAAACCTGATGGTCTTCCAAATCACCAGAAGGAATAGAGTTGATAAACTCCAATCTCATCTAAGCCGTATGAGCAACCAAGCAGCCCGGATGGGTTGTGGGAGGCACTGAGAGGGAGAGGAAGGGAAAGGGGGAGCAGTTTGAGAAGACATGCACCCTCATTGGTCTTTCCAGCTCCAGAGAAAAAGACTCTGTTAGTTCCACCTATAATATTAATCTTGATTTTCCCTTTCTGATTCTTCAGAGCATAGCCTGGCACCTTCCAGAACTGAGGTGCAGGAGAGAAAAATACTTTCCATCTAGGATTCCTGTTGGAGAAGGGGACCTTTATCCTTCTATCTCTGGAAGAATAGAAGATCATACAAACCTCACCTCTGCACTGAAAGCCAGAGTGGAGCTGACTCTAACCAGCATAGTCTCAGAGTAATGTAATATGAAAATGAATTTTCTTTATGAAATAAATAAAAATAACACCAAGATCCTGTATCAGCTTAACATTAATAAACTCCAACTTATTCTCTCCCATAAAACATTTATAATATTCTTCTGTCTCTGAATAGAGGGTGTGGGGAGATTTTCCATATTGACTTCAATATTTTTCTTTCTGTAATCCTCTGAGATAGAACATAAAATGGAACATTGCCTTTCTTCCTTCTTAAATTGTTCCCAAAGCAATGTTTCTAATGACCCCCAAGGCTCACAGGCTTCCCTGTCCAAAAGGTCCCTGGAAAGTGAATCTCTCTTATGTGAAATGATTCAGAGTCAAGCAAACAGAAGTAGGGGGACAATTTTTTAAAATGACTACAATAATGTTAAGGAAAACAGCATCGAAAAGATAATGGAAAAATCTCACTGCAGTTGCCTTCTGAGGCCTGACAGGGAAGCCTGCCTCCTGTTTCTTCTCAGAGAGGTGGTGGGCTGTAGGGGTGGAATGGAAGATAGATCATCGTGGCCAATGTGTTGATGTTTCTTTGTTGCAAGTGATGGTTCTTTGGAGCTTGGGGGAATGGCCTTTGGGATGTGACAGTGATGTAAAAAAAAACAACAAACCAAACCAAACATCAGTTAAACTTTAAAAAAAGTAGAAGTGAATCTCTCACTCCAGATCTTAGAGATAAATGTAAATGATTGTGATGAATGGGAAGTTCATTCCTAAGACCTGCTGTGTGGTCACTACTCTGTGACTCCCCCCTCCCCCACCTTCACTTCCCACCTGAACAAATTTCTGTCCCAGGTCCTCTCCTTGGGGTCTACTCAGGAGAGGCTTTCTTGGAGGAGGAAAAGAGGAGACAGTACCATAGAGTCAGGAAGACAAAGTCAAAACACACCTAGCTGTGTGATCTTGGACAAATCACCTAACTACTTTCAGCCTCATTTTCCTTGCCTATAAAATGACAGACTGAATGGCCTTTAATGTCCCTTCTATAATCATTCATAGGATCTATTATCCTATGAGAAGAGTTAAGGAAATCCCAATTCTGCTACTCTTTATGTGACCTTGAAAAAATATCTCTTGCTCTGGTCGTCAGTTTCTTCTTCTGTAAAATGAGGAATTCGTACTATATAAACTTTCAATTATCTTCCAGTCCTACATCTATGATCCTATGGCCAACTATAGAAGAATTGCATAGAAAAAGAGGAATAATTGCATATTCTCCCCTCCTTCCCCCTCCCCCCCCAGGAGAAGAAGGAGAAAAATGGACTTTTCCTTGCATTCCAGTCCCCAGAGAACATTCCAATCTAGGCAATGAAGAATTCAGGAAGTGATTTCCCTCCTTTTTTTTTTTTTTTTAAAGCAATTGGGGTTAAGTAACTTGCCCAAGGTTGCACAGCCAGTTATTTTGTGTGGGTGTTAAGTATCTGAGGCCAGAAACAATCTGGGTCCTCCTGACTCCAGGGCCAGCGCTCTTACTGCGCCACCTAGCCATTCCAGTGATTTCTCTCTTGCCCTTAGCTTATGGAAGGTGGTGGAGAGAGAGCAAGAGGAAATTTTATTCCTTTTTTTAAGTAATGGAGAAAAGGGAGAAGACAGGAAGACAGGACTTTATCCTTGAATAGGTGACATCTGACCTTAGTACCTAGGAGAAGGGAGTTTATAGGAGAAACAGACAGATTCAGATGCCCAAGCCCAAGGTTGTACCAGGTGGACTGGAGTCCAGATTAGAGAAACAGGCCGGAGACCTCCCTTGGTCTTTGAAGATCAGAGGCATGGGGACAGCTGTGTTCTGATGCCTTTCTTCATCTTTTCATCCGTCTATTCATCCCTTCTTAAAGCAATAGGAGATGACTTTCTTCTCTTCTCCCTTAGGAGACTGGAGAATTGTATTTCTTCATTTTATTAATAAAATTGAAACATTCCTTGTCCATTCTGAAGGACATAAGCTTGTATTTAGAGAACTTTTCCTACCCTTGTTAATGGAGATTTTTTAATTCTTAAAGCATTTAAATAGGAAATATCTAGCCATTACTGCCACAGAGGAGACATATAACATGTGACCTTCATCACCTGTGTCCTCCATTCTACCTGCAGGAACGCTGGAGAAAGGATTTCCTTTCATTCTCCCCAGTACAATAAACTTCTCTTATCCAGGGTAAATTCCTAAGGTCAGGGACTTGTTTATTCGCTAACATGTGTGTTGCTTTTCCCCCTTTAAAATAGTCTCATTTGATGATCTCAACAGTTCCCATGGGTTCAAGAATAGTCTCTATTTAGATGATTTAATTGATATATTTGAGGATAAAACTTTGAAATTAGCCCAGTTCCTGATACATGGTGGGTTTTAAATAAATTCTCAGTCCTCTCCCCACCACCTCCATGCAGTATATAACGCAGTTATACAGCCTGCTTGTTATTTGGTCACGCTTGGCTTCATCTCCCAACTCTGTGCATTTGCCCTAGCTGTTCCCATTCCTTGGAATGTTTTCCCTTCTCACTTCTGCCTCATGGCTTTCTTCAAGACTCAGTTTAAATCCTGCCTTCTGCAGGAGAACTTTCCCAGACCTTAAAGTTGCTAGTGCCTTCTTCTCTCAGATTACCTTCCATCCAGTCTGTCTATAGCTTGTATGTGCACAACAACCTAGTTATTTACATGTTGTCTCCCTCATTAGACTATAAGCTCCTTGAGGGCAGGTTTTTTCTTTTGTTTTCCTTTCTATGCCCAGTGCCTAACACTGTGTTAATTTGTTAAGTAGATACTTAACAAATTGTTGACTGACATTGGTTCCCAGGTTATTGATTATAGAATAGAGAATTCTGGTAGGGTCCTGTGCTTATATCCATCTACTGAACAGAGAGCTTTCCCATCCCCAACTCTTTGGCCCTCTTTCTCCAGTACCATGACCCCCCTCATCAGCCTAGCTTGATAGCAGCTGCATCTGTAAGCTGTACAGTACTTCTGAAGTAACATTTACATACCCCAGGTAGACCTCCCAGGGTCCTGGGAATCTAGAGAGAGCAGGGAGGTACTAGCAATTCTGTTCCTTAAGATTGAAAGCAATGTCTTACTGGAGTGGGGGAGAATGTGGGGAAGAATCAGACATAGAGTAAAGAGCTAAAGGGAGCCTGATCCAGTTTCTTTCTGACAAGAGGGAGACAACTAACTCCTGTCAGCCTATGGTGAGCCCATTCAGAATACAGGACCTTTATTTAGCTAGAGCCATTGTTGAGGTTTGGGGTGCTCCAGACTCCAAAATACCAACACACTGGGTCTTGCCGAACGAGTTTGACTCAAGTCTTCTCTCAGCCAAAGTAGAACAAAATTCATTAAAGATTCACCATAATGGGTAGACTCTTAAGTATTTGTGATGCTTGTATTGACAAGTGGGCCAGAATAATCTGAGAGAGACTGAGTCTGTGCTAGATTGAATCTCAGTCCCTTCATGGGGGCAAGATGTATCTTGTATACAGAAAGATTGTGGGAAGGATCTAGGGGTGGTCTAGAGAAGGGGTTTGGGGAGGGTCTTGAGGAGGAGTCTAAGGAGGATCTTGATGGGACTCATGTCATACTGTAGGAATGGAATTGAGGGTGGGAAGCAGCTGAAGGCTACCTGGAGACACAGACAATGGAGGGCTAGGCTAGTTTAATGGTAACAGGTTTGGGTATAGATATTTTGCTAGGATGAAGGATGGGGAAGTAGCTGGCTAATGGAGGGCTAGGCTAGGTTAAGAGTAACAGAGATTTGGGCCTAGTGATAATGAAAGGTTTATGGCCTCAGGCAAATGCCTCATCAACTGAGAAGATTCAAGGGGATTCCCAGAGCCTAAACCCCATCACCATAACTAGAAAATTTTGTTTTTTGGTCAAGAGTCATAAACCCTGCCCAGAGCAAGTGGAGCAAAAGACATCCTCCTTTCCTCCTTTTTGAGGGGTGAAGTGGGATGGGGACCTTTTGTCAGATACATTTCAGCCGAGGGAGAATGATGCACCCTTCCTCCCACTCCAACAGGAGAAAGTGGACTATTTGGTAGCTTACTATGTTAACTAAATATTTTTGATAATTGGATATTAAAGTTAATATCTTACCACTGGACCCAGATGACTCTGGAGGAGAAAGTGAGGCTGGTGACTTTTCACAGACTTCTCTCTTCAATCCAAATTCACTTGCAAGTCATGATGTCACTGACGACGTCATGGTCCTTTTCCAGAACAAAGACAAGCAGCAATAATAGCATCTAAAAAGCCTCATTGCTCAGGGTTACTGCTGCCCTCTGCTGCTGGGCTTTTTTTTCTTTCCAGGTAAGTTGCTGCTGTCACCTACAAGTCTCTTTATTTATTGAGCTACTGGAAGGGTTCTTCTTTACCTCCTAGAGACTCTTCAAGGGAGTCAAGTTTTTTGGGAGATTGCTCATGCTTGTGGCTATTTCAGCTCTTTTATTAATCAGGCTGACAGCTAGACATAGCCAACACAGAAAACTCACCTTTGAGTCAAAGTTTTTCATTTTGACAGCCTCACTCTTCTACAATGGTAATTCCCTCAGGCCTTTTTGATACTTGAATAAATTTGTTTCAATTCCCATCATGCCTTTGGCATCTAGCACCAGAGCTATTCGAATAGTCCAGGAGATTTATTTTACCACATTGGGTTGGAGTTATCAACCTTTGCCCTCCACTCCTATATTTACACTTAAATTCTACCTTTCTTACACTAAAATAAATAGAAATAGCACCATGATCGTGTAAGAGCCCAACTTTATTAATAGCCCCCAACCTGTTTTCCCACTTAAAACAGCTACAATAAGTTTTTTTCTTCTTTCAATATAGAATTCAGAATATTTTAACATATAGGTTTGATATTTTTCCTTCTCTATATCAATTGTCTTTTTTATTCTGACATGGCTCTATTACACAGAGTACAGTTATCTAGTGGTAATGTGTAAATGTGTCTGATGGCTCCATTGTTCCTATACCCTTCTCTCTAAGGTCTTCCTGAGTAGGGATTTCCTTTTCCCCACATCTCAGGGGAAAGTTGTGAATGAAATGTGGCCAGGTGTCTTTCATTGTTTGTCCTTCTTTCTTGAAGAGGACCAAGACATCAGGAGGTTGATGTCATGACTTGCAAGTGAATTGAATTTAAGTGAGAGAGGACTGTAGAAAGTCATCCACCAGCTTCACTCTCCTCTGGAGTCTTCTGGGTCCATTGGTAAGATATACATCAGGATGACTGGAAATGACCTTGGATGCAGTGGGAGATCTTGACCTTTTCAAGCTAAGATTTTTCCCAGGTCTCAGTTTGACTGAGGTAATACCCATTCAGTGATTAAGGCTAGAAAAAAACAAAATCAGTCTGGGAGAGAGAGAGACCCTCAAAGTTTCTGGACAAAACAGATAAACCATTGCTATTTGCACTCTCTCTGAGTCATCATAGCCAAACAAAGACCAAGTGAGGCTTGGGCTGGGACCTATTGTTGGCCATCAGTGAGAGTCAGAGTGATTTGGTTTTAAGGCTTGGTCTTTAAAAAATAAATCTAGCCAGTAAACCGTAAACCCCAAGATATCTCAAGAGTTTTCAGCAATCAAAATTTATATTCCTTTTATCAGAGCACCTGCAGTTAAGAGTATGATTCCCTGTGTGAATAGAGGGAGAGGAGGAAAGGAGGGAGGGAAACACAGAAGGAAGAAAGAAAGGGAGGAAGGAAGGAAGGAAGGGATGAGGTTCATTGCCCACTTGCATCTGGCTGGTTGGGTCTCTGGTGGGTCCTTTGTTCTCCAAGAGGACCATGACATCAGGGCATTTTTCCTAGCCTCAATCACTGAATGGGCATTGCCTCAGTCCAACTGAGACCTGGGAAAGACTTTAGCTTAAAAGACCAAGGTTTCTCACTGTATCCAGGGCCATCTCTAGGCCTGATCTATATCTGGCCACTGGACTTAGATGACTGTGGAGGAGAGAGTGAGGCTGGTGACTGCATAGCCTTGCCTCACTTAAATCTATTTCACTTGCAAGTCATAATGTCACTTTCCTGATGCCATGGTTTTCTTCAAGAAAGAAGGACAAACAAGGTCTGAGCAAACAAGATCTGTGAGTAGGAGTAACTGCTCTGCTGGGGACCCAACTGGTCAGTTCCAGGTGGGCAATATAACTCCTTCCTTCTTTTCCTCTTTTCCTCCCTCCTCTCCCTCTGTCCACATGGGAAATCATACCCTTAAAAGGAATAGAAATTTTGATCACTGCAAACTCTTGCGATATTTTGGGGTTTAGGATTTACTGGCTAGATTTTTCTTTTTTTTGCCTTTTTGGAGGGCAGTTGGGGTTAAGTAACTTGCCCAAGGTTACATGGCTAGTTTTTTTTGTGTGGGTGTTAAGTGTCTGAGGCAGGAACCGAATTCTGATTCTCCTGACTCCAGAGCCTATGCTTTACTCACTGGGCCACCTAGCCACCCCTAGATTTCTTTTTTTAAAGACCAAGCCTTAAACACAAATCACTCTGGCTCTCATTGATTGGCCAACAATGGGACCCAGCCCAAGCCTCCCTTGTTCATTGTTTGGGCCATGATGTTTCAGAGGGAGTGTAAATAGCAATTATTTCTGTTTTGTCCAGAAACCCTGGGGGTTTCACTCTCTGAGATTGTTCTTTGTTTCTTTCTTTATTTTTTTTACTGGGTAAAAGAAGCCAGTCTTTGCCTCATTTCTTACCTGGCCTTAATCACTGAATAGTCATTGCCCCAGTCAAACTGAGACCTGGGAAAGACCTTAGCTTAAAAAGGTCAAGGTCTCCCACTGCATCCAAAGCCATCTCCAGGAGTCCTGATCTATATTTTACCACTGGCCAGAAGACTGGGGAAGAGAGAGTGAGGGTGGTGACTTTGCACAACACTCCCTCACTTAAATCCAATTTACTTTCAAGTCATGATATCACCTTTCTGCAACATCTCTCAGATAATGGGTGAAGGCCCAGTCCTTGGAGAACATGAAATAGGTCCTGTCCAGTTCTGTTCTAATGGGCAGAGGTTTGTTGAGCCTATTTCCTGTCATGCAAATGGAGGGTCCCTAGTCCCCACTTCCGAGCACGTGAAGGTATACTCTGTATGTTGTCTGTTGGCATACCGCGGGGGACAAATATCTTTTAATCGCTTGCTGAGTCAGAACTGAGGGTGCATAAAGAAGGTTCAAATGGACAATTTCAAATGAACTGTCTTCCCTGGCAGCTTTGGAAAGAGAAACATTGCTGTGAGCTACTAAGTGGTGAGAGTAGGGGATGGCCATATTACCTCTCACCCAGCTGCCATGTGTCTGTGAATGCATGGAACTTCTGTTTGTTTCTCTTTTGGGTTTATTCTTTTTTGAATGTAAGTGGACTAATAACCAAAGATGAAATGGTCTGGACTATGAGCTGACAAGCATCAAATGCTTGGAAGAGCCATCATCAGACGCCCCTGTCATTAACCTGGAATCAGAAGCAGAGACCAGTGGAGACTGGTGAGTAGGGACCCATAGCCCAAAGTCAACTTGGTGGGGACTCCCAGAGCCAGGGCATAGTTGCTTACCTCTTACTGTTTCTCCTCCCCTCTGTCTGGGGCAGTGACCCTTTTCTTTATCCCAGGAACGTTTAGCATTTCCTTTGCCAGGATAGGAGGAACCCCTCAGAGGGTCTGTGTGAATTGTTACTGTCATGTCAATATCACAACAATGATGCAGCTCCACACCCTTGAGTATGTGTGTAGGGGGCATGCTGAAGAAACCGAAAATGGGGTGGGAGCATGCTTTACCACCCTACATACTGACTGTGGGGGACAAAATATAGCAATAAAGGTAAGAGGAGTGATGAAAAATAATGGAGGCCAGTGTCACTGGAAGTAAGCTTTCACACCCACTAGCTGACTCGCCACTACCCTCTGGGTTTCATTCATTTTTAACTTCTTTAGAGAATTAAATGTTTCATGACTCACAATCACATAACAACATTGGAAGATGAGATCTCAGTCCTTATTGCTACCAAAAAAAATAAAGTAAGCAAAAGGGACATAAATGTGGGGTGATATGATGGTGATGAACAGTCAGTCAATAAACATTTAAGTGCCTACTATGTGCCAAATAGTGTGCTAAGAACTTGGCATAAAAAAAGAAATAAAAGACAGTGCCTGCTCTCCAGGAGCTCACAGTCTAATGGTGGAGACAACAAGCAAATAAGCACGGTCAAATAAGCTATACACAGGATAAATAGGAAATAATGAAAAGATGGAAGTATTGAGTATGAACTTGGAGTCAGAAGGACTGGAGTTTGGATGATGCCTCAGACACTTACTCACTGTGTGATCCTGGGTAAATCGCTTAAGCTCTGATTGCTTCAATTTCCTCAACTATAGAATAATCTCATCTCCCTCCCATAATAATTAGCACCTCCCTCACAAAATAACTATGAAATAAAATGGGATTACAAATGTAAAGAGTTTTGTAAAACTTAAAGTGTTATTATTCCAGTGCTGATTGTTATTACTGTTGTTGCCTACCCATTGCTTATTTTTACCTCCACATAAGATTTTTATTAGAATAACCTATACTTGGATTGATCCCATTACTGGACTTTGTTGGTGGGAAAGCATGAGGAGTATCTAAAAGGATGCTGTGGTTCTGTAACAGTACTGTCAGAATTCTTTTCTGGGCTTCCTAAAAACCAGAATGAATCGAGGTTGATGAGAGCCAAAATGGTTCCCCCCATCCCCCCAAATTTTTCATGGGGGAGGATTACAGAAGGGATTGGACTGCTGCTTGAGGTGAATGGAATGACGATAGGGACCATATTGAACTATCAATTCTTATTTGTTTTGTTTCCTTTGCCAAGGAGAATGAGCTTTGGCTAAATGGGATTTGAAATTGAAGATAAATGACGAGATAGTAAGAAAGAAACTAGATGCCCTTGATGGGTTTAAGGAACTAGGCTCCTAAAGGACATTCTGGGACTGGCAGATGGAATTATTAAGCCACTTTCAGGGATCTTTGAAAGATCATGGAATGTGGGAAAGGTACCACAGGATTTATTGTTTAGTTGTTTCAGTCATCTCTCACTCTTTGTGAGCCCATTTGGGGTTTTCTTAGCAAAAATACTGGAGTGGTTTGCCATTTCCTTCTCCAGCTCATTTTATAGATGAGGACACTGAAGAAAACAGGATTAAGTGACTTGCTCAGGGTCACACAACTAATAAGTGTCTGAGGCTGGATTGGAACTCAGGTCTTCCTGACTCCAGACTTGGTGCTCTATCCACTGTGCCACCTAACTACCAGTGAACTGGAGAAGAACAAAAGTCACAATTAAAAAAAAAAAAGGAAAGAGGTATTGAATATGTAAAATGTAGATTTAACTTTGATTCCTTGTAAAATTCTAGAATACATTATTAAAAGACTAGCTTGTGGGCCCTTAACATGGAAGCAGTGATCACTAAAAGTCAGCATGCCTTCATTATGAATGGGTAACCAACCTAATCTCTCTCTCTCTCTCTCTCTCTCTCTCTCTCTCCTTCCTCTTTTCTTGCTTCTTTCCTTCCTTCTTTCTTTTCTTCCTCCCTCCTTTCTTTTCTCCTCTCTCTTTTCTTCCTTCCTTCCTTCCTTCCTTCCTTCCTTCCTTCCTTCCTTCCTTCCTTCCTTCCTTCCTGCCTTCCTTCCTTCCTGCCTTCCTTCCTGGAATCCTACAGACATAAATTTCATCAAACCATTTGTCAGAGTTTTTCACTAACCTTTTTGACAAGATGAAAAGACATGGGTTAGAGGAGAGTACAATTAGGTTGATTCAGAACTGGCTGAATAATCAGACAAAAAAGTAGTCAATAATGAGTCAATGTCATTTTGGAGGGAGGTGTCCAGTGGATGCCCCAGGGGTCTCTCCTTGTTCCTGACCTATTCAATATTTTTAGCAATGAAAGCTCAGAAAGTATTCATGCAGATACCACAAAGCTTAGAGGGATAGTTAACATAATAAGTGATAGGGATCCAAGGATATCTTAACAGACTAGAACAAAATCAAATAAAATGAAATTTAACAGCTATAATATAAAGTTTTCTATTTAGGTGAAAAAAATTAACTTTATAAGTACTAGATGGGGATCAATAATTTATTTTAAAAAGATCTAGAGATTTTAGTAATGGTAAGCTCAATATGAATCAACAGAGTGAGGTGGTGGCCAAAAGAACTCATGTAATCCTGGATTCCATTGAGAGGTATATCCCCTAGAAAGAGAGAGTTCACCAGGTAATATTAAATTCACTAGGCATTATTAAATACCTACTATGTACCAGGCACATGTGCTAAGTAGTTGGAATACAAAGAAATGCAAAAAAAAAAGTTCCTGCCCTTAAGGAATCCACAATTAAATGAATGAAACATACAAATAACCATGTACAAACAAGCTTTATGCAGGAAAATTTGGGATAATCTCAGAGAGAAGGCATTAGAATGGAGTGGGACATGGTAAGGCTTCTTGCAGAGGGTGGGATGTTAGTTGGAACTTGAAGGAAGCCAGGGAGCTGGAGATGAGGAGGTAGAAAATTCCAGGCATGGGCGACAGCAAATGAAAAGTTTACAGTTGGGAGATTGAGTGTCTTGCATGATGAACAGCCTAGAGATCAGTATCACTGAAAGGCAGAGTATGTGGAAGGAGTAAGACGTAAGAAGACTGGAAAGGTAGCAAAGGGTCAGTTTATGAAAGAGGGAAACCTTTGTTTTTGTTGGGCAGAGCATTGTGGGTTGCCTCTAACTACCAGTAGTGACTGGGTGATCCTCTAATGGCTATGTTGTAGGAGGCACAGGATGGGCTAGACAGCCTCTGAGGGCACTCTTAGTTCTAAAATGCTGTGATACTGTTCTGCCTTGTCCCTGGGGTTGTACTGGGACCAATGGGCAGAAATGATAGGAATTCAGATTTTAGGTCAACATAGAGAAGAGCTTTGAGATCACAAGGGAATGTGTAGTGAAAATGAAGAGGAAAGCAATAATGACTGGTTGTAACCACCAATCTTGGCCCTGGAGAAAAGATGAGGACATGCTTTTTCTACCTTTCCTTGGAGAAGAGATGCTCTTTCTGCTTTTCCTTAGGGATGGAGTTGGGAGGTGTTTACCATGGGTAAAGAACATTTTATAATCTCTCTGAAATGGTTAGTGCTTTTGCTTAAATATTTCTATGTATTAGAAGTGAAGATTCACTAGATAATATATTTAGAAATTAGTGATGTAGAAACAAAAGGCATCAATAAAACTTTAATTTTGGGGATAAAAATAATGAAAGATTGCCCTAGTCAAGAGTGAGTTCCCCATCACTGAAGGGATCATAGGATCAAAGATTTAGGATTTGGAAGGAAACTTAGAGGGCATCAAATCCAGTCCCCTAGTTTTTCAGATGAGGAAACTGAGGTCTGGAAAGACTCTCCTAGGGTCACACAGCTTGTAAGCATCAGATGAGTCATCTGAATTCAGATCTTCCTGCCTCCAGGTCCAGCACTTGATTCATGACACCACCTAGCCCATGGAGTCTGGATGACTAGTCAGAGATGTTATAGAGAACACTCTTGCACTAAGAGATTGGTTGGGTATGACATGCCCTTTGAGGCTTCTTGTAACTGTGATTCCATACTCTATGGAGATGCTTGCCTGAAGTTTTCCTTATCAGAAGCCCAGAGACCTGTTGTCCTCTGATGGGGAGCCCAAGAGACAGACTGATGGCTTTTGTGATTTTTTCACAGGATTGCTCACTGCTCCTCCCCAGAGGGCCTCTAGGAAACATGTCGAAAGTAGGGAAAAGGCGGAATTTACAGAAACACAATCATAAACCATTTCTTAAGCACTCCCCAAATGATTTCCCACTTTTGAGAACTATTCAGTGAACCACATCATCCTATTTGAAAAGCTCAGGGCCTCTGGGAGGCTGAATTTCTCCTGTAATAATGCCTATTGAATCCACGTGATTGACAGCAGTGGAGAAGAAATTTGGCAGTTCAGGTTCAGCTGCTTCCTTGCCAGGAAGACTGTGTTCCCTGCTAATACCACCTGTTAGCATGTGGGCTGTTCTTGTTGATCTGGGCATATGTTCCCTGCCCCCGGGAAAGCTGGACATGGGAACAAAAGCAGCCAACCCCAAGCAGCCCCATGCCACCTTCTGCATCAGATGGGTGTGGGGTACATGTGACTGTTTCAGACCCCTCAGAGCTGTGGATGAACTCTCATCTCCACTGCTGCCATCACCCCTCATCAGCTCTCTGTTACCCCTGCTGATTTCCCTGCTTCTCTGTTGAGATTTTTAGCTCAACACTGAGCAGCTGCATGACCTTGGGTAGAATCACTTCAGTACTCTATATTCCTCATCTGAGGAATGGGAATAAAAAGAATTGCATTACTTATCTTAAGGGATCTTCTGAGGAAAAGCACTTTGTAAACCTTAAGGTTCTATAGAAATAAGAGTTCCTATTATTCTCTGAGGGCAGCTAGGTGGATAGAGTGCTGAGCCTGGAGTCAAGAAGACTAGAGTTCAAATCTGGCCTCAGATACTTACTAGCTATGTGACCCTGGGCAAGTCCCTTCACCCTGTTTGCCTCAGTTTCCTCATTTGTCAAATGAGCTGGAGAAGAAAATAACAAACCACTCCAGTAGCTTTGGCAAGAAAACCCAAATGGGGTCACAGAGAGTTTGCATGACTGAGCAGCAACAAACCTTAAGGCAGCTTTAAACATGCTAGCTATTTTATTCAGTGACCGTGTGTGTGTGTGTGTGTGTGTGTGTGTGTGTGTGTGTGTGTGCATGTGTGTGAATTTAATTTCAGTATTCTAGACTGTTCCCTAAGAGTACTATAGGTTATAGAAAAAGTGTCAATTGGCACTGGTAGAAGGAGTTGTCTCACCTGGGAGTTTCTGATACCCAATAAAGTCCAGGTCCAATACCTGTCTCCTGTCATAATTGAATCTCTCAGCAACATAGTGAAATAGGCACTGTTGGTATTATCCCTATTTTATAGATGGAACAGCCCAGGCTCAGAGACGCTAAGGATTTACTCATAGACCCACACGTGCCTGTGCCAGTAAGAGACAACATTTGAACCCAGGACACCTCGATTCCAAGTCTAACACTTTAATCACTATGCTACCCTGTTTCTGATATGGGAGAAAAAATAGTGGACTGGGGACAAAATAAGCAGGATTGAGTCATTATAAGAGGGGCTCAGTTTTGCTTGCCATAGTCCAGGCTAAAACTCCTTCCAAGCTATAACATTCTATGTTCTAACCTTCTGTATTCTAAAGTTCCTTAAGTTCTGACATTCTGTGAATTCATTATTCTTCTCAACCCTGCACAGCTGAAACTAGATTTGGTTTGACTCCTAATCTGACTGTCTTTTCCATGGTGCCATGTTGCTTCTCACCATGTGGAATCAAAACCAGGTTATTTCCTTTTTCTGAACAGCAACTGGCTGAGTGATTTGAAGACCTCCTCACCTTGGGGAAGGCAATCATATATCTACATCTTGACTATACATGGGTCCCATTTCACTGAATTGTATTAAAAATGCAGCTGGAACTCATGCCCATTTGAAACTTTTAATTGGCCATTATTTTGTTCCAAGACAATGGACATACACTAATCCACCTTGAGTGGTCTCTGGTGGCTCTATCTCTGAATGTCGTAGGTATCTCCCTTGACTTTTGTGGAACAGACTGATTGACCCAAATGACCTCTGGTCTCAAGTGATTCCTGCTCAGCTTCTCAGCATTTTATCACACCTATCTATCATGAAATCTTGTCATCAGAGGCTCTACACAACATTCTCTGGCACTTAGAAAATGACAGGCACTTAGAAACTTTCTGAAAATCAGCCCTAGGGAGGAAAACGATCGTTGTCTCAGTTTCCCCTATCACCACTTTATTCTCCATGGGCAGGATACATATCTCTGAGTCTCTTTTTCCTTATCTGGAAAATGAGGGTAATAGTTTTGTATTATCTATTCCACAGGGTTAAAACTTAGTCATCTTTGAATGGAGGGGATTTAAAGACTGCAGTGTAATATAGAAGGAAGACCCCCAGATTTGGAACTTGGATAAGTGATATAGCCTCAGTTTCCTCATTTGTGAAGTGAGGAGACTGGGCTAGAAGGTCTCCAACTTTAAATCTATAAATAGACCTATTGATTGAGTTGGCAGAACCTTAAGATTGAAGTCCAGAGATAGGAAGTAATTTGCCCAGGATCATACAGCTAATCAGTCAGGGAGCTGGGATAAGAATTGTCATCTCCTGTCTCCTAGTCCCCTCCACTGCCCCTGAGTTTCTTCCCAGGGGCAGAGGTTGGAGGAGCTTTTCCCTTGGCTCCTTGTGGGCCACCCAGAGGCAGCTGCCACTGGCAGATGCAGACATTGGGGGTGATAATTCTGAAACGGTTTTCCCCGGGGCTGGTGAGGGCCCTGCTCCTGCGCTGTCAGTCAGCAGATGGTAGGTTTTGTTAAATGGATGGCTGGCACTAAGATTTCATTACCACCAAAACTACCAGCCCCCTCGTAAGAACATGATGAATTGTCCCTGCCAGGATACGGATCCATTTATAGGAAGCAGCACTGTAGATTTCATGCCAAATCCGTCTTGTCTCTTTCCTCGCCTGAACTGAAAGCACCGCTTGGTATTTCTTATCAAGTGAGGCCTCTGTCCCTATTGGGCAGGGCAGGTTCAATGGGGGAAATGCCTTAGCTGGCCTCAAAACATTCTCCTCTATTCAGAACCCCAGAAGTCCTTGTGATATTACAGAAAGAACACTGGGTTTATAGGTTCCCAAAGTGGGCAATTCCGACCTTTGGGGGCACCAGAAGGATCCTGGGGGGCAATAGTAGCCTCACGTGCAATTGAGAGGCATTGAATAAAAATAAGGAGGCCGTAGAAGCATAAGGAAAGAAGAGAAGACAAGAAAATTTTGAAAAGCTGTTCATACATGTTTCATCTGTTGTGTAAGAGTTAAAATCATAGTGATTACATTATTTTCCAAATAAACACACAAAATGCAAGTTATAACTGACAAGTGGTCAAGTCTGATGACAGGTCTTAGCAAGCAAGTGTTGGCAGGCCAGTGTGTCGCTCACTGTCAGGAAGTCCAGCATGCATTGGCAGGAATATATGCATGTAATGACTTTTTTATAATATGACACTATATGGTTACATGATACAATATTGCATCATCAAAATTTCAATGCAGGAAATCCCCACAAATTTACAATAAATTATCAAATTTAAGATGCATTTTAAAAACAATATTATATATATATATTTTTGAAATGATGCAAATTAAAAAAAATAAACATGTTAAAGGATTAAAGAGAGTAGATTTCTAGGGGGTTACTGAGTAACTTTCTTTTTTTTTTTTTGGAAAAGGAGGTGGTAGGCCAAATAAGTTTGGGAATCTCTGCTTTAGTGTCCAGAGCTGTCACTGAAACCTGGCTTTCTTCTGATGTAACTGTCTGTACTTTCACTCATTTCACTCCTCCTCTACCCCTTCACCTGGAAGCTAGGAGGTTCAGTGGATAGAGAGCTGGGCCTTGAGTCAGGAAGACCTGAGTTCAAATGTGGCTTCAGACACTAATCAGCTGTGTGACCCTGAGCAAGTCATTTAACCTCTGATTGCCTTAGTTTCCTTAACTGTAAAATGAAGATAATATCAGCACATATTCCCCGGGATTTTTGTGAGGATCAAATGAGATTTTTGTAAGAAAATGTCAACAACAACAAACAACAAAACCTCTTAGCATAGTACCTGGCACATGGTAGCACTTAAATATTTTTTTCTTTCCTTACACTCACTGGTTGAGGCAGGCAAGATGCAATAATTCTTATTTTCTATGGCCATTTCCAGGCTCTCTAGATACCACTATTACTCTGTAATATCTTCTCTTTTGAGATCTACTGAATCCATATCTACCTCCCAAGACATTCCCCTTCTTTCAGGGAAACCCAACATATATATTGATACCCCCTCAAATATTCTAAGCTCTCAATTCCTCAACTTACTCATTTCTCATAACCTACTCCTCCATCTCACCCCCAGCTACACACAAAGATGGTCATACCTTTGATTGTAACATCACACACAAAAGAACCACTTTCATGCTCATGAACTCGGAAATTCCCTTATTTAATCACAATTTGTTGCCATTCTGCCTGTTCTTATACCCCACACCCCCAGAGTGTTCTTCACCCTCATCTAAAGTTCTAATCCTTCCACCTTGTCGTTCTTTCCCAGGATATTGTGCCTGCTCTGGCTACACTCTCCTCCCTCCCCCTGTTTTGACCCCTTGGTGAATCAGTTCAATTCTACACTGTCTTCTTCCTTCCTATCAATACTCTTGCCCTGCCAAGCCTCAGCCTTGGATTGCTCCCACTGCCTGTTGCCTTAACTCCTATTCATGTGTTGCTGAAAAAAGTTGGAGAAAATAATGAAACTGTGGAGACTGGATCTACTGTAAATTTATTTTACATAATTTTATCTGGATCCTCTCTGCAGCAAGGTAATCTTTTTACCCCTTTCTAAGTAATACATGATCCTATTCACAACTGTGGTTTTTCTAACCTTTTTATCCCTTCTCAAATCTTCCATGGCTCCCCTTGCCCCTACTCTCTCAGCTGAGTATCTTGCCTCAAATTTCATTGAAAAATTGAGGCTATTTGCTGAAAGCTCCCTTTTCTTGTCTCCTTCTTGAATCTCATATCACTCAAATGCCTTATTCCACTCTCTTTTCCTTCACTCTTGCTCATGTGAAGAGGCAGTCCTTCTCCTTGACAAGGCAATCTTTTTACATGCACAATCGATCCCATTCCTCCCTGTCTTTTTCTGGCTGAATGTACCCTCTAGCATGCCTTCTCTCTCACTTACCTTCATTCCCTCCCTGTCTACTGGCTGCTTCCCTAGTGCCTATGAGTGTGCCTCTGTTTCCTCCATCATCAAAAAACTCTCACTTGATCCAACCTCACTAGATTCCATATCTCTCCTCCCTTTTGTGGCTAAACTCCTTGAGAAAGCTGTCACCAATAGGTGCCTTCGTTTCCTTTCCTCCCTTCTTAACTCCCTACAGTCTGACTTCCAGAACCATTATTCAACCAGAATTGCTCTCTCCAGAGTTACCAGTGCTCTCTTAATTGCCAAATACAGTAGCCTTTTCTCTGTCCTCATCCTTTTTGACTTCTCTACAGACTTTGACACTGTTGATCACCCTCTTCTCCTCACTACCTTCACCTGTTTAGGCTTCTGTGGTACTGCTCCCCTAGGTCTCTGTTCTGTACCATCTACTTTTCTCCCTCTATGCTATTTCTCTTGGTGACCTGATAGCTTCCATAGATTCACAATCATTTCTATACTGATGATTCTGAAATCTTTTTATCTAGGCCTAACCACTCTGGTGCCTGCCAGTCTCTCATTTCCAGCTAACAATTAGACACCTCTAATTGGATATCCCATGGACATCTTAAACTCAACATGTCCAAAGCTGAACTCATTATCTTTCCTTCCACATCCTCCTTACTTCCAATCTTGCCTATTACTGTTGAGGTCGTTGCCATTCTCTCAGTCACACAGGCTTACAATCTAGGGTGTCATGCTTGACTCTTTACTCTTTCTCAACACCCCTCCCCCCCATATCCAATCTATTTCCAACACCTATTGATTTTACCTTCATAACATCTCTTATGTATGCCTCCTTCTTGCCTCTGATACTGTTATCACCCTGGTGCAGGCCTTTATCACTTCACACCTGGACCATAGTAATTACCATGGTCTTCCTGCCTCGAGTGTCTTCCCATTTCAGTATATTCTCCATGCAGTTGCCAAGGTGATCTTTCTTGGGCTCAGGTGTGACCATGCTCCTCCTCCACCCCTATTTAATAAACTCTCATGGTTCTTGATCACCTCCAGGATCAAATATAAAATCCTCTGGCATTCAAAGCCTTTCATAATGTGACACCCTCCTACCTTATGTGTATACCATACTCACCCCTCCCTGAGGGGTCCAGTGACACAGGCCTCCTGGCCGTTCCACCACCACCAACACATTCCATCTCTCATCTCCAGGCATTTTCTCTGGCTGTCCCTCTATGCCTGGAATTCCCTCCCTCCTCATCTCTGCCTTCTGGCTTCTCTTCCCTCAAGGGAAATCCCCCTTCAAGGCTCTGCTAAAATCCTAACTTCCCCCAAAAGCCTTTCTTGGTCCTCAGTGTTAGTGCAAGTCCTCTGAGACTACCTTCAGTTTATCCTGTATCTGTCTTGTTTATATAGTTGTTTATATGTTGTCTCTCCCATTAGGATATGAGTTCCTTGAGAGTACGGATTGTCTTTTGCCTTTTTTTGTGTCCCCAGTGCTCAGCACAGTGCCTGACACATAGTAGGCACTTAATAAAGCTTGCTGATAGACTAAATATGTGTCAGTGTACCTGGCTTGGTCTTCCCACCTTTGTCCCTGGGTGGAATTTTTGTCAGTGGTAGTTCTGAGAATCAGAAAAAGAAGGGAGCTCACCCTCTTTCTTAGGTTGGATAGAGGTCTGGAAGAACACCCTGAAAGAGTGGGGTTCAGGGAGAAGAATGAAGGGAAAACTTGTAAACTACCTTCTGTCAGCTGAAGACAATTGCATAGTAAACTTTTTTTTCTAAGTAACTAATATTTATGCTGGATCTTAAGCAGTTTGATCAAACCTTCTGCAGAGAGGTGTTCACATTCATTCCAATTTAGCCCATTTGGGCCTGAGAAAATGGACTTTTAACAGGCGGCAAATTAAAATGTCAAGACCAATCATACTATCCTCTTGTTTACATGCCTGTTATTATTTTGTTCTCCCGGACCTAGAGGGATGGTCTGCTTCAGGAACTGCTGAGCTACTGTTATCACATAAAGAAACCATCGCTGTGATAACATTCCCCAGCATTCCGACACCTCAATTTAAATTGCAATCTTCATGGCCTGACCAGAAAGCTTCCCAGCCCTCAGACCTTTCAGATCCAATTTCAATAAAACCCAGGCTTTTAGCTGAGATAACCGAGAGCTTGGGCATCACTCAGAAGTGAACTCACTTGAATGTTAAAGATGGAAGCTGGGCAGATTGGGAACAGGGTTATAGTCTGGCTGGTCAGCTCTAAATTTATATTGTTGTTGATCCTTTGTTCTTAAAGAGGACCAATGACATCGGGGGTGGGGTGGGTGATGTCTTGACTTGCAAGTGAATTGGATTTAACCTGAATACCCTGACCTGCATCAGGGGACACAAGGTCTAGGATGAAAGGCAGCCAGGTGGTGTAGTGGTGAGAGAGCTGGGACTGGAGTCTGGAAGACTTGAGTTCGAATATGCCCTCAGACACTTAACTGGCTATGTGACCTTGAGCTAGTTACTTAATCTCTGTCTTCTTTAGTTCCCTCATCTGTAAAATGGGAATAATAATAGCACCCCCCCCAAAGTTATTGTGAGGATAAAATGAGATCATATTTGTGAAGTCCTTAGTCTCAGTTTTTTTATCTGTAAAATGGGAGTAAAAAATAGCAGCCACCTTATAAAGTTTCTGTGAGAATAAACCTTAAAGAACTATATAAACCTAGTGATGGTGATGATGATGATGGCGGTGATGGTGATGGTGATGATGGTGATGGTGATGATGGTGACAGTGATAATGGAACTGAGTTCCAGAGAGGAAAATGACTCATCTCTAGTCAAGTAGTCAAGTTACAGTCATCACTGGTAAGTGTCGGGACTGGATTGTGAGTCCAGTTTCCCTAATTAAATCTAGGGCTCTCAGATAATCTTAAGATGGTCCCTATTAGCTTTAATTTTCTAAGTCTACCCTGTATCTCCAATATTCTCTGCACTAAACTCCCTTTAAACTCCACCTTTCCTCTTTCTAAGGTCTTTTCCACCTCTGACTTTCTTTGAGCTTAGTTGAGAACTAGTTGTGAGGAAGTTGGGTGGGAGAGGCCAGAACTAACATATAATTACATATTATATATATATAATGACAAGGACATGAGTTCAGGGATGTTTGTAGGGCTGCCCCTCAGCAATATTGGGAAGGAGATAATGCTTTCAAATGTCCTTTCTGTCTCTAATATTCTGTGATTCAATGAATCTATTTGCTATAAGACAGATAGTCCTTAATAAAATGGTCCTTCCCTAGGAGCATTGAATGCCCACCATTGGGCCCATTAACAGACGGTATTCTTCATACCACTTTGCTCCTCTCTCCCTTCTACTAACTCTCCCCTCTTACCTTACTGACACAGTGCAAAACAAGAAGTTACTATAGCTTTCTGAATCTATGCTTTGCTATCCCTACAAATCTGCCTGCTAGGAAACTTCAGTGCAGCCGAAGATCAATGCTATTTTTTTCCAGCATGTGCCTATATATACCTTTTTCTGTGTCCAAGAGGCTTCATTTTAAGGGGATCTTGTACCTTTGTGAGTGTGTAGTGTGTGTATGGGGGTGGTGGTGTCACCAATATGTCAATCCAGTATGAAAAAGAAACACTACCTTTAAAACCAGTTATCTGTTGGGTAGATAACTCAATTGTTTTGTCTATACAACAGCAAATTAAAATATCAAGACCAATCTTGACACAGTCTTATTTAGAAGCCTGTTATTATTTGGAATTGTTCATGTTTCAATCCATTGTCTCAGCGCTGAGTAAACAGGGGCCTAAGAGGGTTGCCTGGGAGGAAGGCAGTGCAGGTGGTGCTACTGTGGGGTGTCAGTAGAGGGAGGCCCAAGAATACCCAGGCCCATTGTTTTGCCTGTCAGGATTTCTATTATTAGCCCAATTTGGGGCAATTAAAATTCTGCAATCAGGCTTTGCCTCTGGCTAGAACTGATCATTTCACATAGGAGCCTGGGTTATTTCTGATTTCATTAAAAGCATCTTCACATTCTGAAGAGCTGATCCAGGCTGGTTTAGGGGGATCTTTAAAAACAATCACTCTCTGATGACAGATGAAATTTGGATGTCACTTAACATTCGCTCTTCCTACTGTTCTAGACATTTCAACAAATGTCGTGACTCTGGATTTGAAGGAGAGGGAAAAACATCAGGGGAAGCCGTGCTGAGAGAGGATAGGGAACCTGGAAAGAACACCCAGTGGAAAAATAGGCATCCTGCATTCCAGTCTTGCATCTTACACTAACCTTGAGCCTACACTCTCTTTTTCTGGGCCTCCGTTTTTTCCTCTTTAAAACGGGGGTGGGAGGATCAGACTAGCTGATTATTCAAGGTCTGGACAGCTCTGAAAGTCAGGGATTCAGGGTTTCACGTATTTCTTAGTCTATTTTACTTGCAAAATGAGGAAGAAGGATTTTGCTTCCAAATATAATCAAACAGGAGGGGAAAATGTTTACTAAGTACCACTATAGGCTTCTGGGATCATCAAAATCAGAATCCTCAGCAAGTTTCTTGGAAGCCAAGACTTTCCTGGGAATTAATAGCTCCTTCCTTCTCCAAGGTAGATGAGACCTCCCTCAAGGATCAAAGTGTTTCTCTCCAAATCATCTCATTCCTCTCTGCTCCAATCAGGCTTCTGACCTTTTCCTAACTGTGATATGCACCTGTGGGTATGACACTTCCCACATTCAGGAGGCAACATGAAGTGGCCTTTCTGGTAGGATTAAAACTCACTGCTTCCTCCCTCCTCCCTGGCAGCCTTCTGCCTGTCTGCTGTGCAAACAAGTCTCACCTGACAATTGGGAAATGCTCCCTTGTAAAGGTACACAGAAATCGGATAGGCAGTAAACAGAGCTGTTTATTGGTGGTTGGAATCCCATACTGTATGATTGTGGCAATCGGCAGCTTACCGAAGAGCTGACCACATGGTTTCTTGTTCATAACAGTCTTTTAGTTGATTCAGCCATTTTTCAGTCATATCTGACACTTTGTGACCCCCTTTGGGTTTTTTTTTTTTTTTGACAAAGATGCTGGAGTGGTTTACCATTGCCATCTCCAGCTTGTTTTACAGATTGAGGAACTGAGGCAAACAGGGTTAAGTGACTTACCCAGGATCACATAGCTATTAAGTATCAGAAGCCAGATTTGAACTCAGGAAGAAGAATCTTTCTGACTCTAGGCCCAGCACTCTATCCACTGTGCCACCTAGTTCCCAGCTATCTCCTAGGTGGCATGCTAAACTCTGCAAATACAAAGAAAGGCAGAAACAGTTCCTGCCCTCAGGGAGCTCACTCTCTAGTGGGTGAGACAATGTATAAATAACTGTACATATAAGATATATACATACTAAATGAGGGTTTCTTAACCCTTTTTGTATCATGGACCTTTATGGAAGTCTTATGAAGCCTAGTTTTACTAAGAATAATGCTTTTATCTCAGTTAGAGGTTAGTGAAAATGTAAAGGTATTTCTTTTTCCCCACCCAAGTTCATGGACTCCCTACAATCTATCCATTGACCTGATCTATATTTTGCCACTGGACCCAGATGGTTCTGGAGGAGAGAGTGAGGCTGGTGACTTTGCACAGCCCTCCCTCACTTAAATCCAACTCACTTGCAAGTCATGGCACCACCTTCCTAATGTCATTCACGCACCTCTTGGAGAAAGAAGGACAAATGACAACATTCACAGACCACTTTGGGGGATCCCAGGTGGAGAGCCCTCAGTGTAAATGGAAGGTAGTCCTGGAAGGAAGGGGGAACAGGGAGTAGGGCTAGGGGAAGGCCCCCTGCTGAAGGTGGGATTTGAGTGGAGTTTGGAAGAAAGCCAGGAAAGCCAGGAAGGGGTGATGATGGAGAGTGTTCCAGGCTTAGGGGAGAGCTGGTTTCAAGGCACCTCTTATCTGAGTCATTCTGGGGCAGCAAGAGTAGCTGGATATTGTCCCCATTAGTCTGTTTCTGTTGGATTGAAGGGATTGAGAGCGAAAAATAGGACTGAGCTGATCAGCTTGTTTGCAGTAGCAGGTGCTGAAGGGAAATAACCCCAGACTGGCCCAAGTTTTGTTTTTTGTTTTTTCCCCTGAGGATATTCTGGTGGCACTGTCCATCTTTGATCCCCAAGCATGACAGAGGCAAATGAAGGCAATATCATCAGGTTCTAGAGCCTGCCTGCCTTTTCCTCTGCTTTAACCAACTTCCCTGTGTGACCCTGGCCAGAGGTGCTTGCCTCATCCTTCCTTATGGTATTGAACCTTTGGCCCATCTAATCTGCAAGACTATTTGAGGGGTCAGAGGGTCATGGAGACAGAAGGGAAAGTCAGGTCATTGAGGGCCAAAGGGAGGTCATCAAAGAATGGGTGGAGCCAGTCATAGAAACAGGCGGAAAAAAGAATGTCCCATGGAGCCAGGGGTTCGAAATCTGGAGCAATGAGACTGCAGTGTAAGGCAAGGCCAGGGGTCTGAAAACAGGCGAAAATGCTAGAACCATGGCAGTGGAGACCAAGGCCCTGCTGGCAGGAGTGGGATCCCACCTGTGATCTATGTCACTCAGGCCTCAGTTTCCTCATCTGTAAAATCATCTAGGGATCACCTCATCCAGCCCCCTCATTTTACAGATGAGGACACTTAGACTCAGAGAGGTTCGTGACTTGCACAAGGTGTAGATGGCCTTTCAGGTCCCTTCTGGTTCAAGATGAGCAAATTAGTGAAAAAGCATTTATTAAGCATTTACCATGTGCCTGTTGTTCAGTTGTTTTCAGTCATGTCTGACTCTTCATGGCTCCATTTGGGGTTTTCTTCTCCAGAACATTTGAAAGATGAGGAAATTGAGGCAAATGGGGTTAAGTGACTTGCCCAGGGTCACACAGTTAGGGAGTGTCTGAGGTCAGATTTGAACTCAAGTCTTCCTTACTCCAGCCTTGGCACTCTATCTCCTGTGCCACCTTCTTGACCCCCTTACTATGAGCCAGACATTATGCTAAGTGCTAAGGAGGCAAATACAAGATGAGACAGTCTCTTTCCTTAAGGGATTTACATTCTAATAGGAGGAGACAGTGTGTATAAGGATCTATGTATATAGATTTATAATCTTACAACATCAGATAAAGTAGGGGCAGAAGGGACAGATGATGACAAGGAGACTGAAACCAGTATAATCCTTAGCTTGACCAGGGAGTCTCCTGCACTTCTTAATGCCCCAGGAGCCAGTCCAAGGATGTGAAATGACTGTGCATCTCCTACCTTGCCCTGTTTGGGCCTGAAAGAATATTTCTGACCCAGCTGTTCTCCTGGGATTCATCATCTTCTCCAGAAACTCATTATCCAGAAAGATCACAACAACCTTGGAACTCCTACCTCCTCAGTGCCCTCTGACCCCAGGGCCCTTCCTTCCTTCTGATTCAAGAGGGTGGAGGGCAGACATCAGGGAGCTTCTTCTGGATTCTCAGCTCCTTCTTTAGGGAGGGCCCCAGGGCAACCATCTAGCTCTCGTTATTGTTAGTTATTGTTGACCTTCTTCTCCTTCTCCTCCTCCTCCAATTGTTTTAGTTGTGTGCAACTCTTGGTGACCCCATTTGGGATTTTCTTGGCAAAGATACTAGAGTAGTGTTTTGTTTCCTTCTCCAGCACCTTTTACAAATAAGGAAACTGAGGCAAACAAGCTTAAGTGACTTACCCAGGGTCACACAGCTAGTGTCTGAAGCTAGATTTGAACTCATGAAGAAGAGTCTTCTTGACTGCAGACCCAGTACTCTATTTACCTCATCATTACATTATCCACTCTCATGCATTTCTCTGAATTTCACTATGCCCTCTCCTCCTGTAGGGTAGCCTTTCCTCTCCCCTGACCCCCCCTTTCCAGCTTCTTTCCCTGTTAGATTGTGAGCTCCTTGAGGGGAGGGACTGTCTTGTGTGTTTCTTTGTATCTCCAGGGCTTAGCACAGCGCCTGGCATGTCGTAGGCACATTATGAACTTAACTGAGTGACTGCTGTGGTAGTCATGACCTCTGTCCTTGTGGTCTTTACTTGGGATGATATTACTTTATGGCTCCCTGGTGGTCAAGATAATATGCTGAGTAGTTGTGACCAGTGGGGAAAGAGGAGATCTTGTCACAGGCAGCCCTGTGACTTTAATACAGAGTATGGGTTCATGTCATTTATCTGTTGTAGGCTGTGCTCCCCTGGACTCTACAGACTGAATCTTGGATGTTTCTAGGCATATTCGGGCAGTCAAAAGAGGGAGCCAGGGCATCATGAAGACCTCCTCTCCATTCTCTCTATGCTGGCACACTCTAGATGCTTATATGCTTATTAACTGACTTTCTGATTCACAGAGCAAGGCAGCTGGGTGGCACAGTGGAAAGAATGCTAGACCTGGAGTCAGGAAGACCTGAGTTCAAATCCAGCCTTAGACATCAGTTGTGTGACTCTGGGCAAATCGTTTTACCACTTCTTGCCTCTGTTTCCTCAATTATAGGATGGGGATAATAATAGCACATACCTCCCGGGACTGTTGTGGAGATTAAATGAAATGATAACTGTATTTAGCACAATGCCTGGCATGTAGTAAGCACTTAATAAATGCTTATTTTCAAAACTCAAATTAACTATAAAGAGTGTGCAAAGATGCTATCTGCATCCAGAGAAAGAACTGATAATTAGAAGTATGTATAGAATAATTTTGCATGTATATATGTATGCATGTGTATGTATTATATGTATAAATATATATGTATATATATCTATTTATGTCTAATGGTAGCCATCTTTAGGGTGGGGGGGAGGGAAGAAAAAAGGAAGGAATAAAAAAAATTACATGATAGCTATTATATATTTAAAAGGAATAGCAAGTTGTACATAATAGATTTGCAGTTTTATGTGCAATCATCTTTTTTTTTATTATACTATGTTGGGAAAATGCTTGTTTTATTCCATAAATTATTAAATAATTAAATTAATTAACTTAAGACCTTTCTTCTTTTTTCATTCTTATCTTTGTGAATCTGCCTCCTGTTTGCTGTCTCTCCTTTGTCCCTAACATGTCTTGCCATGTACTGTATTCATCTACATTTCCTTGGTAGGTTTTTTTTTTTGGAGGGGGGAAGGCAGGGCAATTGGGGTTAAGTGACTTGCCCAAGGTCACATGGCTAGTAAGTATTAAATCTCTGAGGCCAGATTTGAACTCAGGTCCCCCTGACTCCAGGGCCAGTGCTCTATTCACTGTGCCACCTAGCTGCCCCCTCTTGGTAGATTTTACATTCACTGAACACATGCCTAACAGGCATCTCCACTTTCCCTCTTCCTTCAGTGACAACCTCGGGTAACATCTCTGACACCTCTTCCCTCCAGTCCTCATACACCCATGGCCTCGTTCAAAGTGATTTCTCTCCCATTTTTTTCTTAGAGCAAAAGATCATAAGCTATTAGGACCAGGAAGGGCCTTAAAGTCATCTCTGTTACTTGCCTTATTGGGGAGAAGAGGAAGCTGAAATGACCCAGAAATGTGAAGCTCCTTGCCCCAGGTCACACAGTTAATGACTTATAGAACGGGGTCTCAATGCCAAAGTTTTGGTTCCCGGTCCAGCACTCCTGGAAAAGAATACTTTTATTTAAAATTTTCATTATGAATTGAACGATCATCATAAAAAGAGAACATTTCCATATGTAAAGTAGAATAGAAAAAAAGAAAACGGTGAAAACATGCATCTCCATTATGTATAGCTTGCTTTTAATATATCATATTATATTATAATATTAATGCTATTATATATAATGTAATAAATTCAAAAAAGTTATTTTCAAAGCTCTTCTGCTTTCTGTGTTCTCTTCTGAGCCTCCTTCTGTTGCCTTCTGTGCATTTTTAAGGATACTTCAACGGGCATCTTTAATTTCTTTTCTTTTTTTCTTTTTTGGCAATACTCTGTGGAGTTTCCTCTTTCCTCCAAGTGTTTCTCCCTTCCCCCACATTAGAAAGGGAGAAACACAATCTTTGTAGTCAAGAAAAACAAATCCACACATTTGTCATGTCCAGATGCACACTCATTCTGAACCTTGAGTCCATCAGCTTCCAGTCAGGAGATGTAACATTTTTTCTATAATACCACTGGCTTCCCACTTTGTGTCTGTACTGAGTCCCTAATGTGTTCTACCAAGTACCACCGTACTTAGCCATACTTATATATCGTCTTCTTTTGTTAGACTGTAAATTTCTGTTTTGAATTCATCTGTTTATGCCCAATGCCCACAATACTTTTCATATAATAGTGTATACTAAAGTATTAAATTGAATTAAGAACTGTCAAAGGCTCTGCCAACAGGGTTCAAGTTCCTTTAAGTTCCACCAGACTGGAGAGTTTGAATGCTGATGACAGACTCTAATGTAATTTGGGTTGGAAGACCCATCTAGCTAAGTTAGGAGGGGTAGGTCACCAGATCAGCTGCAGAGTTGGTCACTGCATCTCTCAAAGACCATTTCTGAGGTCCTAGATGGGTGACAAACTACTCTGGTGGAGGGAGGATCTTCACTGATGAAATCACAGGTCCTTAAAGAAGGCTTAAGGAAATTGGGACAAGGGTTGCCTTCTGTTTCCTTCACTGACCCATGGAAAGCTAAGGTCAGAGCTGACTGCCTTCACAGAACATATCACCTGCAATGGTATCATCTAATGCCTGCAATCAGGCTGGCAGAGATTCTGAGCTCTCTTTGTGGACTGATTTGGGGGAGGTGAGTGAATCTGTAGCTCAGGGCAGCTGAGGACATCTTGTTGTAAGATAACATAAACTCAACCGTAAAAACTAATGGTCTGGAATATATCCAGCCTTTAAAGACTTATGGCTAATGCTGCATATTCTATAAGCAATGAGGGCCGTCAGAGTAGGATTTGTCAGGAGAAAGCTCCACCTGAAATTGAAAAACTATACAAGCTTTCTAGCGGTGGTCATCTGTCTTCAGAGAGGCCTGATTTGACTTTTATTGAAATACAATATTTCCAGGTAAAATCTATCAGAAGGAAGGATTTGGGAGACCTAGTTGGTCCTTTTGGAATTGAAGGGCTCACCCTTAACACACTTGGTTTAACAACAGCAACAGAACCAACATTTATTAAAAAATCTTGTCATGTGAGGCTACTGGGGAGAGAAATGAAGTGTAGATAAGGTGGGCAAGGCCCGAGTTCAAATGCTGCTTCATACTAGCTATGTGTCCCTGGAAAGTCACATAACCTCTCTTAACATCAGTTTCCTAGTTTGTAAAATGATGGGATTGAACTCAGTGGTCTCTAAGGTCCCTTCCAGTTCTAATCTCGATCCTTGCCTTTCTAAGTGTTAATGGAGCCCACTATGTCTGGGAATTTCTATTTTAATTTTTGTCCTTACAGTCTGGTGCCAAGTGGTTGCTCTCTCTGGAGATGGATGGTGAATCCTTACTCCACTCCAGTTCTAGTGTCATATCATGTTCGAAAGTCACTTTGTTAGAGGAGACAATATTAGAACTTGATGGGACCTTAGAACATTGATAGAACACAGAATTTAGAATGTTGGAGCTGGAAGGACTTTAGAAAAAAAAAAAGATACTAGAACATACAATGTTGATGCTATAAGGGACCTTCAAGATCATGTATATCAGGGGTTTTTAACTTGGGATCTGTGAAGTCTTTCATTGTTTCTTCCCTCTTCCCTCTTCTTCCCTCTTCCCTCTTCCCTCTTCCCACTTCCCTCTTCCCACTTCCCACTTCCCTCTTCCCTCCTCCCCTCCCTCCATCCTTCCTTCCATCCACGTTCCACTCCCTTCCTCTTCCCTTCCCTTCTCTTCCCTTCCCTTCCCTTTCCATTTGATAACTATTTCAATGTAATTGGTTTCCTTTGTAATCTGATATATTTTATTTTGTGCATTTAAAAAAATATTCTTTTGAGAAGGAAGCCCATAGGCTTTACCAGATGACCCATAAAATATCTAAACCAAATCCTTTATATTTTTACCGATGAGGAATTTGGTTTGCTCAATTTGTCACATTGTCGGTACCACAGCCAATACTAGGACCCCTGTCACTAGTCTCTCAAACCAGTGCTATTCAAAGGACCTTGAGCTGTGTAACGATGCCCTATGGTTGGAATATTATTTTTATAAGTGGCCCTGTGGTCCAGTCTTCCCCGAGCCTGCCTTTAAGGTTGCTCTTGGGATGTTTCCTCTGACTAGATGTTTGCCTGGTGGTCCAGATACAGAGAATAGTAGAGATGTGGCCCCAGTCCAAAGAGCAGTGTGCGTTCCCTTGTTAGTTCCAGGATGAAATCCAAGGACAGATTTCTTAAACCTGTAGGAGGGATGTCTATAGAAGTGAAGCACGTACATGTCAAGGCAGGGAGAGGGAGGTTGGGATATTGGTGATGGTGATATTGTCTATAGGGCCAGCCTATGGAAAAAATCTTTAGCAAAATTGTGAAGCTGGCTAACTTTGCCTTCTCCATCTCCAGTTTCTCCTTCCTATGCCCCTTTTCTCTTCTTTCTCTAGCTAGATCCATCTCTTTCCCCTACCTGATCTGTGCCTTGTTCCCTTCTCTCTCCCACCAACCCAAACCACTCTCAGGAAAGAATGTGGCATCACAAGCTTAATAATAATAATAAGCTCTATGGGCCTCAGTTTTTCTAGTGGGTAAATGACAAACAGAATTCCCTAAGAATCTAGCCTGAGAAGAGGAACTTGGCTAATATTCAGTGTCCCTCAGGTGACTACCAAGATCTTAAGTACAAGAGTTCTTTGACAAAACCAGGGATCCTTGTCATTTAAAGCTGACAATTCTAGGTTTGGGTGGGAGGCAGTGCTCTCTTCACATTAAGAGGCCCCAAGTATGAACCCACAGACTCATATTCATTCTTGACAGGAAACAAAGGTGGGGGGCGGAATCAGTCTTTTCATGAATTTTCTGGCTCAAATGCAATTTTTGTTGTTGCTGTTGTCGCTGTTGCTGTTTTTATGTCCCCACTTCAGAGTAGAACTAAATCTCTAAACAAAGCTTAGGTTGGCTCATGTCTAGGGTTCCCTCAAAAGACATGAATGTCTTTTCTGAAAAAAATGCTAAATCTACAAAGTAAATCAGATATAGGACAGCTATTTATTTCTTCTGCCACATATAAAATGGTTAAAGCACAAGAGACTCATAAGAATACATTGACAAATACTTAAAACATAAAAAGGTAGCCTTTAACCCCTAGAATGCTCTACTGGGAGGTAGATACCTCCAGGAGATTTGTGGGATTGCTTCCATTTTTACCTCATAACTGCATGGCTCTAACAATTCATTTAAGGTTCTTATTTTCTGGCCAGCTTGTCATGCATGGCTTCTCCTCCCAAAAGTGGTTATCTTCCCCTCTGAGAAGAAGAGATCCCTCCTCCTCCTACCATGCAGACCTCTCAAGCCCATGAGGCAGCATCCAAGGCTGGAGCAGGATCACTGTCTGGTTGTCCTTGCTCAGAAAAACATATACAAAGCCGATGAGTCAGTTAAGGACTTGAGATCAGTCTCAGGCTCATCTAAAGATATGTGTCCTCACACAACTGCTGCCAGGACAGGGAGGGGAGAAAAATATGATCCTCCCTCATTAAAAGTCCAAGAGCAAGGCTGCCGTGAATTCACTGGCATGAGGAATTTCCAGGTAGAATCTTAGCTTCTTAACATGCCAAGATGTGAAGTGACTTGCCCAGGGTCACAGAACCAGGAAGAGCCAGAGGTAATACTTGACCTCAGGTCTTCTTAGCTTTGAAGGTAACTTTCTTAGGCACTGTGCTACACAGCTACTATTCAAAATATATACAAAATAAGTTTTGTGTGACTTTATATGTATAATGGATATTATATCACTTGCATTCTTAGTAGGTGGAGAGAGGGAGAGAATTTGGAATTGAAAATACAAATTAAAAAATTAACTCCATCTCCCCCAAATATATACAAAATTAAAAAGAGAAAATTGAGGGAGAGAGTGGAGATTACTAGTATTTGGGAAGTTGTGGAAAAAACTTTGTATGCTTGGTGCTTGAATTAAATTTTGAAAGAAGCAGAAGATTCTAAAAGACAGAAATGAGGAGGGAGTGTATGCCAAGCATGGGGGACAGTCAGTACAAAAGCAAATGTATTCTCCATCCTCTCACTTCCCAGTGGAGAGAGAAATAATGTGTAGTTCCCCATCCTTGGGGAGGAGAATCCTGCCTGTTGCCCGTGAGGACTTGTTTAATTGGCTGCTTAGTAGAATAAAAAATAATAGAATAATAAGATTTAATAATAATAATAACATTTAATAATAATAATAATAATTTCAATAGAATAAAAAGGTAAGCCCTGCTCCCCAGACCTCTATCTTCTCCCTGTAGGCCTTGGGAAGTGAGGATGGAGAGCTTGGTAGGGTATGTGCTTCCATCCCCTGGGCTGGCCTCCCAAGCAAACCTGGGCTCGAGATGCTGAAGTCTCCTGTTTTTGTCTTCTTTCCTTTGGTATGGGGATTTATGAGATTTCAGAAGGCAGCCAGTTTCTTTCCCACTCCTGGACCCTTGAGCAGTGGGGTATCTCATGGAAGCGATAGGGATAGCGACAGGCCAGAAGAGAGAAATAAAGTCACCCACAGAAAGAGAAACCCAGTGGGAAGGAAAAAGCCCACTAAGCGCTAAACAGGCCGTTTTCAGTGTAGGTCAAATGCAAAATAGTTAATGAGAAGCCCCTTGATAAAGGTCTCAATGAGGCTTTTGTGTTGGCCTCTAAACTGATAGTATTCCGTGATTATTGCTTAGAAGTTCCCTTCCTTTATAGGAATAAACTTGCCTTTTCCATACCTGAATCACATTTGATCTCTGAGTATTATTTTCTTAACCACTCCCTACCCATCTGTAGCAGCAAGCACCCCAAGCGTCCTCAGGGTTTGCAGCTACCACAGGTTCTTGGATCTGCTTTGTTAAAGGAAAGCAACTCAAAATGGGTTAACAAGCTTACTTTAATCAGTCAGACATATATCGTTTACCTTGTTCAGGGGAAAAAGGTCAGCACCCCAAACTTCAAAATATACAGACAGAATTATCAAGGCATTAACAGATCAAGTAGACAGCTTTCCAAACTGTCCAACCATTACATCCATACCCAGTCAACATCTGGGTTTCCACATCTGGATTTTTCAAAGCCGGGGGACTCTCAACAACGGCTTCCCAGAATTCAGATCAAATCACAGAACACTTCTCAAAGTGAGTCCCAAAACCAAGCTACACATCAGGGCTTATATAGCCTTCTCCTAGCTCAGAGAATGTAACAACCTTATTGACTCACTGGCCAATCAAGAAGTATCTACTGAAAAACAAGCCTCCCTCCCCAGGCTTCAGGTGCACTTTAGCCTAGGGACAGGGAAGATCTTTAAAATTTACATTCTCATTACACCATCCCCTTTAGAGAAGAGCTAAAAATAGAACCATTGCTCAGGAATCTGAGGGGGAGTAGCATGGGAATCCTAGGGAGCCTAGACTGGCAACTCCAGAGTAATGACCCAAGGACAAAGGCAAGGTCAGCCAAAAGACCGAGCTTGGGGAAAGTTGGCTGGCTGCTGTTACAAATGTATAATAAGGCTGCAAAGAAGGTAGGCTTGGGCAAGGCTGTGAAGATTTTAAGGCTTTAAAAGCCAAAGATAGGAGTTTATATTTGATCTCAGAGCACTAGGGAATTAGTGGAATTTGTTGAGTGGGGCAGTGAAGCAGTTGGACTTCCACTTTAGGAAAATCCCTTGAAGCAGCTGTGTAGAGAATGGACTGGAGGAGGAAGATGCTTGAAGCTGGTTCAGCAGAGTCCTCTTTCCCAGAGGGAAGAGGGAGGGAGGTGACATTTTGAACATGCCCTCAGTGTGTTGGGTGGTCTACACCAGTCTGTAATAAATAACCTGGCACCAATGGAATTATATTCCCCCTTGTGTTTGTTTTATATCGGACCTGGATTGGTTTCTTCAGTAGTACCAAAGATCTGCTTAAAAAATCTGTTAGAATGCAAAATGTCGGCATTATCACCTAGTACCATCTCATTATACTGTATGGAATGAAAATGGATATGACTTGCCCAACTTTACATAATGCTTTAGTGGAACAGGTTTCCCAGACTTTGGCCTACCACACTCTTTAGAGATACAGGGGCCTCCAGGTTCAGTGGCCACAGCAAATTCTGAGATATGTTCTCAGGGCAATGAGAGGATTCTTGAAAGGTTCCCAAGGCCCTGGCAGCATGAGTGTTAGAGTGACTCTTTGGACTGGAACTGATGTCCTTGAAATAGAATGTGTGCCTGAGGCTTTGCCAATTGTGAATCTCTCTAAGCCTCAGTTTCTTTCCATCTGTAAAATGGAGATGATAATTCTTGCCTTCCATGACTCACAGTTCTATTGGGATGAGCAAATGAAATATTGTGTTTCTGCAGGCTGTGGAGCATGGGGGATAGGTAGATAGAAACAACTAGAATCACAAGTGAGCTCATAATTCCAGACCTTGACACCAATGGGATTCTACCAACCTCTGTGTTTATCTCCATCTAACCTTGATTGGTGTATTCAGGGGTACCTGGGGCTCGATTTGCCTTTGACTAGTACATTTGAAAAAAGGCTCTAATTACCTTTATCTACCTCAATATAAATCCCTACAGACCCTACAAACTTCAGACTTCTCCAAATGAGGTTATAAAACTGGATAGAGTAGATTTCCTGGCTTGATCAATTGATTTTTCTGAATCCCAATTACTTACCTGATTTCATTTCCCAGAACCTGGGCAAGACTGGGACCCACTACCCCAATGGTGGTGGTGAGGCAGAAGTGCGTTCTGCCCTTGCATCCTCTGGGCTGGGGCTGATGCCTTTTCAGTAGAATGTTTGCCTGGAGCTTCACCAACAGTGAATCTCTCAGAGCCTCAGTTTCCCTCCATTTATAAAACGGAATTGGTAATTTTTGCACTACATTCCTCACAGGTCTACTGAAATATTCAAATGTGGGCGTGAATTTCTGTGGGTGTTTGTATGCTATTAAAATGCCCCATGTTTAGATCAGAGAAGGACATGTTTATTTTTCTATTTTTTGAGACCCAGAACTGGACTTAAATTCAGTATATAAAGTGACTTGTAAACTTTAAAGTGCTATAGAAATATGAGCTATTGTTATTTTTGAGACAACAATAACTTTCTTGACCAAGATGCTGAGTTTTGTTCCAATACACTTTGATATTTTATTTTCTCTCCCTCTCATTGAAAGATGAGGTTATAGCAAAATGCTGCTTTGAAAGCTAGCGGGAAAGTGAGATTGGAAAATGATTGTCCCCCCACAAGTGGTATTTGAGAGGCTCTCCCAATAGCTAATGCCTTTTTGGATTTCCTTCTTGGGTGCGTTGAATACTGTCAAACATGGGGAACTGTCGCATGTGGCATGAAGCACACCATTAGAATTGTTGAATGCTGTTGTATTCATGCCTTCCGAATTTATTAGCACTCAGAATTTCCTCGGGGAGGTTGACAATGAATATTAAATATCACTGTTGGCCCTGAAAAAGATTTCAAGTCATCTTCTTGGGGGAAGTGGGACAAAATGAATATTTTTGTGGAGTGGAAAGTTGAGAGGAATTGTAATTAGGATCATGAGATTTATAGCTGTAAAGGACCTTAGAGAGTCCAACCTCTTCATCCTACATCCGTGGAGGCTGAGAAGAGTGAAATGGCTCGTCACACAAGGAATGGGTTGGGAGGGCTAGGATTCAAACCCAGGTCTTTTGACTCGAAATCTGATAATGATAATAAGGATGTCCATTTCTATAGAATTTTAACATTAACAAAGCACTCTCCCTACCGAGGCAGGTAGTATAAGGAGTCTTATCTCCATTGTTCTAATGAAGAAAATGAAGGGTAATGTGACTTCTCCAAGGTCACCCAGCTGGTCAGTGTCAAAGACAGCATCAGATAAATAAAGCGAGCCAGTCAGTCTCCAGATAGACAAGGACTTGGCTTCCCTGGGAACTGGGTGGAATAGGGACTGATTTCTTGGCATTGGATTAATCATATTTGATTGGTGTCCCTGCATCACCAACGATGGATTTGAGGTTAATCACAGCTCCACTGCCTCCTCCATGGGGTGGCTACGAGGCAAGCCTTTTGCCAAACCTTAATGCACTATGGAAGTGGGAATTAGCATCATTCTCATTTTGTAGATGAAGAAATTGAGTTTTAGAGAGGAGTCATGACTTGGCCCCTGCCACACAGCACATAAGTGACAACCTGGGGATGGGTACCCAGAGTTTCTGAGTTCACATCCATTACACCTGATGGCCTCTCCCCATCTATCTTCCACTTTCTTTTTTTTCTTTGTGATTGGAAGCTTTCTCACAGGCTATGTTTTTGGGTTTAAATAATTCAAATTCTTTTCATTTTAATGTTGTCTAATCAGTATGTGTCATACATTTTAATGTAATAACAGCCACTAATGATATGTCAGTATTATTAGTTTTCTGTCACTTGTGAGAACAGTCTGGATGACTTGGGTGCCTGTTAGCATCACTAAGATAGCTAATGCTCCCCTCCCCCTTCTCTTTTTTACACAAATGACATTTTACTCAGTGGGTTGAATTATTTTCAGAGGAAAATCTGCTCCTTTCTCAATTTTAAGTCTATGTTGTTCTTGGAAGTCCTTATTCTGTTCATTCTGAAAATGCCACGTTCTTAGCATTCAGGGCAATATTGGACCAGACACCCCTCAGGGCCTCCTTCCCTCTGTAGGCTGAATTGTAGTGTGAGGCAAAGTCTGGGCCTCATAGGAAGAGAAAGAGAAATAGTAATAATGATAGCTGACATCTGCATAATCATTTAAGGTTGCAAAGCACTTGGCATATTATTTATATCCTCACAACAATCTTGTGAGGTAGGTGACCTTATCCCCATCTTACAAATGGGTAAACTGGGACTCAGAAAAATTAAACGAGCTGCCCAGTTGAATAGGTAGCAAGATGCAAAGATGGAATTCAAATCCGGGTCTCTGTTGATTCCAAGTTCTGCACTCTATTCACCTTGATATCTCTTGGCTGTTATCATTGCCTACATCAATACCACCAGCATATTCATTATTATCCTCTTCTTTCTTCACCATCTTGCTGATGAAACTTCCTTCCTTCATGCAGAGGGACAACTTATCTATAACCTTTTGTCTCAGAGGTTTCCTGAGGCACTGACAGATTAAATGACTTCCTCATAGTTATGTAACTAGTATATGTTAGAAAATGAGCTTCAACCCAAGGCTTCCTGAGTCTGAGGACAGTTTTTATCTCTTACTATACCATGCTTCCTATCACTACCACTACTACCACCACCACCACCATCATCATCTTCATCATTATCATCATCATCACTGTTACCACTCTCATTATCACCATCATTGCTATCATTGCTAACATCACCACCATCATGTTCATCTTCATCATCATCATCATCACTATCATTACTATTGCCACCCTCATCATAACCACCATCATAGTGATCATTGCTAACATCACCATCATCACCACCACCACCATCATCATCATCATCACGATTACCACCCTCGTCATAACTACCATCATCATCATCATTGTGATCATTGCTAACATCACTACCATCACTACTACCACCATCATCTTCATTTTCATCATCATCATCACTATTACCACCCTCATTATCACCATCATTGCTATCATTGCTAACATCACCACCATCACCACCACTATCATCTTCATCTTCATCATCATCATCATCACCATCATTACTATTGCCACCCTCATCATAACCACCATCATCACCATCATTGTGATCATTGCTAACATCACCACCATCACCACCACCACCATCATCATCATCTTTATCATCAGCATCACCATCTTCATCATCAGTATCACCACCCTCATCTACATCACCATCTTCATCATCTTCATCATTACCACCACTTTTTATCTTATTTGATAAGCTTCACATAGAAACAGTCACAGGACAGGTCATTATTCTGCTATTATTAATACTTTATGGACTATTATACAAATGGGCAGAATGATTAATTTTTATAATTGAACAAAAATATTAAAATACAAACTCTTTTTAGGTTCACTGAAAGCATTCTGGGGATGACTCTATTAGCAGATGATAGATACATCTTCCTGCTCCTATGTAGTTTTCTTTCTTTCAGTTGGTCTCTATGTAACAGATCTGGAATACAAGAATTTTTTTCACAACATCCTGACAGATGTTTATACAGCCTCTGTTTGAAGATTTCCAGGAATGGAGAACTCTCTCCTCCTGTAATAGACCCTGCAATTTGAAATTGTTAGTATATTTTTTCCAAACTTAGGCTCACATCCATTGATTTATGGAAGCATTCGTGTAAATTTAAGGGAAAATCTGTGAACGATCAGAGCTGCTACTGGAGTTGGGACATCCCTCCCTGATCCCATTGTACAGGTATGGGAGATGGCATGAGCAGAGACACAGAGTCTAGACAAGGCAAGATGAGAACAAATGGCAGAGAGTAGTCCATAGGAATATAGGATTTATATCTGAAATGGATCTTTGATGTCATCTACTTCAATCTCCTCCTTTACTGGAGGTCAAATGGATTTGAAATAAGAAGGCAGACCTGAGTCAAAACCTCATTTCTGACACTTATCAGCTCAGTGATCTTTGGGAAGCTCCTTTCCATCTCTGAGCCTCAGTTTCCTCACCTGTAAAATGGGGGTGATAATACAACTGTTGACCTCACAGGGTTGTTGTGAGGAAAGTGATAGATGAACTATACCAGCTTCTAGACATGTGAGTTATCATTATTGCTATTAATATTAATATATGATCTCAATAATTTGAGGATCCATGGTTGTAGCACCAACACTATATTCACAGCTCCTATGATATCTATGAATATACAGGCATAATGCTAAATTTCAAAATATAACAGACTCTCCACACGGAAGACAGACTCAAAACATTTATTCAAACAGCAGAAAGCTGAATCCCAACACCAAAAGTTCACTTCCATCATAGCAGAAAAGAAATCTATACACAATAACAATGCAAGAAGTACTGCCATCCCCAAGCCTTCCCCTTGCTAGGGGATTCCCACAAATGAACACCCTCAAGCAAAATGCCCTTCTCTCACCCACAGTTAGCTTCTTGCTTCCTTTTCTCTCCCAGCTCTGACAGCTCTGACCAACTTCCTCTAAGCTCTGCTCCAGCTCTGCCTCTTCCTGTTCTACCCTTCCTGCTCCACCCCTTCCTGTTCCACTCTTTCAGTAAGCTTCTCCCACAATAGCCTTCATGTGACTCAAACTTATGTGACTTAGGCCTTCATGTGACTTAAGCAGGCCACATGGGCCTATTAATGTATGGGAAAGATCTTATCATTCCCTTAACAACACATTAACAATACAATGGTCTTATCCCATGTAGTTATTCCTTCCATTAAGGTAGATGGTTCCCCTCCATACCTTAGGAAATAGCCTTCATTGAATTTTTATGGCAGCAAAAATGGTCATTACCAATTGTTTGTTGAGTGGAATGCAATCATATGTCACATCAAACTTAAAGTTCTCCATCTGACTTTCAAGGCCTTCCATGGTCTGGCCTAACCCTACTGTCTGGGATGAGTTTTTCCACTTTTAGCTGACTTTGTTCTCAGACAACAAATACAGTCTATGACCAGTTCTATCCCCGCAGGACCTCGAAGAGAGCACTGTTAGAGAAGTCTTCCTATGAATTTTCAATGTTATTAATATGGCTGTTATTGCTAGTCATATTAATAAAGATGTGGCACCTGAGTGACTGAGAACATGTGTGTACTGTGATAGAGAGCAGTCTGAGGCTGCCGTCTGAATACCCTCTCCTTTCCTGATTCCTCCAGCTGCTAGTTCCCCACCCCCACCTGTATCAGTTCTCCACAAACTTTAAATATACTTCTGTGCCTGTTGCTTCTCTTGCTAGAGTGTAAGTGCCTAGAGGGCAGGCACTGTTTTATTTTTTTTTTTGTATCCCCAATACCTGGTACAATGCTCAGTTCACCATACGTGCTAGCTGATTGATTTGGGCATGTCACTTCACTTCTCCCAGTCTCTGTTACTTATCTGTATGATGGGAATGATAATTCATATAGCACCTAGCTCACCGTGTTGTCATGAGGATCAAGGGCAACAAAGTATGGATTGAAAATGGGATGTTTCTCTATAGAGATAGATAAAGAGATGGGGAACTGGTTTTCTAGGGAAGGCTTGAGTTCTATTTTGGTCAGGTTGATTATGAGATCTTAGCTGGACTTTTTGTGTCCCACAGTGCCTGGCACACAATAGGTGTTTAATAAATGCTTCCTTCCCTCTCTCCCTTCCTTTCCTCTTTCCTTCCTTCCTTCCTTCCTTCCTTCCTTCCTTCCTTCCTTCCTTCCTTCCATCATGGAGAACTCTAGAGAAGCAGCCTTTTCTTACAGCACTTCTTTTGCATTTGTAAAACTGGTCCCAGAAAAAAAAAAAAAACCAAACCAAACAAAAAACCTAAACAAAACAAATTCGTTGAGCTCAACTGTTTTGAAATCCTCACTTCCTAATTGCCATTAGTTATAGCTTTTCTTTTATTTTATTCATTTGTTTAGTGTCTTTGATCTACTGCTTGTCAGGAGAAGAAATTACTCTGCAAACAGGAAGACCTAGTACTGGTTTTATTTTAAAACATTAAGAAAATGAGCTGAAATCAAACAGAAAAGCTTATTTAAAACAAATATAATACCCACGTTCGCTGTTCCCCGTATCTTCTAATCCTCCACTAAGCGATTATGCTCTTTCCGGCAGAAGGAGCCTGATGTGGGAAGCTGGGATTAGAAATGTGTATAGGGGGGAAAAGAGCTTGGAGGGAAAAACCAATAACACAACAACAGCAGCAGCAGCAACAACATCAACACAGTTCCTGTGTTGGGAGTTTGTGAAGCAATGATTTAGCAGAGGGTTTGGCATTGCCCACGCTTTACAGGTCAGATTTGAGAAAAGTCTTGGAATATAGACTGTGAGAGCTGGAAGGGACCTTAGGACCTAGAAAGCTAGAATCTAGAGTGTGGAATGTCAGAGCTGAAAGGGACTTAGAATCTTGGGATGTAGAAAATAGGATACAAATGCTAGAAAGGTGCTTAGAACCTAGAATATTACAAAATAAGTCAGAGCTGAAAGAGATCTCAGAGGTTTTCTGCTACCAGAAGGTGGAAAGGTCATGAAACAATCAACAGACATTTATTAAACACCTACTGTGTACCAAAGCTCTTCTCTCTTCTAGTTTTTCTAGCTGTTGACTATACAAAGACAAAAATAAAAAAAAAATGCCTGACAATAAGGAGCTTCCATTCTAGTGGAAGAGATAGCAGGGACACATGAAAGCAAGTACAAAATTATAGAAAGTAATTTTTGAGAGGGAGGCACTGCTAGCTGAATAGATCAGCAAAGGCCTCATGTGGGAGGTCACATTAGTACAGAGCTTTGAAGGAAGTTAGGGATTTTTAGAGGGGAAACTGAGGCAGGAGTGCATTCCCTGCACGAGGGATGATAGGTTGTATAAGAGGATCACTAAGGAAACCAATTTGGCTGGACCATAGAGCATATGTAGGGGATAGGAAAATGGGGAGGTAGTGAGTTCCCCATCATCCAAGGTCTTCAAGAGAAGACTTGATGTTCACTTGCTGGAAATGCACAGGAGATTCCTTTTGAGATAGCTGTTGGACTGGAGACTCCCAGAGGCTATATTTGAAGGTCATGACCCTCCCTTGGATAACTAGTACTTGTATATCTTTGCTTAAGTCTCTTCCCCTCTCTGGGTCTCAGTTTTCCCAGCTGTAAAAGGGATTATTCTGGAAAAGACTCTGAAACTAGGCTATAAAGGTCACTAAACTTCTCATACCTTTCTACCCAGTTATTTCACTGCTGGACATTTATCCAAGGAAGTCTAAGACAAAGCGACATATCCTGTATATTCCAAAATATCTATGGCAGCACCGTTTGTTATTGTAAGGAACTAGAAGCAAAGGAATTACCCATAGACTGAAGAATGGATGAACAAATTGTAGTACATAAATGTAGGGATGGCTATAGTACTGCTACTGCTGTTGCTGCTACTACTACTAATATTACTACTACTACTGTTACTACTACTACTATTACTGTTACTACTACTACTGTTCTACTACCATGACTACTACTATTACTATTACTACTACTACTATTACTGTTACTACTACTACTACTACTGTTCTACTACTATTACTACTACTATTACTATTACTACTACTACTGTTACTACTGCTACTATTAGTATTACTGCTACTACTATTAATACTACTACTGTTCTACTACTATTACTACTACTATTACTATTACTACTACTACTGTTACTACTGCTACTATTACTATTACTAATACTACTGTTACTACTACTACTGTTCTACTACTATTACTACCACTATTACTATTAGTACTACTACTGTTACTACTACTACTGTTACTACTACTACTGTTCTACTACTATTACTACCACTATTACTATTAGTACTACTACTGTTACTACTACTACTATTACTACTACTACTGTTACTGTTCTACTACTATTACTATTACTGCTACTACTACTGTTATTACTACTGCTACTGCTACTACTACTATGACTATGACTGCAACTACTACTGCTACTCCTACTCCTATTACTACTACTACCTAACACATATGATACCTGCTACATGCCACCACTGTGTTAAGTGCTTTACAAATAAGGTAGGTGCTCATTTTACAGTTGAACAAACTGAGGCAAACAGAGGTTAAGTGAATTTCCCAAGACAAAAGAGTCAGTATATGTTGGAGGTCATATTTGAACCCAGATTTGCTTGGTTTTGAAACCAATTATTTATCTCTTATGCCATGCTGCCTCACATGGTATAAGAATATAATGCAATTATTATTGTATCTTATTATATCTTAAGAAATAACAAGTATAATAATTTCAGAGAAACTTGGGAAGACTTGTATAAACTGATGCAGAGCAAAGTAAGCAGAAGTGGGACAGCAGTAGACATGATGGCCATCACAAGGTAAAGGAGAAAGGAATTAAAACCTTAATAAAACCAGCATCCACATGTTGGCCCAGAGGTCTGATGATGAGGTCCACTTCCTTCTTCCCACCTCCAGCAGGGAGGGGATCTGCTACAGGTGTGAAAGGAGGACTTTGCTGTTACGTATGATCTGGATTGTTTTGCTTAACTATACTTTGTTACAAGACAAGGTGTTTCTTGTGAAGTGGGCGCAAGAAAGTGACAACAGTGTTTTTTTAAAAATCAGTCAATATTTCAAAATAAAAATAAGATAAAATGAGAAGGTTGAGTTGGGAGGATCTCTTAGATGCCTTGTAACTTTGACTTCAGTGACAAATTTCAGTCTGTTTCTTAAGATACATATTAGCTGTGTGACTTTGGGCAAGTCACTTGACTCTTGCTTGCCTCACTTCTCTCCTCTGTAAAATGGGGATAATAATAGCATCTATCTCTCAAGGTGGCTGTGAGAACAAATGAGATATTTATAAAAAGCTCTCAACATAGTGCCTGACACATAGTAGGCACTTTATAAATGCTTATTGCCTTCTTACCTCCCCTTTATAGAGAGGTAAGACATTGTTTGGGACTTTGGTTGTATCTCCTTCTGGGGGATGTGAATAGTCCAGTGGAAGCTCATTGGGAGAACTGAGTCACCTCCTGTACTCAGGTACAGACACTTTGTGATCCATTCTATCCCAAGGACCTTTTCAGACCTGAAGCCTCATGATATCACCCTAAAAACTTGGACTCTCTCCAGTAAGAGAAAAAAAATTAAGGTTTCAAAAGGAGAAACCTCTTTCCTCCTTTTCCACACTAAAGATGATCAATTAACTCAGTGTCTAGTGAATGTTTTGATTGATTCAGGGTATGGTTGATTTCAGCCATTTCTTTGACCTGGACATACAAAGTGCTGCAAGATTTCTGCCAATGTCCAGCCTAAGACAACCTGAGAAATAGCAGAACCCAGACAAACCAGAGACTTAAGAGCAGGGATAAATTTTAGAGGAAAAAATAAAACCTGTGCATTTGTAAAGCTTTTACCTTCTACCTGCTCCCCCTATGCTCAACTTACTTCCTTTGATCTGCTACTGTCAGAGGCACTGTGGAATTGTACATGCTCATATGTCTTTAAGAGAGGATGGAGGCACCTGACCCAGCCTCATGGGAACCATATGGACAGGTGGGAGGAGTTCCTGAACTTTGACTTTCTCAATAAAAGGTCTAGAGTTAATGAACTGAAGATCGAGAACTTGATTGTGGAATTGGGGGAGGAGCAAGATACTGAGTGATTATTTATAGGAGTAAAATCTTGAATTTTGCCCTCTGCTACTATAGTGAATTATCAAGACCATGTAATTCTGGTGGAAAAAGAGTTTCCTTCTTTTGAAATCTCAATTTTTTTTCTCTTACTGGAGGGATTCTAAACCCTTGGGGTGGTATCATGAGTGTGTATAGGTCTTTGGGATAGAAGGTAGGACATACTGAATGTTGAGAGATTGATTCTCTAGCAACCCCAAATTTGTTGCCCTTTCAAGGGGATTCCAAGCTGTTAGTGTAGTATTATAATCCTCATGGATTATATAGATACCTGGAGTGAAGGTGTAGCTCCCAGGAAAGAGGATAATTATATCAACATCTGTGAGCTACTGTGAATCTTTTTACATTGTTTTTATTTAATGTGTGGTGAAATAATAGCTGTCCCATACCAGATATGCCTTGTTGCTTTGAGTGCTTGCATAGCAGCTGAGATACTTTTGTGAAAATCTATGAAGAATTAGGCATAAAGTATATTTTGAGATTCTTAGAGTCAACTCTGAGTAGAGATAAAACGAATCAAAGAATTATTAGCACATTCTCAAAGATGGAACCCAGTCTGTGTAAATTCATAGCTTATGGGCCACAGTTTACATTGATTATAATATTGAACAACACAGAGCCAAGAACATATCCCTATAGCACTTCTTTCCAAATTGGTATAAAATCATTAATGAACATTTTTTTGGTCTTATCATCCAACCTATTGTGGATCTACCTAACTATACTCTTGTATCCGTTACATTTCCCCTGATTGCTCACAAGGAGAATATAAAAAGTTCTGTCAAATGCATTTCTGCCAGAGCTCCTTCAGTTCCTTAGCATCATATGGGAACTAGATGATTGCTGTATGACCTTGGTATCCTATAAGGTTCCTTCCAAATATAAATCTAGGATCCTATGACCTGCACCCCACAAACAAGACTGTGGTCTATACTGTCTTCATTGTCCATTATTCTTTCATAGTCATTTGTTTTCTGTCTTCCAATTGATGATTAGATCTTTAAGGCCACAAGGTGGAGATGGAAGTGAGAATAATTAGCTAGTATCTCTTTGTCTCATTTGGCTGAGAACTTGCCACAGGAAGAAAGCCAGTTGATGGTGAAAAGAGGGAGACTTTTAGGCTATGAATAAAGTTAAACTTTAATCCTTCAACGGACCATCCTGGAGGAAATGTCATCCTTTTTCACAAAGAGCATGGAGGTCTGGTATCTCCTCCTAGGAAATCTTTTTCTTGAGGTTTGATATCTGAGAACCTCAGAGTAAGGTCTGTTCTGTGCGTGGTACACTGGGACTTTGTCTTCTTCTGAGAGTGCTTTAAACACAGCTGGCTTGAGGAGTGTGTCACCAGCATCAAAATTTTATTGTAGGTTTGATCCCAGTAGATGGATCACTTTCTAGAGAGTTCTGTTCCGTGATCACAGCTGACAGACATAATTTGGAGAGGCTTTCTCCTGCAACATAACATTGGTCACAGAAGGAGAGAGTGAGAATGATTTACTCTCTCCCATCTCAACTCATAGACTCATAGAATGTTAGAATTGGAAGGTACCATTAAAAATAAAGTATTAGAATATAAAATGCCAGAACTGGAAGAAACCTTGATATATGGAATGTTAGAAAGGGAAAGTACCTCAAAATTCAGAATATTAGAGCATCAATCATAGAATGCTCAAACTAGAGGTCATTTCGGTTCATCTGATGGGGATGGCATCTGAACCCCTAAGAGGAAAAGACCATGTCTTTGGGATCTGGACCCCAAAATGGAAAAGCCCCTGAACTTTTCCAGGTGGCCCAGGTCCCTGGAATTCTCCTGGGGCACCTGGCCTTTCCAGGTCCTTCTCTGTTACCTCCCAGTCACACCAGACTGTTTGGCCACTCCTAGACCCTTCCCACAGTCTTCCTCTATATAAAGTACATCTTACCAATTACTCAGATTCTATCTGGTCTACTTGCATTAGCTATACAAATGCTCAGATTCCTTAAAAGCCTGGCCTTTTGTCAATATAAGCATCACAAATAGTGTGGATTCTTAAAATCTCACCCACCCAGACTGCTGTTCCAATAAACCTTATCATTGACTGAAAGAAGACTTGAGTCAAATTTATTCAAGGCAGGACCTGTGTATCACTTGCCCTTGAATTTTGGGATCCCAACCACCCCTAGACCTCAACACATCTATATAATGTTTTACAAATGAGTAACCAGAGATAGGTAGTGGCTTGACCAAGATCATACAAGAAGTTAGTTGTAGAGCCAGACACAAATCTAGATATTATTGATTCCAATTCAGTATTTTTTTCCCACTTAAAATGTGATACCATTAGAATATCAACTCCTTGAGAATAGGAACTCTTTTCTTTTTCTGGAGAGGGGTTTCTTTGCTCCCCACCATTTAGTTGTACCTGACACATAGCAGATGCTTTAAAATGTTTCTTGACTTGGGCTAATTGCTTTTTTCTGGGACTCAGTTTCCTCATCTATACAACGAGGAAGCTGAGTCTGCTAATCTCACAAAGACTATTTCAGCTTTTATGATGCAGAGGAGTATTCAGAGAACCAGGGCTTGCATTTCTGTTGGTGTCTATGTTTCTGTGACGTCTCCCCTTTTAAGAAACATGCATCATGCCTAGGGTTCTACGATTCTATTGATTATTTTCAAAAAAGAAAGAAATGAGATCTACTAACTTTTTCCTGGACTAATTCCTTCTAGAACTTTTCCTCAATCTGGGTCACTCTGGGCCATCCTCCAGAGCTCAATAGACACCATGCTTCAGAAGAACCATGGCCCCTGACATCAAATATTTAAATGACTATTTCAAGCCATGTCTCAGGCAATAGGGGGTTCTGCCCTTTGGAAACCAAACCTAATTGATTTGTTATCACCAACAGGGGTATACACAACCCCCTGCCTGAACTATCCTAATTGTAAAATAGAATGTTCCTTTCAAGTTTTAATACTTTGCCTCTAGTGATTCCTATTCAGGCATCAATTGGCTAGAACAAATAGAGCCTAGCAGGGGGTTGCTGAGGTAGGCTTTCCCAATACTCCATGGAATAAAAGATGAACCCATTTAGGACTTCTAATCAATCCATTAGTGTCATTTTAAATAATAATCTGCATTTCTATACCACTTTAAAAATAATTTACATTTCTATAGCACATTACTCACAATAGCACCGTGAAGTAACTAGTAAAAGCATAAAAGCATTATCATCACCATTTTATGAAGGAAGAATTTATGCCTCAGAGGGGTCAACAAGCATTTATTAGACAATTACTATGTACCAGACACTGTGTTAAACACTGAAAATATAAATATAAGCAAAAAGACAGTTCCTTCCCTCAAGGAGCTTACATTCTAACAGAGGAACGCAACATAATAAAAAAGTAAACTGAAAAGTGGAGGACCGGGTAAGAACGAAAACATTTGGCATGGTGGAGAAAGTCAAGGTGAGTGGAGCCCAGAGAGGAATAGAAGAGTAAACTTGACTGACCTGGTCAGTTTCCTTAAAATGGGGCTTTTTGGAGGAACTGGTCAATCAGAGGAAGAAGCCATGGGGACAGAGTGACTTCCCAAATGAGAAAGTTGCAATGGCATGGTGGAGAAAGCCTGGAGGGTCAGGAGACTGGAAAAACCTGAAGGGTGAAAGATGAAGTTTAATGCCCACAGTCATACAGTTGGTAAATGGCCCAGCCTGGATTTGAACCTGCATCTTTTCATTCCAGGTCCAATACTCTTTCCATTATGTTATATTGCCTCTGGAAGTTCAGGGGCACCCAGGTCAGAGGTCACTCAACCCTTAAATGACACTGAAATCCCCCTGACAACATCCATGCCAAGTAGCTGTCTTGTCTCTTTTTGAATAGCTTCAGTGACAAGGAAGTCACTACCTTATGATGTTTATTTCCATTATTTCTTTGAAAGTAGAGATGTGATTGGCTAATCCAGATGTAGCAGAAAAGGATAGGTCATAGAATCAGGCAGGAGCTCAGGTTTTAAGTCTCAGCTGTGCTGCCAACTTGCTGTGGGACCTTAGGCAAGATGCTTCCATTCCCTTTCTCATATATCTGGTCCACTTGACCCTCCCAACTGTAGGTTCAGTCATAGTATCTCCCTTCTCCCCCCAAATGCTTAGATCATTCCACACCAGGAGGTCAAAGCTCAGCAGTTCAACATTAAATGAGTCTTACTTCAGGTCCTGCTATACCTTTGTGTGCTGGTCCTAGCCTTCTTTGTGACTAAGCCCCAACCTTGTCTACCAGTCCCCATAAATGGATCTGTCTTATTTCCTCATCCTCAAGCTCCTCTTGGTACCCTTCCCAAAATTTATTATAATTAATATTCATCAATACTAATTGCTTAAGAGACTCTACCATCCTTGCCATAATTAGCACAAATCACAACTTCCATTGATGGTGGCAGGTAAGCCCAAGTTGTTGTTCATGAGTCATTTCAGTCTTATCTGACTATTCATGACCCCATCTAGGATTTTCTTGGAAAAAATATTGGATTTCCAATATTTCTTTGGAATTTCCTTCTATTTCCTTCTCCAGTTCATTTTACAGATGAGACAACTGAAGCAAACAGGTTAAGGAACTTGCCCAAGGTCATTAAGTGTCTGAGTCCAGTTTTGAACCCACAAAGGTAAGCCTAAGAGAGCCAGGAATTAGCAGCTCCTCCCAGGTGACTAGCCCTAATGCTAGCACAGCCCCTGTAGCCATCACCCAGGGAAACCATACTTGGGCATATGCCACATTGCAGCTATGGTACGGTTCAAATGCCCCACCTCAGAAACCGATCTGGTTTTATCAGTAGAAAATGATATTAAATGATATTATTTAATATCACTATATAAAAATCACTGAAGATGAATTGCTTTTTGCTTGGTTGCTGCACTCCAAAAGCCCTTCCATCTGATTTGCAGCTTAACCCTCCTCTGTGTGTTTGTTGTCCCCCATCATTAGAACGTGAGCTCACTGAGATCAAGAGCAAATTTGTTTTGTTCTTTGTACTCCTGATGCTGAGTATAGTGCTTTGTGCATGGTAAGTGCTTAATAAATGCATTTCATCCATCCATTCCTGGACAAGTCACTTAACCTCTATTTGCCTTAGCTTCCTCATTTATAAAATGGGGAAAATAATAGCACCTATTTCTCAAGGTCATTGTGAGCATCAAATGATATAATATTTATGAAGTACTTTGCAAACCTTAAAATGTTATATAAATGCTACTTATTTTTATTATTATTGTTATTTGATCAAATCATAGATATAGATGGAAAGACAGGAACAATATTAATGAAAGGTTATTGATGATGACAGTCTTTTACTATGTCTTTCCCTCATGTCTTCTTGTGTATTTCCAACATCTCTATCAATAAATTTCCAACTCTGGTAGGTCCTATCCATCAGGGAAGACTTTGAGGATAGCCCTGGTAAGTCGTGTCTTTCACCATTGGATATGGAAAGCCTGAGATATGCATTAGTGGACAGACTATATAAACCCTTACATATGGATCATCTGAAGTCATGATAACAAAAACAATAGTTCACTTTTCTATGGTTGTGTTTTTCCTTTGTTCTCTAAGAGGACCATGACATCAGGGAAATGATGACATGACTTGCAATTGACTTGGATTTTAGTGAGGGAGGGCTGTGCAAGGTCAACAGTCTCACTTTCTCCTCCAGAACCATCTGGGCCTATTCACTAAATGGGCATTACCTCACTCAAAGTGAGGACCTGAAAAGACCTTAGCCTACAAGGGCCAGGGTCTCCCAATGCATCCTGGGTTATTTCTTGTCATCCTGATGAATTTCTGACCACTGGACCCAGATGACTCTGGAGGTGAAAGTGAGGCTGGTGATCTTGCACAGTCCTCCCTCACATTTCTATGGTGCATTATAGTGAAAAAGCATTTCCACAATTAATATTTCTTTTAATCCTTGTGAAATAGTTAATGTAAGTCCTTGTTGTCCTTATTTTACAGATAGGAAAAGTGTAGTGACTTGCCCAAAGTTACATAGTCAGTATGTGTTACAGGTGAAACTGGAACCCAGAGATCCTGATTCTCCAGTCCAATGTGCTTTCCACTACCCTATACTGCTAGTAGACAGATAAATGATAGGTGATGTTTTTATAGTGCTTTAGGTATTGCAAAGCCCTTTTGTAGATGATCTCATTATAGGCAGGTAGGTAGTGTCATAATAGATAGAGCCCCAGGAATAGAGTCCGGAAGAGTAATCTTCCTGAGTTCAAATTTGACCGCAGATACTTACTAGCTGTGTGACCCTGGGCAAGTCACTTAACTCTGTTTGCCTTAGTTTCCTTGTCTAAAATGAGCTGGAGAAGAAAATGGCAAACCACTCCAATATCTTTGCCAAGAAATTCACAAATATAGTCACAGAGAGTTGGACATGACTGAACAAAATGGATAGAGAGATGGCCTTGCATCTAGAATCGACCTGGGTTCAATTCCTGCCCCTGATACCTACTAGCTATGTGACTGGTTAAGTCCCTTAACTTCTCAATTAACTGAGAAGTTCCCTAGGCTAACTAACCCAAGCAGGTGACTCTGTAAGACTATAAGTTGTAGAGAAAGTGACCTACATTGGTAAGAAGGAATTTTCTTACCTGGGAGTTTGCTGTACCCAAAGGTCTAATCCCTATCCTTAACAACCTTGTGAGGTGGGTACCACAGGTAGGGTCATTTTCCTTCCCCTCCTCTCCCACATAATTTTTCAAAACCAGTTATGAAACTGAAGCTCAGAAAGTCTCTCTCTCTCTCTCTTCCCCCCTCTCTCTTTCTCTCCATCACACACACACAAATATGCTCACACAGCTAAACATAAAAGGCAGAATTCAAACCTATATCACCCCTGATTCCCATACAACACGTCAATGAAGACAGGAACATGTCATTAAAATCCATATGTTTATAAATATTTGGATATTCAGTTTGATGAAGAGGTGCCAACCTATGATAAAAAATGGAGTGATTTAAAAACCTGGTGTTTGGGTACATTGTGCATTGTGTTTGGATTTCAGGAAAAGGGGATTCAGCTCACTAACCAATAATGCATCTTTCATGGACAAGTGTGTGGGACTCTCCCTTGAGTTCCCTCTCAGAATTCGGAGAGCTCCTCAAAAATAAGTCAACTGGACAGTTCTGCTATTAATCTTCCCCTTGGTGCCTGCAGCTGCAGAGAAATCATGAATTGTCGGCAAAATAAAATGTCAGCTTTTATTTATGAGAGTCTCAGTGGCAAGGAGTTGGTACTCTCTGGATTCAGTCTTATCCCTTCCCAGTCCATTCTCTAGGAGAGTGTATGTGTTTGTTGAACAAAACAGGTTCATTTTTGTTCTCTGTGCCCTCTCTGCACCATGTTCATTTCTATTTTTTTCATGTCTTTGCTCAAGTGGTTTTCCCATCTGAAGCCTCAAATCTTACTCTTCCTTTGATTTATTCATTTGTTCATCCATCCATCCATCCATCCATCCATCCATCCATCCATCCATCCAT
>NW_027185771.1:18973220-19017585 GCF_028583685.1 Petaurus breviceps papuanus
CATCCATCCATCCATCCATCCATCCATCCATCCATCCATCCATCCATCCATCCATCTATCCATCCATTCACCTTTTCATTTAATTTCATTCAACTAAAGAAATATTTATTAAATGTCTACTATGGACAAGATACTCTGCTAGGTTCTGGGGATGCAATGATCAGCCAAAAAAACATTCTTTTCCAGCCCAAGTCCTGTCCTCTCTAGAAAGCCTTCCCTGATTACCTGCATATGTATTCAGATATGTATTCTTTTTTCTCTCTCTGTTGCTACATCTTCTTCCCTTGCCCACTCTTGGCAGAACTAGGAGAAAGGGCCCAGCAGTCTGCTGGGACCCTTAGACAAGATTGTAGCCCCACTGTGTCATAGAATTTCAGAGCTGAAAACAACCTCAGTGTCAGTTCAGTCCAACACATACCTCCAAAAACCTTCATGGCATTATATTTGTTTCAGGGGATTGGATAGAGTTAAGCCCTTCCCATAGACTGGGCCTCTTTTAGTGATACAATTGCTTTGACTAATTCCATCAGATAGGCTGCCCTGAAAGAAGTAGCACAGAGCCATCTCTTCTCTCTCATTAGGGTTCACAGATTGAGTCTGAACTATTCCTGACTCAATTGTCAATCCTCTTTGGCATAGCCTCTAGCTCACTGGGACCAAGATACAAAATAAGAACCTTTGGTTATGTCCCACTCAGTGTAACCAGAGCACACACACTGGGCTCCATGGCAAGTGCTCCAATGCACCCCTCCCCCCCATTAACTTAACTTCGTCCTCTGTTGTTGTTGTTCAGTCATTTTTTAGTCACATCCAACTTGTTGTGATCCCATTTGGAGTTTTCTTGGCAAAGATCCTAGAATGCTTTTCTTCTTCCAGCTCATTTTATAGATGAGGAAACTGAGGCAAACAGGGTTAAATGACTTTCCCAGGGTTACACTGCCAGTAAGTATCTGAGGTCAGATTTGAACTCAGGAAGATTAGTCTTCCTGGTGCCAGGCTTAGCACTCTTATCCATTATGGTGCCACCTAGCTGTATGTACAGCTATAGATCTCAGTGACATTCCACTAAACACCTCCCAGGTTGACATTGAATTGGTCATAACTACTCCTTGAATTTGGTCATTCTACAAGTTTGATATTTGTCTAGCTATGCTATCATCTCACCCACTTCTCTCCAACTTTTCCCATAAGAATAGCAAGAGGTATTTTTTCAAATGCTTCACTAAAATCCATGATCTCTATAGAGCTCCCAATTTTCCAATTTAGAACCCCTTTCAAAAAGGAAATATAGCTAGTCTGGCATGACTCACTTTTGATGAAACTGTGCTAACTCTTTGTAGTCATTACTTCAGTTTCTAAATGATCACTAATCTTCAAGGAGGCAGCTAGGTGATGCAGTGGATAGAACACTGGACCTGGAGTGGAGAAGACCTGAATTCTCAGACCTGAGTGTTCTTGGGCTAGTCAATGAACCTCTTTGTACCTCAGTTTCCTCATCATTAAAATTGAGATAATAATAGGATTGTTGTGAAGATAAAATAAAATAATATTTGTAAAGTGTTATACAAACCTTAAGGTGTGATATAAATGGTAGATATTGTTAATATTATATAATTAATAATAATGATAATGAGTCATTCTGTAATTTAGCAGGAATTGAAGTCAAGTTTGCTGGCCTTTAGTTTCTAGACTATTCTCTTCCCCTTTCCCTCCTCCTTTCTTTGGTAAAATAAGAGAACATTTGATCTTCTTCAGTTCTATAATGACTGTCCCATACTCTCATAACATTCTTATATTGTTTATAGTGGTTTAGTAATCTTATCTGCCAACTCTTTCCTCTTTGTGGTTGATCTGGGCTATGTGATTTGAATTCATCAAGGGCAGATGCTTTCTTATAATCTCCTGATTTTTCTTTGGTATCAACTCCTAATTAATTAACCATTTTTTGCTTTGTCCTTTCCTATTCCATGTTATATTCCTTGTCATAGAAAACAGAAGTAGAATAAATAACTTAGCAACTCTGCCTTCAATGCTATCAGTTATTAGCATCCCATCTCCCTCAAGCAGTGGTCCTATCCCCTTCCTTAATCTTCCTTTTTGTTCTTCTTTGACTAAAACTTCTTTTTGTTGTCTTTAGTTTTTCTGACCCTCCTAAATCGATTTTCAGCTTTAACAATCTTGCATTATTCTACAAATATAAACTTCACAATATCCTTGGGAATTAAAAAAAAACTAAACTATACTGGAACCAAAACAAAATATTGCTCATAATTGCTGAATCATAACACAAATCTACAAAAATTTAGGAACAATGTTTTTTAATGACTGCAAACATAGTGAACACTCATATTCTCTAAGCTCTGTGGGATAGAAAAACTTTAAGACTTTGGACCTAGTAGAAGATTTCAAAACCACTTGGGAAAAAGATGAGGCACATTTCATCCCAAGGATGTATATTTTCAAGGATCCTACAGAAGATAAGCTTACATCCTAATATTTTTATTTAATTAAAAAAAACAATTCTTTTATCTACTCATGTACTAAGTGCCAGAATGTGAAAGAATAATAGCAAGATAATGATTTGTAGCCAGATCATTTCTATCTGAATTATATTTAAAAAATGTGAATAAATACAATAATGGCAACAATAAAAAAATAGTTGATATTTATGTAACAGACAAAATGTAATGGGGATAAATAAACAGTGAAATCAGTTGAAGAGGTGATAGTCAGTCAGTGATTATTTTGGATTCCAGGTATCCTTTCTATAGTATAATTGGATTCTTCAATCCAGCTAAACCAAAATTCTTGCTATTCCTCACACCCAACCCTCCATCTGGAATCTCCATTCTTTGGCACATGTTGCCTAGAGTACACTCCCATGTCAACTCTGCATCTTAGAATTCTGTTTCTTTCAAAGCTCAGCTCTACTGCCATTTTCTCTATGAGGAATTCCTTGATTCCCTAGCTGCTAGTACCCTCCCTGGCCCCAAATTAACTTGGATTTACTTTGTATATGTCTTGGATATACTTAATTTGTATATACTTAGATGTATTTTCTTTCTCTACAAAATATAAGTTCCTTGAGGACAGGGACTGTTTCAATTTTGTGTTTGTACTCCCAAAGCTAGTGCTGTCCCTGGCACATAGTGCTTACTAAATACTTGTTGACTGATCAGTAATCAGTATGATACAGTGAAAAAAGCATTGAATTTGGAGTAAACAAATTTAAGTTTGAATCTATCTATTGTCTTCCCTGGCTTCCTTTAAGTCCCAACTGAAATCCCACATTTTACACAAAATCCTCCCTAAACTCTCTTAATTCTAGTGCTTTTCATTTATTAATTATGCCCTATTTATCTTGTATATATCTTTCTTTATATTTATATTTGTTTGCATTTTGTCTCTCCTATTAGATTGTAAGCTCCTTGAAGGCTAAGACTATCTTTTTCCTCTTTTCGTTCTTTCATTTGTTTGGATCTGTTTAACAGCATCTTGATTTCTCATTGTCATTAGCTTCCATTTGCTCCAATCTAATTCTGAAGGAATGATTCTCCTCAGTGAGATTTTGAGATTCTTTTTCCATCTGGCAAATTTGGCTTTTTAAGTCATTCTTCTCTTCATTGCCTTTTTGAGCCTCTTTTGCCATATGAGTTACTCTATTTTTTAAGGTGTTGTTTTCCTCAGTCAGGCTGTTGACTCTCATTTCGTAATTTTCTTGCATCATTCTCATTTCTCTTCCCAATTTTTCCTCCACTTCTCTTATCTTTTTCTTAAGGTCCTCCATGGCCTGTAACCAGATCGTATTTTCCTTTGAAGCTCTTGGTGCAGGAGTTCTGACTTCACTGTCTTCCTCCTGTTCCATGCTTTGATCCTTTTTGTCCCCCAAATAGGAGTCTAATGTTGGGTTCTTCTGTTTGCTTTGTTTCCTTTGCCTGGGCATGTTGCCACTCAATTTCTTGACTTTTGGGCTTTTTGCCACAGTAGGACTCTGCTACCAGACAGGGGTTCATACCAAATTCTGGGGTTTTCTTAGCTGCCGGAGGTATTAGTTGGGTGCCCTCTCCAAAGCCTCCACACGCTCTGGCAAGCTGGACGCACACCCCAGGACCTCCACCCTAGACTGCAATCCAGATCCAAGCAGGTTAAAGCAAGAGCAACTTGGTTGCTCAGACTGGTCACTTGGTCCCCCTACAGTCTGTAGGCCAGGAGCTGAAGCTGCCATGGGGGCAGCTGCTCCTCAGTGGCTTCTTGCCCTGGGGGCAAAAGCTGATGCATTCCCAACTACTGGGTCCCAAAGTCCACGCTTCACTGATCTCTCACTTTGTCCTTAGCATCTATGTGTTGATAATTCTGGAAACGGCCACAGCTGCTGGTGATCAGGAGTCCCTCCAGCCAGCAGCTGGTCAGGCCCACCCTGGGGCTAAAACCTCAGCGTGGGGCTGGGCTCGGCTCCCAGAGCACTACGCTGGCAGCTTGCTGCCAGCTTGCCGGGCTGTCCTCAGTGGGAGATTAGCTTCTCTGTGTCATTTTGTGGGTTCTGTAACTCTAAAATTTGTTCAGAATCCCCTTTTACATGGATTGGAGGTGGTGGGAGCCGGAGCTGCCCCAAGGTCCTGCTTCTACTCTGCCATCTTGACTCTGCCCCTTTTTCCTCTTTTTGTATTCCCAGCCTTAGCAAGGCCTGACACTTGGTAGATACTTGATAAATGTTTATTGATTGACTGATTGGATCTGCTAGTTAACAACTTTCAAAATCTTAGGCAAGTAATTTCACTTTTCTGTGACTCAGTTTTCTCATCTATAAGAATGAAGCCTTAGACTAGATGACCTATAAGGACTCTTCAAAATTTAGATCCAATCTACATGTTATAACTGAAGTTCTTGAAGATGCTGAAGTTTTAGATTGTGTCATTGTATCCTCAGTGCCTAGTTAGCATTTAATGAATTATTTGTTGAATTGAATTGAATGCCAGGACAACAGAGTCTAGGTTAGAAGAGATGAGGACCTGAATTAGGGCATTATCAGTAGGGATGGAAAGGAGCAGCTGTAAAACTAGAACCAGAAGACATTAGATCAGAGACTCAACCACATCCCCCTAGGAGTATGCTGGAGAGACTAACACTACAGAAAATCCATTTGGATGTTGAAATCCATGTTCAGATTCAATGGCTTTCCTCTGTGTTCTGGAACCCTTCATAGATTTTGTTTACTCTGCTAATGAGATCTCACATGATTCCTAGGAGATAGGTGGTCCTGCGCGCTGCCCCCCCCCCCCCCCCCCCCCCCCCTTTGCCAATGAGGAAACACTTATGAGATAAAAGCTCTTGCTTACCTGATCATTGGAAATTCTATACCTGAAGTAAAAAAACTTTTGGAAGTTTTTTTCTTTCTGAATTTATTTATTTATTTATTTTTAGTTTGTAACATTCATTTCCACAAGATATTGAGTTGCAAATTTTCTACCCATCTCTTCCCTACCTCCACCCCAAGATGGCATGCATACTGAATATCCCTTCCCCCAATCTGCCCTCTTATATCCTCCCCATCTACCCCCTTACTTTCTTGAAGGGCAAGATTGATTTCTATACCACATTGCCTATATATTTTATTTCCCAGTTGCATCTAAAAACAATTTGTTTTAACATTTGTTTTTAAAACTTTGAGTTCCAGATTCTCTCCCTTTTTCCCTCCTCACCCACCCCCACTGGGAAGACAAGCAATTCAACATAGGTTATACATGTGTAGTTATATAAAACATTTCCATAGTAATTATAATGTGAAAGACTAACTATATTTCCCTCTGTCCTATCCCAGCCCCCATTTATTCTACTTTCTCCTTTGAACTTATCCCTTTTCAAAAGTGTTTGCTTCTAACTATCCTCTCCTCCAATCTGCCCTCCCTTCTATCATCCCCCCACTTTTCCCCTTCCCCCCTACTTCCTGTAAGATAAGATACCCAACTGAGTGTGTATGTTATTCCCTCCTTAAACCAAATCTGACTTTTTTAAGTTTTAAGAAAAGTTTTAAACACATCCTAAAAGTGTTCAAATTAATCTTCCAGCTTAAAGATAAAAGATTCAGGACAAGTTGAAGAATTTATAAGTTGAGAGGGGTCTTGGCTGCCCTTCCATTACCTGGAGCCAGTTTGGTAATACCTAAATGGGTGTCATCTATCAGAAAACTCCATCACAGAAGTAATATCCTGTTCCTTGATCATCTGAACATGTGGAGAAAACCAACAGAATCCATAACAGCAACAGGGAAGCAGAAGATGGAGTAATGGCTCCAGCTGTTCCCTTCCTTGCTTGCCAATGGAGTTTCCGTTGTTGCAATTAAGATATTGTCATACTTAGAATGGGATGTTCCTCCCTTTGGCATCTTTCTGTTTAAGCTAATTTGATAGTTAAGGAGTTGAAACTCTGAAAATCTTTTTCCCCTCAAGGAGGTGCTTCTATGGGCCATTCACCAACACACCAAGTGCCAGAGAGACCAACTGCTCCCTTGGGAATCCTGCCAACTCTATCAAGAATCTGACTTGCCAAGCCTGCTGTGTGCCAGATCTGAGGGAGGGTGGCAAGGCAGAGCGTAGGTAAAGACTGGGGGATGGCTCAGAGTGGGGGGCATGTTTTGTATTTTTCTTCCTGCCTATGGGGTCGTAGGTGGCTCCTGTCCATGAATAGTATCAAGATTGCCAGAAAAACACTGTTATTACTGAAATTCAGAAAACTTTCTTCTTTCCCTCAAAGCAGAAATGGATAGGAAAACTCTGCTAAGTACTTTAATAACGGGCTGCCATTTACTGAACAATAGCTATTAAAACGATCAATTATTTATATCTGGAAAACTAGAAAAAAAGGCTTTTAGGAAAGCTTTTAAAACTTGCATAATGTCAACATCAGTGTTATTAATTTCCATCTCAAAGATAGTATTTAAAACATTGGTTATGAGATTCTCATAGGAAGAAACACTTCCCAAACATTCAGATTCCCAGCCAATGAAATGCCCTTCTATTTGTAGGTCATGAAATGAATTGCAAATTATCTTGTCTCTGGAGCTGTGACCTGGCCACCTTCACTGGCTGTCAGTATGCTTCCACAACACTCTGCCCACTCTGTTGCTTTCTCTGGGCTAACTGAGTCACTGCTGTTTATCTCCAATCCCATGAAATCTGGAAGCCTTTGACTCATTGATCCTTTGGGTGGTCTGGTGAAGCTTATGGATCCCTTCTTTGTATAATATTTTCAAATTCATAAAATAAAATACATGGGAATATAAATGAGACCAATTGTATTGAAATAAAGATGTAATTTTTTTCCCCATACAACTTGATGGCCCCTCTCAAATCTACCCACAGACTGCTGGTTAAGAGCTCTTACACTAGAGGGATCCCAGGGCTTCACATTAAAAACTTTACTCAGAAATTGGGAGAATCATGGAATATTAGAGTTAGAAATGGCATTGTAATGCCAAATGTAGAACATGGAATGTGAGAGCTGGAAGGGACAGTAGGATTTGTCTGGTCCATTTAGCTCACTTTACAGAAGAGAAAACAAAAGCCTAGAGAAGGGAAATGAATTTATCAAGATTATACAGTTACTTAACAAAAACAACAACAATGATGATAATAATAATAGTTAACATTTATACAGAGCTTACTGTGTGCTAAGTAATTTACAATTATTATCTCATTTGATCCTCACAACAACTTTGGGGAATGGGTGCTGTTAATTATCCCCATTTTACAGTTGAAGAAACTTGAGACAAATAAAAGTAAAGTGACTTGACCAGGGTGTAATGGGAATGTAAATTTTAAAGATCTTCCCTGTCCCTAGGCTAAAGTGCACCTGGAGCCTGGGGTGGGAGGCTTGTTTTTCAGTAGATACTTTTTGATTGGCCAGTGGGTCCAAAAGGTTGTTACATTCTCTGAGCCAGGAGAAGGCTATATAAGCCCTGATGTGAGGCTTTGTTTCGGGGCTCACTTTGAGAAGTGTTCTGTGATTTGATATGGATTCTGGGAAGCCGTTGTCCAGAGCCCCTGGCTTTGAAAAACCCAGATGTTGATTGGGTATGGATGTAATGGTTGGACAATTTGGAAATCTGTCTACTTGATCTGTTTCTCTGTCTTGATAATTGTCTGTATACTTTGAAGTTCAGGGTGCTGACCTCTTTCCCCTGAACTAGGTAAACGATACATGTTTGACTGATTAAAGTAAGCGTGTTAACCCATTTTGAATTGCTTTCCTTTATCAAAGCAGATCCAAGAACCTTTATTGGCAGCCACCCTGAGGACTCTTGGGGTGCTTGCTGCTACGTTGAAGAAACTGAGACAAATAGAAGTAAAGTGACTTGACCAGGGTCATACTTTTAGTAAGTGACTGAGGGTAGATTTGAGCTCCAGGCTTAGTGTTCTATCTACTATTCCCCCATTTGACTCTAAAAGACAGAACAAGTTTTCTTTTTCAACTACAAAAGGCAACTTTGGAAATCCCAGCTCCCTTGAAGTTTAATTTTCTTTCCTTTTTAAAAAAATTTAATTTTCAATTAAAAAAAACACAACTATTCTCTCTATCTGCTACCTCTCCTCTCTGCCACATCCTATGGGAAAAAAAGAGAAAAAAAAGGCCCTTTATAACAAATATGCCTAGTTAAGTAGTATATAATAAATATAACACACCCACACATGCATACATATATATCACATATGGAGTAGTTACAAGGTAATCTTAACGGGGGAAGGCATTAGCAGTTGAGGAATGGGGAAAAGACTGCCTTTCTAAGAAGGCAGCACTTGAGCTGAGTCTTTCAGAAACCCAGATATTCTAAGAGGTTAGTGTGAAGGGGCAAACTTCCTAGCCATGGGCTACTGTGAGTACAAAGACATGGAGGCTGGAAATGGAAGATAGTGTGTGAGGAATAGCAAATAGGCCAGTATGACTAGACTGTAGAATGTCCAAGAGGCTGGAAAGATAGAAAGGGGTAAGTTTGGAAAGAGCTTCGAATGCCAAACAGTAGAGTTTATATTTGACTCTAGAATTAACAGGGAGTTAGTAGAGTTTATTGAGAAAAGGGGTGTGTGTGTGTGTGTGTGTGTGTGTGTGTGTGTGTGTGTGTGTGTGTGTCTTTGGCAACTGTGCCTAATATGGATTAGAATGGAAAGAGATGTGAGTCAGGGAGATCCACTAGGGGTCTATTGTTGAAGTAGGTAGCTAGATGGGACAATGGGTCTGCAATCAGGATAAACTGAGTTCAAATCCAGCCTCAGACATTTACTAGCTGTGTGACCTTGGGCAAGTCACTTCATCTCTGTCTCAGTTTCCTCAACTGTAAAGTGGTGAATATTAATAGCATCTACTTCCTGGGGTTGTGAAGAATAAATGAAATAATACTTGTAAGTGCTTAGCACAAGGCCTGGAACACAGTAGGCACTATATAAATGCTCTTTATTTGCTCCCTTTATTTGTAGGCTCCTTGAGGGCAGGGACTGTCTTTGGTTTTTCTTTATATCTCTGAAACTCAGCATAGTGCCTAGAACATAAGTAGGAGCTTAAGAAGTGATGAGGGACTAGATGTGTGAATGGAAGGGTGACCCATGTGAGCTCTACCTTGGAGTGAAAAAAGATATGTCTTGACAATTGAGTGAATTTGTGGAGTGAGAAGGAGGAGCTGAGGAAGACAGCAAGATTATAAGCTTGGGGGACTGCAAGGATCGAGATGTCCTTGAAAGTGACAAAGAGGTCTGAAGGAGGGGGAGATTTGGGGAGGAGGGCCTAGAGGAGGAAGATAATAAATTCTGTTTGGGACATGCTGTGTTTGAGATGGCTACAGGATAGTGATTAAGTGATTTAAGTGGTTTAAGTATTGTCTCCTCCATTGGACTGTGAGCATGGGGACTGTCCTTTGTCTTTCTTTATGTCCTTAGCACAGTGTTTGACAGACAGTAGGTGCTTAATAAATGCTTGTTGATTGACTGGCTGACTTTTTCAAGATATGCATATAGTAATTAGCAGAAGCAGAGCTTGAACCTAGATCTTCTTTGCTTACATTTGGGACTTTTTTCCTACTATTTAGTCAAGTTATCTGGACTTTCAGAATGGCTTGTCTTGATTAACTTAAGAAGAATCTTACATGGATGCACACAGGCTGGAATTGATGGCTTTTAAAAATTTCTCTCAGCTCAGTGACTACAATTTTGCAGTCAGTGGAGGACATGATTTGTATTTTGGTGAGTTACAAAATCACAGAATGTTAGAAGTAGAAAGGGACCTTAGAGACTCATGTTCTAGGTGCTAATGTTCTATATTTAAAGATCTCTCCCAGCTATGACCTTAGGTCCTTCCAGCTCTGACATTCTCTGTTGTAAGAGTCTTTCCAGTTCCAACATTCTATGTTCTAAGAACCCTTCCAGCACTGGAATTCTCTGTTCTAGGGCTCCTTTCATCACTGATATTCTGCATCCTAAGGATCCCTCTCAGTTCTGACATTCTTTATTCCAAGGTCCCTTCCCGGCTTCATTATTCCAGGTTTGAAGGTCCTTTACACATTGAACATTTCATGTTCTAAAGTTGCTTTTAGAGCTCCTCTTTATTCTCTGAGATCCTTTCAGCTCTAATGAAGCATGATTCTGACCTTACAGGGTCGTTCCAACTTGAAAAAAAAAACATTAAATTAGGGCAAACCTGGTAATCTCTTGACTGGGGACAGTTTTCTCCTTCACAGAAAGAGAGCTAGGAACAATATAGTAGTAACTAGCATTTATAGAATGCTTTATGTTTTGCAAAGCACTTTTCAAATTTTATTGCATTTTAACCTCACAATAACCCTGGGAAGGGACCTCATTTTACAAATGAGGAAACTGAGAGGCAGACAAAGGTTAAGTGACTTGCCTAGGAGTCACACTGTTACTAAGTGTTTGAAGCAGGATACCACCTTAGGTCCTCCTTATATGTGTGTGTGTGTGTGTGTGTGTGTGTGTGTGTATTTGCTTTTTGGAGGGCAGTTGGGGTTAAGTGACTTGCCCAAGGTCACATGGCTAGTTTTTGTGTTAAGTGTCTGAGGCTGGATTTGAACTCAGGTCCTCCTGACTGCAGGGCTGGTGCTCTATTCACTGCGCCTCCTTGCTGCCCCGATCCCTTATGTTTCTATATTTTTTCAAAGCATTTTCAGTAGAAACTCATCAATCTTCTGAAGTAACCATGGCAAGGATTGTTACCTGTTTTTCAGATGAGGTACTTGAGACATAGATAAATACATTGACTTGTCTGAGGTTCTAAAGATAGTGCTTTACATTTTCATTTCACTATAAAGTTATACAATGCACTTTTCTCCTAACAACCTTAATATTATATTTTCATCATAGTTATTTTATAGGTAAATGAAGTGACTTGTCTAAAAGGGGTTATCCAAGTAAGTGTGAGAAGCAAGACTTGAGCTGAAGTTTTCTGACTTTGAGGTCAGACCTTTCCCCAGTCTGCCATGCTACGTCTTACATGACAAGTTTGTGTCATGGTAGGTCCTGGAACTGAGGCCTTCTAATTCTTAACCCAGAGCTTTTTTCATTGCAGAAGGAGATGCCTTTTGTTGTCATTTTTAGCTCTTTATCAATATTCTACGGTTCTTTGATTTCCTTTACCTCCCAATTGCCCCAATGCCCATTTTAACCTTTTACCTATAGGGAGGTAGGTGGTTCAGGGGATAGAATTCTAGACCTGGAGTCAGGAAGACCTGAGTTCAAATGCAGTTTACTACTTGTGTGACTCTGGACAAGTTACTTAATCTCTGTCTGTCTCAGTTTCCTCATCTGTAAAAAGAGGACAGTAATAGTACCTACTTTGAGGGGTTGTTGGGAAGATAAAATGAGATGGTGTTTGAAACATTTTGCAGACTTTAAAGCACCTATATAAATGCTAACAATTATTATTATTGTAGAATTATCCTATAACAGGTTCTGATTTTTATCGCAGTCAAAATCTCCTTACAATATTCCTGACAAGAGGGTAAATAACCTCCATTTAAAGAGTTCGACTCAGTTTCTTCATCTATAAAATTAAGGGGTTGGGCTGGATGACCTCTAAGCCCCATTCCAACTCTTTAAAATCTGTGATCTCATTACCCTATGACTTTCAGTCATTATTCAGGGAATAATCTCACTACCTACAGAGTCAGCCCAATCCATTTTGAGACATCTCTAATTTTTAAGAAGCTTTTCCTTATGTGTGGAATTGCCTGTCTAGAATTTAGAATTTAGAGCCACTATTCCTCATTCTGCTCCCTGGAATTTAGCCCCCTCCCCCCCCCCAAAAAAAAAGTTTAAGCCCTTGTTCTGGTGGCAGCCTTTCAAAATGTTGGAGACAAGGGATGATGTTTCACTCGTCTTCTTTTCTTCATTTCCCAGTACTTCCAAATGATGCTTAGAGGATACAGATCAATTCACAGATAGATAGACTGATAGATGGATAGATAGATAGATAGATAGATAGATAGATAGATAGATAGATAGGTAGATAGATAGAAAGATAGATAGATAGATAGATAGATAGATAGATAGATAGGTAGATAGATAGACAGACAGACAGATAGGGAGATAGGTAGGTAGGTAGGTAGGTAGATAGATAGATTATTAGATAGATAAAGGATTCATTAACTTCTAAGCCCTGGGGATAGAAAAAGAACCAAAGAAGACAGTCATTGCCCTTACATTCTGATGAGAGGAAAAAAGCACATACATGATGGGGAGCTAGAAAATGATGGTGGTGGGAGGCATGATGTGGAGGCCTGGTTTTGGGCAAGAGGGGGTGAAAACTCACGTATCAGAGCCTGGTACCAGAAGGGCAGATCTGGTTCTAAGTTGTCTCCACTATCCTGGGGATCCTCCACTGTATACTTCCCCACTTGGATGCATAGCCCTAGCAGCGCTAATCCTCCCTGAGTACCACATACACATTGCCAAGGTCATCCACTGCATTCTGAACCATTGCCAGTTGTCTTGACTTTTGTCTTGCCATTGGATTTTGATGACTCTGGAAGAGAGAGTGAGACTCCTCCCCTCTACCTCATTTAAATCCAACTTATGTGTGAGTGAAGACATCAAACCATGATGTTATCGGTTGATCCTCTTTGAAAACAAAAGACACAATAACTTTCCCACTTGTGAAGATTCTTCCTAAAACTGTCCAGAAGAGTGCATGGTGTTCTGCGTGACACCTGACCTGGATAAGCATATTGTGTGCGGGAGCCTAAGAGGTGCTGGCCCTCCCAACAGATGGCCTTACCAACTCTTTGCAAAATTCTCCTCACCTTCCCCTTCATCTACAGGGCCCCAGCACCCTGGAGAGTAAGGGCACCAGGTCAACAAAGACCTCTGAAGAGTCCATTTGCCTTCAAGGATATTTCATCTTCTGAGGCAGAACCATTTTCATTTTTTTTTTTTAAAGATTCCTCCTAAAAGAGAGATGTTAGAGGCTTTGATGTTTCTGTTGGTCTCTCTGCAGGAATAATAATAAAAAAAAATCCCAGCACCATCAGACCCACTAAAGTATTTAAAACACTGCAGGGCACTGAGCTCTGTGCTCAGTGAGGTGGGGATGACAGCAGATGTGGGAGCCAATCCTGTATAGTCCAAATACTAGGTGCTAATGAGAGACTGAGCAGGACCCAAGCCAAGAGAGTCTCGTTTACTCTTTTCCTAAATTGATTGAATCCCTTTCCATTTTCATTTGCTTACAACACACAAATCTATCCCCCTGCAGTAATTTCAAGGAGATAGAAGTCTGCCTTGGAATTTCTGGCCGTGTTGCTAATCCCCTAGGAGAGGATATTGGAAATATTTATAAGGTAATTCATATGTAACAGGTTGGCACTCTGTCCTCAACAACTGCAGTGGTGGTGGTGGGTGGGTGGGGGTTTCAGGCCCAATTAAACCCAGGTTCTTTCTTTTTTCATGAGATCTCATGGCATTGAAAAATCCCTATTTCCACTTAGATCTTGAGTTTTGTTCACAAGTCATCCAACCTCCCATCCTTAGTTAAACGAACAGTTTAATTAAATCAGTTAAACCATGGTAATAGAGAGGAAATACATCGGCAGGAGGAGACACAGTTGCAGAAACCATGGTAATCTCAGCTTTTTCCTCCCAGGGATGAAGCTTTGCTACCTGGTGGTTTGGGGGCTGCAGGAAGCTCCCTAATAGGCACCATGGAGGGAACAAGTGGGAAATGTGCAAAATCACATGGGGGGGGGTGACAATAGCTGTTCTGATAGTGGGTACAAGTAGTGGGGAAGGAGCTGGGTTGCTTCACCTCTATAATAATATTATGATAATAATAATTGATAATTATAATAATAATCAAATAATGATAATAATAATTAAAGGAATACAGCCTTAGCAAACACTCGTATAGTGTCAAATTAGATGATGCAGTGAATGGAGCGTTGGAGTTAGAGTCAGGATAGATCTGAGTTCATTTCCAACCTCAGATACTGACTAGCCATGTGACCCTGGGCAAGTCACTTCACCTCTGTTTTCTTCAGTTTCCTCATCTGTAAATTTGGGATCATAATAGCACTTACCTCCAAGGGTTGTTCTGAGTATATTTATAAGGTGCCTTAAAATGCCATGTAAATGCTAAGTATTGTTGTTATAGTTATTAGCAATTATAGACCCTTCCATTGCCCAAACAAGCTACTTTACATCCTTTCATCTTTAAGGAAGGAAGATCATAAACCTTATGTATCTCCCTTATGACTGGATTAATTCTATGTGAATCAATCTAATCTAATTAAATCTAAGGGAATTAGGCGAATACTTTTGTCTTCCAATGCACAAAGAAGGGGAAGGAAATTTGAATTATATGAACACGTATTCTAGCTTGAAGTTCCCTTTTGGGTTTTTGTGGACATGCTGGTTATCATGAACCAGATTTCTTCTTTACTGTCTCACACCTCCTAGTCAAAGTCTAGGCCACTTGCTCCAGTTAATTTTCAGCTCACTTATATGTACCTCTGTTGGCTAATGGAACAGGGCATTGCCCAGCTAAGCCCAGTCTAGTCCAGCTTTTCAGTTTCAAGGATGGGAAAAGTCTTTTCCCCCTTGCTATCATGGTTCTGTGGCTGTGTCCTTTCCTGTTTGAACTCTATGCATCTTCCCATGCCTTGAAATAAGTCTACCATCAAATCTATCTTGGCAATGCCAACCAGAAAGTATCCAAACATCGGCAGCTCCTATGTAAATCCTTTGTCCCTAAAGTTCTGAAACTGTACCCAGATACAATCCCTTCATCTACATCAGCGATCAACATTTTGGGTTGTTCCAGGGCATTCATACCCCATTTTATGAAGACAAATAAAGGGAGAAATAACAGGGCAAGGGGAAATGGTCCAAAGTGTAGAATTCTAGAAAATTAGATCTGGGAGGGATCTTGGAATGTCAGAACCTAGAATGTTGACTCTAATATCCAGTATAGCTCTATAGCTCTGTATAGCTCTAATATCCAGTTCTTCCAGCTATGATATCCTATGTTCTAATTTCTACTTGTTGTAGTTGTTAGAAGAGATCCCAGCACAAAAAATATCAGAGCTCTAAGGGAACCCTAAAACATAGAAACTCAGAGCTGTGAAGGACTTTAGAACGTAGAATCTCAGAGTTGGCCAGTGTCTTAGTTCCCAGCCAATTTGAATATGAAAACTCCTTTTAAGCATCAAAGTTTTCTAGACTTCCACATGAGAGTAGTTGCGCTATTTTTATCTGCTTATTAAGAAAATACATTATGACAAAAAATTACTATGGATTCAATAAAGCTATTAAATGAATTTTTTACTATGTGGATCACAAACTAATTTGCATATATTTGAAAAATAGAAATACATAATTATTTAGTCTTTAGAGAGAATGTTTGCTAAATAAAGATCAAAATGCAAGGTTGGTTTGGATAGTTGGTTGGGCATTTGGGCAGCTGGAATCAGGAAGACCTGAGTTCAAATTTGACCTCAGGCACTTACTAGCTGTGTGACCAAGGGCAAGTCATTAGCCTGTTTTTGCCTCAGTTTCCTCAACTGTAAAATGGGACTAATAGAAGCACCTATCTCCCAGGGTTGTTGTGAGGATCAAATGAAATAATATTTGCAAAGCTCTTATCATAGTGCCTGGAAAATAATAGGCACTTAATAAATCCTTCTTCCTTCCTTCCTTCCTTCCTATAATAATGAAGCTTCCCCAGGCTTTGTGGCCCACATCCTGTAAACCACTGACTTATTCCAAGTCCTTCTTTTATAAAGGTGGTACCTGGGAGCCAACCAGGGGAGATAACCTGCTCATGGTCCTATATTAAGTCCATAGTAGAATTGGGACTTGGACTCAGGTCTTCTAACAACCCCCTGCCAGTGCTCTTTCTTTTACCTGAACTTAGAGAACAACCTGTGGTGAAAGAAGAATCATTTTCTGAGTTAATAATTGACTGAGTTCTGGGGAGGTCACACTTCCTGGTCAGACTCCCCAGAGAGAAGCTTGCACAGTGGAATTCAAGGGCTTCTTTCTCTGACTCATAAATAGTTGCTTCTTGGATTAAATTTGCATCTCCTCCTCCCTGGAACATTCAGTCTAACTCCTGGGTGCTAAGAACTGCATTATGGCCTTGATCTGTGTGGTAAAAAAACTATTAGAATACCCCCAGGTGACATTAAGTATTCAATGAATTCTTCATATCCCCAAGGTTGCTCTGACATGGTTGGATTGTCCATTAAAAAAAAAATCCAGCTCAGTATAGGAAGTGTTTCTCTGACTATTTAGAGAAGGAAACGGTCCAAGACAGATTGTTATGCTTATGAACTATTCATTCACTCAACAAATATTTATATCATCCACTCTGGGCAAGGCTCTGAGCCCTTTGTTTTCTACATCCAGGAAAAGAGGGAGTTGAACAAGTTGATCTTTCTGGTCCTTTTCAGCTCCAATGTTCTATGTTTCCAGATCTTTTTCTTTCCTTTTTTGGGGGGTAGGACTTGACCAGTGATTAAATTTAATTCGAGCCCTCTAAGACCTGGTTTCCTCATCTATAAAATGGGCATAACAATAGCATCTACCTCACAGGGTTGTTATGATTAAATGAGATAATATATGTAGAATGCTTTGTAAATCTATATAAATGCTAGCTATTATTATTATTAATTATTTTTTATTATTAATTAGCATAGGCAGGCTATAGTCTTATGCCTAACCCTTTAAAAGCATACAGTCCAAAAGCATACTTCAGATCAGACTATGTTTGAATTATCATAAATATCCACGTAATGGGATTTAAATTTTGAAGGTTATAAATGGTGTACTCTGGGAAACAATTGTGTCCCCCATTTCACAGATGGAAAGACTGAGGCAGAGAAGAGTGAAGGTAGCATACTGATGCTCTTCAGTTATTCCTAGCTTTCCTAGGGTTCCAGAATCAAACCATTTCTCTTCCAGGCAGGTAATATCCTCACTTCAATGAGTGACTCATTTCCCATCTTAAAAAAAATTTACTATTTTAAGTGATTGTTGAAGTCAAATTTTCAATTTGATGAGCAACCCTCTCCCTCTATAGAGTACAGGCATAACCTTAGTCAGTTTCATTGTCCCAGCAAATAAAACTGGGGTGCCTTTTGCACATCTGTAAGATGAGGGGATTGGATTTGATGACTTCTAAAGTGATAATTTTCTTTGTGATTGCCTTTCCTGGAGTTCTGCTGTAAGTCCTGGCATAGTTCTGAGGCATAGTTCTCAGACACTCCCCAGATCAGACGAATAAACTTTTGTAAAGGTTCAGACCTCTCCAGTTAGTGGGCCCAGTACTTGTTTTTATTCTACTAGTGATTTTTTTTTCTAAAACTAAATTGTTTTTTAGTTGAAAGTCTATTTTCTTTCCTCCTACCTTCCCCTTCTTCCCCAGCAGAAAAAGAAAGAAAAATAAAACTATGAAAACAAATAAAGATAGTCAAACAAAATAGATTCCCTCATTGACCATTTCTAGAAATCTATGTCTTAATCTGTACTGAGTTCATCAACTCTCTGTCAGGTTTGGGCAGTGGGTTAAACAGTGGGAGATAGGAATATCTGAGTTCAAATGTAACTTCAGATACTTAATAGCTGTGTCCTCCCCTCCTTTAAAATATATTTATTTATTTTTAGTTTACAACATTCAGTTCCATAAGCTTTTGAGTTTTAAATTTTCTCCCCCTCTCTCCCCATCCCCCTCCCCAAGATGGCATGCAACAAGTTTTACATGTTTAGCCCTCCCTCCTCCCTCACTCAAATCAAAGTCAACTGCAAGTCACGTCATCATTTCCCTGATGCCATGGTCCTTTTTGAAAAACAAAAGACAAACATAATAACAACATTCATGTTAAACATATTTTCACATTAGTCGTGTATTTTCCCCCCTTTTTTTAGCTTTGTCTATATGCTTCTAAAATAATTTTAATAATGAAAGGAGTCAGAGAAATGTCCACATATGTCAATGACCTGAATGAATTTATGAATGAAAAGGCATTTATTAAGTGCCTGTTATGAGTTAGTCAGTGGGCTAAGCACTGGGGGTAAAAATATAAGCAAACATCTGCTTAATGGGAGATGGTAATGTGTAAAGGGAAGCTAGAAGAGGTTGGGACACATGCTCAAGATAGCATGGTTTGGAAATGACCAAGAAGTGACCTGGAGGCCTCCATTGAATGCACAATCCTATCAGTGCCAAGTGGGCTCTTTCTGTTACCATCTCTACTATCCTTCTCAGTCATTCTTTGGTCTCTGCTCTTTATTTCCATCGAAGCTACTCTAATGGCCTTTACTCTGTTGCTCTGATGCCAAGGGAGAGGAGTGAAATGCTAGCTCTTTTTGGGACTTCAAAAGGTCCTACACCAAAGGAAGGAAGACACACTGTAATGAGAATAAATTTGTTACCTTGGTATAATGGACCCCATTTTGTGTTAGGCCACTATTTTGTGATGGAGTGGTTTGATGTTTGTTTTTAAATTTTAAAATAGGCAGGTGTGGTATAAGTTGGTAAACAACATGTGTGTTCATGATAAACATAGGGGACCACCAGAAAATTCAGTAAACAGCCTCTTCATTAGACTCTATCATAAGATATCAATTGAATTAATTGGTAAACAAAATAGATCATCGCCAACAATTAGGATGTGTGTAACACCAACTAAAAGCCCTAGATGAAACTATTATAACCCACTGCAGACCTGTGGGAAAATGATGAATTTAGACTCCTGGGGCAGTGATTATTACTGTTGAACTTGTCTACTGATATAGAGTTAGTCAATCTAGTGAATCCACTTGCTTAACCAATGCCTGATGAGTAAATAACCAAATCCAGTGTGGCAGGGGATGGGTTTTGGGGGGGTTGTGTTGACTCAATGACATGGGAAGTCCCCCCACTATTTTTGTATTGTACGTCTACCCTTGTTACCCCTTTGCCAGGGATGGGATAAGGATGGGCATGAAATGACCCTATGGTACTTGGCCTACAGATCCTATGAGTACTTTTTTTTTTTTTCCAGTACTTGATCCTGTCTTCAGGAACTGCTGTGAATCTATTCCCCAATCTAGTGCTCAACGTAAGTCCAGTGAAAGACCCTCAGTTATGTCTGTATTTGGATGTCCTCTACCAGTTAATTTATTACAAGCATGAACTGAAGATTCTCCTGGAAGGTAAAGATGTAGGTCTATCAACTACTGACACTGTGTTTGTTTGCCTCTTCCCGAATCATCTGGGTATCAAGAACTATTCCAAGGCCCTGGAGAATGGGGGCATCTCAGATCTCAAGGAAGATCTGAGGTCTGCTTCACTGGGAGCCGGGGTAGGGTGGGGGGGGGGGAGAATGGATCCTTTAATAAAGTGCTATTGCTTCAGAGCCTTGCCTCAATTTCTTTTATTTTTTTTGGACTATTTTGGACCCCATAGTCCCTAGCTTTCAGCCTTTTTCCTAGTTCATGACCAGGAGATTGTTTTTTGCATTTGTAGCTCGAGTAGCTGTTCTTAAGGACAGTGCTGTGGAGACTCCTGGCCAGGAAGCCACCTCAGAGGGAGATGTGGCCTCTGGCTGGACAGAGGAGGAATCTTGTTGTTGAGTACCAATATGAGTCAGTTTTACTTCAAAACCCTAAGAAATCAGGTTGGTGGTTTGTTCCTTGTTGGGTTGATATTTGTATTGTCTAATAGATAATATGAACTAATGTTTGCATGCATTTGATTAATAAAGTTTGATGACTAGCATCGAGAAGTGTAAGTCTAATTATTGTTTTCATTGCACTTGTTAGCACAAGTCATGATAAATAGGTTTTTGTGTGTGCACTGTGCATTGGAGACAAACAGGAGGGGTTCCTGTCCCAGACCTTTGCTCAAAGCCATATAATGACAGAATTGGGACTGGAAACCAGGCCTCCTAAATCTTAGATTGTGGTTATGTCCATGGCACTAATGGGCAGCTGTAGGCATGTCAGTGTCTACTTTTATAATTTTCCCTTTCTTCCTCATCAACAGTAACTTTGTTAACTTCTTTCCCTTTGCATCAGAGCAGCAGAGTAAAGGCCACAAGAGTAGTTGTGATGGAAATAAGACTAGAGACAAGAGAATGACTGAGAAGGATAATATAGATGGTAACAGAAAGAGCCCACTTGGCGCTGATCAGACTGTGTACTCAGTGGAGGCCTCCAGGCCACTTCTTGGCCATTTCCAAACCATGTTGCCTTGAGCATATGTCCCAACCTCTCTTCTTCTGATCGGTAGGACCAAGGTGTGGTCAGACCAGAAAAGTGAATCCTGTGGAACTCAGGTCTATCCTGAGTATAGTTGACTCTTGCATTAGACCAGGAACAAGCCATTGATTGTTAAAATAGATAAAGCTGTCAGGAATGCCCATCCTTATGTCTACTTATGTTATTTCTCCCTCCTCATGAGAAGGAATAGAATTAAACCAAAAGCTCACATTATCTCAAGCCAAGATTCTCCTATGGTTATCCAGAGGTCAACAGCGGCCTCCTTTACCCTTCTGGCTGAACATCGAGCATTTCAACTGGGCCTCCTGTCTCAGTTGGAGAAGGCAGCCATCTGTCTGGAGGGTAGACCAGAGACCTTGAGGGTCTCTGTGAATCTCACATTTGATGGCTCATTACAAGGCCATGCCTTGGGTACATACCCAGCTTTAAGATTTAGGGGTTGTTGTGATTAGCACCACTAGGAGCAGTAACAAAAAGCTTTATTAAGTCATATGGCATTGTGACTCCTGAGGGATGGCTATAATGCAGCAGAAAGGGAGAGCATGTGGTGACAGAAATGCCAGCTCTCTGATATAACTACTTACCTGTGTGACAGCAGGGACAATCGTTTAGCTTCTCTGGTCTCAGGGTCTTTTTCCATGAAGGGAGGGGTAGGAATAGATGTTTTCAAAGGTCCCTTCCAGCTTTGCTGATCCTATCACTAGTTGAAGTCACACTCTACCAGAGGGTATGCATGGAATACCAACTCATGCTTCTAACTGCTTTACAGTATTAATGCTAGCTCACCATTACATAATAATCCTAGCTAACACTCATGTGGCGCTTTAAAGTTTGCAAAGAGTTTTACACATTCATTGGGTTGGATAGCACATTTTGGTTATAAATGACTTAAGAACCATTTTCTCCTTGCTCTATCCTGTGAGGTAGGTAGTACAAGAATTGTTATGCCCACTTTACAGATGAAGAAACTGAGGCCAAGAGGGATCAGAATGACAAGGTTACTCAGCCTTTAAGTGGTAGAGCCAGGCCTCAAATCTATCTATTTCAAATCCAAATGGACTGCTTTCCACAGATGCCATGGAAGTTTGGCAAAAAGAGTGTGGGACCTAGAAGAAGGAGAGGAAGACTTGTGGTCAAAGCCTGACTCAGACACATACAAGCTGTATAACTCTAGGCAAGGCATTCCACATTTCTGAGTTTTCATTAGCTCATCTGTAAAACGGGGACAGCAAGCCTTATACTATCAACCTCATGGGATCATTGTAAGGAAAGCACTTTGTAAACCTTAAGGTGCTGTGGAAATGAGAGTTGGTTTATTTGTTTATTTATTTTGATACAAATCTGGACGGTTTTATTGGTGCAGGGTACTTCCTGTATGGAAATGTTTCTACCAATGAAGATCAACGATGTTCTGAATTTACAGTCTTTGAGAATTGCCCAGGGGCACAGTTAAATGACTTGCCCAAGGTCTCACAGCCAGAACAGGTCACAATTGGGACTTGAACCCAGATCTTCCTGAGCCTATTTCTCTATCCACTGCACCACCATACTACCTCTCAAGCTTTTTTTTTCTTGTCATAATTCTCCTTTAGAGCCAGACCAGAAATCTGGGGTTGTCTGGTAAAGAGTGGGGGGTGGAGGGGAAGGGGAAGTGTGACTTGGGGGAATGGTAGAGCACAGAACAAAGATCCTTTGACCTGGTTCCATACCTCTCATTTTCCCTCTTCCTTCCTCTCCCTCCCTCCCTAACCACCCTATATCCTTGAAGAATAAGGGAAGGGGGAATAGAACTAGCACTTATTAAGGATCTACTCAGTGGCACAATGTCTAGGATGCTGTGTCTGGAGTCAGGAAGACTTATTTTCCTGTGTTCAGATCCAACCTCAGATACTTACTAGCTGTATATATAACTTAACCTTGTTAATATATAAACATATATTAATATAATATAGCAATTATTAATTATATACTATAATTAAAAATTAATATATAGTATATATGTTGACATATATAATAATATAACAACCCTGTTTGCCTCAGTTTCCTCATTTGTAAAATGACCTGGAGAAGGAAATGGAAAACCACAGCAGTATCTTTGGCAACAAAACAAAACAAAAACCCAGAGTTAAGTGAACACGACTGAAAATGGACTGAACTACTATGTTCCAGGCTTTCCAAATATTATCTCATTTGATCTTCACAACAATCCTGTAAGGTAGGTAGAATTGTGATGTTCATTTTACAGCAGAGGAAACTGAGGCAGGCAGCAGTTAAGTGACTTGCCAGGGTCCTGCAGTCTGAGACCAGAGTTGAGCTCGGGTCTTCCTGATTCACTGTGTCACCTAGCTGCTTGTAAGGACCCACTTCAGGGGTTATTAGGAGGGGAACCTCTAACTGGGTTGCGCCTTTAGAAGAAACCCACCAGAGCCAGGAAACAAACATACTGAAGGGATTCACCCAGGAGCCCCTGAGGGGCAGCTTTAACCAAGACGCCTAATCTCCATTTAATTTGTTGGGCAAACTGTTATGGGCAGCCTCTCAGTGTGATTGGCTCCCAGATGCGCCCTTCTTAAGGAGGAGGGAGATAGCTGTAAAACCCATTAGTGAACCATCTGGAGTTCTTTGACCTTGCCCACTTGGCCTGGCCCCTGGATCTCATCTCAGAAATGAATTCAGCTCTTAATACTCCACGGAGCACAGAGTGAGGACTCAGCGGAGGCCCCCGCACCTCCTTGTGCAGTCTGACAAAGGGGCAGCCCGGGGCTTCGTAATTCATGAAGTGTGCGTGCTAATAATTTGCTACGGTTCCTTCTCAACTGCCACTCCGGGTAAATAGCGGAGAGGAGATTAATTGGGAGGTCCCCGGGACATCGGGGCATTTGAAGAGGAACCCAGCGTTCGGAGTTTCGACAGCCCTATTTTGTAGAGGTCTGCCTTTGAGATATTATTTACCCAACTTCAGTGTGCACTCGAATACTCAGTCACACACAGATCTGCCCGTTCTTCTAGTATTGCTCGTGTAGCCTTGAAAATCATATGCCACCTTCCGCAGCTAGCGCCTCCCCAACTTCTCACCTCCCTCACCCAAAGCCAAAAGAGATCTCTTCTTCCCTTAAAGTTCACAGTCCTCTGTGCCTCCCCTCAAACTTGCTCACGGTTCGTGCACATAGTGGGCTCCCTTCCCTCTGAGCTCGTGTGCGCACAGTGCCCTTCTTTCTCATTTAGCACCAATAAATAAATAAACAAGGCTCGTTTGAGACAGCATGTGTGGTTTTATTGGTATGAGGAACTTTTTGGGAGCCAACTCCCTCTACCAATGCAGACTGGCCCCTACCTCAAGTCTAAAAACTTGTTATTTTTTTAAAAAAAAATAGATAAACGCATTTCAATATAATTGGCTACCTTTGTAATCCTTTGTTTTATGTATTTAAAAACATTATTTCACAGCATGGAGACTTGAACGCACTCGCTAGCCACTAGCTGCCTTTTTGTTCACACTCACATTTTCATACACACACAAACACACACAAAGATATATACACACATATACACATGCACATGTATACACATACACAACCCTCTTTTCTAGTTCTCTGTACCTCTTTGTGCCCTCAAAGTTTGTGAATAATATGGCATTTACTCCTTTATCAAATATATAAATGCAGATGCACATAATCACATATATCCACACAGATACACACACACAAAACCCTTGTATGTTTACACATTCACACACTATTATAGCTCCTATCCCAATCTGTCATGGAGTCTTAACTGAAAACATTTTAATGCTTTAGAGGGATTGACTCAGAGAGCTAAATTCTTGGAGAAGGGAGAACAGTGAGCATAGATCTGCTCAGCTAAAAATAGAGACATGTTCAAATGGACCTGATTTTCCAGTCCACTTTTCTGACTTCCAATAAAGCAAAGCCTTGACTTTGTACATTGTGAAACGCTGTAGAAAAAAGAGCTATTATAAATCCCAGAATGAGCACTGTCCTTATAGGAATAGGTCAGACAAATGGCATGATCCCCATTTTATAGAGAATGAAACTGAGGCCCAGAAAAACATGACTTACCCAAGGTTACACAGAGAATTATAGGGGTCTAGAATCTGGGTCTTCAGATTTGTATCCCAGTGTGCTTTTCACAGCATAAAATAGTTTCCAAAGATAATGCTTGGTGTCATTTCAAACTGCAGGCATTTGGATTTAGGAGGGAAAACATATTTTAAAGTCCTCCTGGGAAAGAAGAGTTTTGTTTTGGGCAATCTTGAAGTGGTAGGGGTGGGTGGACAGTTTTTGTTTATTTGTCAATCTACATTAAACTTTTCTGAATTAGGTAATAGGGTCTCTCATTCATGGTTGGGGTGGGGCAGTAGAAATGAGGGTTAGTTGGGTAGGGGGGATGAGAAGGAGTTTTTATTTATTGAAGCTTTCACATTTTATAGAAGGTTCACAGATGGAGGGGCAGAGACCAAGGACCCTGGAGAGCAGCCAATCCCTGGGAGGTTAAAGCTGCTGTCTGACCAAAGGGAAAACAACTGCTGGATTCCTATGTGATGTAGACTCCATGGTAGAGACTTCTGGGAAAGAATAATTATAACAACACTGATAATAGCCGTCCCCATTTCTTTAACACTTTAAGGTTGGAGGAAAAAAAAGCATTTTTCTAACAATACCCTTGTGTAGTATAAGAATTGGCACCTATCTTTTCCAGATGTGGAAACTGAGGTTTGGGGGAGCAGACAGGAGATGGGGGAATAACCACAAATCACTTTTATATGGTGCTTTCTTTATACTTCAACACTTTAAGGGATCCACAATCTCATCCATTTCTATGTGGACATCCCTCCAAAAATGTAACTCACAGGCCTCTCATACCTTTTCCACTTTGCTGGTAAGGTTAGGATTGTCTTATGGTTAGCCTGGTCTAGTCATTTGGAGAAGCTTATCTCATTAGGTTGTCCTCAATGTGAGTACTTCTGCGCTCATGAAAACCTATGAAACAAAGAATCACAAAAGACAGCCCTTCACAGCCCAGCCCCAAGCCATCTTTCCAGTCTTATTGTTCATCAGTCCCCTCTTCCATTTGTCAATCCATAAATATTAACCTTCTTTCTGTTTCTCACACAAGACACTCCCTTTTCCACCTCTGTGCCTTTTTCTGTCTCCCTCATGCCTAGATTATATCACCTCCTCACTTCTTCCTTCCTTCAAGATGCAACCCAAGCACTACCTTTTTGTTTTTGTTGTTGTTGTTCAGTTGTGTATTAATCTTTGTGACCCCATTTGGGGTTTTCTTGGCAAAGATACTGGAGTGGTTTGCCATTTCCTTCTCAGGCTTATTTTACAGACCAGGAAACTGAGGCAAATGGAGTTAAGTGATCACACACATCCTTGCTCAGGATCACACAGCTAACATCTGAGTCTGGATTTGAACTCAGGAAGATGAGTCTTCCTAACTCCAGGCCTGGAGCTCTATCTGAGGTGCCACTTAGCTATCCTTTTCTGATTGCCCCTAACTGCTAGCATCCTCTTTTCTGTACTCCTATTTCATAGGGTTGCTATGAGATTAAATGAGATAATATTTGCTTTCCCTTAGCACAGTACTTGGAACATAGTAGGTGCCTAATAAATGCTTCTTTCCCTCCTTTTACCTCCCCAAGAACTTTGTATTTAATTACTTTGTATTTATTTTCTTTATATTTACTCTGTCTATCCTTATATATGTATTTGCTGTCTCTTCCTTTAGAATATAGGATTTTTGAGAGAAGGGATTATTTCATTCTATGTATTTGTGTTTCTGTCACCTAGCATAGTGTCTGATACATGGCAGGTACTTAATAAGTGCTTCTTGATGGATTAATTGATATAGAACTTCAAGTTTTTAAAAACACTTTTAGATTTCTTCACATCCACCCTGTGAGGTAGATGAGATGCATAATTTTATCCCCAATTTATAGGTGAGATAATTAAGATGGTGAATGCTTTTTCTTTTTTTGGGGGCGGGGTGCTGACTTATTTAAAGTCACATAGCTAGTAAGTGACTGACCTGGTACCTCTAGGATACAAGAGATGGAGCCAGGGGTACAGTGTAGTTTGGAGGGAGCCAGGTCTTTGTGCGTGCCAGAAGATGGAAGGACTATGAGAAGAAGAAATCTAGAATGAGAGAAAGTTTGTTAATTATGGAACAGGCATTGCAGAGAGCCTGATGGAAGAAGGCTTAAGTAGAAATGGAATGGGATACAGAAGGGGCAGGGCTGAAGTGAGTGGGGATGAGAGAGTGGGTAGTGAGTATTGTAGAGGGGGACTGACTTCCCCTTCAGCAGCCAGCTATTTACTGTTACAGAATAGAGTGTCGCTATTACTTATTATTATTATTATTTAGTATTTCTTAGATAGAAAATATTTACTTAGAATACTTACAGTATACTTGGATAGTTGGTCCTCAAATGCAGTCCTTTGACTGAATCCAAACTTCACAGAACAATGAAGTTCGGATTCAGTCAAAAGAACTCACTTGAGGACCTAGAGGGCCACATGTGGCCTCGAGGCAGCAAGTTTCCCACCCCTGGTGATAGTTATACTATAAACTCTACTTATAGTATAATTAGATAAAATGTTTTACTATTTAGTGTTACTTAGAAAGAGAGAAGGAGCATCAGTTTTCTAGCCACAGGGAATGAGTCTGGGCAGAGGACCATTGGAGGAGACTTGGTCGCCTGGGAAGGCGGTGTGAACAGCTTGGCTGATGATGGCAGAAGAGCCGACTGCTCTGTCCTTTGTAGTGTCTTGGCACTGCCCTCAGGCAGTGGTTTGGGGGGAGGGGTCCTGCCCTCATGAGGCATGGTCTGGGAAAGAATCCAGATCTGATGTTCTGTCCAACTACATCATGCGGTTTCTCCTTGGGATATGGGCAAAGGAGGATGAGCAAGGAAATAAGGAGATGTAAAGCTGTATCTTAAAAGTGAATAGAGTACCTTGGCTTAGAGGTATTTGTCCCTGGGGGTGTTCAGGCATATTGGGATGATGGAGAGGGGATTCCTGTTTAGGAACTGACTGGACTAGGTGTTCTTTCAGGTTCCTCCCCACTCTAAGGTTCTATGATTTTGTAAACTAAGGAAGTTTAGCTTGAAGAAGAGAGGACTTAAGTTTCCTGCCTTCAGCAAGGGTTGTTAGGTGGAAAAAGCATTAGACTAAATCAGATTCAGGAGCAATGAATGTGTAGAAGAAGGAGTGTGTTGGGAAGTGTTTAACAACTGGCTCTCTAGGAAAAAAAGGACATATGATAGGCTTTTAAGTTCAGTCTGCGTTATTAGCATTTTTCTCCATTGCTTTTTTAAGTCTAGAAAATCAACAAAGCAATTAGTCGAGCTCCGATTTATAGCATTTGCTAATTTCTGAACACTGAAAATTAGTAATTGGTTCTCTCCACCTGGTCCAGGCTAGGTCTAGCATACCCATGGGTACAAACTATAAGGAAGTACAATTTAGGACAATATAGAGGGACTTCCAGATAATCAGAGCTATTGATCAATTAGAGGAAACTGTCTTTTAAGGAAGTGACCTCTCTGTTGTTGGAGGTATTCAAGCAAATGTATGACAAGCTGTTGTGGTTGTTGTAGGTGACATTCCTCTTTCGAATATATTTTGAACTGGATGACCTCTGAGATAGCTTTTTTTTTTTTTTTAAGCAATCGGGGTTAAGTAACTTGCTCAAGGTTACCCGGCCAGTTATTTCTGGGTGTGGTGCTGAGTGTCTGAGCCCGGGATTCGATCTCCAGGTCGTCCCAACACTGGAGCCGGTGCTCCTACTCGCTGAGCCACCTGGCCGCCCCTTCTGAGCTAGCTTTTGATGAGGTCTCTCTTCCAGAGACTCTGTAATTCTGTTGCAAATTGAAGAATATAGTTATTTCTCATTTTAAGTAGAGTCATACAAGGCAGCCAGGTGGTATAGTGGATAGAGCTCTGAGACAAAGAAAGGTGAAGTTGCTGAGGTTGTATTTGAACTCAGGTCTTCCTGACTTCAGGTCCAGCACTCTATTTGCTGTATCACTTGCCTGCCTTGCAGTAGGAGGAAACAAAATTCTAGATTTCAAGGTTGAAGGGACCTTAACTCTGCCTACTTTTTGAGTCCCCTGGCTTCCTTTAAGTCTCAAGCAAAACGCATCTTTTACCGGAAGCCTTTCCTAACCCTCCTTCACTCTAGCGCCTTCTCCTGGTAATTGTTTCTTGTTTGTCCCATATACAGCTTGCTTGTATATCTTTGTTGGTTTTCTCCCCCAACTGGACTGTAAGCTTCTTGAGGGTAGGGACTATCTTTTGTTTCTCTTTGTATTCTCAGTGCCTAGCACACAGTAAGTGCTTAATAAATGTTGATTGATTGGATTATTCTAGCTCTCTCAAATTACAGATGAGGAAAGTACTCCCTAGGGACATGAAGCGACTTACTTGTCCCTGCTAACATAGGGAGTAAAGGTCAGAGGAGGGATCTGAACTCAGGTCAGGTCCTCTAACATCCCCAGAGGCAGTGCTCATTCCCTCACTCCACGAAGAAATCCCGAGGGTGATTCCTCTCAGTTCCCCAGCCTCTGGAAAGCACTTTGTGCAGTGAGAAGAAAGAATCATTTCCCAGTCATTTAGAAATGTGCCACCCAGGGACAGGCAAAGCAATTAGATTCCCATTGTGTACTTTCTTTTGCTGTCCCCAGACATAAGCTCAATTATCGTTCCATAAAAATAATATTTAAATCTTTATATTAAGTTTTGCTTTTTCTACTGATCTGTGAATAGCTTTTCTTTTATTTTGACATACATTTCTCCATTTCCTAAAAAAAATTACTGATTTATGTCTAGGCAGAAAACCCCTCCACCTCCAAAAACAGCTTAAGATGAATTGAATTCTACCGATTTCTGTTGTCAGGGCAATGCCCCAGATTTTTCATTTAGTTTGGTAAGAAATAGAATCTTTATCGTTTCACTTAACTGAGTCAATATTGCGTAGATGTCAGGAAAATGAGTCCTAATCCCTTACAAATAAATGACGGATGTCACGGTCTGTGTCTGCAAAAGGCAGATGTTTGCAAAACGCTTGGGATTCTTTGGCATCTGCATGTTTCTCCATTTCATATATGATGTGGGGAATAAAACAGATAGGGAAACCATCATTGGTTGGTTGGAGTCGCAGGGTCTGCTCTATGTCATTTAGGGGGCTCTTTGAGAGCTAGCCCTCACCTCCTATCCATGAAACCCAATTATCTCCCTGACTCAAGTACCAGAAGGCACATCATTAGTTAAGGCATTGAAAGTCTTTGTTAAAATAACAATACTCAATATTATAATAAGAGCTCACATTATTATAATGCTTTCCCCAAAATGATCCTGTGAAATGACTTGTTTACATTTGATTCTGTTGTTGCATGAGGATGAAGAAACTGAGGTTCAAAGAGATTAAAATGATTTTGTCTAAGAATTCTTAACCTTTTTGTGTGTGTGTGTGTGTTACTCACCCCTATAATATTTTTAAATATATAAGATTATGGGTAGCCAGGTGGGTAGAGCCAGGGTCCTGGAGTCAGGAGGATCTGAGTTCAAATCTGGTCACAAACACTAGTTATGTGACCCTGGGTAAGTCAATTAACCCTAATTGGCCTCCATCAAAAAAAAAGAATGAAATTAAATACCAGAAGTCAATTATATTTATATACAGTAATCAAAATATTTTTCAGAAACCAGTTCATAGATCCCAGATTAAGAAGTCCTGGTCTAAGGTCAGGCAGGTTCTAAATGTCAAATCCAGCTGGGTCTGGTATCCAGCAACACAGGTTTTTCCTAGACTCTAAGACCTGTGCTTTTTTTTCTATAATGCCAGGCTGAATCACAAATTTTATCTTGGAGGACCAAAGGAAACCATGATCATTTTCATTATGATTAGAGGTAGATAAGTATCTCTCTGGGCATGTGTAGTACCAAAACAATATTTACAGTGCCAATGGCAACTGCAAATATGCTGGCATAGTTCTTAATTGCAGAATATAACAGAGTCTCTATATGGAAGACAAAAACAAAACATTTATTCAGACACCAGAAAACACCAGGAAACTGAGCCCATCATAGCAGCATAGAAATTAATATGCCACAATGCAGCAGAGAGGCACACCATCCTTTAGCCTTCCCACAAACATTTACAAGCCTGTGTGCTTGCTTGCCATCATCTCTCCTCTCTCTGTTTAGCTGCTCTGACTCTCAGCTTCCTGTTGGCTCTGCTCCACCCTTCAGCAAGCTCCTCCCACCACAGGCTCCATGTGATTACTTTCAACCTCTTGGGGGCAGGGAAGATCTTCAAATTCCCATTACCATTATGGCATGGAGTCAAGAAGACCTGCCTCAGATACTCAGTAGTTGTTGGACCCTTGGCAAGTCACCTAAACTCTTTCTGCCCAGGTTTTCTCATCTGTAAAGTGGGGATAATTCTAGACCTTACCTCATAGGCTTATTATAAGGACCAACCATAATAGACTATGCAAAGTGCTTTTCAAACTTGAAAGTCCTTTGTAAATGTTAGCAATTAGCAGCAATTGATAATTTAGCTTGAGTTAATTTGTTGGATCCACTCTAGGAAAGGGCAGGATACCAAGGGAATACAGGACAGGTAAATCTTTCGGGGCAACATGATGGAGAATATCACTTTTGTTTGAAGTACAAGGGTCATGTATTCAATAAGAAACATTGTAGAAAGGGCAGTATTTCTTTTTATAAAGACATATATGCATCTCTGTGTCACAGAGGAATTTATTTTGTGATAGGTAAACTCATCTTCATTAAAGTTGTCTAAAGTGTCATTGTGAGGTGGGGTCTTGAAGGCTATCCCTAGGGTACCCAAACTGCTAAGTCCACCAAGCTGAAAGTGCCTCCCATATGAACCCAGGTGTGGATTCCATGTTTGTTCTTCCAAGAGCAGCCTAGCTTATCTGGAGAAGGAGGAGGCTGATTGTCAGGACTTTGGCCCTAAGAAATGGATTTTTAGGTCACAGTAAAAATCACAAGGCCCATCTACTGTGGCAGAGAAGAGATACCATCTTCGTTCATAGAGTGATAAGATTTAGAGCTAAAAGGGACCTAGGTTCATAGAGTCTGGAGCTAGGAGGGAACTTCCCCTTCATTTTACAGAAAAGGAAACTGAGTCCACGAGAAATGAAATAACTTGCCCAAAGTGGTGCAAATAATGAAGCTGGGGTTCAATTTCAGGTCCTTGTTCTCCAGATCTTATGTTCTTTGCACTACATTGCTCTGGGTGAAGGGAAAATATGAAATGAGGGACTTGCTTTGGCTGGAAGCAATCACTTTTGTTTAAAGGAAAAAAAAAACACCACCACAAAGATGAGCTGTGACCTTTTGGAGGTCCTTCAGTTCTCTCAGGGGTTTGTCTCTCTGCCAACAATTTCTCTAGCCCAGGAGGGTGCCAGGATGTTGGTGGCTTTTTGGACACCATTTTCTTAAAAAAAAAAAAAAAAACCCCCCCCCCCCTCAAAAAAAAACCAAAAAAAAAAAAAAACAAAAAAAAAAACCATTCCAGGGGGAGGGTACAATCAGTTTCCCAAAAGAAATTATGTGTGTGTATGTGTGTGTTCATGTGTGTATGTGTGTGATCATTGTATGTGTGTGTAGAGATATTTATCTTGTTAAGCTGTGGAGCCTGGCGTCTTTTCTGTTTATTCAGCATCAAGGAAAACTTGGGTTTTAATATGTTTGGCTTCAAATAGCCTTGTATTCTGATATGCAGCACTGAGATCTGCCCTGAAATTAATGCTTTCAAGAACCTCTTTGGCTGCTCCCTGAAAGAACCCCAACCACTTCGTTTTATCTACTATGGGAATGTTAAATAACTTTTGATTGAAAGTCAGTGGAGAAGCTCAGGCCAAGGTTCAGAAATTCCTGTGGCTGAAGAGAACAGGATGCATTGTCTCTGGCTTGAATCTCCCCTTGTGGAAGCTCCATTTGAGTTCTCCATGGTGGGGGTCTCTTCCCTTTGGGCAACCCTCCTGGGGCTCTTAGTTCCCAATCATGGGGCAGCATGTCTTGGGCTAGGGAAGGCCCACTGCTTGTCAGAGTGAGTGAAGGGAAAGTTCAGAGGTTGAGAATCAGTTGTTTTGCTTAAACAAACTTGTTGAATGACCACGGATAAGTCACTTATTTTCCCAAGGCTTCAGTTTCCTCCTTGAAAAAGTGTGTGTGTGTGTGTGTGTGTGTGTGCGTGTGTGTGTGTGCGCGCGCAGTTTTTGTGGTGAAGGTGAATGACATTAGCAGATGAGTACAATAACCTATAATTATTCTGATACCATTTCAGGTATCATAGTGACCTGTCTTGGGGCCCTAGTCCCCTTGTAGACTCTAACTTCATGAAGGTAGAGGCCATGTGCTAGCTAAGCTTTGTACCCAAGCCCACCGACCTCCAAGCACAAGGGGCTGCCCACAGAGGGCAGAGGAGGGCTGACATATTCTAGGCTTGGAGGATGTACAGAAGTGGAAGGGGCCAAGATGAGATCATTAAAAAGCTGTCTAGGATGACTGATATGTACAATGCATGAAGGGGAGGAGGCGGCGAGTGCTGGATCTGGAGTCAGGAAGACATAAATTCAAATCCCACCTGACATTTACTAGCTCTATGACCTTGGGCAAGTCAGTTACATTCTTTCAGTCTTGCTTTCCCCATTTGTAAAATGAAGATAATAATACACTTACCTCCCAGGGTAAGGATTGAATGAACCTATATGATGAGCCTTGCAAACCTATGAGTGCTATATGAATACCATCTATTATTAAGAAAACCCCAAATGGGGTCACGAGAATTGGAAATGACAACAACAAAATAAAGTCGGCTCATCTAGGGCCTTAAACACTGTGGGAAGAAGTTTCTATTTTACCCTAGAGGCATACAGTGAAGATTCTTGAGCAAGACAGTGACTATCAGAAGATTTTATTTTTTTGCTTTTTGGAGGGCAGTTGGGATTAAGTGACTTGCCCAAGGTCACACGGCTAGAAAATGTTAAGTGTCTGAGGCCAGATTTGAACTCAGGTCCTCCTGACTCCAGGACCGGTACTCTACTCACTGTCCCACTTAGACACCCCCAGAAAATTATTTTTGCGACTGTATGGAGAATGGATTGGAAAGGGAAGAGACTGGAAACAGAGAGACCAACTAGGAGGTGATTATAATAGTCCAGAAGAAACATGATGAGACTCTCAATTACAGCAGGTTGTGTGAATAGAGAGGAGAGTCTGGATGTAAAAGATCTATAACATGGGTTAGAGGTTATGACAAAGGCCAATATGATTTTTTAAACTGATCATTATTAAGCTAAATATAAATAGTTTTTGATAAGCAATTATTTTCTCCAATAGAGTGGATGCAGAATAGACTTGGTTATAGTATCCTTCTTTATCTGCTCTGGGTAAATTAGTTGGTTAGCTTCCTACAGAGAAGAAGGGTCAAAGTGACTCCAATTTTTGTTCTGTAAGATACACTAATTCTCCTCATTCCGTTTTTGCTCTAGCTTCATCCATGGTCCACTGGTGGGAACGGGGGTGGGGGTGGGGAAGGAAGGTTTTAATGTGCCTCCCCTAATTCTGTCCCCTGTTGTAGGGTTCTTGGGTACCCTAAGTTCCCAGGGGAATGTGTCCTGGGAAGGACCTGGAGTTGAACTGCTCCTGGTGCCAACCCATAAATTCCAACCGTGCTGGTCCTTGGGAGTGGGAAACTGTATCCTTTGTTAGACTGTTTCCCTGGAAAGAATGGTTTGCATTAAGTCTGGGCAGTCAGGAGATGGGAGGGGCTTTGCCGCTCCCCTCTCCCCTCCCCATTCCCTTCTCCCCTTCGTTTATCCATGCAGTTAAGTTCTACTTTGTGGGTCAACTCTGAGCAAGCTAGAGGGAAGGCCTGAAAGGAGTTTTGGCCCAACGAGGGGCAGCTGGAGAGCCTTTACATTGAACTTATAATAATAAAATGGAGATTTCAGATCTCAGCAGTTCAATACTTCTCTGGAGCAGGCAGACCAAAGGCAGCTTTTGACTTGTTTCTCTAGCTGAGAGCTGGGGAAGCTGGAAGGGAAGGCAGGCTTTTGGCCAGAGCTGCAGCTCACAAACCACAGGCATTTTATTGAGTGCAGAGAAATGATTTTGACAGGGGCGGGGGAAAGGGGAAGCACATGAAAAAAATCCAACCCCATTTCTCTGCATAAAGCACAATGGTCTCTTTTCCTGTCTTCTTTTCAAATCTTATCTCCTCTCCCCTTCCCAGAGCAGAACCAGGAGGCGAGGCTGATGGAGAGGGCTGATAATGCTGTCGCAGTTGGGATAGACTTTCCTAGCAGGGTGTGAAGCTCCCTTCTTAGCCTCTGTCGTTTCATCTTGGCTCTCCGTGGTGAGTCCAGTAAGCAGAGGAGCCTCCAAAAGTGAGACTTCCTGGGAGAAATGACCTTTTATACCTCAGATCCCAGCATCTCCAAATGCCAGGCTTTTAAAGGAACTCCAGACCATTCAAACAAGCCTTTTTGGCCACTGTACTCTGAGGCCTCCCACTGATGCTTCACACATGTTCCTTTCCTTACCCTCTTCTCCCTTTCTAAGACACGCCTCCCCCCCCCCATTTTCTTTTTAATCAGCACTAAAGGCCAGCTCTGCCCTCCTCCACCCCACCAATATTTGCAAGCGTCTGTGTGGATTTCATAGAATTACAGAGCTAGAATGCAAAAACTGCTTGATCTCTGCTCATTTGTAAAATTAACCTATAATTCTCCTTCTATATGTAAATCCTATGAAGGCTGTCCCCCCTCTCCCTCCTAGCTTTTCAGCTGATAGTCATCTCCTTCCCCTTCCCGGTCACCTCCACCCTCCTAAGGAACTAGCCGGAGAGATCAGTTTCCCTTTATGGCCCCTCCAGCTTTGAAATTCCATCTGCTCGGAAAACTTTTCCAGCCCAGATTTCCCCCAAGTACTTCAACCCTCCTACACACGTCCATAGATTCACCTGACAATGATTCCTGACAATCATTCCAGACTTTACGGTCTTTGTAGCTGATACATTCCTCAACTCCCAATCCCCCAAAGGGGGCTGAGATCCTTCTCTCTTTTCCATTCCCTTCCCCGCCCCATTCCCTTGCTTAGAGCTAAAAGGTTGGAGTGGGCTGGACCAGACACGCTTTAGTTCCAGCTTCCCCAAGCCCAAAGAAACCCTGCTTATGGACCACCAGGGGGCACTGTGGTCACATGGGTACTACTTTCTTAGCCAAGTCTGGAGGCCACAGAATCTAGGGTTTCCATGATGTTAAGAGTCAGAAGGGGTCTTAGAATTTGATGAACTCTAAGTGCTTGTTGAATTGTGGAGCCATTCTTTATTCTGTGCTGTGTGTTCAAGGCACTGTGCTGGAGTTGGAAAAGCCCCCATATCCCACAATGCCCCTCCATACTGTAAGAAATTAGAATTGTCAGGGACACTGCCTAAAGATGGCACAGAGGTGGGGTAGAAGTAAGAAGAGAATGGGATTAGGAGTCAGAAGCCATGTGCTTGAGTCCTGGCTTTGCTGTTTACTCTCTATGTAACATTGACTTGGTCACTTTATCTCTCCTGGAGCCTCAGCTGTCTCTTCTGTAAAATTGGGAGGAAGGGGCTGTCTAGATCAGAACCTCCTTGCCTCCAAGGGGTCTGCTGACAGATTTCAGGGGGGTCTGTGAGCTTGAATGAGAAAAACACTATATGTTTATTTTCACTAAGCTCTAACTAAAATTGAGCATTTATGAATTTAGGGGGAATCTCCCACAACATTTTCCTGAGCTGGGGGGTCATAGGTTTGCCCATTACACAAAAAAGGTTAAGAAATTCTGAACCAGATGACCCCTAAGGTCCATGTCCCTAGATAATGCCTACGTCTCTACTAGCCCAACCTTTTTCCAGTTCAAGGTCCCTTTCATAGTACCTTGCATATAAAATTGTTTAATTCAGCAAATGTTTGACAGTTATCTTCTATGTTCCAACATTCTATGTTTAAAGATTCTTTTCTCTTCTACTATTTCATGTTTTAATCTATTTTCTAGGATTTCTTTCTAGCTCTAATCCATTTTTTGAGTTCCTTCCATCTCTGACACCTCCATACTTTAAGGTTTCTTCCAGTCCTTGAAGCCTCTGGCAATTACTACTTTTGTGGCCTATGGCAAGTCATTTATCCACTGTCTATCTCATTCCCTAACTGTAAAATGAGGATGATGATGGCACCTACCTCCCTGAAAGGATTGGGGGGATAAAGTGAGATAATATTTGTAAAGCACTTTGCAAACCTTAAAATACTAAATAAGAATAATAGTGATAATAGTTTAAGGCTCCTGATTCTAACTTTTGATGATTCTGGAGGAGCATTTGGGCTCCAGAGAAGCTTGAAAGGTTGATTTCATTGAGTGTTTCACATTCTTACTGAATTAGAAGGGACCTCTAAGAATGAAAAATACAATTCTCTCATTTTCTGGAGGAGGAAACTAATGAATGCATCTCCCTCCCCTTGAAAAGTGAGGGTTAATGATTGGTTCCCCACAGTGACCATCACATCAATTTCCTAAGGGATATGTGGTTGTCAAACAACAGAGAAAGGACTTCTCCTTTGGGCCTCTTTACTGAATCCTATCAGAAGGAGATTTCTGAAAGAATCTTCCCTAATGAAATAAATTTTTTTAAAAAGGGATGCGCTTGTAGAAAGAAATGTTTCTCTCCACTGATGCTGCTCCTTTGAGAGAATGGCCATGGATTGAGTTCAGCTATTTCCATTGCACTGGGAGCTCATTTACTCATTGGGAGTCATGGGAAAAATAATGAAGCAAAGTAGAAACAATGAATTAAAGTAATACCCTACACAATTAACTGTTCTGACATGGGAGGTTTTCTTGGAAAGATTTCCCTTAGGGTATGAAGTGTTACTGATGCAGGGACTGAAGCCCTCTGATTTAGAAAGAAAATTTCTCATTTTTGATAAATAGAAGGTTTATAATTCTACAGGGCTGACTGTGTGGCCGTGGACATGTAAAGTCTCTGGGCTTTTTCTCCCAAATTAATTTAAGGTTTTCCTGAGAACCCTCTATGTGCCTATCAGTATTCTAGACTCTTATCATGTTTTTGACAATGAACTTGACCATGATATTATTTGTTTTTGTTAGACTTCTTTTGAGCTGAAGTCTTGGCTAGGTGGTCGAATTTTTTCAGTCATTCTCTTAGCTAAGAGATATAGTAATTATGAATATTTGCATGCCTTCCTGTCTTCTGAGCCCTCGAAAGAGACATCAATATACTATAGGTGTGGTTCTCTCCCAAACATCCCTAAATATGATATAAAGATTTGGCATCATTCTTGGTAATTTTCTTTCTTTCTTTTAAAGCAATCGGGATTAAGTAACTTGCTCAAGGTTACATAGCCAGTTATTTCTGGGTGTGGTGCTAAGTATCTGAGCCCAGATTTGATCCCCAGGTCATTCCGACACTGGAGCTGGTGGTCTTACTCGCTGAGCCACCTGGCCGCCCCTAAGCAATTGGGGTTAAGTAACTTTCTCAAGGTTACACGGCCAGGTGTTTCTGGGTGGGTGCTAAGTGCCTGAGCCAGGATTCGATCCCCAGGTCATCCCGACACTGGAGCCGGTGCTCTTACTCGCTGTACTACCTGGCCACCCTGATGTGCTGCCTGGCCACCCCAGTAATTTTCTGAATGCACGAAAAATGTCACACATTGATGCAATTCAGTATTCCTAGAATGTTCATCAATATGAATACTAAAGTGATGAGATGTTCTCCTTGGGGATGGTTGAATGTGGTTCTAGATTTCTTGATTCCTACCAAACCTTGAATTTTTTGCTCTTAACGTATCTATCTTAGATAGATCAGAATGGTCAGAATGAATCCTGATAGGGAATCCACATACAGAAAAATATTTCTTTCACAACACTTTAGAAACAGTGGAAGGTTTCTGGTTACCAGATGGGTATTCCAGTTCATATCTGGTGAAACCATCACTTAGTACTAGCACATAGCATATATACTTTCTTCCTATATCCTTCCAGAGAGATAGTAAAAGCCAGTGCACAAAGTTCCAGAGGTTTTCTGGTGCTGATATTCTCCAAATAAGTATTGTGAGGTAGTATGGTCATGTCTTCCCCTTTGTGACTTTCCCCATTGAGGGCTGGCATATGAAATTAAAAAGTAATTTTTGGGGAGTTTTGTGGAAGCTACAGAAGACACACAAAGGCCAGCAGATGACACAGAGCCTATGACCAAATACTTAGCCCAAATTATACAATAGGGTACTTGTTGTATACCCCATAAAAGAAAAAGAAAAAAATTCAGACTTTTTCTCTGGTATGAAGGGAAGGCCAACAATTCTATGTGGATTTTCCAGATTGTGAGGGTGCATGTCCCTAAACTCACCCTCCCTCCCCCATGTGGAAAGGATAACTGTTCTTTGAACACAATGAACACAGCCCTCACTCATTTTAGTGAGTAGATTTGCTATAAGAATTTATTTTAGTAAAGATCTGCTCATTGTGGATCATCTTGGGTCAGCAAAATTGGTTTCCTATTAGATCTAGGGTTCTCTGTTGCCCTACATGTCCAAAAGTATAATGGAATGCCCTTGTGGCCATAGTGCAATACGCCTTGTGTAGCACCAACTGTTTTCTGATATTCTGTGTGACTGATTATAATCTGGTATTTTGCCACTCCATGGCACAGCTCCACCTTCTACCGCTGACACAACAGCAAAGGACCCTCAAGCAATGGCCCTGGGGCCCTTTGGGTTCATTTCCTTGCTTCTTGGCTAGTATCACTTCTCAATGCCCTCCATCAATCAGTTATTTTTGCTACCAGTCATCAAAGGAAGACTGTGGCAAAGAGGGTTGGTTCAATGAAACACATTTTACACACATACTTCCAGCATACCATCTGGTAGAAGTCCCAAGCTCTATGGTACATTGTCATTTGACTGTGTCCCAGTTCCCTCAGTATCAAATAGCCTTCCCTCCTTCTCTGGGTATCATCATAACCTTGGTGTCATGTGGTTTTGGGGGCAGAGCAACTGGGTTTCAAAAATTTGACCAGCTGCCTCACATGTACCAGTGTTGGTCTATATAATTCTAAGTAAGCCCTTTGTCCTGTATATAGACAGTAGTCTAAAACATGGATGGGGAACCTATGGCCTCAAGGTCACATGTGGCCTTCTTGGTCCTCAAATGTGGCCCTTTGACTGAGTCCAAGTTTTATAGAACAAATTCCTTTAATAAAAGTCAAAAGGTTGCATCTAAGGACCTAGAGGATCACATGTGGCCTTGAGGCCACAGGTTCCCCACCCTGGTCTAGAAGGTTTAGGAAAAGACCTCTACCAAGAAAATGACAATCACCACAAACAGAGTATATTTATTTGCAGAAGATCACTAAAAATGAGAATTGTTATTCCATTTACAGGCTGGAGTTCTTGCCTTTGAAATGTGCTGTCACTGAGGCATTGAGGCTATGTGTGTAGAGTTAAATGAGACAATGATAATTAGCATTAGCATTTAATAAAGGGTATGAGGCCTTTTCAGACATTTTGGCTGAGGCCAGAGTGTAATCTTGTATCCCTGGACAATTTTTCAGGAGAAGATTTTTATGTTCTTGATAATATTTCTCTTCAACTCCCTTCTCCCAATACCATCCCCTGCCTTGGCCCAGAAAATAACCTTCAGCAACACCCTGAATAGTTGAGGAGTCTAAAATTCAAGGGCTAGGGACATTTTCTCTCCTCTTCCTATTGAAAGCTGCGTACAGGCAGACCTTGGAGATATTGCAGGTTTGGTTCCAGACAACTGCAATAAAGGAAGTATCGCAATAAAGTGAGTCACACTGTTTTTTTGGTTTCCTGGTGCAAATGAAAGTTATGTTTACACTGGGCTGTCATCTATTAAGTGTGCAATAGTATTATATCTAAAAAAAACCCCATCAATGTACATACCTTAATTTAAAAACATTTTATTGTTAAAAAATGCCAACCAGCATCTGAGCCTTGTGAATCATATTCTTTTTGGTGGTGGTGGGTCTTTCCTTGATGTTGATGGCAGCTGACTGATCAGGGTGGTGGTTGCTGAAGGTTGGAGTGGTTGGGGTGATTTCTTAAAATAAGACATCAAGTTTGCCACATGGATTGACTCTTCCTTTCACTTGAACACTTAGAAGCCATTGAACAGGTATTAAATGGTCTAATTTTGATATTATTGTTTCAGGGAATAAGAAAACCAGAGGAGAGGGAGAGAGAAGCTGGTTGATAGAGCAGTCAGAATATGCACAACATTTGTAGATTAAGTTTGTGGTCTTTTATGGGCAGGGTTAATGGAACCCCTAAACAATTACAATAGTAACATCAAAGATCACTAAGTCACCATATAAGATATAATAATAATAAAAAAGTTTTAAATATTGAGAGACACAGAGATGTAATGTGAGTGTATCCTGTTGGAAAAATGGCACCAATAGACTTGCTTGATGCAGGGTTGCCACAAACCTTCATTTTGCAGGAAAAAAAAATGTACTAACTGTAAAATGCCATAAAGGGCATACAAGGTATGCCTGTAGTTATCTGACACTAACCAGAAATGGCTAAGGATGGAAGGAGAAGAGGGAGGGAGACCGAGACAGAAACAGAGACAGAGATAAAGAGAGATACAAACATAGAGTTAGGGAGGGAGGGAAGGAGGATGGGGAAAAGAAAAAGGAGGGAGATAGTGAAGCCAAGGGGGAAAAGAAAGGGAAGGGGAAAAGAGAAGGGGAGGGGAAGAGATAGAAATGGAGAGAAAGTGATAAAGGGAGAGAGAAAAAGTGGGGGAGGGAGACAGAGAGAGAGGAGAGAGAAAGAAACAGAGGTTAGAGATTATGAATCACAAATTCTTAGGGAATACAGTGATGGTCATTTTTCTAATGAAATAGAAATAAGGCCCTCTCTTGGGGTAACATGGAGTAAATATCCCTAGTAACAGAATCAGGAGACATGAATGTGCTTGCCTTGGCTTAGCTCCTCTCTGGCTGTGTGACCTTGGGCAAGACATGACCCTTCTCTGGATCTCACTTTCCCTATGCATGAAAGGAGGAGTTGGAATAGATAAATTCTAAAACTCCTTCCAGCTCTTGACCATCTATGATTAAAAATACTCTTGAGACTAATTCTGGTAAGGCTAAAATAAATCATCATGGCCAGAAGAGAGGGTTTTTTTGCCCCCTGGAAATTATCAAGGACCAGAAAATTCTCTCCTCCTTGTCTCTGTTTCTCTCCCCTTCCCCCCATCAAATGACAATGGAGCATAGAGTTTGGGACTTCTACAGAATGGTGTCTAAGGGGGCTTGCTGGGCCCTGTGAATTATATTCACATTGTAACTGAGAATGCATCTCCCAGTTGGGGGGGGGGGCTGAGTGACATATTAGCCCCCTTTATTCTGGTTGATTGCTTCCCTGATCTAGGGCAGCTCCCTACAGAGATCCAGCATGAGTGACGCCTTACACTTGCCAAGAGACTGCTTGAACCTCCCTGAGTTCCCTCAACATCCCCAACACACACACACACACACACACACACACACACACACACACAGGACAGGAAGGTGGAGGGTATTGAAGAAACAGGTGGGTGTCCACTGAGATTTTGATTTTCTGGAATCCTCACGAATTTCTGGGCTTCTGCTTTTCCTCCAGGGGTCCCCCAGGACCTGGCTTGTTGAGTGGTCTGGGGATATCAGAGTTTTTCTCCCCCTTCTCTTTCACCAACTCCTCCACCTGCTTCTCTGCTTCTTCATCCTCCAACTCTTCCTCTCCCATCTCCCCTTTCTTTGTGGCACACACACATACATATGCATGTATGTAAACATGCATTTAGGCATTCACAAAATTACATAGCATATTATTATAATATAATCATGTAAAATGGAATATGCACATATATGCCATATATTATAATGTGTTATGTATGTGTGTATACTATGCATATGTATACATGCAGTATCTGGTATATGTGTATATGGGAATACACACACACATGCATACATACACACATACGTACCATAATATAAGCAGTATGGCCTGGTGCATGTGAGTGTATGTATATAAAGAATACATATACATGTGCAGTATATGTATACTATCTCTTTCTATACACACATACATACACACATGTATAGACACACAGCAGGCCATCCTGCTTATGCGGTCTATAAGCGTTAGCTAGCATTTACATGGTGCTTTAAAGTTTGCAAAGCATTTTCCAAGTATTATTTCACTGGATCTTCACAACAATCCTGGGTGGTAGGTGCTATTATTATTTCCATTTTGCAGATGAGGAAACTGAGGCTAGTAGTGATTAAATGACTTTCTCAGGGTGTAAGAGCCGGTCAGTGTCTGAGGCTAGATTGGAACTCAGGATTTCCAGACTCCAGATGTGGTGCTCTCTATTGATGCCCCTTATTAGATGGCAAGTCATACTTACAGAAACTTTGAAACCATAGATGAAAGGTTGTTTTTTTTGCCAGGGGAAATACAGAAATTTGAGGTGGAATGGAATATGTCTGTATCTATTTTCTCTCTTTATTCAGAACTGTGATATTGTTAGTGTAGAAAATTCCAGGTGAGGAACTCCTACCAAGGCAGATGATTTCTTATCACCCCAGAGAGCTGGAGGCGCTGGGAGGCCCCACGGTTTACCAGGGTCCCATAGTGAGTATGTGGCCAAAGACTGAACAGGACTTTGGGTCTTCTTGAACCCTAGGCAATGAGTCAAGGCAATGAGCATTAATTAAGCACTTACTGTGTGCCTGGCCCTTCACTAAGGCACTGATGACACACATGCAAACAGAAGGTTCTTGCCCTTGTCGAATCTCTCTATTTCTCATCTCTGTCTCTGCCTCCCCTTCCCCCCATTTCTCTCCCCCATCTTTCTTTCCCCATCTCTCTCCCTTCATCTCTCTTTTTTTAATCTCTCTCCATATCTCTCTTTTTTATGTCTCCTATCTCTCTCTCCCTCCCCTTCTCTCTCTCTCTCTCTCTCTCCTCTCTCTCTCTATCTCTGTCTCTTCTGTCTGTGTCTCTCTCCTCTCTCTGTTTCTCCGTGTCTCTGTCTTTCTGTCTCTCTCTTTCCTGTCTCTCTCTCTTTATCTGTCTGTCTCTCTCCTCTTTCTCTTTCTCTCTGTCTCTGTCTCTCTTCTCTCTCTGTTTCTCTGTCTCTGTGTCTTCTTCATTCTGTTTCTGTGACTCTCTGTCTCTTCCCTCTGTGTCTCTCTCCTGTCTCTGTGTTTTTCTGTGTCTCTCTGTCTTTCTCTCTGTCTCTCTCTCTGTCGCTGTCTCTCTTCTCTCTCTGTCTCTGTCTATCTCTATCTCTGTCTCTGTCTCTCTGGCTCTCTTCTCTTTCTATCTCTATCTCTGTCTCTCTTTCTTCCCTGTGTCTCTGTCTCTCTCCTCTATCTCTCCATGTCTCTCTGTCTTTCTGTCTCTTTCCTGTCTCTCTCTCTCTGTCTCTCTTCTCTCTCTGTCTCTGTCTCTTCCCTGTGTCTCTGTCTCTTCTGTCTCTCTGTCT
>NW_027185771.1:19017595-19019767 GCF_028583685.1 Petaurus breviceps papuanus
TGTCTCTTTCTTTCTCTGTCTCTCTTCTCTCTCTGTGTTTCTGTTTTTGTCTCTCTCTGTCTCTTCCCTGTGTCTCTGTCTCTGTATCTCTCTGTCTTTTTCCTTCTTTGTCTCTCTCTGTCTCTCTCTGTCTCTGTTTCTGTCTCTGTCTGTCTGTCTGTCTCTCTCTTTCTGTCTATCACTTTCATATAGTTGTGGGATGGACCAAGTCAAAGAATCAGGACTTAGATGGGGATCTTTTGAATCAGAGTCTGGACTCTTTCCCAGGCACTATTCTGCTTCTTTTTAGAGATGTGTACACCAAGGAGGAAGAGAAGACAATGGAGAACCAGTCCTGTGTGTCTTCACTTGGTGTGGTCTCCCTGCCCCCATTTTTAAGTATGCTGATTTTTTTCCCTGCTTCCTCTCCGCCTTCCCCCTCCCTGCTTAGGCCTTTCCATCTCTGGTTTGAGTGGGGCACCCTGATGGCTAAGGACGGGTGCTTCCAGCCTGTGTGAGGGAGGGAGCTGTAAGCCCTGGCAGAAGAGGGATCCATCCTCTGACCACATCCATGAGACCTAAGGCCAGTCCAGGGTGGGTCCCCAGGGCTTCCAACAACTGGGATAAAAGAGGCAGCCTCTACCTCCACCCCCATTTCCTCACAGTGACTGAAAAGTCGGGGGCTGCGGAGATTGCAAACAGATGTGCAGCATCAGGCCGGCCTCCTTGGCTAGCCTCACTTGTGGGCCTGAAGAACATGATGCCCCCCGCAGTCCTTCTGACCCCGCCGCATAAACAATGACCCCGCCTGTCTTTCTCCAGACACCACATCAGGAATCATTCCCCAATGCGTTTATTTTTGATTTTAGTTTCTGCTGAGTCTGCCTGTAACCCGGTCGCACGCCCCCACATATCGGAAAACACATGTTTGCAGGGTGAGAGGACTGATTCTGAGTAGAGAGGAGCATTTCAACCAGCATGAATAATATTAATGATACTATTAATTCAGATTTTTACCATGCAAAGCATTCTTCTTGTACCACCTACCTCCTAGCACTGTTTTAAGCATTATTCACTGCTCTGAGTCTCAGTTTTCTTCTCTATAAAATGGGGTTGAGTGACTTGCCCGTGCTTATACAATCAGCAAGGGTTCCATCATAGAATATTTGACTTGGAAGGCACATTTGGACATGGCATTCTAGGCTATGGGACACAATGTTAGAGCTGTGAGGAAACCAGGAGATCATGTAGACCAATCCCCTCATTTTATAGTTATTCTGGTAACTGTGGCCCAGACATGATCATATAGCTAGGAAATTTCTGAGCCTGGACTCAAGGTCACTGGGTCTCTGGACTCCAGGCTTAGTGATCTATGTGCAATTGAATATAGAAAGCGATTGCACAATGTTGGACTCCTGCCCTAAGCCAGGGTCCTTTGCTCAGACCTTTCACATGGATCTAGGTTGGATGCCATCCTGCCCCTGGCCACTATGCTGAGACCCTACTCTTGATTTTAACATGGGAAGCCCTGCTTGACCCTAGCTCTCGGTTTTGTGGCTGGCCACAGATTCACCTTGATGCCTGATCTTCTTCCCCTTGAATCTGGCCTTATCCTTTCAGTCTGGTGGCTAATGGAATTCCTGGTCCTGGACACTGGCCCGAGAAGGAGAATTAATAGAATGGTTCTGGGTATAGTCAGGCTCTCCTGAAATTCAGTCACAAGTTAATGACCTTGAAAGGTCATGTACTCCATTCTTCAGCTTCTGGGAAGATGGATGACTAAACTTAAATATGCAAAGACTACCAGAATGTTGGAACTTTAAGGAATTTAAGAGATTCTACAGTCTAAGTCCTTGGTTTTAAGTAGGGAAAGGGAAGTAACTTGTTCAAGGTCATTGAGCTCTGAATTCCTGCTTCAGGACCCATTTTCAGCATTACCACAATATGGCACTTCCCCCTTTCCACTTCTTGACCTAGGAATTGTAACTAAATCAGCATTACCATTCTTTTACGTGTGTTGTCTCCTATTAGAATGTAAGCTTCTTGAGGGCAGGGACTATTTTACTTTGCATTTGTGTTCCCAGTACCTAGCATAGTGGTTGGCATATAGTAAGCACTCAATAAATTATTCATCAGTCCATCCATCCATCCATCCATCCATCCATCCATCCATCCATCCATCCATCCATCCAT
>NW_027185771.1:19019777-19028050 GCF_028583685.1 Petaurus breviceps papuanus
CATCCATCCATCCATCCATCCATCCATCCATCCATCCATCCATCCATTTATTCATATAGTGAGTGAATGGCAGAGTTGGGGCTTATTTAGATCCTTATTCTTGACTTTGACTTTCTTCACTTGACTTGACTTACTCTTACTCTTGACTCATAGTACAGAACTCTTTCTACTATACCACATTAGAGTTTCCATGTGGTACATAATTGTCACTTAATATTGAAACCATGCTGCTTTCTATTCTGCAGATAGGCAAACTATCACCTTTTGAAAGAGAATAGATGACCATCTCAATCAATCAGACAATCAAACAAAATTTATTTAGCACCTACAAGGTGTCAGGCACTGTGCTAAGAGCTAGGGATACAAAAAAGCAAAAGACAGCCCATTCCCTCAAGGAGCTTATAATTTTACTGTGGAGAAAATATGTAAACAAATATATATATAAAGCAAGTATGTGCAGGATAAATAGGAAGTAATTCAAAGAGAGATAATTTTGGAATTAAGAGGGGTTGGGGAAGGCTTCCCACCTGAAGAAGGTGGGAATTTAGTTGGGACTTAAAGGAAGCCAATGGGGTTAGTAGATGGATCAAGGGATGGAGAGTGTTCTAGGTATGAAGGACAACCAGAGAAAATCTCCAGAGCTGAGAGGTGGAGTGTGTTGTTTGTGGAACAGCTGAGAGGCAGGTATTACTGGATCGAAGAGTATGTGTCAGAGAGGAAGGTGTAAGAAGATTAGAAAGAAGGGAGAGGGCTAGGTTGTGAAGGGCTTTGGATGCCAGACTTAGATTTTGATATTTACTGTGGGAGATAAAAGGAAGCTACTGGAGAGAGAGAGAGAGAGAGAGAGAGAGAGAGAGATGTGTTTTAGGAAAATCACTTTAGTGGCTGAATGGAGAATGAATAGGCATGGGAAAAGACTTTAGGGACACCTATTCTGTGATTTTAAAAACGTCACATCTGCTCTCAGTCACTGTTCTGATAGGATATTGCCTGGAAAGGTGACATGATGACTGTAGCATCAGAAAAAACCAGGGGCGTCCTGAAGCCAGCTTGAATCAGCTCTGTAGAGCTGATTGTTAAAATTTCAGGGTGAGCATTTGGACCTTGAAAAAAAGCAATCACTACAAATCAAGACTTGATTTATTGTTTTGTTGATTGTCTAAACTTAAGAAAGTGGTGGAGGAAATGCTAAAAATGCAAATTAAACTTGAAAGCTTGTCATAAATATATCCCCCCCCCCAACAGAGTCACTTCTTAAACATTTGCCAGCAAATTTCTGGGAAGACATGAGTTCCAGTTTTACCTCTGATAACACGATTGCTATGTAATCACGGGCAAAGGCCATACCTAACCGTTTTTGCATCCTAAACTGTTTAGGGCAAGTGACATAATGCCCTTTCATTGGGACACTGGCCCCTCAGAGTCAGGTCCTGAGACCCTATAAAGGGACACACTGGGAAAGCCAAAGGATGGTAGGGGAATATGTCTGTACTGGACTAGACTGTGAAGGAGTTCAATTTTAGTTTGGTTATCTGAAAGCATCCTATTTTATTTTAATATTTTATTTTTTCCCTAGTTACATGTAAAAATAATTCTTAACATTTGTTTATAAATTTTTTTGAGTTCCTAATTTTCTCCCTCCTTCGCCTCCCCACCACCCCTCTCATTGAGAAGACAAGCAGTTTGATATAGGTTATACTTGTGCCATCATACAAAACATATCTTCATGTTACTCATGATGTGAAAGAAAATACAAACCCAAAAAAGTCACAAGAAAAATAAAGAAAAAGTATATTTTATTGGCATCCAAACTCCTCAGTTCTTTCTCTGGAGGTGGATAGCATTTTTCATTTTAAGTCCGTGGGAATTGTCTTGAGGCATTGCATTGCTGAGAACAGCCAAGTCATTCACAGTTGATCATCATATGATATTGCTGTTATTTATACAATGTTCTCTTGCTTCTGCTCATCTCACTTTGAATCAGTTCATGTAAGTCTTCCCAGGTTTATCTGAGAGCATCCTGCTCATCATTTCTTATAGCACATAGTATTCCATTGCAGTATCCAATTTTAACTAATTCTTACTAGCTAAGTGCTGGGCTCTGTTATTTCTTCAGTTGAAGCAATGCAGGGATGGGGTGGTGGTGGGGGGCTCAGTGCTCTCTTAATTTGGCACTCTGGAAGAAAATTCTAATTTCCCTGTTCTAGTCATGGCTCTAAATTTTGACAGTTTCCCAAAACCTTAGACTATTCTCTAAGACCATCAAGTTACAGATGGGTTGCAAATCTACATTGGTAGAGGAATTTTCAGGAGGAGGAATTCTCCAAACCAATGGAATCTCAGGTCCAGATCAAACCAAAAAAAAAAAAGATTATCCTAATAGTCACGTTGTCTCTTAAATCTCCAATTTTCCTTCTTGCTTAAATTCTAGCCAGTGGCATAAATTTAATTTCTGGGGTCCATAGGTAAACTTTTCAAAGGGCCAAACTCTGACCCCCAGAAAGCCTTCTCCTGAACCCTGAGTTGAAGACCCCTCTGTGAAGCAGGAGTATGGCATAAAAGCTATTTCTCTTGGATCTCAACCATTTTTACTATGTACAAATGGACAATTACTTGTCAGGTATAGAGTAGGAAAGACATACCTATTGGGCTGTGGTCAGGCTATGTGGATCCCAAAATTTCTTCTAATTCTAAGGATTCTTTGTTCTGTCTTTTTTTTAAGCAATTGGGGTTAAGTAACTTGCTCAAGGTTACATGGCCAGGTGTTTCTGGGTGTGGTGCTAAGTATCTGAGCCCAGATTTGATCCCCAGGTCATTCCAACACTGGGGCCGGTGCTCTTACTCGCTGTGCTACCTGGCCTCCCTGATGTATTCTGTCTTAAGGGACGTGCTTCCTTACTTTTCAAAGAGGTTCACTGTAAGGTTCCTTTAAAAAGTTACTGTGTTATAAATAAGATTGAACTAAAAAATCAATTCAACTCAATTCAAGTCAAGTCAGGAGTACAGGTTGTAAATTAAGCATCAATTATTGCCTTCAGGGTCCAGAGCCAGATTATTAGAGATGCAAAATTTAGTTGACATTATTCTGTTTTCATGGGGCTTATTCCAGGATCATTTTATAATGTGAATCATTTTTACCCCTTCTCCCACCCATCATTCCCATTTCTATGCTAAAGCTGGGCTTGTATGTCTTACTGTGGGGTGGATGTTTCCCTAGCTATAACCTGAAGGTCATGTCAGAAGAGTGGAAGAATGAGCCTAATCAGTCGGATGGGTGTGCCTGATGTCTAAGGACCACTTTAGTGAAGCTTAGGAAGGTTTCTTACCAAGTAGACTCTGGGAGGTGATTTTGGGGTCACAACAAATCTCGAAGACTCTCCACTCAACCATGAAGAAATTGTGATCTGCCATGGCGACAAGTGGATCCATGGTAACTGTTCATGGTCTTAATGATAATATGACAGTGCCTGTAAATATTGTGAAACCAATAAACACTTTTTAAGCACCTATTATGGCCCAGGCTGCTACTGAGCTAGGTATACAATAAGTGATTAATAAATGTTGAGTGAATTGTTATTTACTGTTTCATGACCATGCCTCATGTCCCCAACTAGGTTGTAAGCTTCTTGAGAGCAAGAGCTCGTACTGCTGTGCCCCCACAGAAAATAGCACAGTGGTTGGCACACAATCTATGCTTAGCAGGGCACTGGGTTTGAATGAATGAATGAATAGCTTTATTGAGTCTGCTTTAGATGGTTAGTTTTTCTTAGAATGAGTTGTACCTGTGAATGCTTGGCAAGGGAACAGAGTTTCTTAGACATTTTCTATCTTGTCTCAGTGGGACTCAGTATCTAGATTTCTGCTTTTTACACCCATATTTGGAATACTGGGCAGGGACCTAAAATGGACCTGATGTGTGAAATGCTATCACCATGGAAAAAGATTAAACTTATCCTGCTTGCCCCTAGAGTGCACAACTAGGAGTGATGGGTAGGTGTTACAGAGAGGCTGACTGAAGCTCCTTATATGAAAACTTGGACAATGAGAGTTGTGGTGGAGGGAAATGGGATGTTTTAAAAGGTAGTGAGTCTTCTATCATGAGAGGAATTTAAACAGAGGCTAGAAGACCATTTGTTAGGGATGTTATTGAGGAGACTCTACTTCAAAAATGGCTTGGAATGGATAACCAATTTTTCTTCCATATCTTGGATTCTTGGATGTGATACCTTGACTAGAAATAGAAACTTGTCTTTCTCATGTAGGTTAGTAGAAACTAATCTTTTCTTTGGGATCATTTTTATATCTCTGCTTATAGGGACATAGACCTTGGGATTTATAAATGGAAGGGACTTGAGTTTATTTTTCCTCCCATGGGAGGATTGGTGGACTTTTCTGGTGGCTGATTGGAAGAGAATCACAAAATCATAGAATATCAGTGTTAGCAGAGACTTGAAAAAAATTAAATGTGAGAGTAGGGAGGGACCTTAAATATTCTCTTTTCTAAGCCCTTCACTTAATTTTTGAGGGAACTGAGGCCCTTCAGTTCAGGTAGCTGGTAAAGAGCTCAAACCTCTGTTTGCTGACTCTGAATTCATGGATGGAATGTGGAAATTTGCAACTTTCTTGACTTCTCTCTTCCTGTCACCCTTTACATCCCCCTTCCTTTCCATGTGAGCAAGGCAGAAAAACTCCCAGTGGGCCTCTGGGCTAGAGACTCCTGATCATTGCTGCACACAGCTCAGAGCATTCAACCGTTCACCCAGCCCATGAAAAGCAAATTAGGAATTGTCTAAAGTTCAAAGCACCATGCATTCCTGCCCAAATTGAGAGCTGCTGATGCCTGCAGATTAAGTTCCCAAAGTTTTATTACATCGCCATGGGCTCGGCACTATTCTCCCAGAACAGCACAGAAATGTAAGGCCTCCCTCACTTGCTTCCTTGCCAAGTCGAAATATGAATCTACAGTTTATACAGATTGCATTGACTTTAACAAATGATTTATGAGGCCTTGTTGGAGAAAGGAGGGAGGGAGGGAGGGGATGGGGGAGATGGAAAGGCCTGGATGGGGGCAGGGGAAGGGTGGGCTAAGAAGTGGCTGTAGGGAACTTGACAAAGGATGGTTGGAATTTTGCTTCATCGGGAGCCTTCATCATTGGAAGATTCATTTGTGTGTGATTGGCTCCTAAACAGAAATTACTGTGGTAGGGAAAGAGATGATTATGGAATATGTGGAGGCACTGAATTTGGAGTACAAAAAAACCAACATGGCTTGGAGATCTTGAGCATACTGTTTCTCCTGATGAGTTTTCTTCTCTTCATCTGCTTTCACATCAAATCTCTGAGCCTATATTTCTCCTTTGGAACAATGGAGACGATGATATTACCCACCTCCCCCCACTTCAAATGCTTGTTTTTTGGAAAGTGACTCCAAAATTGTAAAATCCTCACAGAGTTGTTATGGTCATTAAAAAAAAAAAGAAAAGTCCAATTGGGTGAATGGGCCTCATTAAGAAATGGTGAGGGATATTTAGCTGTTTCTCCTGGATTAGGAAGTACTATGGAGTTGGGTGCTTACCCTGCTCTGGCCAGTCCTTGACAGTCCTGTGAAGAGTGAGACTCAGTCTTGTGGTTTATTATGCAGGTTTTCTGTTTGTTTGTGTTAACCCCTTCCCCAAGTGTGGGCATTTATCAATTATAGATAAGAGAGATTGAATTGAAAAAGGTTATATGATAGTAATTAGAGCAGTCCACTGTCCCTGGAATGTGGTTGTGGCGGCTTGTTCCATTTTTGCTGTCTATTTTGCAGCTTGGCAACTTGAATGAATAGCAGTGGAAGCAGATTGGTTGATTTATTATTCCTTCTCCCACTTTCATCTTAAGTCCCACTGCTTAAATCCAGAAAAACACCATATTCTTCCTAGCCTGGAATTTGCCTGTCGGAAGATGACATTTTGTGTAACATGGGATATCAATGCTGGAAGAAATCATATCAGATGGAATATTAGAGTAAGCAGAATGTTCTGTGGAAATAGCATGAGTCATGTGGTTAGAGCACTGGACTTAGAGTTCGGAAGACCCAAGTTCAAATCCTGCCTCAAATACTATCTCTATGACCCTGGGTAAGTCACTTAACTCCTCCTACCCTCAGCTTCCTTATCTATAAAGTGTTGGACTTGATGCCCTCTGACTTCCCTTATGGCTCTAAGCCTATGAGCCTATGAAAGAATTGGAAGGGTGAGGCACAGAAGGTTAGGACCAGAAGGGACCTCAGAACATAGAATGTAAGAACATACAATGTCACAGTCGGAAGAAGGGACCTTGGAACATAGAGCAGTAGAACACATAGAGATGTTAGAGCTAGTAAGGATGTACCTTTTAACAGATGAAGAAACTGAGGCCCAGAAAAGGAAATGGGCTGGCTAAGGTCATGGCTAGTGGTCTTGAGTCAGTGACTCAAACCCATGTCCTCTGATAACCAGCTGTTGTTTCTTATTCTAGATAGTATTTAAAATGAGTTGGTGGCTTTGACTATATGGAAAATTTAGATACTAACCACTCAGAAGTCATTTAGAATAATAGAATGATAGACCTTCAAGGGGCCTTAGCACCTGTTTTAACCCCTTCATTACACAGATTAGGAAATTAACTTCTTGAATTGAAAAGGAAACTGAATTTAGAGTCATAGGTCCTGTGTTCAAATTCTGGTCCTGCTACTTATTTCTTGAGTAACCTTGGGTCAATCACTTTCCCTTTACTGGGATTCAGTTTCTTTCTATTTAAAAATAGAATTAGCCCCCCCCCCCAGGTGTTATCAATATTTTGGTATGTGTAAGTTGTTTTCCTTTTTCTTCAATTTCTTTGCTGTATTGGCTTAATAGCGGTATCTCTGGGTCACAGAGTATACCAGAAACTAAGTAGGGACATAAACTGGGGAGGAACTGAATGAATTATAGTATATAATTTCATTCAAATGGCATACTATTATGTCATAAGAAATGTTGAAAGAGAGGGTTTTGGAGAAACTTGTATGACTTGTATGAACTGATATAAGGTGAGAAGGACCAGGAGAACAATTTATACAATGACAACAGTATTGTAAAGACAAACATTTCTGAAAGACGTGGGAGTTCTGATCAACACAATCGTGGCCTATCATGATTGCAGGGGACCAATGATGATGGAGAGCAGATGATTCAATAGGCAGATTGAGACCTACATTTTTGTACACGACCAATGTGGGAATTTGTTTTAGGTGACTATGCATATTTTTTCTTATCTTTGCTTCCTTCATTCCTTTGTTCATTCATTCGTTCCTTCTTTCCTTTTTATATATTTTTTTTAAATAGGGGAAGGGAAGTGGGGAGGGAAAAGGTTTATCAATTGGAAAATAACTTTTACAATGAGTGGATTAGCATAGCTGACCTCTTTGGTCCCTTACTTCCTTGTGTCTCAAGGTCATATAGCCAGGTAGGGGCAGAGCCCCAACCAAAATCTACTTCTCCTTCATGTTATACATTATTTAGAAGGCTCTCACTGATTGTGATCAGGATATTGGTATCAGGACAATGTTTGGGATAAAACATGGGACATTTGCTATGGGTCTTGAGTTTAGGAAGGTGTATTTTGGTCCATGGCTTTTTCACCTTTCTCACTTCATCCCAGGTCAGGATTCATAGAAGACCTGGTGCTTACCTTTTAGCTTCTTGTCCCCAAAGTGTTTTTATTTTATTGTTACTAATTATCATTATGTTTCAATTATCCAGAAAGGAGACATTTCAAAATCTCTCTTGGTCATTGTTGACACCAAGGTGCCTTTGGTCTCTTCTCTGGGAGAGTTGTCATGATGGGGATCCTAGACTTAATGCAGAAACCAACAGCAATGTTCCCCTAATTCCCTTTCTCTCTACCCTGTGGAAATCTGTGCCCAAAACCAGAGATGAAAAAGAACTGGGAAAGACATCGAGGTTTGTATTTCAGGCATAAAAGCCAAAACAGTATATAGTAAATTGGAATTCAAGATAAATACCTTTCCAATTCCACTCTGTTTTACCTATAATGAGAGGCATACTTACCAGGAAATTATTTATATTGAAAGCAGATGAGATAAGAAACCAGAAAGAGTTACCTTGATCAATGAGCAAATAACAGTCTCCATATATTTACTAAGATGCCTAGAGGGATAGAAAGCTAGCCAGTTAGATGGATGCATGTAGATAGATAGATAGATAGATAGATAGATAGATAGATAGATAGATAGATAGATAGATAGATAG
>NW_027185771.1:19028060-19044248 GCF_028583685.1 Petaurus breviceps papuanus
TAGATAGATAGATAGATAGATAGATAGATAGATAGATAGATAGATAGGTATGTAGGTAGAGAACATTTATTAAGCTCTTATGATGTTCCAGGCACTGTTCTAAGCAATGGGCATACAAATGCAATTATGTAAAACAGTGAGGGGACAGGTGGTAGGTGATAGAAGGGGCATTAGGTGGAGAATCAGGAGAGCCGGGCTATAGACCCACTATGGTTGCTGACTGGCTATGTTGATTGGGACCAATTGTTTCTTTCCTCTGGAACTCAGTTTCCTCAAATGAAGGGATTAGATTAGACTAAATGAGATAATGTATGTGAAGTGCTTTATAAGTTTTCAAGAGCTATGTGTGAGCGATTATTTTATTATTAATCAATCAACTAATTATAATAATATTGTTATTATTTCGAGATGACTTCTCGGTTACCTTTCCACTCTGACATTCTGTATTCTAGGTCTGATGGATGTCCTATCTATGCCATAACTATTTTTGATGGAATGTCCTTTCTTGCTCTAAGATCCTATATTCTAAAGTCCCTTTTACCAGTCAGTAAGACAGATGTCAGCACCTCGTATATAGAGCACTGGGGCTGGGATTAGGAAGACCTGAGTTCAAATTTCGTCTCTGATATTTACTATATGTGTCCTATGGCAAGTAAATTAATTTCAGTTTCCTCAACTGAAAAATGGGAACTTCCAAGGTGGTTGTGAGGATAAAATGAGGTAATATTTATAAAATATTCAGCATTTCAGAATATAAAAAGATGATGATGATGATGATGATGATGGTGGTGGTGGTGGTGCTGGTGGTGGTTGGTGGACCTGTTGTCAGGAGAACCTGAGTTCAAATCTGACTTCTTACACTTACTATGTGACCCTTAGCAAGTCATTTAACTTCTCCCAGACTCAGTTTCCTTATCTGTAAAGCACCTAATAAGGATAACTTGGATTTATATGGTGCTTTCAGGTTTGTGAAGCACTTGGCAGCTGTTATCTCATTTGATCCTTGAAGCAGCATAGGTAGGTGCTATTATCCCCATCCCTGTGTGACTAAGGCTTGTTGTAGGGATCAAATAAGCCAACACAGGAGAAGTGGTTTACAGACATTGAAGTGCTAGATAAATGATGCCTATTGTTCTTAATGCATAGAACTGCAGTAGGGAATGCTACTGGGGAATACAAACCACTCAAGAGTTTTACTTTATATTCTCTATCAGTTTCCTCATCTGCCAAATGGGGCAAATAATCCTTGTGCTTTTTGCCTTACACATTTGTTGGGAGGACAAAATAGATAACAGGTATGAAAAAACATTGAAAAAGAGTTCAGTAAATTGTTGGTCGCTTGATGGAGTGAGCACACATCTGTTTATTCTTAGTTTACTTATCTTCCCACCAGACTCCTACCTTTCAGAAGGAGGCTGGAGGTCCAATATAGGAAAGTGAGAGCCTCATTTGTATACTCTGGAGAAAATAACTGAAGGGTGGATGAGGAAGAATGTCTGATTTAAGGGACTAGATATATAACTGGCTCAGAGAAGTACCCTGGAACTCATTGACCTTTGATTTTGTCTCTGGCATCTCATTGGTTAAGGCTAGATATAAAATATATATATTTGTAACCCAGATTCTTCATTCTGTAATGACTTTAAGGGCTAAGTATATCATCATCAATCTAAGGCATTTCAGTCACCAAACTATCCCCTGCCCCCTCACACATACACATAAACATGTTGCAAATGTTGTGATAGTAAGCATTTTATTTTGGGTTATAAAGTCACCTAGACCTTCCTAAACCATTTCAAGCTATTTCTCTCAAAGGCTAGGATGCTTATTGTCTGAAGTATGATATATAGTTCAGTGGATGGCCTATAAAACTTGTCTATGAGTATATGTATCTTGGAGAGATACTGTGTATAGACAATGAACTGGACATAGAAGGAGTAATGGGACTTAAATCTCTTCGGGAAATAATGAGATAATTTCACTGACCCCCTGCTCTTTTCATTGAAACAAATGTCCCTAGTTTATTGACGATATTCTTCTAGTAAGAGTGTACAGATGAGAAACTTGTCAGTGTTTTTGCTTGAGAGTCACGGAACACTATATTTGCTGAAAAATTGAAGTAATAGGTCATCCAAAGAGAAATACTTCCTTCTGATCTACCTTCTGCTTTTTTGAAAAAAAGTACATTAAAATAAATGTCTGGAGTCATTATTATTAGAGCTTCCTTTTCCCCCAATGCTACCCCACCTCCCAGTTAAAAAAAAAAAACTGAAGGAAAGAGGGGAAAAAAATCCCCTTGAAGCAAATAAACATGGTCAAGTGAAATGAATTGTAGAATAGTCACATCCAAAAGTGTATGCCTCTTTCTATATCTTTAGTCTATCATCTCTCTCTCAAGTGACTAATGCTTCAACTTTCATCTTTTAGAGACTTGATCAGCCATTGTATCAATCAGAGTTCTTGAGTCTTTCAAATCTGTTCAAAAAAGTACACACACACACACACACACACACACACACACACACACACCAATTCTATTGTCCTTGTTCTGATTCTGCTCACTTCTTTCTTTATCAGTTCATACCACCCAGGATTCTTTTAAATAGTCTCTTTTATAATTATTTTATGAAACAATAATATTTCATTATATCAAAGAGCCATAATTTGTTCATCCATTCCCCAGTTGTTGGGAATTCTCTTTGAGTCTAATTCTTTTCTTTTTCTTTTTTGCCTTTTCCCAATCCCCTTTTCAGGATGATGAAATTTGTTTTATTAGAGATTATTCCCTCCCCCTATCAGCCATATTACCCTTCTCCCTTTGTAGTCCCTCTTATGTCCCTGTTGAGTTTAATATGCTTCTATACCACAGTGTGAGTGTGCGTGCATGTGTATATTGAATCCTCTTCTTTCTGTATCTGATAAAAGAAGTTTATCTGATGCTCATTTGTGCCACCCCTACCTCCACATTGGTATACATTTTCATATATCCCCAATTATAAGAAATTGTAGGTTCTGCTCCCTTCCTCCTTTCTACATTAGCATTTTTTTTACCTTCCCTCCTTTATCTCCACTCAAATTCTTCATAATAGTATAAATCCAGCCCAGTTCCTGTTTTTCTTTGTTAACTACCTCAATAGCCTTTGAAGACATTAATGTTCTAAAGAGACAGTTGTCTCTCTCCCCCCTCTACCACCCTATCCCAATTAAAATGTAAGATCATATTCATTGTTGTTGTGTAGTCATTTTGGTTGTGTCTGACCCTTTGGGGTTTTCTTTGCAAAGATGATGGTGTACTTTGCCATTTTCTTCTTCAGTTCATTTCACAAATGAGAAAACTGAGGTAAACAGGGTGAAATGACTGGGATCACACAGCTAGTAGGTATCTGAGGCCAGATTTGAATAGAGAAAGATGAGTATTCCTGAGTCCTAGCCCAGTACTCTATCCATTGTATCACCTAACTGCCCTTTATGGGCATTATTATATATTCTCCAATTCTGACAATAAATTGACCTTTGTCCTTAACTCTTGTGTTTGTATTTCAGTCCTCACTCATCTTTAATCAATTCACCAGATATGCTTAAAAGTTCTCTGTTTCTTTAAAAGTTACCACCACCCACACTGATAAGATCACATTCAGAGACCCCTTCCAACTTTGCAGTCTTCTTAAACCTTTATTCCTGACTTGTACTCTTTGAACGTGTGATCCTTGCCACACCATAAACAAGACACTCCATCTCCACACTTTTTCAGGCTGCCCCCCAAATCTGGAATATTTTTCCTTCTTATCTCCACCTGCTGCATTTCCCGGTTTCCTTCAAGTCCCAACTACAATCCCATCTTCTACAAAAAGCTCTTCTCAACCTCTCTTAATTCTAGTGCCTTTTCTTTGTTAATTACATTTTATTTCTTTCATATATAGTTTGCTTTGTATAGACTTGTTTGCATGTTGTCTCCCTCATTAGATTGTAAGTTCTTTGAGGGAAGGAATTGTCTTTGGTGTCTTTATGTGCCCTTAGAATTCAGCGTGCTGCCTGGCACAGAATAGGCACTTAAAACATGTTTATTGATTGATTGGTTGGTGTGAGTTTCTATCTTTTGCCTTTTGGAATATTGTGTTCCAAGAACTCCTCTCATTTGAACTAGATGTTGCCAGGTGTTGTGTGCATTTGCCTGCAGTTAATTGGGAGCTGAATTACTGTTTTCTTGCTGCTTGCAGTATTTTTTCATTGACATTTCTGGGGTTTTCCTTTAGGGGCTCCTTTAAGGAATTTATAGATTCATGAATTCTTATTATTCTTACTTTGCCCTCAGAATATAACAGATTAGAGTTTTCACTTATGATTTCTTGAAATACAGTTTCTAAACTTAAAAAAAATAGTTTTCATAGATTTAAATGATTCTTACATTATCATTCTTGACCTGTTTTCCAGATTAGTTGTTTTTGACATCAAATATATTGCACCCCCCCCATCTTATTTGATTCTTTTGATTTTATCCTAACAGTTCTTATAATTTCATGGAGTCATTGATTTCAGTTTGGTTTAATCTAGTTTTTAGTTAATATTTTACTTAGAAGTGTTTCTATTTTCTCCTCTAAACTATTTATTCTCCTTCCAATCCTTTCTTCCAGAACCTTTATTTAATTTTTTATTTCTTGCTTAATTTCATCTAGGTGTTCATATAATCCTTGTAGAAAATCAATACTTTCCTTTGGGTACTTGAAGTTGCTACAAAATTACTTCCTCTTTTGTGGGATCTAAGGAATCTATAATAATTATTTTATACTGGTCTTTGTCTTTGGTTGACTCACCTTTCCAACTTTAGTACCTGAGTTGGAGCTTTGTGCTAGGGTCAGGCTTTGTCTACAATGTTGTGTTTTAAGTGGAATGATCAATATCTCTTGGTCTCACAGTGGTCCACCTGGGGTCTTGTGGTGACCTCCATTTCCCCCAGATGGACCTTCAGAGGTCTAGGGTTAGGCCTTTCTGGGTCTTTGAGTCCTGGATCTTCATGGATCTTTAGGGCATCTTACAACAGAACCCTAGGGAACCTGGAGTCCCTAGATGCATGAACTGTCTTGGTCCCAGACACGTCAAGTGTCACTGGTTTTTGCCTTATTGTAGGTTTTCCAAAGTCCACATGCTGGGGCTTTCTCACCTCTTGTAATGACAAGTAAACAAGTGCTTAGTGCTTTGTTTCAGTTGAACCTTGCCCTTGATGATATTAAGTCTTTGTTAAGAAACAGAACTTGTGAAACCCACAGTGGGAGAAACTTGTTGATGCAACAGGAAGGGGTGGAATGGGGAGGAGCTCATGACCAGATAAAAAGCTGAGCACAAGCTGGGAGAGAGCAGAATTGAGAAGGGAACACTTGTGGTGGCAGAGTTGAGAAGGAGAAAACTTGTGGTATCCCAGCACGCTGTTCATCTATTCCGTCTTTTGTGAATTGCGCACTTGTTATACTTTGTACAGAAGCCCTGGGACCTTACTGGAAGCCCCGAAAGAGGATTTTCTTGTTGTCTGTTTGCAGAAGTCTTGGAGGAGGGTTTTGGAGGTCCTGGGACTACACTGACAATTTGTGTTGAGACTTTGTTTGTGGCTCTGTGTTGATTTCACAGGCAGATAGTGAATTGATGATGGCACTGGCAATGTGCGTGAATGTTGTTTTGGCTCTGTTAAGCTTTGTCTTCCCAGAAACAAAAACTGCAAAGGACTTGAGGTGGACTAAACACTGGAAGTTTCAATATAGAACTGGACGAGGAGCTGGACGAGAAGCTGAGAACTGCCTACCTTTGAATCCAGGTGACAGTTGGGTAGATTCAGGCAGGAGTTGGACCCATGGAAGAGGAACCATAGAATTTGGGAGCCAGCTTTGAGTCAAGATAAAAAGACCTCTTCTTGGGTACTTAGTGCTGACTGAGAAGATCATGATTTACTGTGGCATAGGGGTGGGAGAACTTTGTACTCTGTATCTTGTACTTCTTAAGGATGACTGAGTTAAGGAGGATTGGAAACTAATCTCTAATCAAGAAGAAAGAAGACTTTTTGACCGGGAGATTGAGACAATTCGACCTAGGGATGGAAATTTTTGACCTTTGTGCTTTGTGTGCCTAGAGGAGGCTTGCTCCTTAAGGGTGATAGAATTAAGGACTTACTGAAATTTGTTTAAAACTATGTGGCCACTTTAAGTCAAAACTATGTGGCCACTTTAGTTATAAGTTGTTATGTTATATCATTGTGAATGCTGTATTTTGGCTTCTGTGAATGTTTTGCTTTAGTTTACTGCTGAATAAATAGGGTGTTCACTATATTATGTGATCAGAACCTTAGAGCTATTCATAGCAGCAGTCCTCTGGAAAGCTGCTTGTACTTGGCTTTACCCCTCTCTAGGGCTTCCTTTGGGTGAAGGGAAAACTCAATACTTGCTTCATCTTTTCTCAGATTCTTGCATGCCTGGAATGTCTCTGGCCTATCAGGCTTAGAGAATGCTATGATGTTTGTCTATGTTTGTCTATGTTGGCTCTGGCTTTGCTGGTGGCCCTATTGCTCTGGTCTTCTGAGTGACTTTTCCCACATTTCTATTGTGGAAGAAGATATTCACTATAGTATCTCATCATATTTTTTTTTCTTTTTGGAAGGCAATTGTGGTTAAGTGACTTACCCAAGGTCACACAGTTATTTGTGTGTGTGTGTGTGTGTGTGTGTGTGTGTGTTAAGTGTCTGAAGCTGGATTTGATCTCAGGATCTCCTGACTCCAGGGCCAGTGCTCTATTCACTGCACCACCTAGCCACCCACTCATCATATTTCTTAATCATTATAAGCAACTGGGTGGCAAAGTGGACAGGGTGCTGCACTCAGGCCAGGAAGATATGCTTCAAAACTGGCCTCAGACACTGGCTATGTGACCCTGGGGGACTCATTTCATATATCTGTTCCTCAGTTCCCTGCTTGGGAAAACAGGATGAATTTCTCTTAAACCAAACCTCATTTGACTTGCACCTGTACAATTTCTTCATTGAACTCAATAGTCAGACTTTCAGCTGCGAGAACTGAGCTCAAATTCTTCTTCAGATTAGAAGTTAAGCTCCTTGAGAGTAGAGGATGTCTTGTTTTCATGTTTCTGCATCTCCAGATCTTAGTGCAGTAACTGGCATGCAGAAAGAGCTTAATTAATGCTCCATCTCTCTCTGTCTCTATGTCTCTTTTATCTTGTCTATATCTATTGATCTATTTATCATTTATCTATTTGTGTATTTTTCATCTATCAATCATCTATCTCTTGATCTAGTTGCCATCTATCTAGATATCTATCATCTATCAATTTTTCTATCTGTTGATCTATTTATCACCTATTTATCTATGTATATCTATCATGTATCAATTGATCATCTATTGATCATCTGTCTATCAGTATGATTGAAGACAAGCCAATTAACTGTTGAATCCTCTATTTTATCATATGTAAAATGGAAATTATAATTACACTAGCTATAACAGTGCGAATAGGTTAGCTCTGTCTACTTCAGTGGAAATAGAGGTTCTTGTCATTATTCAGTGTGTGTAGGCATAGCTTTAGGTTGCCTGTGGAGATGGGTGTTAGCCTGGCCTGATTCTTCTACTTCTGAAGTCAGAGATCTATCCCTTGGAGGCCTGTGGAGAAGTCTGATTCAGAGATGCTTTCAAAGATCTTGAAATACCACAGAAAACGGAACCAGATAGCCACAGTGCTGAAGGAAGGAATGTTGGACCCCAGGCCAAGCAAGCAAAGTTTAAACAAGGGTGGTTGAGTCGCTGGAATGCTCAGGCAAGCGAAAGGGGAGACTAAGGGCAGCAAGTTCAGTTTTTAACCTCTTGCTTTTAAAAGTGAATGACAGAGAATCACAGACTTTAGATCTATAGGTTTTCAGAAGCTATTTAATTCAGTCTGTACTCAAACAGGGGCAGCCAGGTGACATTGCAGTGGATAAAGGGCCAGACCTGAAGTTAGGAAGACTCCTCCTTCTGAGTTCAAATCCAGCCTCAGACACTTATTGGTTGTGTGTCCCTGGGAAAGTCACTTAAGTGTGTTTGCCTCAGTTTCCTCATCTGTAAAATAAGCTAGAGAAGGAAATGGCAAACCATTCCAGTACCTCTGCCAAGAAAACCCCAAATGGGGTCACGAAGAGTCAGACACAACCAAAATGACCGAACAACAACAAATACTTGAACAAGTGTATCTTCTACAATGTGCCAAAAAAATCATCATCTAATCTTTGTTTGAAGACTTCTAATGAGAGAGAATTTATGATGTGCAGCCAACAGAGGTGGAACAATTGGGGTGTCATTAAAGGAGGCAAAGTGCCTAGGACTAGGGAAGTGATGGTCTGCAACTACTTGTTTGTCTGTGGTTGGACCTCAACTGAATTACTGTGTTAAACTCTAGATGTCATATTTTAGGCAGGACATTAATAAGTGGGAAAGTATCCTGAGGAGGGCAAGCCAGAAAACAATGTGCGTCAAACTCATGCTTTAGATGACAACTGGCTGAGGGAACAGAAGGGTGAAAATAGCATGGGGCATGAGTGACTTTATAAATGCTTTGCTGAAATTTGGATAAAGCACATCTATAACATTTCCATGGCTTACTAGTCAAGTTAGCCTGCCAGGAAAGGCAATAAGGTTCATCCCCATAAGATATCGGAAGAAATGCTGGTTCTTTGAAATCATAGTTTTCTTTTCTAGATATTCACTTACTGTTGATTTAAAAATACATTCCAGTCCAGGGGTTCTGAATCGTTTTTGGGTCATGGAGCCCTTTGGGAGTCTGGCAAGGAAATCCTTCTCAGAATGTTTTTAAATGCAAAAATTAAAATATGTAGGTTCTAGTGACATTGGCCTTCTGACTGTTCCTAAAATAAGGCACTCCTTAAGTGTTTTTGTTGGCCATCTTCCATATACCTGGAGTGCTCTCCCTCCTCATCCTCACCTCCTGGCTTCCTTGGAATCCTTCAAATTCCAGCTGAAATCCCATCTTCTGCAAGAAACCTTTCCTCATTCCCCTTCATTCTAGTGCCTTCCCTTTGAGACTATCCTCAATTTATCTTGTAATTATCTTGGTACATAGTTGTTTGCATGCTGCTTCCCCCATTCAACTGGGAGTTCCTTGAGAGCAGGATCTGTCTTCTGTTTTATTTAATATCCCCAGGGTTTAGCACAGTGCGTGGGACATAGGAAGTACTTCAGAATGTTTTTTGACTGATTTAAACCAAATATATTGAACATAGGATGCAATTTTTTTTTCATCCAAGTTTACAGATCCCCTAAAATATATCCATGGACCTGTCTTCTGTAATTTTGTCAGAAATGGAGGTCAAGTTCACTGACGTAAAGTGAGCAGACCCAATTTCCTTCCCTTTTTTGAAAACGGGAACATTTGTCTTTCCGCTCCTCTCCTGTTTCCAGAATTCTTCCAAGATCTCTGGCAATGGTTCAGCAACCACATCCTTCAGCTCCTTCTGTGCCATGAAATGATTTTTGTCTGGGCTGGGTCACATGAATACACGAAATACAGCTTGGCACTCTTATTAGCTTCCTACTAATGTTGGGTTTCAATTCCTTATTCATCATTTTAGCTCTCTCTTTCCAGTTCAAAGATCATTCTCCTTATTAGAGAAAATAGGGGCAAAATACATAGTCGACTCATTTGTGGGTGCTTTGCTTTTCTCCATCATTTGTTATCATCAATATGAGACAATTTCAAGTGACATAGTATTTGTAATGTCCTTAGTACAATACCTGGCACATAGTAGATGCTTAATAAATGACTTTTCCCTTCCTTCCTCTTCTTTATCATTATCTCACACCAGAGAAGCTGTTCTTTCTCTTCTTGGATACTCCTCTTTTGACCAACATTTCTAAAAGAAATATCCAATACTTCTTTTTTTTGGGGCAAGGGTGGGGCATCATCCTGAGAATTCTTTGTTCATTGTGATACAAAATTTAATAGCAAATAAATGATGATGATGGTCATAGTAACTCTTGCAAAACAGCATGGTATAATGAAAGGACCTGGGGTTGGGAATCAAGAGATCTGATCTCAGGAATCTTGTAGTTAAGAGGGAAATTGAAATGGGTGGTCCCCAGGGGAATATTAAGGAGTTAATCAATTTCTGAAGGCCTCTATAGGCCCCTAGCAACTCCTTGTTAGTTCTAAATGATCTGATATACTTCCTGGTGAAATAAACAAACTTGATTGAGGCATCAAAGGCAAATCGATGGGCAGACAGAACCAGTTTATACCCCCACTAAGCTGGGGATTTTGCAATCTGTTTTTCTGCCAAGAGAGTCAACAGCAGGGAGGTTAATCCTTTTGAATAAGCAGTCAGCCAGGGAGGAATATATGATCTATCTATGTCGTTGGTCTATTGAAGGGTGGGAGAGGGATTTCTGTTTTTCAGTGTTTCCTCCCTCAAAGAAGGTGACCTTGGCCTTTCTTGCAGTTACTCTGTGTGGTTTAGACATCAGAATTTGTATCTGGATCTTTTCCACTTGATTGCATTGGACTAGTGATTCTAACATTTTGTTCCAAGGACCTCTTTTTACTCTTAAAATTATTGAGGACATCCCAAAAAACTTTAGTTTATGTGAGTTATATCTATCAATACTTACTATATTAGAAATTAAAGCATCTTAGTGTTATTATGAAAATAGTTTTGACCTTAAGAATTTCCTGAAAGTGTTTTCTGGGCATCCTCTGGGGGTCCCCAGAACATATTCTGAGATTTATTAAATTAGACCATTCTCAAGAACTATTTATGTTCCAACTGTATTGATAGGAAGAATCAATTGATCAATTCTAACAGGCCAATAGAGGGCGATGTGGATGGAGGGAAGAGCATTGGATTTCAAATCAAGAGACCTGAGTGAAAATCTTGGATGCTCTGGATACTGTATCATCACAGACATGCCATTTTAATTCTCTGAGCCTAATGTTTTTCCTCATCTGTAATATGGAGGTAATAATGCTCGCTATACTTTTCTCAAAGGGTTGTGGTTAGCAAAGCACCACAGAATATATGAATGATTATTATTAAATGAATGGTCTACTCAAGTCTATTATAGTATAAAAAATTAGGAATGCCCTGAGAATTTATATTGTTTAGATCTAGGAGTGAGTCTTGGTAATTATAACTACATTTACATAGCACCTTGAAGTTTGCAATATACTTTCCATAGATTCAATTATTAGAGTAGATTCAATTGCCATCCCTGTGCAGATGACCTCCAGATGAACATAAGCAACTCTAGGCTCTCTACTGAACTCTGATCATGTTTCACCAACTGTCCACTGTCCAGTTCCTGCTGGATTCCCCATAGATTTCTCAAATGCAAAAATGTCCCAAAGAAAACTAATTATCTTTCTCCTTGAACCAACTCTTTTTCTGAATTTCTTTATTTCTGTTGAGGGGACCATCATCCTTCCAGCTAAGTCAAGTCAAGTCAGCAAACATTTTTTAAGTGCCTACCTATATGTTTGGTACTGTGCTAAATGCCAGGGATGCAAGGAAAGGCAAAGGAGAGTCCTTGCTCCAGTCCACAGTCCAGAGTCTAAAGGAGGAGACAGCATGCAAATATTTAGGTTCAAATAAGAAATATACAATATAAATTGGAGATGGTCGACAGAGGAAGCCACTCAAGTTTGGAAGTTCAAAACAATCCTCAATCTCCCCTACTTACCATCTCCTATCTATTCAGTTGTCAAGTCTGTTAAGTGTAGGCTTTCTTGCGTCTGACTTCTCCCTCACTCTAGTACAAGCCCTCATTACTTTTGTCTGGTCTATTATAATAGATATTGTAATTGTAAATGTAATATCATCATTGGTCTTCCTGTTCCAAGTCTCTCCCTACTCCAGTCCATCTACTACACGGTTACCAAAGTGAGGGTCCTAAACTGTGACTATATCAGTCACTTACTCAAAAAGTTCCAGTGACTTCTCCCTGCCTCCCATTTTTCCTCTAGGACAGGATACAAATGCCTCTGTTGGGTACCGAAGTCTTTCACAATCTGTCTCTCATCTACCTTTCTGGGCTTACTCCCCTTCAGTCACGACATTCCATTTCCCATCTGCTGTCTTTTAAAGCATGGTTTGTCTTCCGTCCCTATTATGCACCCATTTCTCACCTCTGTCTTTTAGAATCCCTAGCTCAGATGAAATGCTACCACCTGCGTGAGGATTAAGATTTACATTTCTTAACCTCCCCAACCCCCACCCCAGCCACTACCCTTTCCCTTATTTCTTTGTATAATACATATTTTCTATCTATCTATCTATCTATCTATCTATCTATCTATCTATCTATCTATCTATCTATCTATCTATCTATCTATCTATCATCTATCTGTCTGTCTGTCTATCAATCTATCTATCTATCTATCTATCTATCTATCTATCTATCTATCTATCTATCATCTGTCTGTCTGTCCACCTACCTACCTATCTATCATCTATCTATGAATTTGTTGTTTTCCTCATCAAAGCACAAGCCTCTTGAAGGCAGGATCAATTTTATTTTGGTCCTACCTAGGTCCTATCAAAGGACTTGCCACGTAGAAAGTACTGAATAAATATCTGATGTTTGACTGATAGAGTATCTCATTTGAGTCACTTGAAAACTCTATAAGACTGGTACTTATAATCTCTATTTTACTGATGAGAAATCAGGCTGGAGGCAGGGAAATAGGAGTTTGGACCAGGTCCAGCCAAAGATACTTGAAACAAGCAGCTATGTTGCTTTCTTCTGAGCCAAGGCTTAGAAATCTGCATAGTTCAGAGCACAAAGGTAGCGATCAGGACGTGCCTCCTGGATCAGATTACCTCAGTCCAGCATGCCCCAGTATAGACCACCCCAGCAGCACAGCACTCTAGTCAGTCACCTCTGAGGTCTTTGAAGAACATAATGGTTTTTATTCACTTGCTTTCTCTCATATCTGACTGTGAAAGATCATATAAACGTAAAGGGAAGAGGTGGCTTGCATAGGCTAACTGGGAAACTTACTTTCATTTCAACCAGACAAAGGAATACACACACATACACAAAGAATTTTGTGTAGGAAATATATTAGAATCAAACACTGATCATGCAGAGACAGGGAGAGGGAAAGGAGTAGAGGGAGAGTGAAAGGAAGGATATTTTCAGGGAGGGATCCATCAAAATAAACTCCATCTGGAGAAGGTGGAGCATGAAGGAGGGAATAAAAGGAAAGAAAGAAAGGGGGTTAGATGAGGAGAAGGGGAGTAATGGAATGGAAACAGATTATATGAAATACAGATCAATAGTGTTAATCACATTCCTCTCTCCATATCCTCCTCTTTGTAAAGAAGGAAGTGGGAAGCAAAAAGGATAGGATGGATTGAAATATATAATTAACAATGAACACAATAAAATGGAGGAGGGTAAGAGAATTGATTAGAAGGCAGTATCCGACAATAGGTTGTTCACAAGGAAAACATTTGAGACAGAAAATTTCACACGGAGTTGAATTAAGGAGCCCAAGTAAAATTTATTATGCTCCAGGTAAACTAAAAACTCAGGAGTTGCTATCATGGTCTGAGACAAGGAAACAGGAAAAACATGATTGAAAGAGATAAACAGAAAACTGTATTTTGCTAAGTGAAAAATGACGGAACAGAATTGGCTGATAGTTGATGCTCAAGATAAATAGGCAAGAGAGTGCCTAGCTGCCCTTTATGAATTCACGTCACTTGTCCCAATGATCTATATGCTTGACTACTGAAAGTACTAGCTGATATGATTGTTGAGAGTGATATTTGAAAGATGCTGGAGAATAGGAAGGGTGCTGTAACACTGAAAAAGGGGAAATATTGTTCTGATTAAAAAAAACACCCCAAAACAAAGCAGAAAGGGAAAGAGTCTGCAAATGTTAGGCCAGTGAGCTTGACTTCGATTCCTGGCCAAATTCTAGAATGGATTATTAAATAGATATTTAAAGAATGTTTCTTAAAAAAAAAAAAAAACAGGGGCGGCCAGGTAGCACAGCGAGTAAGAGCACCAGCTCCAGTGTCGGGATGACCTGGGGATTGAATCCCGGGCTCAGACACTTAGCACCCACCCAGAAACACCTGGCCGTGTAACCTTGAGCAAGTTACTTAACCCCGATTGCTTTAAAAACAAAACAAAACAAAATAAAACAAAACAAAACAAAACAAAAAAACAACTTAGTGATTGCCAGGAGCTAGTATGGTTTCATCAAGAATGGCTCCTTCCAGACTAATTGTATTTCCTTTTTTGACAGGATTAATAAACTGATAAATCAAAAGAATCAGTAGATATAGTTTAGTTAGGTTTTAGCAAAGCATTTGATAAAGTATCTCATGCTACTTTTTGAAAAAAATGAATATATTTGTACAGATAATTGCATAATTAGACAGATAGCTAGGTGGCGCAGTGGATAAAGTGCTGGGCCAAGAGTCAGGAAGACCTCAGTTCAAATCCCACCTTTGACACTTACTAGGTGTGTGACCCTGGGCAAGTCACTTAACTTCTCTCTCAGTTTCCTTATTTATAAAATTAGGATAAGAATAGCACCTATCTTCCAAGATTATTGTGAGTCTAAACTAAGGTAATATTTGTGAATATTTTGCAAAGCTTAAATCACTATATAAATGTGATTTCAACAAGGGTGAGAAGAAGAACTATTACCACCACCACCACTGGCGCCACCACCACCGGTGCCACCACCACGCCACCACCCCCACCACCACTGCCACCACCGTTGCTGCCACTGCCACTGACACCACCACCACCACCAGCACTAGCACCATCACCACCACCACCACTACAGCAAACTGTTTATAATAGGCTAAAATGTTGAGCTGAATCAGAGAATCACAGGATTTGAGTTAGATGGGACCTCAGTGGTCATCTTGTCCAACCTATATGTGAATGGAATCACCACTGTAATATACCTGACCAGTGTTGGTCCAGCCTTTGCCTGAAGATCTCCAAGGAAGGGCACCTACTAACTCTTGAAGCAGCCCATTATTAGTTGAAATTAGATGAAAATTTGCAGGGGTATGTATAGTCAAATACTTGGGTTCCAAAAATGGACTTTACAAGTCTGAGATGGGGGAGACAAGATTAGACAGAAAGCAAGGTTTTGCTTGTTTTGAAAACAATCTGGGGGTTTTAGTGGATTGCATTCTCAATGAGTCAACAGTATGATAAACAGCCTCCAATGTCAGTGCAATCTTGGGTTGCTTTACTGGAGAAATAACTTTAAGGAATAAAGAGATAGGGTTCACAAAGTCCTGGATATTAGATCTAGAATAAACTTAAAAATAGAACATAGAATTTGAGAATGTAGCTCACAGAATATTAGAGATATATTATATGCCTTGTCAGATCAGATTGAGAATATCGTGTTTAGTTCTGTCACTAGTTCAGGAAGGACAACTATAAACTGGGCAGCATTCAGAGGACGGCAAACAAAATGATGAAGGACTTCGAGCTGATGTATAAAAAATCATTTGAAGGGAACTGGTGAGGTTTAACTTGGAAGAGAGCAGATGTGTTGTGTGTGTGTGTGTACGTGTCCTATGGTATCTGTCTTTCAGTACTTGAAGGGCTATTGACAGGGAACCTGCGGCCTTGAGGTCACATGTGACCCTCTAGGTCCTCAAGCATGGCCCTTTGCCTGAATCAAAACTTCAATGAACAAATCCCCAAGGAAAAGTATTTGTTCTGTAAAACTTGAACTCAGACAAAAGGTTGCACCCTAGGACCTAGAAATCCACATGTAGCCTTGAGCCTGCAGGTTCCCCATCCCTGGATCCTATGACAGAGATACTGGATATGTTTTGTTTGATCTTGGAAGACAGAACTTAGAGCAAAGGGTAGAAATTGCAAAGAGGCAAATTTGAGCTTGGAGAGAGAAAGCATTTCTTAATTAGAGCTCTCCTCAAGTGTAGTTGCTGAATTGGGAGAAGTTGGGTTTCCCTCATTGGAAGTCTTTAAGCAGAAGTGGGATGACCTCTTGTTAGCTATGGTGTGGTAGAGATCCCTTTTTGGATATGAGTTGGATTAGATAGATTGTTACTGAGGTACCTTCCAATTGTCAAGTTCTGTGATTCTGTGAAAGTCTCAGTTGTTTATTTGGCTAATTGTTCTCTCTCTCTCTCTCTCTCTC
>NW_027185771.1:19044348-19048035 GCF_028583685.1 Petaurus breviceps papuanus
CAGACTGATGGCTCTTTGCTCCAAGTTCTTAATCTATTAGTGCTGGACTTGATGTGGACAGTCAATCGGCTTTAGACTTATTGAAGTTCTGAACCTTCAACCTCAAGTGATCCTCAGCCTCAGCCTCCTTTACTTAAACAGGGCCACAGCCACTTAGCTGCACTATTCTGTGACTTTAAAAAGAAAACACAACACACCAAAAAGTGTTGGTTCTTTAGTTCTGACTGAATGTATTTCAGAGGAATAAAAATTAGTGATGACTTTCATAGGCATTCCCCAAAGGCAGTCTTGTTCCAAGAACACTGTCATCTGTGAGGGCCTGGAGGAGAGACACGTGCTTGTGTGGAGCCCTTATGACAAATAACAAGGTGGTTTATTGTTTGTGATAAATAACTCTTTGCATTATGTTGATCTTGTTGATACTTGACATTTTACATGGTGTGTTTGCTGTTTAATGGTGATGTAAGTGAGGTATGATACAGACCCACTGATTTTAGTAGAGGCTGATGTCTCATTTTGTTACCTTATTACTAAACACAATAAAACAAGGATGAGTTACTAATAAAATGAGAGAATAAAATGTCAATTAATATTACCAGGAAAAAAGAAGGCTGGCATTATTATACTTCAGAAAGACATCATGTATAATTAGTCAAATAAATATGCAACCCTCCCGCTTTTGTGTTTGTTTGTTTGCTCTAAAACATTTTAATTACATCCCCCTGCTTCAGCAACCTCTGTTAACTAGTCCCTTCAAAAATGCAAGGATGTGACTGTGAGTTGGGAGGAAATGAATGATTTGGCCAGGATTGCAAAAGAACAGATTTCCTTCCTGCCTCCATCACTTTTTCTCAGTCACTCCAGTATGTGCATGGATGCCAACATAGTCTTCCTTTCTTTTGTTGGGGGAAATCACTTCCTTTCTCTGGAAGTGATTCCTTTCTCTTCTGAGTTTTCCCACCTGTAAAAACTGCAAAGGTTGTTCTAGAGTAAAGTTTGAAGTTTCTTTTTCTTCCTCCCTCCTTTCCTTACCCCCTACTTCCTTCCTTTACTCCCTCTGCCTCCTTCCTTCCTTCCTTCCTTCCTTCCTTCCTTCCTTCCTTCCTTCCTTCCTTCCTTCCTTCCTTCCTTCCTTCCTTCCTTCCCTCTGCTTCCTTTCCTTCTTCCCTTCCTTCTTTCCTTTCTCCTCCCTCTTCCTCTTCTTCTTCTTCTTCCTCTTCCTCTCCCTGTTTTTCTTCTTCCTTCTTCCTCATGACATTGTATTAATTTCCCTAAAGAACTGTGGTGCACTGAATATCTAAGGAGACACCAAAGAGTTGGAAGATTCCAGATTCATTGCCCAGATCTTAGTATTTATTTTCCTCTCCTTTCTTTCCCATATCCTCTCCCCCTCTTCTTTCTTCCACAGGACTCACACTGGAAGAGAAGGTTTTGCTTCCCTTTCATATAGAGCTACGATTGTGACCTTGCTTGTGACCAGGTAGCAAGCTACACCTGGAGGTATTGGCTGGGAAAGGCAGGTGCACACTTTGAGGGCCATTGTATGAGAGATCCTGAAGGTCCTTTCCAAACAGAGCTAAACTAACAATTCTGACACCTGGGGAATGCCACGAAATGTACCTGGGTCAGGTAGCATGAAAAGCAGTCTTCAATCATTTAGTATGGGAGAAAGGAGTCAAGGAAGCCTTGGGGAGAGAACACTGATCAAAGCACCTCTGGGGACCAAAGTTCCAGAGTATCTGGAAACTGTTGGGGCTGGGAGGGGAGGAGCTGAGCCTGGAGTGTGGTTGCTAAGAGGAAGCTGCTTGGTGGTATCTTCCTATTTTCAGTAATATTTCTTGCTAACTAGGTGCTAGATTCCGTTGTTTCTTCCTGCTAAAGAAGACAAGTACTGTCATCAATATTTTGATAACATGCTTTCATGTCTAACATGTTATAGTCTATATTCTCATATTATGTGTTCTATTTTAAAGTTCCTTCCAATAATAACATTCTAAACTCTAAGGGCCTCACCAGCTCTGACATTCTATGTCCAAATCTTCTATCTACTCAGGTTTCCCTCAGCTCTAAAAGTCTGTGCTCAAAGGTTCCTTACAGCTCTACTAACTCTGAGGTTCCTTCCAGTTCTAATATTCTAAATTCTAAGGGACCTTCTAACTCTGATATACTATGTTTAAACATATTACATACTAAGGTTTCTCAAATCGAACGTCCTATATTCTAAGTTTCCTTCTATCTCTAAAAGTCCATGCTCTATGATTCCTTCCACCTCTAACATTCTAAACTCTAAGAGACCTTCTATCTTGAACAGTGCGTTCAAGTGCTCTGAGGTGTGAACATACTAAGATTCTAAACATACTAAGGTTCCTTGAAGTACTAATAGACTGTATTCTAGGTTACTCTCAACACTAATAGTCTACATTCTTAGGTTCCTTTCAGCTCTCATATGCTGTGTATAAACAGTCTATGCACTAAGATACTTACTGGCTTTAATAGTCTAAGTCCTAAGGTTCTTTTGAGTTCTAGTGGTCTAGATTCTAAGGACCATTCCAAATCTAATCTAATCCAAATCTAGTTCACATTGTTATGTTCAAACATACTTTTTTCTATTGGCCTTTCAGCTTTAATGTTCCTGTTTATCCAACCTTTACCTACAGGCCAGACAAGCCAACCTAGATAAAGGAGCAAAGCCCCCAAAGGAGAGTCAGGAGGCAGAATGTTCCAGACAAGTCAAACTGCTGCCACCATCTTGATGACTACCTCTTGTGGGATTCCAATGGGCAAAGCCCAGACCCTGAACTCAAGAGTTTTCAGAATAGTGCCCACAAGATCAGTGGCCCTGATTTCAGTCCAGGTGCTGCAGCTCTCATTAAGGGGAACAATCACTATGGAGAAGGGGCCCAAATGTCTTTCCATTATTAAGATAAACTGGGCACGAATTACCAGTATTAGACAGGTAAGCCCAAGAGCTCCCAGATACTCTCCCCGGGAGCCATTGGTCTTTCTTCCAGTCTATTGCTATCATCCCTTATGGAAATGTGGCCTGGACACTGTTTCTATGGGGGTAGCATTCCTTTGTTCTCCTACTGAAGACCCAGGAAAGGAAGTTCTTTCTACCAAAGTCCTTGGCACTGTCAAATCATTCACAATCAGAAATGGATATGATTATCAATAGAAATGAAATTAAAGAATTGTCATATTCTCTTCTGCTTCCCTCTAAGGACCATGGGATCTTAGAATCTGACTTGAAGCTGGCACTTATATGTGTTGTCTGCTCCATTTGAATGTGAGCCCCTCAAGAGTAGTGACTGGTGTTTTTCTATTTGTGTCCCAAGGGTTCAGTACGGTGCTTTGTATGTATCAATCACTTAATAAATCCTTTTTCATTCATCCATTGAAATATTCTTCCACTGTGACATTCTGTGATTCCATCATTATGACTTATAAAGCTATGAAAATTTCTGTACCAACTAGGTGGTAGAACAAATTCTCCTAAAAAGATTTAAAAATGGCAGACAGGATTCATTAGTGAAGAAGGTCAGAGTGGGTCCTTCCCACTTATGTTCTCAGCTTAGAATCATTTTTAGACCATACCTGGCTTTTTAATCCTAAATTAGACATCCTGTATCCATTTTTTTCCTCTAAATCTCATTTGTAAGTGAAATGGCAACTGCTGAAAGTGAGGAT
>NW_027185771.1:19053035-19068541 GCF_028583685.1 Petaurus breviceps papuanus
AAGGAAGGAAGGAAGGAAGAAAAGAAGGAAGGAAGGAAGGAAGGAAAGAAGGAAGGAAGGAAGGAAGGAAGGAAGGAAGGAAGGAAGGAAGGAAGGAAGGAAGGAAGGAAGGAAGGAAGGAAGGAAAGAAGGAAGGAGAAACATTGCCTGATTGGAACTGGACAGCTGGGTCATCATTCAGGCAGCCACTACTATGCACAGATTGTTTGAGGTGGGATAGGGGTAGAGATACTGGGAATAGCTATGAAGGCATTAATGAAAACTTATTTTTAAAATAAGGTGGATCAGAATTCAACCAGTGAAGAGAAATGGAAGATAGGCACAGGGGACAGTGTGAGCTAAGATACAGAGATGAGGAAAGTGCAGGGATTTTGTTTTTAGTACAGAGAATGGATCAGTATGACTGTCTTATATTGTAGATGGAAAAGTGTAGTTAAAAATGAGAGAAAGCTCGAAAGTCATGGGGACATGAAACTATGCAGGGCCCTGGGCAAAAGAGTCTGAAATTTGCTTTATAGCCAACAGGACTTCTTTGAAAATAGGATGTGTTCTCATACAGGTTGAATATTCCAGGAAACTTAGACTCATGGGAAGGATCATTGAATGTCAGAGCTGAAAGGTGCCTGTCTTACTGTTGTTTGTTTTGTTTTAAATTATATTAACATAGAGAGATTAAATACGAAGTCAAGCCCAGGCCTGACAAAGGCATAGATCTCAAAATAGTGAGGTCCAAAATGGTCAAGTTTTTATCATAAAAGCTTTCCCTCGTTTGTACTTAACTTCTGACTATTCTTTTTGGGCATCATTATCTTTAATTTGCAGAAAACATGCCAGTCAGGTTGATACTCCTAATTCCGTTTGCTTTAATGAAATGATCTCTAATTACAAATCCTAAGGGCCCTGCAATCTGCAGCTTTTGTGGGGAGGGAAGAGGGGGAGAGTCTGACAATGCTCCTATCCCCTTATCGTGGTTCTTGGCCCCTCTTTGGGAAATATTGACCTGCCTCTGGTTCCTCTGTGGAAGGTAAAAGCCGGCTGCCACCTGCCTCTGGCAGCTGGCACAGGGAGGTTGCTTATCCTGAATGACGGTCAGCCTCTTTCTTGTGGATGCATTCTTCCTCTCCGTAGCCCAGAATGACCCACGTCACAGATGTGCTGGTATAACAACCTCGCTGAAACAAAACAAAAGAAAACACATATGCAGGATTCACTTTTTTTGGGGGGAGGAGGGAGGCAATTGGGGTTTTCTTGGCAGGTACTGGAGTGGTTTGCCATTTCCAGCTCATTTTATAGATGAGGAACAGAGGAAAAAAGGATAAAGTGACTTCCCCAGGGTCATACAGCTAATAAGTATTTGAGGCCACATTTGAACTCAGGTCCTCTTGACTGAGGCTGGTGCTCTCATCCACTGCACTATCTAGCTCCACCCAGAAACATCCCCATCACTTTGGCAAGACTCAACAATCTGCAAAACAATAAATCAAGTCTTGGCTTGTAGCACTTACCAATTTCCATGAGGTAAATGCTTACACTGAAAATTTAATAATCAACTCTGTGTCAATTTTAGCTGGCTTCAGCTTGGTTCTGCCTCAAGATCTTTAACAAATATATCATGCAAGTCTTTCATTAAATTTGTACAAATCATATCTAAGACACTGGATTTGGAGTAGATGATTCAAATTAGTTCAAGAATTCTTGGGGGTGACTAGGTGGTACAGTGAATGGAGCACTGGCCCTGGAGTCAGGAGGACCTGAGTTCAAATCTGGCCTCAGAAACTTGACACAAAAACTAGCCATGTGACCTTGGGCAAGTCACTTAACCCCAATTACCCCCCCAAAAAAAAAAAAAAAAAAAAAAAAGAGAATTCTTTTTCAAACTCTGCCTCTGATATTTACCACTCATGCCAACTTAGAAGTTATAACCCCAATGGACCTCCTCTTTCTTAGCAGTACCATGAGAAGATTGGCTAAGATGATCTCTAATGTCCCTTTTAGCCCTAAAGTTATCCTGTGAACCAATCATCCTTCAAGGCCCATGCTGAATCCTACCTTCTCCTGGGACCCTTCTCAGACCAGTTTAGCTGGAGGGGCTGCATGGAACACTTCCTGATGGGTACTTCTGAGGTCCAAGGCATTTTAGAATCCAATTTCATCATTTGATGTAAGAGGAAACTGGGGCCAAAAGTTTAACAAAAATAGTGATTACCAGAGACTCAGTTTCTTGAGTCTCAGACAAGTTTCTTTTTCAAATCAAAACCCTATGATCCTGTAACTCTTTAATACTATATGCTATGTGAAGTCCAAATGTTCAATCCTGAGGTAGGTTCAAGGAAGGCTTTCCAGAAGAGGTGGTAATTGAGTTGGGCTTTAAAGGAAGTACAAGAATAAACAAGGAATTTCGGGTGTGAAGGAAGGTGGTATTCCAAGGATAGGGATAACTTGAGCAAAGCTGTAAAGGTGAGAAAATCTGAGTCTTGCAGAGGGATAATCAGTCAATTAGCTAGGATTTGTCAAGCGCCTACTAAGTGGCAGGTAGTGTGATAAGTGCTGGTGAGGAGCGTGTTCAGGGCCCAGAGGGTGGAGGGCCTGCTTGGTAGGCATGAGGCAGCCACTGAAGACTTTGGAACAGAGAAAGGCCATGAGGAGACTTTTGCACCAGCGTAATCAGCCTGGGTGATGGATAGATTGATGGGCAGATTTATAGGGGGAGAGAGTCAAGGTGGCAAAACCTAAAAGGAGGTTATTGCAATAGTCTGGGCAGGTGGTAGCGGCAGTGAGGAAATGGTTTTCTATTTGTTATTTCCGAAGGACAAGTGTTACTCTATGTTTTCAGTCCTTGGCAGCTTCCCATAATCACCTTAATAGATTTCTTGCTTTCAATTCCCCAGGAAAGCCCTGTACGTCTGCTCAGGAGCTGCATGAGCAGGGCTTCCCAATGTTAATGGGAGCCCCTTACCCTACTTGTTCCTCTTTGACTGGCCTCTTGTCTCTCATTCCTTGACTAGCAGCAGGATCTGCAAGCCCAAGGGGCTCGGCTAGGCCTGCTCAGGTGTCCTCCTGACCCTCCTGCAACCCTGGGGGAAGAATGTTCTTTCCCTGATCATTCTGGCCCAGTTGTTATTAGCCCGGCTAACATCTCTATAGCACCCCCTTGCCCTCTGGCCATCTGGATGATGGGATGTGGGAAGCAATCAGTGTTTGATGCCAGTGAAAAGTCAACTTGTTCTCAGTTTTTTCCTGATCTCCTCCCTGTCCTTCTTCCCTCCTTATCCCCTTTTCCTTCTTCACCAAGTCCTTGCGGGAGCAGGTCATGGTGGTAGTTTTTGCTACCTGTTTGATCTTGTTGGTTTGGGAGGTATGAGAGGAAGATCTCTGCTGGGAGAGAGGAGGCCTGTATTCTAGTTTTGATTCTGTCATTAGCTAATCTAGTCTCTGACTGTCTCTTTCTCTGATTCTCTTTCTCTCTCTTCCTCTCTCCCTCTGTCTCTCTGTCTATCCATCTCTGTCTTTCTGCCTTGGTCTACCTCTGTCTGCCTCTGCCTCTGTCTTATCTGCCTCTGTCTGTCTCTGTCTCTCTGTCTGTCCCTATTTCTCTGACTCTTTCTCTCTCTCTCTGTGATTTCATCAGTGTAGAGAGATTACAGATGAACTACAGCTACCAACAGAGATCAATGTCTTTTCTGAAACTTACAATCTTAGACGGATGCCTGGGGCACTTGCTGAGAGTGATTTGAGTGATTTGCCCTGAATTGTACAGTTAGTGTCATTTAATGAATTAACCAGTAAGCATTTATATAGTGTTTACCGTGTGCCAGTCACTGGACTAGATACTGGGAACAGAAGTATAAAGGATGAGACAATTCTTACATGTGAGGAGCTAAGATCCTAATGACAAGATAAGTCCATATACAAATACATACAAAGAAGGGAGGGAAGGAGAGGGACAAGAATTTATTAAGCTCCTACTATACTCCAGGGATTATGCTGAGCATTTTATAAATATTATTTCATTACAAATAATATCTTATAGGTATTTCAAATTTATTAGCATACATATAAAGTGAATAAACACAGATATGTACAGAGAAATTGAATACAAGGTAGTTTTATTGCTTTTTTCCTTTTTGGAGGGAGAAAGGCGGGGCAATTGGGGTTACGTGACTTGCCCAAGGTCACATGGTTTTTAAGTGTTGGAGGTTGGATTTGAATTCAGGTCCTCCCGTCTCCAGGGCTGGTGCTCTATTCACTGTGCCACCTAGCTGCCTCATATAGTTTTAGAAAGTAACTAGGTGTGTGACCCTGGACAAGTCGCTTAAACTTGCTTGCTTCAGTTTACTCATCTATAAAATGAACTGGAGAAGGAAATGGTAAACACTTCAATATTTTTGCCAAGAAAATCCCAAATGGGGTCCCAAAAAGTTGAACATGACTGGAAATGACTAAACAACAACAAATCTGGGAGGGAGGGCACAAGGATTTGGGGCTTCAGGAAAGATTTCACGCAGAAGATGGGATACTTTAGCTACATTTTAAAAGAAGAATTCTGTGAAGCAGAAACAAGGCAAGAGTGTATTCCAGACAGAGAGACACAGGCAGAGATATCGGGAGAGGGGATGATAGACATTCCATTCTGCTGGAGAAGATGGTAAAGGATGGGACTAAACACAGAGACTGGCTTTGGTGAGGAAATTGGCCGCATCTTTGGCAGAGGTTGAAGGAAAGGGGGAGAGACTGGGAGATATCGTCAAGGATTTTCAAGATGAAGAAAATGGAAGACAAGGTAGCTCATGACAGATGGCTTCAGCTTTGTCAGTAATGTGAGCAGCACAGTCTTCATCTGGGAGAGAGGTGGGGTATCCCAGCTGGAAGAGGTCTGGTGTGACAGAGCCTGTGCATTTCTTCCCGATTGTGAGTCAGCTGTCTGTCCTCCACACCATGATGCTTCTTTGTTTTCTGTGATAGGTATTGATTAAGAATCATAGGTGGTATGGTGCAATGGTTAGAGGGCTGTCCCTGGAGTCATGAAGCTTTTCTTGATCTCCCTCACCCCTCTGTGCCCCCATCTTGCAACTGCTGGTGCCTTCCTTCCCTCGAGTACCTACTTTTTATTTTATTTTAATCATGTGATTATGTACACATATAGGTTATTAATATATACATATATCATATACACATATATTATGTACACACATATTATATACAATGTACACATATGGGTTATGAACACACATATTATATACACATGTATGTATATGAACATACCATGTACATATATTGGGCACATACAGATTATAAATATAAAACATATCATATACATTTATATCACAGACACATGTTATATATTATGTATACATATGAGTTACATATATACAGATTATGCAATATGTTATAAAATATATTATGATCATACAATATATTATGTATATACCTATATCATGTACACATATAGGTTATGACTATACACATATAGGTTATGAACACACATATATTACATGTATATATATATTGTATACACATATAAGTTATGAATATATATTATCTATACATGCAAGTTATATACCTATATCAATACACATTTATGTTATGAATATATATGTATACATATATGTTATCACCTAATAAAGTCCTCATTTTATTTTTGTCTTTCTATTCCCAGTGCCCAGCACTGTGCCTGATAGATATTAGACAATAAATGTTTGATGATTGACTGACTAATAGATCTTCTGTTTAGCTAGACTCCACCCCTCAAACTCATCTTTGCATGGGGGGTGGGGTGAAGAGGATAAGGAAGGAATCCATTTGTCAACTACTATGGTTTCCATCTCAGAAATACCTTCTCTGTACTTTTACAGCGAGAAGATAAGTTTTCCTTAGTTTAAGTCCTTATTACTTCCTGGCTGCACTATTTTATTGGCCCTCTAATTAGCCCCCCTGCCTCAGTTCTCTTATTTTGCCAATCCATTTTGCAGACACTACCTTATTAATTTTCATGTTTACCTGAATCCTTAATGAAAACAAGCATCTTACTTTGGCATTTAAGGATCTCTGTGGTAGGGCTCCACATGATCTCCAGGCTTATTGCTCTCTCCCTGCTTCCCCTTTCCCCCTACATAGCAGATTATATAACATGTCAGAGTTAGAAAGACCTGGGTTTGAATCCTACCTCAGTCCCTCACTAGCTATGTGACCCCAAGCAAGTTTTTAACCTCTCTCAGCCTCAATTTTCCCACCTATAAATATGAGGATAATGTTAACTGCATACCTTACCTCACAATGTTGTTGAGATCTTCAAAATGAAATTATGTATACAAAGCTTGTAAAAATCTTATAGCAGCATATAATAATAATAACAATACTAATATTATTATTTTGTTGTTGTTCAGTTGTTTCAATTGTTTCTGATTCTTCGTGACCCTGTTTAGGATTTTCTTGGTGAAGATACTGGAATGGTTTGCCATTTCCTTCTCCAGTTATTTTTATAGATGAGGAAACTGAGACAAACAGGGTTAAGTGACTTGCCCAGGGTCACACAATTAGTAAGTATCTGAGGTCAGATTTAAACTCAGGAAGATGAGCATTTCTGAGTCTAGGCTGGACATGCTATCCATTATGTCGCCTAGATGCCCCATTATAATTTTAAAATAGTCTATATTTCTAGCAGGTAGCTAGATGGCACAGTGGATAGAGCACTGGGCTTGGCATCAGGAAGACTCATCTTCATGTGTTTAAATCCAGCTGTAGACATTTATTTAGCTGTGTGAGACTCTGGGCAAGTCACTTAACCCTGTTTGCCTCAATTCCTTATCTACAAAATGGGTTGGAGAAGGAAACAGCAAACCATTCCAGTATCCTTGCTAAGAAACCCTCAGAAAAGATCATGAAGATTTGGGCATGACTGAAATGACTCAACAATGACAAAATATTTCTTGTTACCTGTACATGCCTTGGAATTTTGCTCATGCTTCTTATCTCAGGCCCTGGAAATCCTCCATGTCCACAAATCATAGAATTTTAGAGTTAGAAAGGACCTTGGGACTGCCTAGTTTAATCCATACCTCAAAAGGAATTTGTACCGCAGAATCCAGAAGAAGAGCTCATCCAGCCTCTTCCTGAAGACCCCCATTGAGGGAGACCCTCCAGAGGCAGCCCATTCTACTTTTGGATAACTTTGCTATATTTTTCTTGACATTGGGCTTAAATGAAAGTCTTCCTTCTTTTTCCACCCAATTTTTCTGAGTTTTGCTCTCTAGAGTCTGTGGATGTGGTTTGTCCTTCATTCTTGAAGAGGACCATGACATCAGAGAGATAATGCCTTGATTTGCAAGTGAATTGGATTACAGTGAGGGAGGGCTGTGGAAAGTCACCAGCCTCACTTTGTCCTCAAGGGCCATCTGGTCCAGTGACCAGACATAGATCTGTATAGAGTCTAACCTTGAAGAGTCTAACCCTTCTTCAAAATGAAAGCCTTTGAATGACTTAAATACCGATATCATCTTCCTGCATCGAGGTCCAACCTAACTGTTACCTTCTCCATGGAACCTTTTCTCTCTTTTCCATTCAAAGGTGGGAGAGCATTTTGCTTCACTGGGGGAGGTAGTCTGCTGTAGTGTATCAGAAAGAAGTGTAGAAATATAGATTTGAAGCTGCACGGGACCTCAGAGGTCCATCCAATACAACCCTTCCATTTTACTGGTAGGAGAAGTGATGCACAGCAAGAGTAAATGAACTTTGGACTAGAAGCTAGGAGATCCGTGTTGGGATACCAACTCTTGCCTTGACTAGCTGTGGCACTCTGGGCTAGTTATGGAGTCTATGCTATTACTATCTGTCTTGCAGAAAAATACTTGTAAGTCTTAACATGCTGTAATCATATAATTGGTTTCTAGATGATAAATTCTATGAGGCCAGGGTCTGTGTTTTCTTTATAGGATGCTGTCTTTGAGGTGGAAGAGGCCTTAAAGGACATTTTAGTCCAACATTGATTTTTAAAGACCAGCTACCCAGTGAGTTTAAGTGACTTGTTCAAAGTCATGCCAGCTCTTCTGATTCTAAATTCATCCTTCTTTACACCTTGTGTTCACTACAGAAACTAGTAGAAAATATATTTTAAAAAAAAGTCATTATTTTATTTTTCAACATTCATTTCCACAAGATGAGTTCCAAATTTTCTCCCCATCTCTCCCCTACTCCCCACCACAAGATAGCAATCATACTGATTGCCCCTTCCCCCAGTCTTCCCTCTCTTCTGTCCCCCTATCCCCCTTCCCCACCTTTCCCCTTACTTTCTTGTAGGGCAAGATGGATTTCTATACCGCATTGTCTATATTTCTTATTTCAAGGTTGCATGTAAAAACAATTTTTTTTAACATTTGTTCTTAAAACTTTGATTTCCAGATACTCTCCCTTCTTCCCTCTTCACCCACCCCCATTGAGAAGACAAGCAATTGAATATAGGTTATACATATGTAGTTATGCAAAACATTTCCATAGTTGTCAAGTTGTGAAAGACTATATTTCCCTCCACCTTATCCCATCCCCCATTTATTCTGTTTTCTCCTTTGACCCTGTCCCTTTTCAAAAGTGTTTGCTTCTGACTACTCCCTCCCCCAATCTGCCCTCCCTTCTATCATTCCCCATTTTTATACCCTTCCCCCCTACTTTCTTGTGGGGTAAGATATCTAATTGAGTGTGTATTCCCTTCTTAAGTCAAATCCAATGAGAGTAAGGTTGACTCATTCCCTTTTACCTCCCTGCTAGCAGTGGATCTTTTTCCTGGGTCATGATAGTTTAAATGGATGCTTTATTGAATGAATGAAGAGTCTTTATGGCAAACTTGGGCTCCTGATACGGTAGACTCTCTGCCTTGATATTCATTTAAAAGGTCTTTTTTTGAGCTTTGTTGCTGGGATTGTATAAATCACATGAGAAGAAAATAAAATGTGTGTCAAAGGAATCACTAAGAAACAGATCAAAACAGCAATGTTTTAAGAAACAAGATTTGGGCATTTAATCTTCCCTTTAGGATCTACTCCCTGGAGTTTGTTTTACTTTTGCCTGTTCCCTTTTCAACTTTATGTTCCTTCACTTTGGCTAGGACATTCTTGGGAGTATTTGTTTTGGGATTTCTTTCAGGAGGAGCCTGGTGGAATCTTTCTATTTTAGTTCATTTCTATTTTTTTGGTTTTAGTACATCAGAGAAGTTTTAATTTATGACATCTTGAAAAATGGCATCCAAGCTTTTTGTTTTGTAGTGGTTTTCAGGGAAATCAATAATTTTTCAATTATCATCTCCTTAACTTGTTTTCTAAGTCACTTTTTTTTTCTTTTTGGAGTGGGGAGGGCAGGGCAATTGGGGTTAAGCAACTTGCTCAAGGTCACACGGCTAGTAAGTGTTAAGTCTCTGAGGTTGCATTTGAACTCAGGTCCTCCTGACTCCAGGACCAGTGCTCTATTCACTGCACCACCTAGTGGCCCCTAGGTCAGTTTTTTTTTTTTTAACAGTAAATACCTTGAATTTTATTTTCTCCTGTCTTGATATTGTTCTAATATTCTTCATTATCATCTGGAGTCACTGAATTATGTTTACTCCATTCTTATTTTCAGGGAATCTGTTACTTGGGTAAAGTTTTCTATCATTTCTCCTAATTGTATATTCTCCTTCCATTCCTTCCTCAAGAGTTCTTACGTCACTTAAGATTTCATTTTTTTAAATCTCTTGCTTCCTTCCATTAAGATACCTTTTCAGTATTTATGGCCCCAGTGTTTTTTCTCCTAAGGTCTTCATGCTATTGTCATCTTTTGTGTGAACTTCTCGGGCGTCTCTTGACCCAGACCCTTTTTCCATGTTATCTAGTGTCTTCAACTTTTGTTGTATCTCCTGTCTTTGCCCTTAGAGTGGGACTTTGAGCTAGGGCTGAGCTATGTCACTTTTCTTGTACCATGGTGTCCTGTTTGCTTCTGACCTTGGTTATTTGGATTTCTGCCACTGACTTTCACTAGAGTTTACAATGCTGACAGCTTTCATTCGCTTCCCCATCTGGGTTTCCTATTTCTCTAGAATAGTGCCCTTCAGGTTTTAGGGTTCTCTGGAGCATCCATGGCAGAGTGCTATGGATTTCTGGTTTCTCTAGTTTATGACTCTATCAGAGTCAGAACATTGTCTACTGTTATGGGAATGGGAATTTAAGATCTTCCCTGCCCCTTGGCTAGGCTTAAGTGATTCTGAGAACCTTCCTTTATTTGAAAATATATTCTGCCCCCTAATAGGCTGAATGTGGTCACATGGAGCCTATGGTGGGAGGCTTGGTTTTCAGGAATGTCCACACCTCAGTGCTGTGTGATTTGGGCATTGGGTCAAGAGGGCTGTGACTTTCTGTGATTCAGGAGAAGGCTATATATACCCTGATGTGAGATTTTGTTCTGGGGCTCACTTTGAGAAGAGTTGTATGATTTGACCAGACGAGACTCTGGGCAGCTGTTGCCCCACCCCCCCTTTGAAAACCTAGATATTGATAATTCCCTCTCTAGTAACTGACTAGGTATGGACAGTTGGAGTCCTGTCTGCTGTTTTGTTTCTCTGTATTTTTTGTCTGCTTGTAACCTCTGTATTCTCTGAACTTCGGGGTGCTGACCTAGGTAAATGACATATGTTTGATTAAAGCAAGATTGTTAACCCATTTTGAGTTGCTTTCCTTTAGAAAAGCAGACCTAAGAGCCTGTGTTGGCAGTCACCCTGGGGATGCTAGGGTGCTTGCTGTGGCACCTACTTCCTCCCCTAGCCCTTAGTAAATTTTTCCTGTTCACTCACATTGGGTTCCCTAACCACCCATCCTGTACCCTGCCCTCCAACCACAGAACACTACAGACTTTCAGTGCTTTGGGAGAATCTCTGGTTAGAACTTGAACAGGCTTCTGGCTTATTTATCTGGGCTCTCTGTGGCTTCACAGTAGAGGGGTCCTTCAGGCTGGCTTTTGATTGTATTCTTGTGCAATGTTGGGTTAGTTGAAGGTGCTCACTATAGTTTCTTTTTGTCAGACCATTATTCAAACTAATGCTATTTTTTGCTTTTTCTAGAGAACTTGTGGGAGATCTGGACTTCTCCATGACCTTTCATACTGCTGTCTTAACCAGAAAAATTTTTAATCATAAGAGAAAAATATCCAACATCCTCATCCTTTCCTCCCCACCCCTATAGATGATGCCCAACTTTCTCCATTTGATAATTTTTTTTGATACTCTCTTCTTCTTTCTGGTTCCCTAATTCAGTTAGGATAAAAAACAGACAAGGCACAGGAATAGGATGGGCCAGGTGTGGTGAGTTCACAAGACCCAAGGGTTATTGGGAAAAGTCTCCCGTAGGAAGTGGAACTGAGCTGAGCCTGGAATCCATCTCCCTGAAGACAGGGATTCCAAGAGGAAGAGGTGAGGAGGGAATTAGGGGCAGCTTATATAGGGTCATGGAGATGGCAGTTTTAATGTCATGTACAGGGAGGAGGAAGCAGGCCAGCTTGGAAAGAATAATGTGTGAGGTGGAGTAATAGAATTTGGGAAATACAGGTTGGAAGTAGGTTTTGAAGGGTCAGCTAGGTGGTGCCATAGTGCATGACTTACTAGGTCTGGAATCAAGAAGACTGATCTTTGTGAGTTCAAATCCAGCCTCAGATTCTTACGATTTGTGTGAGCCTGGGCAAATCACTTAACCTTGTTTGCCTCAGTTTCCTTATCTGTCAGGCTTTGTTTTGTCCTTCATTCTTGAAGAGGATCATGATATCAGGAAGGTGATGCCATGACTTGCAAGTGAATTGGATTTACTTCAGGGAGGAGTGTGCAAAGTCCCTAGCCTCTCTTTCTCCTCTGGAGCCATCTGGGTCCAGTGGCAAGATATTGATCAAGACAACTGGAGATGGTCCAAATGAGCTGGAGGAGCTAATGGCAAACCACTCCAATGTCTTTGCCATGAAATCCCAAATGGGGTCACAAAGAGTCCGACACAACTGAACAACAACAAAGGTTGTGAAGGGCTTTAAATTAAAACCAGAGGAATTTGTCTTTTATACTCAAGGCAACAGAGAACCACTGAAGATTATCACAGGGAGAGATAAGGGCATGTTGGAGGGGAAGCACCTCAGTTTAAATTCTGGCTCTGCCACACTAGCTGTGTGACCTTGGGTAGGTTGTTTGCCTTCTCTGGGCCTCTGCCTCCTCATCCTTACACGGAGGGGACTGAAATATGTGGGCTCTAAAATCCCTTTTTGACTCTAAAGCTGAGATTCTGTGAATTCCTTTCGTTGCTAGAATGCCAAGGGCCGTAGGGGATAGACCTCAGTGTGGAAGGGCCACAATCTGAACCGTGGGAGGGACTGACTAGAGGAGACTTCAGATTCCCTCGTGATATTTCAGAATTGACCATGAAAAAGGAAGTACAAGCCAAAGTGGGGAGAGTATCCACGTGCTTTATGGGAGCAGAAGAGTTTCTTGGCAAAGGGCTTTTTCAAGTTTCTAAGGGGGTGGTGTCAGCATCTGTGTTGACACAAAGCAAGCTATTTTGATATTCTAGCTCAATTAAGGAAGAACGGTGCCTCTCACACCTTTATTTAGAGCACTTGGAAAAGCTGGAGAAAACCTATGGGCCTGGCGTATGAATGCCGCTGCTGTGGATGGAACTCAGAAAGAAGTGCAGATTGAGGGTGAGAGGAGGGGGTGGAAAGGGAGGAGAACCGTTCTCCAAGGCAGGGATGTGCGGAGATGCCAATTCCTCTTCTTCCCGGGGACCTGCCACCCGGGCCTCCGAGACCCCAAGCTGCAATAATTAGAACGGATGGAGCATTTCTAGCAAATCCATCCAAGAAATTAGACAAAGGCCACGCTCTCCCGGCAGATCCCGGAGGGTGGGGAGTGGGGGTGGGGGGGTGGAGACCTGCACTGAGCCATTGGCCTGACTTCCAAATCACATCAATGGGCCTTATCTGGCAGGATCGCTGGGTATTGTTCTGAAAAATCTATCCCATGGAGCAGCAGAGCTCCATTTTCAAGGAGAAACAGGTTACCTGCTGACTTTCTCCCTGCAAGCAGAGAGAGGCACTCATCACCTTCGGAATGGACCCAAGTAGGTGGAAAACAAAGGAAGGCATGTGTCTCTGAAGCCAATGCAACATATTTGGCAGTGAGGCATGGTTGATGTCACTCTGGGCTTGGGGGTCACCAAGCACCAGACACTGCTTATCAGTACCATCCTGAGAGAGTCATCTAACTTCTCTGGGTCTTAGTTTCCTTATCTGCAAAATGTGAAAAAAAAAATAGCATCTGTCCTCACAGGGCAGGTGTGAGAATAATAGTAATGTATGGTTTTCCATTTAGACTATTAGCTTAATGTAATTAAGCTCATTGAACTTATTTTCCATATCTGTAAAATGGGGATAATAATATTTGTTCTCCCCAGTTTGCAAGGTTTTGGGGAGAAATCACAGAATCCCAGAGTTGGAAGGAATACCCCTGTCATTCTAAAGGTGAGGAAACTGAAGTGGTTTGTCCATTATACATAACTAGTATTTGCAAAATCCATATTTGAACCCATGTCTAGTGACTTCAAATTCATTCCTCTTTGCACTATAAGATGAGGACTCTTCTTTCATTTGTTTAATAAATATTTATTAAGCACCCATAATGCTTAGGACATAGATATACACACATACAGATATATACACAATTTATACATATATGTATATATACACACACAAACAATGCATACATACATACATACATGTATGTGTATATATATACACACATGCGTGTTTTTTATTTTTTTTAGTTCCACATTCTCTTTGCACTAGGTTTTCCCCTATCCATTGAGAAGGCAAGCAATGTGGTACCTACTATATTATACATGTAAAGTCAGGCAAAACATATTTCCATTTTAGCCATGTTATCAGAAAAGGCAAAAAAAAATAGGAAAGTTAAAAATAACATGCTTCAATCTGTACTAAGAGTTCATCAGTTCTCTCTCTGGCTTTTAGAACTGATCTGGATCATTGTATTGATAAGAGTAGCTAAGTCTTTCACAGTTGATTATTATTACAATATTGCTCTTACTATGTATAATGTTCTCCTGGTTCTGCTCACTTCATTTTGCATCAGTTTATATAAGTCTTCCCAGGTCTTTCTGACCCACCCCTGCCCTGATCTTGTCTCAATAATATTCCATCACAATAAAATACCACAACTTGTTTAGCCCCTCAATTTCTAATTCTTTGCCACCTTGGTACTTTTAAAATTCCTTGCATTTTGATGGAAAGAATAATGATTTACATGGATTAAAGTTTTTTTTTCCTTGACCCTAAATTCCTTCTATAAATACAATGGGTTTAATTTGGGGGCTGTAGGATATGTTTCTTAATGTTTCCCAGTATGTACATTTGAGGACCATACCAGACCTTGGGTGTCCTGGATGTGGAAGGTACCTTTCTTGGTACAGATCACAATACATTCATTCCTTCTCACCCTGGGTGACAATGACCCTTATTCTTTTTAGGTACTGGAGACATAGAGACAGAAATGAAAACAGTACCTGCCTTCAAGTAGCTTACTCTCTACTAAGAGCAAATAGCACATATACAGAGAAGTAAATATGAAATATACACAGGTCCACCAAATAAGCCAGCAGCAGAGGTCTCTTTAGATGTTACAATTGTGTAAGAAATAGGCTGCATATACCTGAGGAAATTGAGGCTCAGAGAGGGTCGACCAAGGTCGCATAGCTATTAAGTGTCTGAGGCAGTATTCAAACCCAGATCTAGCAATCTCTTTACTACTCTACCCCTCAGCAAATGACTTCCTTTTACCCAACTAGTAAGTGTGAGAGGTGAGATTTGAACCGAGGTCATTCTGACATCAGGGCCAACATTGCATCCTCTAGATCACATCCACTCTTGTTTTTTTGGTTTTTAATGTAACTAATACTTTCTTCTATTTTTGCTTGTTGCCAAGCAATCTTTAGGTTATATTGTCCTTTCCCTCATACCCTTTGTGGTAGGGGCAATATCCCTTCCCCCCCCCCCCCCCCCCCCTGCTGTTAAGCTAGTTTTTCCTTAAACATATTTTTAATTAGGGTTTTTTTTTAAATGAAAAGAAAATTAATTCCTCTCTCTTGACTTTACTTCCACCTCCCCTTTTCATTTGTTCCCTATGCCTGATCTGTTCTCCTACCAGATACTCTTAGAATCTCTGACTTTCTTTAAGACTTAGCTTAAGGATGACCTCTCTTAAGAGGTAGAGAGTCTTCCTCTTTCTTCCCTCCTTTCCTCCCTCCCTCCCTCCTTCCCTCCTTCTTTCCTTCCTTCTTCCTTCCTTCCTTCCTTCCTTCCTTCCTTCCTTCCTTCCTTCCTTCCTTCCTTCCTTCCTTCCTTCCTTCCTTCTTCCTTCCTTCCTTCCTTCCTTCCTTCCTTCCTTCCTTCCTTCCTTCCTCCTTCCTTCCTTCCTTCCTTCCTTCCTTCCTTCCTTCCTTCCTTCC
>NW_027185771.1:19068551-19086662 GCF_028583685.1 Petaurus breviceps papuanus
CCTTCCTTCCTTCCTTCCTTCCTTCCTTCCTTCCTTCCTTCCTTCCTCTCTTTACTTCTGTCTTTATCCCCATTTTTTTTTTCAGCCAATCCTGGTAGAGTATGGTTCTAGTCTCCTCAAGATTCTAGTCACCATCCTCTGGACACACTCCAGTTTGCTAATGTTCTTCCTAAAATGTAGTGCCCAGAATAGGGTATAATTATCCAGTTGAACTCTCACCAGGTCAGAGGGGTCTTACCAAGTGAGACTTTTGCACTGATCCCAATAAAAGCATTGGATCCTTGTACCCCTCAGAAGAGCTCAGGCATTTTTTGTACCCAGATTCTTCCTCTTTTAGTGCAGTATCATAAATTGGTGAAATCTCTTAATCCTCTTAGAAATTACAGATGGTAATTCCTGGCCTCGTTTGGGATGAATCTGATAATTATTTTGCATTTGCATGGCACTTTGAAAATGTAAAGGACTTTGCAATTGTTTATTAGTTAATCCTTATTCTTTTTTTACAGTGAGATAGGAACAAGAATGTACAACTGATTATTTTGCAGACAGATCAACTGAGGTTATGGCATAGTGCTCAGCCATTAAATATATTAGAAAGAATCAGAATTCTAATCTTAGGCTGACGATATTGGTCAAATTTTCACCATTTTCCACAATAATAGCTTATTGTTATAGAGCATTTACAAAACATGCTTTCAAACACAAATGTAATTTTTTCCAATTTTACAAGTGAGGAAACTGAGGCCTGGCAGGTTCAATGTCTTGTCTAGACTGAATAGTCAGAATAGGAATCTGGGTCTTCTGACTCTGTCAAGAGAACATTCTTTGACATTGCTATGCTTTTCAGAAATTCTAAATTATTTGACTTCCTAATTCTATAGAATCTCAAAATATAACTACCAGCAATTATTAGTATAAATCATTCTTTGAACTAAGAAACACCTATGGAGTTCCTTCTTTGGGTCCAGAGCTATGGAAGAGAGAAAAAGTTCCTTGATCTGGACATGTCTAAAAATTGAACTGTCATCTTTCCCTCATTATCTGATCTTTCCTCTTGACTTTAAAATTTTATCTTATGAATAAATTTTTCCTACATAAGTTAAAAAACATAGCATAGGAAGCATGCTATATCCACACACACAAATACACGTATATAAATACATACATACATATATCCTTTCATAGTTTCTCCTCCTCTTCCTTGTTTTACACATTTTACCAGTCATATCTCTACAAAGCCTTCATATCTATAACCCTTCATCACTGCTTGCCAGAATATTTTAGTAATTTTCTAATAGATGTCTCCCCATCTCCAATTTTCTCTTAACCCCAATTCATTTTAAGTTAATATTATTATTACATAGCTCTGATCACAACACTCAATGTGCTCTAAAATCTTCAATGGCTACGTATTATCAATATGATAAAATCTAAACTCCTTATTCTGGCATTTAGAGAAACATAGGTATCTATAAATAGGAAGCTCAGTGGATAGGGTGTTGGACATAGAATTAGGAAGAGCTGAGTTCTAATCCTGTTTCAGTCACTTATTAACTGTCTGACCCAAGACCAGTCACTTAACCTCTATTGCCCCTGTCCTCATCTGTAAAATGGGAATAGCGCCTACCTCCCAGGCTTGTTGCAAGGATGAAATGAAATATTATTTATAAAGAAAGACTTGGAAAACTTTTAAGCACATATAAATGCTAGCTATCACATAGGTTTAAATCTTGAAAGGACTTTAGAGGTCACCTAGTCAAAATCCCTCTATTTACAGATAAATCTTAGAGAAGGTTAATACCTTGTTCAGTGTTATACAGGTAGGAAGTAGACAGGATTTTCTACAATCTGACTCCAACCTATGTTCCAGCTTTATTTCATAGTTTTTCTCTTCCTGATTTTTTTTAGTGCTTAACACTTTCCTTTATTGCCCCCTTGTCTGTGTTCCTACCATTATTCTTTATCTCTAGAATGGTCTTTTATCCATTTCTAGTTATTGAAATCTTATCCATCTTTCAAAAATGAGTTCAAAACCCACTTCACCTGTGATTGATCCTTTCAACCCATATTGAGCTTTTCCTCCTCTGAACTCTCATAGCAATTAACTAGCCCCTTTTCTTTACACTTATCCCCCTCTCCTTTTCATTATAGCTCTTAGTACACATTTTTTTATGTATTAAACTCTGGCCTCTATATTCTAGAAATTGGAGAGCTTTCATGGGGAACAGTCATGGGGTTGCAGGGCTTTGAGTTCATTCCTTATAATGATTGGTTGAAAATAGGGATATGGAGTCTGGAGAAGAGAAGATTTGGTAAAGGCAGGATAGTTGGGCTCAGATATTTGAAAGACTGTCACACGGAGGAAGGATTAGAACTCAGAACTTGTAAGCCATAATGGCAGTTAGGTAAATTAATGAATAGATCATGAAGACCTGAATTCAAATCCTGCCCCTGTGGCATTTAATTTCCATTTGCCTTAGTTTCTTCAAGTACAAAATGAGGATAATAATATCTACTTCCCAGGTTTCTTGTGAGCATCAAGTGACATGAAATATATAAAGTACTTATTATACTGCCTGGCACATAGTAAGTGCTATATAAATGTTAGCTATGATGATGATGATGATTAGACACAAGTCTCCAAACTCCAAATCCAGTGTTCTTTGCATGCACTCAGCCATGATTAGTGTTGTTCTTTCTAGCTCTGAGAGTCTTTGGCTCAGCATCCTATAATCACTGATATCTAAAGTAATTCTCTGGGTGAGACGAGTGCCTTTTATTGTGTTCTATCTCTGGCTTGGAGGAAGCATAGAGTTAATTAGGAAAAGGATTCATGTTGAATTAATAATTCATTGCTTAGAAGTGATTGGGATGTGGCCTTCTAGAAGGGGCACTGAGTTGGGAGTCAGGGGATCTAGGATCACAGTTGTGTGCTTAAATCTAGAGGTAAACAAGTCACTTCTCCTTCCTGAAGAGTTTCTTTACTTGGAAGAATGAGGGAGAAGGTTGGGCTAGATTAAATAATTCAGTGAATATTTTGTAGAGACCTCCTATGTATAAGGCATTGTGTCCAAGAGCTTGCATTGTACTGAGGGCTCAGATGGTGCAGTGAATGGTGCACATTGGGCCTGGAGTCAGAAAGACCTGAGCTCAAATCCAGCCTCAGACACTTACTGGCTGTGGGAAACTGGCTAATTATTCAACCTAAATGCTTTAGTTTCCTCAACTGTAAAATAAGGTGAATAGTAGTATCTATCCATCAGGATTGTTAGATGGCTCAGTAGAAAGGGTGCTGGGTCAAGTCAGGAAGACTGGAGTTCATATCTGACCTCAAACACTCACTGGCTTTGTGACCCTGTACAAGTCACTTAACCTTGTTTGCCTTGGAGGCTGCTAAGTGGTTCAGTGGATAGAAAGCTGGGTTTGTAGTTAGAAAGGCCTGAGTTCAAATCCAGCCTCAGATACTTACCAGTTGTGTGATCCTGGGCAAGTCACTTAACCCTGTTTGTCTCATTTTCCTCATCTGTAAAATGAGTTGAAGGAAATGGCAAAACACTCCAGTATCTTTGCCAAGAAAATCCCAAATGGGGTCACAGAAAGTCTAAAGTGACTGAAAATGACAAAACAACAAAAACCAGGGTTGTTGTGAGGATCAAATAAGATACTATCTGTAATTCACTTAACACAGGGCCTGGAGCATAGTAGGTGCATGATATTTGTATCAAAGACTTCTTTTTTTTTTTGGCTTTTTGGAGGGCAATTGGGGTTAAGTGACTTGCCCAAGGTCACACGGCTAGTTTTTGTGTTAAGTGTCTGAGGCTGGATTTGAACTCAGGTACTCCTGACTCCAGGGCCGGTGCTCTATTCACTGTGCCACCTAGCCGCCCCAAGTATCAAAGACTTCTTGTTCTGGTAGTCTTTGTTTTATGTTTTCAAAGTCTATGTTCCATCTCTAACATTGTATGTCCTAAGCTCCCCCTCTCTTTCTGTCATTTAAGATTCTTAAGACCCTTTGGTAAGATACTCTGGTTTCTGAAGATTAGTCACAGGTGTGGTGATGCTGACCAGCAGAGTTGGTCCTGGTAGCTAGTGCTCTTGTGTACAAATTAATGAGCAAATGATTTGTTTAATGCTTGCTGTGTACAAAGCACTGTGCTTTGTATGTACACAGCTAGCTTCCTGTGTAGACACTAGGTGCATCCAGGATCCACAATAAGGCAGCCTGTGTACATGGTCTCTCTCCCTGTGCTCTCTGGGCCATTATGAGCGATCTGTCAGTGAAGCCTCAGCTGATTGGCTGAACGATGAGGGCTAGGGAGTCAGCTTTGCAAGTCAGGATTGTGGATAGTATTGTAATAGTTTCATCTTTTCAAATTAGGCGAAAAAAGTGAAAGCTCTTTTACCTTTGGTTTCTTCTTTCTAGAGCTCTCATACTCCATTTTTTTTTCTAGATTGCTTAAGCAGTCTTCCTTTGAGGGGGGAAGAGGGGTTTTAGTTTCTGTGGATTAGACAGACTCTACATGACTCACAGCCATTCAACCCTAATTTAAAATTGTAGGATCTGAGTCATTTAATCAGTGTGTTGGTCAATAAACATTTATTAAATGCTTGCTGTTCTAAATGCTGGGGATACAAAGAAAGACTCAAATAATTCCTGCCCTCAAGAAACTTATATTTTAATGGGAGAGACATATAAATAAGTGTAGAGTTATTTACATGTTATATACAAGATATACACAAAGCAGATAGAAGGCAATTTGAGAAGTCAAGGTATTAGCAGCTTGGACGACTAAAGAGAGTTCTTCCACAAAGAAGGTGGGATTTGAGTTGAGTGTTGGATAAAGCCAGGTGGAGGGGCAGAACATTCCAGGATTTGGGCACAGTCATTGTAAAGGCAAAGTGAGAGGAGAGTAGTAGTAGCAGTAGTAGTAGTAGTAGTAGTAATAGTAGTAGTAGTAGTAATAGTAGTAGTAGTAGTAGTAGTAGTAGTAGTAGTAGTAGTAGTAATAGTAAACAACAACTACCATTTATATAGAGCTCACTATGTGTCTCACATTGTGCTAAATGCTTTTCAATTATGATTTCATTTGATCACCACAGCAAACCTATGAGACAGGTACAATTATCATTTTCATTTTACAGTTGAGAAAAGAAGCAGACAGAGATTAAGTGACTTGCCCAGGGTCACATAGTTAGTAAGTGTCTGAGGCTGGATTTCATTTTTTCTGTATTTCTAGTCCAGGACTTTTTTCTGCAACACCATGCTGCTATTTACATTTTAATTTCCTGCCGAGACAGCAATAAAAACTCATGGAATGATGCCTGTATTCCCTTTTTTATTAGAGAAAAGTTGATATTAATTCTCTTTAAAAGGCTATGTTTAGAAAAAAATATAATTCTTTGGGAAAAAATAGGTCACATTTGAATAATTATACCACTTGCCTCACTGTGTTTGTGGAATTGTATCAGTATTTCTTTCTTTTCTTTTTATTTTTTTTTAACTTAGAATCTGGTGACAGGGAGATGTTGAGCTCTAAAAACTGGTTAAAACTTGTTGATTAGTTTGGTTCTCCTTATGATGCAGATGCTGGGGAGGTATTGAAATCACTTGCCTCAGGCGTGGAGGGAATGATGAGCTAGGAGTCTGGAGACTTAAGCTTCCATCTTCTTGTTCTTCTAGTAGGAATTTGGGCATATCATGACTTAATCTTCCCCCCACCCCCTCTACCTCTTCTGCTTCACTTTTTTCAGTTGTTTGTAGTCATGTCCAACTCTGTATGACCCCATTTGGAGTTTTCTTGGCAAAGATACTGGAATGGTTTACCACTTCCTTTCCCAGTTCATTTTACAGATGAAGAAACTGATGCAAACTGTTAAGTGACTTGCCCAGGGTCACAGAGCTAGGAAGTGTCTGAGGCCAGATTTTAACTCAGGAAGAAGAGTGTTCCTGACTTTAGGCCTTGTAATCTACCCACTCTATCTAATGTGTTACCTAGCTGCTTCATTTTACTTCTATTAAAAAGGAGAGGGTTGGACTAGCTCATTCCTGAGGTGTCTGATGATCTTCTATGATGAGAAAGGGTGGAAATAGTAGAGATCAAAGCTCTGTATTGTTTCTTGGGCTAGAGAGGCTCCTGGCAAGTAATTTGCCTTTGGTGGACTTCCAATTTTCTTTTTAGTCCTCCCCATTCATGTACTTCTGACCTCTCTCAAAGGCCCAGGTCAGTTCCTATGAGTCTTTTTACTCAGCTATGATAAATGACCAGAAATCATTACGTAGTACAGTGCTTGGCACATAGTAGGTGCTTAATAAATGTCTATTGATCGATTGGTTGAAAATCATAGTTCCTTACCCATACAAACCCTTCCCCCCCAAAGCAAATGGAGGGTTGTGTGTTCTTAAAACTCATATCTAGGGCCAAGGATGGTCATTCTAATTTCATTTGACTGTTTTGTTGCTGTTAATTCTATTTGCATATTTGTATCAATCTATCAGCAAGAATTTATTAAGCACCTACTGCGTAGAATTGTACTAAGGTTAGGAACTACAAAGACAAAATTAAAATCATTCTTACCCTAAGTGAGGTGACATTCTAACAAGTGATGAGATAACATGCACACATATCAGTCCAAACAGGATATAGACACAATGAACACAAGGTCATTTTGAAAGGGAGTTTCTTAGTAGCTTGAGAGGACTCCTGAATTGAGTATTGAAGGAAAATGAGGATTCCAAGAGATGGGGAGGAGGAGGGACAGCATTCTGGGGGTGGGGAGCAGTCACTACAAGGTCTTGGAGGTAAGAGACGGAGCATCAACATATGAAGAGCCGCAAGAATGCCAGTTTGGCTCAGCCTTTAGAATTTGTGGAGAGGAGCAGTTTGGATAAGAAAATTGAGAAGATTCCGAGGGCCCATGGCTTGAAGAGCTTTAAATGCCTGCAAGAGGAACTGATGTTTGATCCTGGAGTTAACAAGGATTAATTGGAGGGTACTTCATTTTGCATCAACTCATATGTCTTTTCTGGAAATTTGCAAAACAGTTTGTATATTTTGTCTCACTTGAGCCTCCCAGCAAACCCGTAACCTCTAAGCAATCTCTGTAGCTCTCAAAAATGATAATTTTAAGATAACCTGCATTGGCAGAGAGACTTTCCTCACTTAGAATTCCCCAGGCTAATAGTTATAAGAGCTAACATTTATATAGTGCTTATAATGTGCCATACACTAGGCTAAGAGCTTTATAATTAATATCTGATTTGATCCTCACAACAAACCTGAGAGATAGGTGCTATTATTATCCTTATTTACAGATAAGAAAAGTGAAGCAAGAAGAAGTTAGGAGACTTACTTAAGGTCGCACAGCTATTGAGCATCTAAGGTCATATTTGAACTCAGGTCTTCTTGACTCTAGACCCAGTGCTTTATCCATGGTGCTACCTAGTTGCTTCAGTGTCCATAAGTCCAGTGTTGTATAAGTCCAGTCTCTTGCCCTATCCTAAACGAACTCATAGTCTGGAGATCTGAGGTCTCATCCTTGCAAGGCACCATTTGGCTGTCAGACCCTGGGAAAGACATATTACCTCTCTGAGTCTGTTTCTTCATCTGTAAAATGGGGATAGTAACAGTGGGTCATCACAGCCTAGTAGACAGAGAGCTTGTCCTAGAGAAAAGAAGATCTGAGTTCAAGTCCCACCTTTGGCATGCTGACTGTTTAACCTGGTGCCAGTTAACTTCTCAGTGATGCAGTTAATTTTCTGCGATTTTAAATTGCCAAGCAGGTGCTTATATGCATTGATGGAGGGAGTTCTTTCCTTGGAAGCCTCTGACACCAATGAAAATCACAGATTCCCTCCAAAACCCTAAATAAATCTGAGTTATTACCACTGTGACCTTTTCCTGTTTCCACAATGGCAGGGTCTTGTTCCTTTTCCTGACACTCCAGTTTCCCCGAGTCTGTAAATTGGTCATGATAAATCCTGCGAACTCAAAGCCTTTTGGAACCTTACTAGTCTGTGTAGAACTGCAGAGAGGGAGGCGAGATTTGCTAAAGGGCATGACCCAGCGTGATGAGACCACAAGACCAAGAGAAGTGTTCCTTCTTGCTTCAGCCTCCTGACTATCTGGGGAAATCACATTTTCCTTCCAGCTGCTTCACAAACCCGAAAGCCAATGTTGCTGTCATCAGTGAGAGCATAAAATCTACCTCCCTGCCCTGAGCAATTGGATCTGACCAATTTTTCCATAATGTAATCTCCTTCTTCTCTTGGAGATGTTGCACGCAGATGGGACCTACAAGTCACAGAGCTCAGGTTGTGGGTGGACCCTTGATTAGCAGAGAAAATACCCCAAGTCCTTATGAGCTCCCTGATGGTGGAAGATGTGTCAGCAAGTACAGTATTGATGGACTAGCTGGGCTATCTTGACTTTAGCTTTTAACACTTCATTTTGTTGAAAGTTGCTGAAACCCTGGACAGAGGCACTGGCTGAAGTCAGTGATTTCTGAGTACTTGTCCCTGATGGCAAGATCAGTAAAAGGAAAAAGACAATGAAAAACATCATGTCTGACTCTGGACTTGTTTTGTCCTTTACTTAACCTTCAGCTTTGCAATGTATAATTGGTTATTATTATTTCTTAGAAAATCGAACTTTGCTTCCTTTCTCTTCTCTTAACTAATTGGCTAACCTTGGACAAATTGCCTCTTTCTGACTCTCAGTTTTGGCGTTGGATTACATAATCTCTAAGGTCCTCTTCTAGCCCTTTTCTCAAGATTAGGCTTAAGGGAGCAAGACCATTGTAAGAATGTATCAATATCCTTGATTGGATGCCCCATTTGTAGAGGAAATGGAGTTAGGACACTGAATCAATAAATTTCAAAGTTGGGAGGGAGCTCAATAGACACCGCATTTTCCAAATGAAACCAATTCATTTTCCCCAAAAGAATCCCTGATATGACACCCCTGATGTGACTGTTCTTGAGGACCTCCAATGAGGGCCTCAAGAAACAACTCTTTTCATTTTGAGATAGCTCAGTTTTAAGGAACTTTTTCCTTATATTGGGAGCAAAATCTCCTCCTTATCATTTCCATCCATTGCTCCTTGTTCTGGTCTCTGTAGTCACACAGAATAAGTTGAATCCCTTTTTTTCATATAATAGCTTTTCAAGTACTTGGAGACAGTCAAAGATGTGATGGTAAATGTTTAGTAACCAGCTCTCTGAAAAAAAAGTACACAGGACACACTTTTAAGTTTTATCTGCATTATTGATATTCTCACTACTACTTTCTTAAGTCTAGACAATCAACAAAAAAATAAAATCAACACCTGATCATACTGTTCACCAATTACTGAGGTATAAATATTCACACTGAAAATTTAGCATTTGGTTTTTAGCTGCTGGTTGGAGCTCACTCCTGTATACTCCTGGAGACAGCTATTATGTATCCCATAAGTCTTTTCTTCTCTATCCTGAATACTGTTGGTTCCAAGAGATGATTGTCATCTGACTTGTCCTTTACTGGATTTTTTTTTCTGGTGTGGCAATACCCTTTCTTCTCTGTAGCATGTAGAACTTAACACAGTACTCCCAATGTGTTGGACCAAGACAAATATTGCAAAACCATAATCTTTAAAGTCATCTAGTTTGTAATTTAGAAGACTCTGATTCCTAAATCATATATACACTCTTTAGACTTAAATTCCCCAATCAATAAAATAAGGGCATCAAATCATATGGCCATCCAGGCCCTTTCCAACTCTAAATTCTATGATCCTATGATTAAAAGCACTTCTGAGATACTAAAAGATGTGGTTTTGTAGGGAAATTGAGCAGGGAAAATGAAAACTTGGGCAAGTGTAGCAGCAAGCACCCCAAGCGTCCTCAGGGTTTGCTGCCAATACAGGTTCTTAGATCTGCTTTGATAAAGGAAAGCAACTCAAAATGGGTTAACAAGCTTACTTTAATCAGTCAGACCATATATCGTTTACCTTGTTCAGGGGAAAAAGGTCAGCACCCCGAACTTCAAAGTATACAGGCAGAATTATCAAGACAGAAACAGATCAAGTAGACAGCTTTCCAAACTGTCCAGCCATTACATCCATACCAAATCAACATCTGGGTTTCAACATCTGGGTTTTTCAAAGCCGGGGGGCTCAGGACAACGGCTTCCCATAACCCATATCAAATCACAGAACACTTCTCAAAAGTGAGCCCCAAAACAAAGCTACACATCAGGGCTTATATAGCCTTCTCCTGGCTCAGAGAATGTAACAACCTTTTGGACCCACTGGCCAATCAAAAAGTATCTACTGAAAAACAAGCCTCCCACCCCAGGCTCCAGGTGCACTTTAGCCTAGGGGCAGGGAAGATCTTTAAAATTTACATTCCCATTACAGCAAGAGGCAGGATAGAGTGGTAAAAAGAGGTCTCGGTTTTGGCTAGATTATAACTAATGTGCTTTATGACTTTGGAAATTTATGCTAATGACTATAAGAACAGTCCTTTGTGATGCTTGTTCTCTAGTGTCTGACTGTGTTCCATTTGGAGTTTTCTTGGCAAAGACACTGGGGTGATTTGCCATTTCCTTCTCAGCCCATTTTACAAATGAGAAAACTGAGGCAAACAGGGTTAAGTGATTTACTCAGGGTCACACAGCTAGTAAGTGTCAGATTTGAATTCAGTTCTTCCTGACTCCACTGCATCACCTAGCTCTCCTTGTGAAATCTTGTTCAGGGTTAATACCATTTGTTTATGGTTGGTGCTTAACCCTTTTAGGTTCTGATATTTTGTGGATGTGGATTCTTCATTCATCACCACAGATCACAACCTACTGACATCAAAGTATATGGTTTTGATAAGTTGCTGTGGTTAAAAATATTTTACCTGGTGATGTAAGCCCAGGTTTAAATAAGAGGAAGAGTTAAGTGAATTCTCTTTGAGAAACCACAGGACTTTCAGTGATCTCTAACTTCTAAGTGGGTTTCCTGTTTCTACTCTCTCCCTCATTTCAATCCATTATCTACTCATCCACCAAAGAGTAGGTCTAACTCTGTTTCTCCCACTGCTCAAGGAGCTCCAGTGGCTCTCTATTACCTCTAGGATCAAACATAAGTCCTCTGGCATTTAAAGTTCTTCACAACCTAGCTCCTTCCTCCTTTTCCAGTCTTCTTACTCCTTTCTTCACAAGTTCTATGATGTAGCTACACTAGCCTTGTTACAATTTTTCAAACATGATATTCCACTTCTGTACCTTTGTGCTGGCTGTCTCCCATCCCTGGAATGTGCTGTCCCTTCATCTCCACTTTTTGGTTTCTATGACTTCCTTCAGGACTCATCTCAAATCTCACCTTCAAGAGATGGTTTGCCCTGCCTCCCCACACAATGCTAATGCCTTCCTCTTTCAGATCATCTAAAGGGCTATGGAGAGATGCAATGGCAAGTGTAAGTAGGCCCCAATGTTTTGTCAATGGTGACTTTGTGTTCAGGAAGTGGTGTCAAGGTCATCTTCATAACTCTCTGTATTTTCAGTGTGTTACCTCTCTTTGAAGCTAGCAGGGATCAGAAGAGAGAAACAAGAAAGGTGGAAGCCAGAGTAGAGACTAGGAAGAGGAGGATATGGAGAAGGAAGAGGTCTATGTGATTCATATCAAGGTTGAGACATGGAGCTCATTCCCTCTCATAGGTCTCAAATTCTATTAAAAAAATGCGAATTAAGTTTCCAGATTCTTGACTTGACTTGAACAAGTAATAGTAGAGGATGAAAATATACTATACTATCAGTATTTGGCCAACTAGTCTGCTGAGTAACAGCAAAGCAACTCTTTGACACAGTTCTGAGCCATTTTTTTCATCCTTCTCCTTTTCTTTTTAATCTCTTAATTCACCAGCTGGGCTTTATAGGGACCACCCATCTTAGCTTATGGTTAGTGACCAACTTCTGATCTTCTCTCTATAATCAGGTAAATTACATTTGTACCATCATCATAGAACAGTTCTGATGTCCATATTTCCTCACTTATTAACATAAAAATTCTCCAATTCTTCTTATGTAAATCACTGAAATAGACCATGTTGTCTGTTCCCCATTCACTCTGATGTTTAATAGCCTGTAATAGGCAAATTAGCAGCTACAATCTTAAAAGGGAGCTACAAGTCAGCAACTGCTTTTCTTAGTTCTTTTTTTTTTTTTTTTTAAGCAATCGGGGTTAAGTAACTTGCTCAAGGTTACACGGCCAGTTATTTCTGGATGTGGTGCTGAGCATCCAAGCCCGGGATTTGATCTCCAGGTCGTCCCAACACTGGAGCCGGGGCTCTTTACTCGCTGAGCCACCTGGCCGCCCCTGCTTTTCTTGGTTCTTGGAAGTCAGACATACTATAGACAAGTAAATGTTGAGTCAGACTACTCAGGGAAGCAAGGTGATGACCCAGACAAATGAACTGTCACAGGGTGCTTCCTTACAATTACACAGTCTTAAATTTTCCCCTTAGCAGCTTCTACCCACTGCTCCTACTTTTGCCTTCTTGGGTCAAGCAGCCAAGTCTGATCTCCCCTCTAGGAGACAGTCCTTTAGATGCTTGAAGATTATAAGCATATCTCCTTTAAGTCTTCTCCACTCCAAAGTAAACATTTCTAGTCCCTTCAAATAATCCCCATCTTACAAGGTTTTAAGGCCCTTAATTATGCCAGCTATTCTCCTGTGAAGGCTCTCCAACTTGTCAGTGTCATTCCCACAACTTGACTCCGAGGACAGAATACCAGATATATTCATCATATAACTTCTCCAGCTCTGGGTCTCCATCTTTATTGCTCAAATAGCATAATATTTGACAATATATAATATATATAACACATATATAATATATGAAATATATATATAATTTATATATAATATAATATAAAATAATATAGCTTCAAAAATGGGCCAGTAATACTTGAATTGTCTACTTCTCTGAATTGTTGTAAAAGGCAAATGAGAATAATGTACATGAAAGTGCCTTTTTAAGAGCCAAAAGCAAAAGAATCAACTAATCAGAAAGTATTATGAAGTGTCTAGGGACTGGAGATACAAGTACAAAGAAGGAAATGATCACTACTCACAATGGGCTTACATTGTAAGAGGAATTGCTGTTGTTACTATTTACAAATTCTGGTAGCCATAGGGAGTTTTTGGTCAATGGATGGGCCAAAATTGTCTGCTTGGTCAGTGGACAATTTCATTAGGAGGACATACTTTCCTTTTTCATATCCCATAATCCTCAGCAATCTCCTCTGGGAATCATTGTGATGCTTTGTCTTCTCTCCCTCTCATGACATTCTTACTATTACTCTGAAGTTCAGAGCACCTTCTCATCCTATGTGCTTTGTGGTTCTAGGCAGTAAGCAACTAAAATAATTTAAACTTTTTTTAGATAATTAATTTTATTTTTAAAACAATTTTTTACAAGGTAATAATGGACAGTGCCTTCAGAAACACACAGAGAACACACTCAGTATTTTATCCAATGTTCTTATTTGGGTATAATGAGCCAAAATCACTAGTTAAATTAAAATGTTATTTTCTTATGCAGCAGAAATGCCGTGTATGTGCAATTGGACCCAAATAAAATTACCACATACATTTTCATCAAACAGAAAACAAGCTGCTAAGGATAGTTGAGCTGCAATTTATGATTATGTAAATTAAGCCGGTGTTGAACTTGACTATGTATAGTAAATGAGAATTCCATTATTGTGTATCAAAAACCCATTAACCTTGAGAAATTTATATATATATATATATATATATTCACATACATATAATTGACATGAAAATGTCTTAAAAATCAATACTGTCTCTAGCTCTTTTTATCATGGGTGTGTGTGTGGTTCCCTGAGTGATGGAGATTGGAGATAGCTCATTTAGAAATTCTAATACCTGTAGGGATCTGAGATGCTTCTCTATGAGGAGTCAGCATTGAGTACAAACCAGAGGTATTGAGCAGATTGTATAAGTCTGGGTTGTTCTTGCCTCTTTTTTTAAGGGAGATAGATATTCAGTTACTGAGTTGTCACTGTGAAGTTTGCTTTTCCTAGAGAGAATGATTCCCCAGGAGGTTTTACTGGAGTCAGACAGAAAGGCACAGTGAAAACCAGATTCTAGCTCTCTTGTAGGAAAAATGAGTCTGCAACTAGCCATCATATTATTGTTATTGCAATGTTACAAATATGATTAATATAATATGTGATATATAACATAAAATAAAAGTATTATAAATAATAATACAATATTTTGTTAATAATGATAGTAACATTTATAGAAAGCTTTATGGTTAACATACGATACCAGAACTTAGAATTTTAGAGCTAGAAAGGACACAGGAAACTACTGTAGAATGTCAGAACTGCAATGGACCTTAGAAATGTTCTAATTTCCTGCTTCCCCATACCCCACCCTGCCCCAGTCTAATATTATGAAGGAGGAGGATAGGTCCAAAGGGATGAAGCAATTTACTGAAGGTTGCATTAGGAGTTGGTGGACAATTCAGGGCTTGACTCAAGATTTTCTTTCTGACTATAGTCCAATGCCGTGTTTTTTTTGGAGGGAGGAAGGTAGGGCAATTGGGGTTAAGTAACTTGCCCCAGGTCACATGGCTAATTTTGTGATAAGTGTCTGAGACCAGATTTGAACTCAGGTCCTCCTGACTCCAGGGCTGGTGCTCTATTCACTGTGCCACCTAGCTGCCCTATTCTACCAATTTTTTTTTGTCAGTATTTGGGGAGGGTAAAGGGGAACAGAAGCAGCCTATTCTGTTATTAACTACAGGGAATTATTTGGATTACTATTAGGACCCACATCTATATGTATTTAAAAATTGAATATTACTGTGATATCTAAATAATATTCTATCAAATAATAAAGGCCAATGAAAGGATCACTTATTGGAATGATAAAGTCCATCTCTTTTCTCTAACTTGCCTCCAGTCCTCCACAGACTTTCTTTATCCAGGACTATATATCCCTAGGATTAGGGATTAAGGACTGGTGCTGTGATTTCACTGATGTATGGATGAAGAAATGCCCTCTACTGAAGCAGGTTGGTACCTTCTTGGCAATATGTCATTTTAGCACATTGCCTAGAGTATCAAGAAGTTTGGTAACTTACCCTGGGTCAAAAATCCAGTAGGTGTCCCAGATTGGACTTGAAACTCAGTTCTCCTTGGTTCCAAGGCTGGGTGTACCTCCACTATACCACACTGCCACAAGTACCCTTATCTTCCTCTTTATGATTCTTTTACCCACCTTTGGCATTTTCCCCATTCTCACCAGGTTCCAGGCTACCTCCAAACTCTCAACCCCACTCCATCCTGCTCTAAGATAATTTATCACAAGTGAGGCATCCATAAATGAGAGCAGCTGTATAGTGTGATTTTGACCTTAATGGTACAGTTATTCCACTAAATCCATCTGGGGAACAGATTTGAATAGAGATCAAATTTTTCAGGCATTGTAATGGTAGAATTTCAGGCATCAGAAAGCAGGATGGGGCAGATGTAATTTAGAGTTACAGGGAAATCTTTTTTTGGGTGCTCTTGGAATCATACAAGGTGGGAGGGATTCCAGCATGAGAATAGGAATCACAAAGATGCTAGGTCTTTGCTTGTAGTCAATTATTACTGTTCTCTGTTCAGTACATCGTGCATTGTTCTCCTGACACTGCCTTCACACTTCCCCGTGGGTACCCTCTTCTCCTTTAACTCATTATTTCTCTACCACTATCTCCAACTCACCATAACCATGAACTACACTCCTGTATCTCCTGAGTCTTATAGGTGAGACTTTACCTCATCTTACTATGACCCCAGGTCTCCCAGCAATTTCCTCACCATGCCTTTATGAGCATTCCCCTATCCACTTTCCAAAATTTTGTTATGGAATGTTTTCCCCCACTAGAATGTAAACTCCTTAAAGGTAGTGACTACCTTGCTTGCTTGTATTTGAATCTCTAGATATTAGAAGAGTGCCTGACACATAGTAAGTATTTAAGAAATGCTCCACCTATCTATCTATCTATCTATCTATCTATCTATCTATCTATCTATCTATCTATCTATCTATCTATCTATCATCTATCTATCTATCTATCTATCTATCTATCTATCTATCTATCTATCTATCTATCTATCATCTATCTGTCTATCTATTATCTCTCTCTATCTATTCTGTTGTCTCTTTTTCTGCCTCTTCTCTGTCTCAGTCTCTGTCTCTTTCCTCATAAAGGGTACATAGTTATGATAGATCAGTAGGAACCTACTCAAGAATTCAGAAAGGTAGGTTAAGAGTGTTAAATGAAGCTTACGGTTTTCAAAGATCAAAGGACCACATCCAAATGCCACTCAGTTTTTGGTAGCCATGCACTAATGATGGAAGATTGAACTAATCAGGTGAAGGTCAGATATGTAGCTCACAGAATGAATGTCTGACAGATGACATCATTGCTCAGCTTTCCCTTTTTGATGGACTTTGTGCCAGCCTTTGTACAAACAAAGAATCTGACTTCAGGACCGTCTAGACACCAAAGGAAGACATACAAATCCCATAAACTCCTGCTCACCTGTGCTCTGGGATCAATAGTCAGTGGCTACACATAATCTACCAGAAGGTTGTGTGAAGGATCCCTAGTCCCTTGAGTCCTCTGAGCCTTATTAGCTATTGTTTCTTGCCCTTTCTCATGTTCTATATAAATAATAGTAGCAAAAGTTGGATAGTTGGACATATGTACCTGCACAATTCATTGGCATTGATCCTACCTTAACAACCCCCTCCCTCTAGTCCCTATGTGGGTGGAAGCTGCTGTTGGCAACCTACAAGCCTAGCTATGTTCGAGTCCCTCAAGTTCATGGTTAATATACTAGAATATATGAGCCATTTGTTCTCTGGATAGTATCTGTGATGAATCTGCTTATTTTCACAGTTGCCTAGGTATTGTCTAACAGTGCAGACCCAAGAATGCCCTGAAATGCACACAATCACACACTTGGTTTATTCCTGGCATGTGAGTTCAGATTTCATAACCACCTTGAGATGACCAGTTATGGTCAGTCCCTGGATTTCCCATTTTCCCCTGGAGATGAGCACAGACTTATTAACCTCCATGTATAAACCCACAGAGAATACTCTGGCCTTGGACTGGATCTAGTGGCATGGGAACCAAGGAAGATCTACAATTGGATGAGGAGGAAGGAAATCCCCAATTGACCGTGGATGGAGGAAAGTCTTCTGTTTATAGTCCCAGAATGAATCCATCACCTACTGATTGCATAGCATTCACATGGCAATACTCAGCCTGGCACAGGAGGGTGAGAGCCCCAGAATGACAGATCACCTGCACAGGGTTTGCCACCTCTGCTAACTTTCTTTCCCCGGGGTACTAATTGGCTGCCCTAGAGTAAAGTAATGAGAAGAGGTGATGCCAACTTCAGGGAGTTTTGTCTGAGTCTACAGATTTGTGGGCCCAGTTTCAGCTGCATATAGAAGGTGGGCAAGGCTGGCATGCCACCTTTATGATATGTTACTGCTCTGGGTTGATTCTTTGCTTATAGACAATTATTACTGTGTTCTCTGCTCAGTACATTGTTCTCCAGACAGTTCCCTGCACTTCTCTGAGGAGACCCTCTTCTCTTTTGCCTTTAGACCTGTTGCCTTCATACACAGACCCCATTTCCCCACCAAATCTTCCAGATCTGGAATCTCTTGTATTTCTGACCTTGCTCTATAGACTATGTGACTAGTTATTCATTGGATCCCTGGGATGGGGCATTGTGCTTAGACCACATCCAGTCTATATCCATTGGGCTTTTTGGCTCTCTTTCCTGATGATCATTTTATTATATGTGCCACACAGAAACTCTTTTCCATAATGCCTATAGGTGATATGACAAGCTTTTGTTTCTGCATGAGCACTGCTTTGCTCCATATCTGCATGACTTTTTACGGACCTCGTTTAAGTTTCTCCTCCCTCTTGATAGCTTTGATCTTGACAGCATCATTCATATTCCATCCATCCATCCATCTACCTACACACCATCTATCCATCTATTCATCCATCCATCTATCCACCTACACACCATCTAT
>NW_027185771.1:19086762-19102203 GCF_028583685.1 Petaurus breviceps papuanus
TCTATCCACCTACACACCATCTATCCATCTATTCATCCATCCATCCACCTACACACCATCTATTCATCCATCCATCCATCCATCTATCCACCTACAAACCATCTATCCATATATTTATCCATCCATCCATCCATCCATTTATCTATTCATTCTGCAAAAATTTATAAAGCACCTAATATATGTGGGGCACTAGGCACTAAGAGAGATAAAAGTTTAGCTAGGACTGTGTTATGGAGGCAATGGTTTAGTAGAAGGATGAGACAGAAGATAAACATAGGTAACTTGAAACAAACACAGTTAATCATACACAACTGAGTGGAAAATAGTGGGCAAGTAATCAGATTTTCCAATACAATATTAAAACACATAGCAGTAAGAATATATACTTTCTGCTACCAGTAAGGACAGCGGTCATTTGCCTCAAAGGAGGTTATTTATAATGTTCTTGAGGGCTGAGTTCTCCATGTTGCAGAGGAGAGCTTCAGAGATATGCCATTGAGGATGCTTCCAGTAGTGTTTATGGCTGAGTGATCTGTCTTGTGCCCCCTCTACTATTCATTAAGAATCCATGAGGTATAATGAGAAAACATTGAACTTGAAGACAGGGAACCATCTTGACACTGACATTTTTAGCCTGTGACCTTGGACAAATCATGTTACCTCTCCCTACACTGAATATTGAGTCAAGGGTTGCTGTGAGGAAAGTCCTCTCTAAATAAAAAAAAGCCATTAGAAAAAGGTGAGCTATTATGATTATTATAAATCCACAGTGATTTTCTTTTTGTGAGAGTGATTTTACATTTTTTGGAAATATATGGGAAAAGATTACAGTTTCATCAATGCAAGTTTGTGACTTCCCGCTGAGAGGAAGAAATATCTAATAGCTGTGGAGTTTCAGATTAGTGCAGAAATCTGCTTTTCCTAGAAAGGTTAATGACTTTTGGAAAAATTATGTTTTTCTAGCTTATTGCAGGGAGATAATCCATCTAACCCTTAAACATCTGACAGTCAATAACCCATAGTAAGAAGGCCGATTAAAGGGTAAATCTCTAAGGACATGATTAAAGACCTTGCTTGGAAGGCATAGTGCATGCAAAATTTCCAATAGAGTTAACTGTGAAAAGTGTGGTTGGAATCTCTACAGTATGCTATGCAATAGAGATTTTAGAACATAGAATGATCACACAATGAAAGGCACTGCTGAGTAAGTCTGTAGCCAGAATATGGGAACCAGAATGATGAGAGGACTTGATACCATGTCACACCAGGATTGCTTTAAGGAACTGCGGGTGTTTAGTCTAGCACAGTGGTTCATAAAAGGTGGTAAATATAAAGAGACTGATTTAGGCTTGATGTAAAGAAAAACAATCTCAAAATTACAGCTGTTCAGAAGCAAAATGGGTCTCCTTAGAGGAAGTGGGTTCCCCTTCATTGGAGTTCTTTGAGCAGAGTCTGGAGACTTATATTTTGGGGGTATTGTAAGATTAGTAATTTGCATTCAGTTATAAGTGGGTTTACAACTCTGATATCCTTTCTAACTCTGAGATTTTGTGATTCTATGAATATTAGCACTAGAAGGGACCTAAGGAACATATAACACAGAATGCTAGAATTAGAATGAAGAATATTAGAGGTACAAGGGTCTTTAGAATATAGGTTGTTAGAACATAAACCAAAATGTTAACACTAGGAGAGACATTAGAACATAGAATCTTTGAAGAGAATGCTAGAGCTAGAAAGACTTTAGAGATAATTTAGTCCAACTGCCTCATATCACAGAAGAGTAAGCTTAGGCCCAAAGATAGAGAATGACTTTGTTAAGGATACAAACAGAGACTTAATGGCACTTGAACTAGAGCCTTGGTCCAGAATCTTTCTGCTGGAATAGCTGTGTCTATGCTGGAAATTGTTGTCTTCACCATTGAATTAATGATGTCCCATTAGTCAGATTTCTATAGCATGACCAAGCAATTTATTACTATTAGTGTGCTTACTCAAAAAATAAGTCACAATAATCAAGACTAATACTTGCCATTATTTTATCATTTCCATGGTGTCAATATACTTGGGAGTAACCCAACATTTAATTTGTAGTCTGTAGGAGAAAAAAAGGCACTGATGGAGAGTTGGAGCTAAAAACCAACTGAGAACTATAGAAAGCACAGAACTATGTACAAAAGAGCTAAGTGTAATTGAAATAATGGATACAATTGGTACCTTTGAAAAAGGGCACCTGTTTGACATCACCCTGAAAAAACTTCTAAAATAAGTTACATAAAATGGCTTACAATGATTAGATATAGTCATCTAGTGTTCAGAACACTCATCCAGGAGTGAAAAGAACTTGCTTCTGCTTCTGGTTCCGTCAGCAACTAACTGTAAGTCATTTTGGGTAAATCACTTTGTTTCTGAGTATCAGTTCCTCATCTTAAAATTGTGAGGTAGGATTAAATAATTTTTAAAGTCCCTTCAAGCTCTGATATATTTTTAATATTCTAAGATCCCATGTTCTCATGTCTCAGCTCTGATATTATGTTATGTGGTTCTATTGTGTGTGTGTATGTGTGTGTGTGTGTGTGTGTGTGTGTGTGTGTGTGTGTGTGTGTGTATGGTGAGATTTTCCACCAAGGACTAAAGTTTTTTTTATTCTGTAAATTATTTGTGATGTATAGGTCACAAGTTCTATTTCACAATTCTTATTTCTTTCTTGAATGATTTGGGAACATAATGCTGTAATCTCATGCTCTTTTATGAACAGGATCTTCTGCCTCAGCAGATATTAATGAATTTTTTTTTGTCTTGTAATATTTATTCAGAGATGTTTGGACTCATTTAGATGATCTGGAGGCCACATTCCTTCTGTTATTAATATCTTCCCTGTTGGTTTATCTGCCTGTGCTCAGTGTTTTAAATTAAGTTTTCTTTCTCTTGTGGTATTTAGTCATTTCAGTCTTTTTTCCATATAGTTACTTATTTCTTACTTTCTTATGCCTTCCCCTTTGATGATGGTTTTCCTGAGGGCAGTACCTCAAAGCTCTCTTAGCCTCCTCCCACATTCACTATTCACCAATTTCAGTCTCTGTCCCAAGTGACTGTTGAGTAGATAGAATTGCTATTATTTGGATAACAGTCTCTTTTCCTTCAGGTCTGGTAGAGCCCTTGCCTCTCCCTCCCCCACTGATATCCTGCCTCCAGTTCCCTCTGTTCCTTAATTTTCTGGATGCGCACTGCTGCATCACAGCAGGGATGCTGCTTCCCTAGCTAGAATATGCTTCTCTGTGTCTCTACCTCTGCTGTACAGGTGAGTTGGTCAGAGTTCTGTTGTAAGTCTAGAGTGAGGGTGTGTTGCCCTGCCAGAGTATTGAGGGGCTAGTGTGGGAGAGGGCAATGAGTGAACACATTATGAATTAGAAATTAGCATTCTTTCCTGTTAGTTAATTGGAGGTGGGTGGTGGTACCTTATTAGAGTTTTATGGTTAATTCTTATTTTGGAGAGGTTGTGAGGTTTGAGGTTGTGAGGATTGAAGAAAATGTCCAATCTCTCTATCTAATTGGTCACATGACCCATAATAACCAGTCTCATCTTCCTCTAACATACTGTTTTATGTTCTAACATTCTAGATTCTAAGGTACACTTTCAAAAATTCAATATTTATGTTTCAAGATTCTTTATACTAAGCTCTCACAATTAGTAGTGTCCCATGCTGGAACAGGCTGCTTATTTAATACAGAAAATGTTAAAACAGATGTTATTTGATCACATGTTAACTTTTCCCAAACTGGGCATGTGTTTCCAGGGTGACATTTTGGTGCCCTTGGAGATAATATGATTCCTGGGGCAAAGGAATACAACATAATTCCTTTTGTGCAGAGCACTCATTAGGACTGGAAATGCATATTAACATTCCTTCAAGCAGTGTGCTCCCTGCACCAGAGATGTAGTCCACCCCTTTGGCAATGCCCTCGAAGTTGGGTGGTCTTAGGAAAAATTGTAGACTTTCCCAAGTTCCAAAGAGAGGTCTGTTATTTATAGCAAGGAGTACACTCAACTGCAATCCCAATGAACTAGCCCACCCAACACTCTCCTTACCACACCCCTACACTAACATTGCATGAGACCTATATTAAGGTAGCTATGGTAACCTGTTATGCTCAGGACTGTCATACCCATCCAACAGTGAAAATAATATTTAAATTCAAAGCCTCTGCCTGTCTCCCATTAGTCATAACATGGGGGAGAAATTTTTTAAACATTCTCCAGTTAGACTTCCTCATTAGTAGTCACAGAAGGATATATAAATAGTTCACACTGTACATTCTAATTGTAGCAGAAAGAGCATTAACAAGGGAGTCAGGAGACCTAGGTACTAGTCCAAACTATGCCACTAGCTAGTCTTGTCACATTGGGAAAACGATTTCTCTTCAGGCTTCAATTTCTTTGTTTATAAGATGATTAGACCTAATGTCTCTTTCACCTCCAACATTCTATATTTTATATTCCAACATTTTATATTTTAAGATTGCTTTTAGAGCTAACACTGTATTTCTGAAATTTTATATTCTATGCATTTTCTAAGTTCCAAAGGTCTATGTTCTAAGGTCTTTTCCAGTTTAAATCTATGTTCCAAGGCTCTTATAGCTTTAAAATCCTGTGAATGTCATTCTTTTTTTAAAAAAATTTTTTTAAGCAATTGGGGTTAAGTAACTTGCTCAAGGTTACACGGCCAGTTATTTCTGGGTGTGGTGCTAAGTATCAGAGCCCGGATTCGATCCCCAGGTCATCCCAACACTGGGGCCAGTGCTCTTACTTGCTGAGCCACCTGGCGGCTTCATGTGAATGTCATTCTTAAGGGATTGCAATTGACCAGCCTCTTGGGTTGGAGAATATTACTTCACATTTGGAATACTGTAATTTAGGAAAGTTTGAAAAGGTGGAATTTCTTAAAAAAAAAAGGTGACTAGGATGCTGAAGGGGCCAGAAAAATCATGATATATTGGGGATCATTGAAGGAATGTTTAGCCTGGAGAAAGGGAAACTTGAGAAGGAAATAAACATTTGTTAAATGTCTACTATGTGCAAGGCATTTTGCTAAGTGGTTTACAAATATTTAATCTGATCCTCAGAACAAACATGGGGGTTAGATGCCATTATTGTCCTCATTTCACAGTTAAGAAAAACTGAGGGAGAGAGGTTAAATGACTTACCCATGGTCACACAGTTAGCGTATGTCTGGGACAATATTTGAACTCAGATTTTCCTGACTCCAGGCTTGGTGCCCTATCTATTACACCACATAGTTGCTTGTCGGGGTGAGGGGGAAGTTACTGAGGGATGAATATTTCCTAGGATGAAGTACAGTCCAATTATGAAGAATATTGAGTTTGTTTCTCTATGAGGTATAAGAAAAGGCTAGATGAGAATCTTTCAGTGAAGCTCTAGAGAGGCTTTCTGCCCCGCTGAGATGTTAGACTAGATGACCTTTAGGTCCCTTCTAGCTCCAAGAGGTTATTGTTTTCAGTTTCTGTGATTAAAATGGAGGAAAAACAATTTGGGTGAAAATATCAACTCCTAACATCTATTCAGAAATCTCATGCTGGAGCTTGAACAGAGTTGGAATTTGACATATGATGTAGATAGATTGATGTTTGAGTATCTAGTCCCAGTGTGAAAGTTCTTTCTGAAATGAAGGGCTGTGATCACACATACATTGTCTCCTGTTATCTATGCCGCCCCCTGTTCTCATCGAATGTAGCTTTGTCATTATGTTAAACCTTAATCATTTTCTTCCCCACAGAAATGAAAATTATTAGCATCTGTTGTTTCTGCATAATTATTTTTCTTGTTAAAAGGCATATTTCTATTATTAACAGAGTCCTTTGGCAAAGGCAGAGGGGTATCTGAGAAAGAGTGCTAGGCTGACATTTCAGAGACTTGGGTTCCATTGCTGCTTTTACCACTTAGAAGCTGTGTGGCTTTGGGCAAATCTCTTTACATCTCTGGGCCTTATTGATTATATTTTAGCAAAATGGAAATAACCAATTACAGATGGGGAATAATTTTTGGATACATTGTCACTCAGTAGTTATAACACAACCTTGATAGAGTTAAGATAAAAATCAGTACAACTTCAGAAAAAAGTCTAGAGTGAGAAAAAGAGTATGACTACAATATAAATTCCATCTTGATATATGTAAGTGAATAATTAATGATGAAAAACAGAATATAAATGCAAGAAAGAAAAACCATAGACTACAACATTTTCACAAAGAGGTTTGGCTGATATAAATAAATGGCCATAATAAGAAGACCTAAATAGTGCCTCAAAATTCCTTAGTAAGGCAACATGACTTGCAAAACAGAGAAACATGGCAGCCAAGGGCAACATTGGCTTAAAATATAAACCTTTTAATACAAAGGATAATGGAAGATTAGTAGCAGTATCACTTCATGAAATGGAGAGAAGTGGAAAACAAAGCATGCTAATAAAAGCTTGTCAAGAGATCCAACCAGGCAGTGACTCCCAGGGTGTTTAAGCATGAAAATGGAAAGAGGAAAACACAAATAAGAAAAATAGAAATGATCAGCAGAGATTTTTTATAATAATCTCTTTGCTCACCATCAAAGACACTTACATTCAAAATCCTGTTTTTTTAAAAAAATGACAATTAGGAGATAAAAGAAAGGAAAAACATCTGATTTAGACTAAGTCTGCATAGAATAGATACTGGTTTTAGGTGATATGATTATGAGAGCAATGAGGGATTGAATTAAAAAGATATCGAAAGGAGAGGTAGATTCTACAGTCAGGGGAGAAAATCCCAGACCATCCTTTTTAATACTAAAAAAGACAATTGAAAGACTATCACCCTCTACTAACCTATAAACCTTATTTCCCATATACACAAACTTTTATGAGCACCATCTACACTTATATTGAAGCTGTCTTTGATGAGGGTATTAGTAGAGAACAGGAAGACTTTTGCAAGTGACATTACACATTGACTACATCTTTCCCATTACAGACTTAGCTAAAAGATATGGAAAATATAAGATATCACTGGTTGTTATTTAAAACAAACAAATGTTTGTTTGGATAAAGCAAACTGCCATCTTAAAAGATTCTCTCTCTTCCAATAAAATATTCTCCAATTATACATCAAAATCAATCAAGATTTATTAAAACATATGCTAGTAGAGAAAGCTTTATTCAATGACTCTCTAATAATAAATATCAGAGTAAGTCTGAAACATAAAGCATATTTACTGAAGTTTTTTTGCCACTATGTTGGGACAAGGTGTAGTGCTAATTCCAAGATGAAGAGGGATTCTCTATGGATGTTGAGGTTTTCTAGATTCTTTGTTTTGCAGATGGTATCATGCTGATTATATCAAGCCCACCCCCACCCCCAAACTGAATAGATTCCTGGAAAAAGTCTGTAACCACTTTAAACAGTTTGAATCAAACATCTCTACATGAAAAATAAGTGTATGAAGAATGTCCATTGTATGGATTATGATATGCAACTAAATAGAAAATCTATAGAACTCAGCCATCATTTTGTCTGTCTTCATCTCTCTCTCTCTCTGTCTCTGTCTCTGTCTCTCTGTCTCTCTGTCTCTCTGTCTCTCTGTCTCTCTCTCTCTCTCTCTCTCTCTCTCTCTCTCTCTCTCTCTCATACACACACACACACACATACTCAAATAGCAGAAGTAGATGATGAGACAGTGGACTGGATTGCTTGTAGGTAATTTCAAAGTTTCTTTAATGATACCATCTTCTTCCAGAAGCAAAAGCACCCCACATTTTAAATACCATCATTTTTGACTGTGATGTTATAGGGCTGTGAGTTGAAAAACACTACTATATCCAAATAAATAGAAATAATAATAAATAGAGAGGAATATGGTGAAGTTGAACAGGCTATATCACATAACCAATTAAAAAGTAACTTTGAGGAAGAACAAATGTCATCAGAGACATGTATGCTCAAGTGACATGGACTGGTTAAGTTGCAGGAGTGAGTGATAATAATTGGCAGATAGCCTGCAAGCCCTCCTGGTATCCTTGTAGAATCAGGAGGAAGTAAGGCAAACTACCTGTGGTGAATATGGGAGGATATTCACAAAGTCACACAGAATAGGCAGACATGGATGAGTCATGATCTACATCTTTGGAGACATCAATATTCATCAGCTCACAGATCTATCTGGGTATTTATATGACAAATCTGGGAGGTAGATACTATTATTATCCCCATTTTACAGATGAGGAAACTGAGGCAGACATAGATTAAGTAATAATAGCATTTATATAGGGCTTTCAGATTTTCAAAGAACTTTATAAATATAATTTCATTTGATCCTCACAGCAATTTGTGAGATTGGTGGTGTTATTCCCATTTTGCAGATGAGGAAACAAGTATAAAGAGGTTAAAAGATTTGCCCAGGATCATATAGCTAGTAAGTATCAGAGGCAGGATTTTTAACTCAGGTCTTCTTGACTCCAAGTCCATTACTCCATCTACCAAGCCACTTACCTACCTCAGAATATTTGCATATTCTGGCTGTGAATCACAAAGTGCCACAAGTGTCAAAGAATTGAAATTTCAAATCATCTGAGGGGAAAAAAGGAGAGATGTATGGTGTTAATGGTTATGTTTCTAAAAATAACCAAAGGAGAGTTCTACAATTCATAAAGTGTCATCAGAGATTTATGACCAGAAAAAAAATATAGGCTGGTGTTTTAGTAAGAGCAAGTGATAGACTATACATTTCACTGATATCCATACAATGTCGTGAGATCTAGAATAAAGCCCTCAGCACATTGGGTGGACCTTGTGTTGATTTTTGGGAAATGCTGCAAGAATAGGCAAACATGGATGGATTGCAAACTATATCATTGGAAGAAGGATCCAGATGAATTCATCCACATATATTCATCAAAGTATCCAATACCACTATTTGATATAGTAGAGAAAGCAGTATAGACAGTATTCTATAACACTTCAACATTTGCAAAACTCTTTCCTTACACAGTGTTTTGAGGAAGATTTTTTTGGGGAAAAAATTTCATATGATATGGTTGTTCATAGCTTGCTCTTCTTTTGAGAACTACTTTTTCATATCTTTGAACCATTTATATATTAGGGAATGGCTTTTGTTCTCATGTATTTGAATCAGTCACCTGTATGTCATGGATACAAGACCTTTAACAGGTAATTTGCTGCTTAGATTTTTTTCCCAGTTAATGATTTCCTATCAATTTTAACTTCATTGATTTTATTTGTGCATACACTTTTTGATTTTATATAATCCAATTGTCCATTTAATCTCTTATGATCCTCTCTATTTCTTTTCTGGTTAAGAATATTTTTCCTATCCAGGAGTGTCATTTTCTTATTTAATAAATGTCAGTGGTTTCCTATTTTCTCCAAGGTCAAATGTAAAATCCTCCATTTGACTTTTAAAGCCCTTTATAATCTAATTATTTCCTATTTTTCTAGTTTTCTTATGCCTCACTCCCCTCCACATCTGAGATCCAGAGATACTGACTTCCTGGCTTTTCCTTACACATGTGTTTTCACTGACTTTTCTTTATCCCTGGAATGCTTATATCTACCTCCTAGTTTCCCTGCCTTTTTTCAAATCATAGATCATCTCACCTTCAAGAAGCCTTTCCTCATCTTTATTCTTAATGCTTTTCCTCTGAGACTACCCTTCTCTATATAACTTGTTTGTTTACATGTTTGTTTACATAGTTGTTCACATGCTATCTCTTCCATTAGAGACTGTGAGCTCCTTGAGAGTAAGGACAGGCTTTTGTTTTAAAAATATTTCAAACATTTAGCATAGTGCCTTGTATATTATAGGAACTTAATAAATTCTGGTTGACTGACTAACTGAAAGATGTATTCCTTGCTTTTCTAAAATTTGAAGATGATTGCTTTGTAGAATACTTTGAAATATGATACTCTTAAGGCCCCTTCCTTATTTTCGTTATTTGAGATGATTGGTCTTCTGTTATTCTCGATCATTTGTTATCTTTCTGGCTTCATGAACTAGAAATTTCATAGCCACAAAAATTCTTTGGTAGTTTATGCAGTATGATATCAAATAAGTAAATTAATTTAGATTGTATTGCCCTTTAATAAATTATATTGGCATGACCAAACCATGAGCAATTAACACCTCTACAATCAAGTCTGTTTATATTTCTGTAAATAATGTATAATAGTTGTATTCATATAATTAATGTGTGTTTTATTCATATTTATATTCATATAACTATTCATATTTATATATTCATATAATTAATGTGGTAAGTGAATTCCCCAACATTTTATATAATCTTTAGTTATTGTGAATAGAATTTCTCTTTCTATCTCTTCTGCTGAAGTTTATTGATAATACATAGAAAAACTGATGATTCACATTCTGCTACTTTGCTGGTATAATGCCATGTACTTAGCACTTAGTAATTGATCAAGCCTCTGTTGGGGAAACAGAAGGTATGAACTCCTGTCTTCTGTTATGTCAGTAACAGGAAGGGGTTGGCTGAAACAGGAAGCTAATGCTATGTGTATATAAGGAAAAGCCCCAGGAAGGGACAGTCAGAGAATTTCTTGGGACCAGCATCTGGAGGCAGAGCAGCTACAGAAGAGAAATGAGAATTGAGAACTGAGTCAGAATTTCCTGAGAACTTGTGGTAGTGTAGCTTCTTCTGAAAAGAAGCCCAGGAGCCTCCCCCCCCCCCAAAGCTGGATAAGGTGATTCTGATTTTTTGAACAAGCTGCAGAAGAGTGAGGAAACATGATGGGGATGCTAACACTTTGTTTGTGGCTTGGTTGAGCCTTGAATTCCCAGGAACAGAAGTTGTGGAGGATGTGAGATGGACTGGACCCTGTGAACTTTAATGTGTAGCTGGACTTCCATGGAGAGCTGGACAAGGAACTGGGAGCTGTCTGCTTTTGAATCCAGCTGACTGTTTGGTGGATTTACGTAGGAGTTGCCTACCTCAAATCAAGATGGAAAAACCTCTCCATGGATACTGAGTAGTGATGAAATTGTAGTTTACTAGTGACCTAGGGGTGGTGGTGGTGGGGGGGGGTCTGTGCATTTTCTAATGATTGTACTTAGTGATTAATGACACTTAGTAATTGATTGCTGAATAATAACTCAATTGCTGATTGAGTTAACTTAGTGTGCCCCATGAGTGGAAGACTTTGACAATTTTACTTTTAGATGATTGTTCTTTGTTCAAAACTTTGTGGCCACTTTAATGAAAACTATGTGGCTATTTTAATGATAAGCTGTTGTGAATACTATATCGTGATTTTCTATGATAAGTTGTAATATTGTGAATGCTGTACCTTGATTTTCTGTCAATGTTTTGCTTTGATTTGTTACTGAATAGAGTGTTCACTATACTGTGTAATCAGAATCTTAAATGCTGTTCACAGTAGCATTCTTGTGGAAAGCTACTCTTGCATGGTGTTACAGCTGGTTATTTCAGTTAATTTTTAGGAGAATCTTTGAAGTTCTCTAAATAGAGTATCTTATCTGCACAAAATATGTTCATTCTCTCAATTTATTTTTCTAATCTTATTGTTATAACTAGTATATCTAAGACTATTGTTTGTTCAGTCATTTTGAGTCATGTTTGACTCTTCATAACCTCATTAGGTTTTCTTGACAAAGGTACTGGAATGGTTTGACATTTCCTTGTCCAGCTTATTTTACAGATGAGGAAATTTATATAAACAGGTCTAAGTAGCTTGGCCATGGTCACACAGCTAGTAGCTGATTGAGGCTGAATTTGAACTCAGGAAGATGGTGTAGCAGCAAGCACCCTAGCATATCCAGGGTGGCTGCCAACACAGGTTCTTAGATCTGCTTTTTTAAAGGAAGGCAACTCAAAATGGGTTAACAAGCTTGCTTTAATCAAACATATGTCATTTACCTAGTTCAGAGGAAAAAGTTCAACACCCCAAACTTTAGAGAATACAAACAAAATACAAACAAGTTACAAGCAGCAGACAGGCTTCCAACTGTCTGACCATTACACCCATACCTGGTGACAGTTACCAGAGAGGGAAGCAACAACATCTGGGTTTTCAAAGCCAGGGGGCTCAATAGCTGCCTATAGTCTCGTCTGGTCAAATCACGTAACTCTTCTCAAAGTGAGACCCAAAGCAAAACCTCACATCAGGGTATATATAACCTTCTTCTGGATCAGAGAATGTCACAACCCTCTTGACCCACTGCCCAATCACAAAGTAAAAATAAGCCTCCCCCCACAGGCTCCATATGACCACATTCAGCCTATTAGGGGTCAGAGTATATTTTCAAATCAAAGAAGGTTCTCAGGGTCACTTAAGCCTATCAAAGGGCCTAGGTGCAGGGAAGATCTTAAATTCCCATTCCCATAACAGATGAGTCTTCTTGACTCCAGGCCCTGCACTCTACCTACTGTGCCTCCTAGCTGATATACTTAGAACTATATCAAATAACAGTAATGTTAATGGACAGCCTTGCCTTACCCATGATCTTTTTGGAAAGTCCTCTAGTGTTTCTTTGTTACAAATAATCCTGACTCTTAGTTTAAGGAAAGGATCATTAATTTTTATGCTTTGAAATATTTTAAAATGGTTATTGTATTTTGTAAAAAACTTGTTCTGCATTTATTAATATGATTTTGGGATCATAAAATTGTCTACTATGTTATAGGAATAATAACTAAATCTACAAAATCTTTAGTTAGGGAGTCCAGATGAGGAAGCTCCAAATAAGGCAAGTCAGCATCTTCTTTGTAACTTAAGAGTATGAAATAGGTGCATAGGGCACTGAGAGATTAAGTGATTTTTTCAGGGTCACAAATATAGTATAAGTCAGAAATCAACTTAAACACAGGATTTTCTGGCTTCAAGACTAGATCTCTCTCCATTATACCAAACTGCCTCTATTTTAAAAATTACTTTTCTTGATATTAAACTAACCCAGTATTCTTAGTATAAATCCAATCAAGACATGGGATGTAATCTTTTAAATATGCTGCTATGAACTCATTACTAATATTTTATCCAGGGTTTTAATGTTTATATGCATCAAGGATATTGCTTTTGGGTTTCTCTTTGCTTTATTTTCCCCTGGTTTAGATATCAAGACCACATTGGTATCATAGGAGGGATTTGACAGCTTATGTAATATTGGAATTAATTGTTTTTTGAATGTTTTATAGAAATCATTTATAAATCCTCTTGTCCTTGGGTTTTTATCTTTGGAAATTCAGTTATGGGTTATTCAATTTCTTTTTGTGAGAAATTCAGTTATGGGTTATTCAATTTCTTTTTGTGAGATTGGAGTATTTAAACTCCATGTTTATTATTCTGGTGAGCTACATATTTTATATTTTTATAAATATTCAATCATTTCATTTAAGTTATCAGTTTTGTTGGCAGGCAATTGAGTAAAATGATTTCTGAAAATTTCCTTGATTTTTTCTTCATTGTTGTGGTCTTTTTTTTTTCATTTTTCCTACTGACAATTTGATGTTCCTTTAAAAAATATATTATCTAAATGATAATATTTTTATTAGTTTTTGAAAATACCAACTCCTATTTTTTCTCCTTTAAAATTTGTTAATCTATTCTTTTATTTTTAAAATTTCCATGATAATTGCATTTAGTTAATTTTGTTGCCTTTCTAGACATTTTAGTTGCACATTTAACTTATTAATTCATTCTTTCTCTCTTTGGTTAATGAAAGTGTTCAGAGTGATAATTTTTACTCTAAAGACTACTTTGGTTAACCCTCCAAATTTTGAGATGCTGTATCATTGTTTCTATTTTTCTTTGATTAAATTATCCATTGTTTCTATCATTTATTGTTTGACCCATCAATTATTTGGGACTAAATTATTTAGTTCCAATTTAAGTTTTAATACTTTTTTAAAGGAAATTTTTATGATTGTAATTTTTGTTACATTGTGGTCCATAAAGGATGTGTTTAATATTTTTGCTCTTCTGGATTTGTTCATGAGATTTTTGAACCCCACCATTGTATTACCAAGGCAATATTCACAACTCTGATGGTGACTATGAATATGCCAACATAGTTCTGAAATGCACAATATAACAGACTCTCCATAGATAAGACAGAAGCAAAACATTTTTTCAGACATCTGAAAGCCAAATCCCAACACTAGAAAGTCAGATCTCAACACCAGAAAACCAAATCCATCACAGCAACAAAGAAGTTAATATACCTTATCACCCCTGAGAGCAACATCATCCCAAAGCTTCCCTAGCAAACACTCAGAGGCCTAGCTTTCTGCTTGCCTGCATCCTCTCTCTCCCCCACCTCTAACTGCTCTGACTCTCAGCTTTCTGCTCCACCTGTTCAGCAAACTCCTTCCACCACAGGCTCCATGGAGTTACATTTGACTTATTAAGGAGCAGGGGAGATCTTCAAATTCCCATTACCATTACAACCATATGGTCAGTTTTTGTGAAAATGTCTTGAACTATTAAAGTATATATATTCCTTTCTATTCCCCTTCAGCAATAATCAGATATGCATCATATCTATCTTTTCTAACTGGGTCCTTAACATTTTGCTTATTTATCTTTTTGTTAGGTTTGTTTAGGTTTTGTTAGATTTGTTTAGAATTGAGATTCTCAATCATTTTAGTTTTGCTGACTCTCTGTAATTGATTAACTTTCTATTAATGTGCAAATATATATTAACTATTGAGAGTATTTAATTGCATATAATGCCTTTAAGCATAATGTAACTTTCCCTTTTATCTCTTTGAATTGTATTTTTTTTTCAGAGTTGTCTTGTCTATTATCATGATTGCTATGCCTGCTTTTTTGTTTACCTGAAGTATAATAAAATCCATTCCATTTTTTCATTTAAACTCTAAGTAAATCTTTGTTTTAAGTGTGTTTCTTATAAACAGCATATTAGATTCTTTTGCATTCATTTTGTTACTCTCTTCCATTTTATTATTGATTTCACTACATTCAAATTCAGGGATAGTGTTCACTAATTGTGTATTTCATTTAATTGTATTCTGAACATTTTGCTCTTATTTCCCTCTAGCCCCTCTCCTTAGGGGGAAAAAGATTGTGGCAAAAAAGGACATGTGATCAACACTAATGACCTATAATTTAAGTGATCTCCTTCCTCTCTACTGTTCTTCTCATCACTTGACCCTAAATCATTAATCCTTATGCTTCCAATCTTTCCTTTTAATCTAATCTTTACAATAATTAAATTGGAATTTTGTTTTCATTGTAACTGTTCCTTTCCTGAGTCTACTCCACCTTCTCCTAAGTCCTCTCCTCCCTCTGCAGCATGTTTCCCATTGAGATTAATAAATTTCTATACAAAATTCTCTCTCTCTCTCTCTCTCTCTCTCTCTCTCTCTCTCTCTCTCT
>NW_027185771.1:19102303-19109945 GCF_028583685.1 Petaurus breviceps papuanus
TGTCTGTCTCTGTCTCTCTGTCTGTCTCTGTCTCTCTCTGTCTCTGTCTCTCTCTCTCTCTCTGTCTCTCTCTGTCTCTGTCTCTCTGTCTGTCTGTCTCTCTCATCTTCCTTTGCCTGACTCATCTGCCTGACTTATATAACTTGTTTCTTCCACCCTTTCCTCCATGTTTGTGTACTTTTCCCCTCAGGTACTCCAATCATGAGCAATAATAATTTTCACCTCTTTTATTCTGTTTTTAGTGTATTCCTTTCCCCCTTCCTTTCTTTCTCCTCTTAAGACAGCTAAAACAGAACAAAAAAAATGCCTAGTTCCTGGATTTGTCTTTCCCTCTGTGATCCTTGAAGACATTAGAATTCTGAAGGTGGGGAAGGAAACAATCATTTATTAAGTGCCTACTATATGTCAGTCATTGTTCTAAGATATAAATACTTCATCATTGTTCAATACCTTCCAAATTCTTAAATGTGTTTACCTCTTTCGATTTCTCTCAACCCCTCTGTCTACATTTCAAGGTACTTATTTAACTCAATCAGGAATGCTTCTATTCTAGTAAAAGTTCATTTCTTCTATTTCCCTATAGGGCTATATTCAGTCTTCCACACTCTTTTTGACTTTCTTTTTGCATAGTCTTGGGTTGGGTAAAGATACAATTGTTTCTTCTTGTATTCCTTAATCTTTATTCCAATTCCATCTTCAGATCGTTGCTAGTATATATGTGGGAGGGCCAGGTTCCTCTATGACCTTTTACATTGACTTCTTAATTGGAAATAGCTTATGAGAAAAGTAATACAAGGGTCACAGGGTCAGAGATTCTGAGCTAAAAGGGACTTCAGAGGTCATTCAGTCTAACCTCATCATTTTATACATGAGAAAAAACTAAGGTTAAGTGACTTTCTTGCTCATGGTCTCAAAGCAAGGAGTAGAGCTGAGATTCAGGCCCTGGTCTCCTGACACCAAAGTTAACACTTTCCCCATTACATGACATTTTATTCTCATTTTAAAGATGAAGACTCTGGGGCTTGGAGAGAATATATGATTGTTCAGGGGGTAGATAGGTGGTAAACCTCAGAGTTAGTATTCAAAAGTAGGCCTCCTAACTCTTGGACCAGCACATTTCCAGTATATCACATGGCTTCTCTTCAGTTCATTGACCTCCTTTGGTGATACTTCCATTGAAAGTGTCAGCCACTAGTTTTAATCTTCTCTCAGACAGAAGGTCCTGAAAGGGCCATAATGCTAAGAATAGGCTGGCCTGATGTTCCCCTGGGAGAGAAGGCAATACAGTTCTAAAAATAACTTCTACAATCCTTCCTCCAAATATTAGACTATCCTAAGGGAAAAATACCTTGGATGTGACTTTGATTCTATCGTCAGTGCCAAGTCACCTAAAGAACACCTGCAACATATAGACCCTTTGGTCTCTGCCATTCAAACTGTAAGTCACTCAGGGAAATCAAAGGTGATCAACAACAGCCTCCAGAGAACTGCCTGGAAATCTGTTGGAATTGGTTTTCCAAATTGGAGAGAGGTAGAGAGCGCACAGGCATACAATCTATCACCAGGCAAGCAGTTCCAATTTTAATAGAGAGTGTATTAAATAGAGTTAAACTCTCAGAATACAAAGGTAAAAAGGAATTTCTGAGGTTATGTAGCACAAGGTCCTTCCTGATGGATGCTGAACCTCTCTATGGCATCCTGAAGAATGGTTGCCCAGCTGATTTGTATAACCTCCAGTTCCATGGGGTGAAATATATAGCTAAGTAGCCCACCCTATTGTTGGACGCTTGAATTGTCCAGGGAGGCAAAAACAACCAACGTTTTTATTTTAAAACAGCAATAACAAAAATAAAACTGACTCTAGAGCTGTTCCTACTACATCTCCACCCTGGGAATATAATTGTTGCTGAATGTGCTGGCTTTTAATCTATAGGGAGTCATTCTGATGCATCTGACAGAACATATATACAGGAGTCAGAAGGTCTGGTTCTAGTACTGGCTTGTTATTTCCCTTTTCTCAGCTTTATCCTTTTAAAAATGAAGTGGTTGGGCTAGTTCATTCATAAATTCACTTTACTCTTACATGCCTCCTCCATACGTTTGATGGGTAAGCGGTGAGATACGGATACATGATGAGTATACATCATCAGATGGGCCAATGTTTTGATTTGTTTTACTTAATGATACTTTTTTGTTGCATGAGTTGTTTCTTTGGAGATGGTGAGGAGTGTTATTGGGAGGTAATTCTGATATTAAAAAGGTATCAATAAAACATTTAGCTTTGAAAACTATTCCCACTCATTTATTCTTTCATCTTCTAATATTCTATATTCATGACAAATATTACTAAAAATTCTGTTCTGGTGGCCTCTCTAGCTCTGATGTTCTACCATCATGATCTTATGACAGTTATAAACAGTAAATACCATAAAAGTTCAGGAAAGGAGAGAATATACTTTTGCCCTGCCCCTATTTTTGGAAACCCTGAAAGGCTTCCAACTTTGACTAGGTTTTAAAGGAAAATTCTCCAGGGAAAGAATTGTGGCCTTTCTGATTTGGGTCAGATGGAAGTGACAAAGTGGGAATCCTCTCTGATCTATTAAAGGTGTCATCTCTTCCTGATAGTGGACAGCAGGATATTTGTATTTATCTGTTTCCCTCTTAGAAGCTTCCTCTGGGCATTACCTTTCCCCTTCTAGAAGCCATAGTGCTAAGACATACCCAGGAAATTTTCAATATCTTTCTTTCCCCAAGGAAGCCTTGGCTATAATAGGAAAGAACACATTTATAGCAGGTGACAAAGAAAAGTGCTTTCCACTTGAGCTTTCAATTGACAGCCTGTGGAAAATGGAATTTAAAACTTTGTTCTTTTTTTCTGGATGAATGGGCTTATTGTATAGAACCCTAGTGACCTCATTGGATGGGAAGGTGGCAATTTTGTCTTTGTCCCAGCAGAGATGGTTTGCAGTGGGGAGAGAGTCATTCAACTGTTTTGGTTGGGAGTTTTCTAGGTGGGTCATTGCACTGTGTGCCTTTCCATTATTGTCAGAAGATACTTTTATACCAGCTGGTAATGATGAGAGAGATCATTGAACTTAGGAGATGGGAGATAGCAGCCCAAGTTGAGAATAATCCCTTTCAGGCTTTGGAAGTCTGGCATGCAAAAGACTCAGTGGAAGCTTTTCAGAATTCAAGAGGCAGCCAATGTGGTGTGGTGACAAGAGAACAGGTTTTAGAGCCTAACTGGGATTTGAAGTTTCTCTTTATTGTTTACCAACAGTGAGATGTTACATCTGTTCTCTGGCCCTGAGATAATAAGGGGTTTAACTCCAAGTCCAACACCTTATCCCCTGTGCCCATACTGCTTTATAGAGAGCATAGAATCCTGATGTTTCAAAGATGAGAAGGACCATAGATCTAGCACCTAGGACTGAACAGGAACCTATCTTCCTATCTCCTCAAAATGGTCATAAAGTCTCTGCTTAAAAACTGCTAGTTATGGGGAACCAACTAGCTGCCAAGGAAGCCCATTTTATTTTAGGATATGTCTCATTATCAGGAATTTCTTCCCTATACGGAGCCAAATAAACTAGAGAAGAAGAGGGGAAGATTCAAGGCATTAGGAGTTTGAGGAATTTGTTGTTCCAATTATGGAAACAGCTCTTTCCCTCTTTTGTGTCCATCCTTCAATCATCAACAGTATCAGGAAGACTGAATTTTGACATTTCTGGGGACTGCCTCCTTCTTCTATCAAATAAGGGCTCTGAAGATGCCTATGTAGATTTTGATGAGGTACCAAAGAAGAGAACTTTTGAGAGACAATGGGGACCATGATTTCTGACATCAAATATATGAAAGACTGTCATGGGGGAAGACACCAGATTGTGAAATGTCTTTCATACTGGGCAAAGGAATGTGAATATTTTTAGGTAAGATAACAGGGAGTAGTCAAAAGATTTTGAGCAAAGGAAAGACATGACCAAATCTATATCCAAGGAAGATTTATAGGTGTGATGGTAGGGTAGCATTGTGACTCAGCTTCCCAGAAACTCTATGATTTGGGATTTTCTAGTACTTAAAGCACTACGCAATGTGTTATTATTGTCATTGTTGTTGTTGTTAACAATAATAATTTTGGAGGCAACCATTTTCAGTTTCATAGCATATATTCAATTTTCTCCTCTTGTTTTGACCTCAAATATACTTCCTTTTAACTTTTATCCATTGGTTCTAATGCTCCTCATTGGGTGTGAGCTAACAACCTAATCATTATTGTTGCTGCTGCAAGAACAATGATGATGATGATGGGGATGACGATAAGGCTTGTTCGTTTGGATCTAATGGACAACTGCATTAGAACCAGTGGATAGAAGTCAAAAAGAGGAAGAATTGAGGTCAAAATGAGTGAAACATTCTAACATGTGCTATTAAACAGTGAAAAGGATCACTTCCAAAATTAACTCATTGGAGATATTCAAGGAAAGAATGAATGATCATTTAGGATCATAGATTTAGTGCTGTAAAGGACTTAAAAGACCATCTAATCCTTCAGTAAATATTTATTACATATCTACTATGTGCCAAACATGGAGCTAGGCTCTAGGAATACAAGTATGAAGGATGAAACAATCCCTACTCTCAAGGAGCTTACATTCTAACTGAGAAGACAACATGCAAATATAAAAATAGAGAGAAGGTAAATATAAAGTTTACAAATCTATGCACAGTAGGTAAACACAGGGCAAGACTTAAACTCTTCCTAGGGTGCTAGCAAGTGGCATCAGGAAAAGGTTGATGTTGAAAATGGTGCTTGAGTTTTATCTTAAAGGGAGAGAAGGATTCTGTGAGGTAGAGGTAAAGAAAGAATGAATTCCAGTCTTGTGGGATTGACAATGCAAAGGCAGGGAGACAGGAGAGGGAGCGTCGCATGCAAAGAACAGAGTGAAGGCCAATTTAGCTGAATTCTAGGAGTATGGGAGAGGTAGTAAAGTCCAAGTAGGCTGGAAAAAGATAGGTTGAGGCTAAATTATCTAAGGCTTTAAAAGCCAAATAGAGGAATGTGTATTTTAGTCTAGATGCTATTGGAAATCACTGGTTTAGCTGAGTAGGACAGTCAGATGGCCAGATATGCACTTAAGGAAAATGATTTTGTCAGCAGGGAATAGGATGGACTGGGAGACTTGAGACAGGGAGAGCCGTTAGAAGCTGCTGCAATAATGCAGGGGAGTGATGATGACCTGAACTGAAGAAAAGGGGTCATATGAGAGTCATGTCATGAATGTGGAAAACAAAATATTTTGCAACTGATTGGATATATGGGAGTGATTGAAAACAAGGAGGAGAAATAATGCTGAAATCCTGAACCTAGGAGTGTACCAGGATGGTGGGGCCTTCAACCTACATAGTGTGGAAGAGGGCAGAGATTAGAGGTAAACATAATGAGCTCAGTTTTAGATGTGTTGAGCTTAAGATGTCTCTGGGACATCCAGTTTGAAGTGTCTGATAGGCAGCTCAAAGGAGAGACAAGTTGGATTTCTAGAACTGGGAGACATTTACATAGATGCAATAATTAGCCCCATGGGAGCTGATGAGGTTACTGAGAAACTGTAGAAGGAGAAGAGAAGAGGACCTAGGACAAAATCTTGAGGAACACTCATATTTAGGAGTCATGATGTGGATTATGAGCAAGGAGAAAAGTCTTAAAAGTCATAGTCAGGAAAGTAGGAAGAAAACCAGAAGCAGTGTTACAAAAAAAAAACAGAGAGAAGAGAGGAGAGGAGAGGAGAGGAGAGAAGAAGAGAAGAGAAAAGAGAAGGGAAGGAAAAGAGAAGAGGAAAGGAAAGGAGAGGAAAGGAGAGGAGAAGGGGGAGGGGAGGAAGAGAAGGGGGAAGAGAGGGGGGGGGGGGGGGGGGAGGGGAGGGGGGGGGGGGGGAGGGGGGGGGAGGGGAAGGGAGGGGAGAGGACAGGGTATTCATCAGTGTCAAATGGAGATAAATCAAGGAGGTTTAGGCCTGAGAAAAGATCATCAGATTTGGCAATTAAGAACTCACTGGAGACTTGGAGAGAGTAGCTGCAGTTGAGTGGTCAGATTGGAAGCCAAATGATAAAGTATTGAGGAATGAGAGGAGAGAAGCAGTGAGAGTAGGTAACTTCTTCATGTGGGTTGACTGAGAAAGAGAGGCATATAAGATGGTTACTCAAGGTGATAATAAAGCCTAGTAAAGGATGAAAGTGAAGGATGTGTTTATATTCAAAGCCAGTAGAGAAGGAATCTGTTAAGGAGAGGTTGAAGATTCAAGGAGAGTGGGAGGTAATTAAGGATTAAATCTGTTAGAGAAGATGGGAGTGGATGGGATCAGATACACTGTTGAGAGGCTGGCCTTGGTAATGACATCTATTGTTTGAGACTGGGGGAAAGGAGGATATAGTGGGAGGTAATGTCAAAGGCTTTTGAGATGAAGAAAATGGGAGAAAGTTCACGCTGAATAATTTCAGGTTTTTTTCCCCAGTTAAATAAGAGGCAGAGTTCTCAAACATCTTTATTTTACAAATGAGGAAACTGACACCTAGAGAGGATAAGTGACTTGCCCAAGAGGCAGGATTTGAACCATGGTTCTCTAATTCCAGAGCCACTGGTCTTCCCATTGTACTGTTCACCAAGGAAGCCCTAAAGATAGGGTATTGCCTGGATCAGAATGGAGAAAGACTGCTGGAGGTTGTTTCCAACTCTCAGATTCTAGCATCCTATGACTTTGATTCTGGGAATGGTTTTCCCCCTTTAGGCTGAATTTTCCAAACCCCTCTGAGAAATCCAGTACATATCTCTTAGTTTTCCTTTCATTTAAGCAAAAATGATTTCCCCATCCTGTGCATTCTGCCCCCTCCCTTTCCTTCCTTTCTCCAGACATAAGGATCTCCATCTGCAATGTCAGACTTGAGATTTTAGTGTTCTATAAACCCAGACTCCCACAGATCCCCCCGCTGTAGCTCACTCATTCATCCCTAGACACATCAACAGCTTTCATCACTCGGCTCTTGTTTTCACAATTACAGACCTTGAGCAGAGGGGAGGCTGACTTCAAATATCAGACTTACAGGAAGAAGGGTTTCTAGGGTAACTCCTTCTGCACCAGGGTGAAGGGCCCAGAAAGTTCTAAATTTAGTTCATGGGAAGTATTTTGCAACTCACTTTTTTTTTTTCTTTTCATTGATCCCACCTCCATGGTCTGTTTCAATGTATCAGGGTAACCAGAAACTTTGGTCTACTCAGGTTTCAAGAACCTACTTAAGTCACACATTCCCCAGAATGTATTACTAGATCACCCCAGCATAGTGACCTTTTTAATCCTCTGAAGACATCAGTCCTAACAGTTCATCTTTCTTATTTGGCTCCTTTCATTCAATGCCTTTATATTGTTAGTTATCATCATATTTGGAGTCAGGGATCTTGAGTTTCAGTTCTGGTTCTAAGACTTTTTCACCTCATGATTTTTCTTGATATATTGTTTGCTTGAATTTCTATCTCCAGTCCTTAGTACTGTGCTTGGCACAGATACATGAAAATGTTCTATATCTATCTCTCTGCCTGTCTCTATCTATCTATCTATCTATCTATCTATCTATCTATCTATCTATCTATCTA